>NC_054372.1:44587271-45310396 GCF_017654675.1 Xenopus laevis
TTGTTTTATGTACTCATGTTCAAATCAAATAAGTTCTTTTTTCCCACTGTCATAATTCATTTTGTGCTGGGGAAAAATAAGTTAAGAGGCTTTCAAGTTTGGAACACTGGATGGGAATTTTTAATGGAGATGAATGGCTCATTTTGCCCCAACATGTAATCTAAAGGCAGGGGTGTGCAGGTAATTATGCAAGGCATCTGGGCTACTTGCCAGGTGTTCCTCTGCTGTATCCCAGGAGATCCCGAAGGCCTTCAGTGCGTACCACCTTCAGCAATGAAACTACTGTTTTTATTTGCATGATTTGACCTTCACAGTTACATTGAATAAGAAGCTATTCACTCTGCCATCCACTCGTTCTCTTTCTATCTATAATTGCTGGTTCCCATTCATTCAGGCCATTTGGTGGAGCACCAATATGCAAATTCAGATTACAGAGGATAATAAAGCCCTGCGTTTTGGGCACATATAACATAAACGGCACGATGGAGATCATTTTCCCATGCAGCCAGAAACAGATCGGCTGTCTAATGCTTACAAAAGTAAGAATATATTATCCCCATGTCCGTAAATGCTAGCTGGACAAGCAAGACGGCTGTTTTCTGGCTGAGCTGTGAAAACACCATTTTTTTGCAGCTAATGAATAGAGGAGGGTTGCCTTGAAGTGGAATAATGCCCACTGAATGCAAAGCATTAATTTGCCCTGTATCTGTGTATATCTGGAAGGCTTTCAATCTTTTAATTGTATATATTATAGAGCAGGGCTGTCCAGCTGGAGGCCTGTGGGTAGGATGTGGCCCTCCAATGGATCTTTACAGCTCATCGACACTCTGTCGGCTTCTTTATATGACAGTCTATTAATATAATCCGGCATTGAACATGCTATACTGTATGTGATTTGATGTAATCACCCCTCTGTGTGTATAAAGTTGCACTGCTCTGTTAAGAAGAGACTATTCAACCTACATATATTAAAGGTGAAATGGGGTGTTCCGGATAGGGGATCTTTCCTTAATTTCAATCACCATACATTAACACTAATTAAATATCCTTAAATGAACCCAACAGGTGTTTTGCCTCCAGTAAGGATTAATTATGTCTTAGTTGGGATCAAGGACAAGGTACTTATTACGTTTTAAAATTGTGAATTATTTAATTAAAATGGAGTCTATGCGACTTATCATTTTTAAGCTTTTGGATAACAGGTTTCCGGATAACAGATGCCATACTTGTACTAAGCAGGGCGTGGTCTAATTGAAGGGGGCCCTAAAAAATAAGTGTTTTTTTGATAAGGATAAGTTCACTTTAAGTATGTGTTTTAAAGACCCTAATACTGACCAGTAATAACTTGTAAAAAATGTGTATGCTTTTGAACTCTTTTTATGCTCTGTAAAATAACTGGTGAAACATAGTAACCATGCTGCCCTTTTATGTTAGATTGGCCTCTTGAGACTATTATTCCATTAGTGTCAATTGATGAGGTTAAATTCCTACTCATTGGAGCAACTTGCTTGTCTGCTCCCATTCATATTAATAAATGCAAATAGCAGATCATAGGGCTTTGCACAAAGACTAACCTACACTTGTGTTTTATGGAATAATAACTGCTAATAATGTTAAAGTAACACCAACATGTATTGTAATTCGAGATATGATACACTGTGTAAATGTGTTCATTACAGAAGCTGTGATTTATAAACAAGCTACTATTTACCCATGCAAGCTGCTGTTTAAGTGCAAATAGGGCTTTTGGCCCTTAGAGTTGTAAATAATACTCCTCAGATTCATGCTTCTATAAAGTAATATCAGCCCCTGATACTCTCATGTTTGGGGGCGGGGGGTGGTTGTAAAAATTGAATTAAGTTAGGCTGGAGCAAATATTTCATATATTCCAAATCAGCTGCAACTGGGCACATAAATAGATCTCTTGAGGGATAGTAAAACATACAACTGTATTTCAATACGTTAAAACAGATAAGTAGACGGACATAGTATTTTTAGATGCCTGCTTAGGTTATATTAAAAGCTAAAACTTTTTTGCTGTATTTAGAAAAAGACACAGTATATTTCCTGTTATTTGCATTTGCCTGCATTTTGGTTTTTAAAGGAAGTGTTAACATTTTAATATACCTGTGACAATGTGAAGGACTGTTTATATACAAAGGTGCATCAGCCTTCTGGGACTGCTGTGCATTTGGCTTTTGCATCATTGTATACTCAGGCTACACACACAGCTGTGACTGTCATTAGCTACACAGCAGGTCTAGTTTTAGGGGAGGCCATTTGCTCTAGACCCTCTCCAAGATGGTCATGTGAAAGAGAATATTCCTGGTAAAAAGTCCAAATTGTGTGTTGTTACACAGCCTAATAAAACATTTTCAGGCATGTCCATATCAAATCCCATTAGCTGTTGGTGGACTATCAACATCCTGAGTAGTTTGGAAATCCCTGATTTATGTGGGATAATGGTTTTGCTTCTAATTTTATTTTGGGCTCCCCAGCCTTGCTCAAGCTTTATTAGCTTTTATTTATTTTTATTGGTTGTGCTGGTAGGTAACCCACAGGCCTTTCCCTTAACACTCTTTCCTAGTTATCACGTTAATTGTTTGGACAATAAATGACAATCATTTGATGAATAGGTTTCCATTGTCAAAGCACGGCTGGCTTGCATGCTTTATTTTGGTTTTTACTGATTTTGTAAATAGTAATACTGCTTTTTATTTACTGCGCTTTGTAATGTGCATCCTCTAAAGGTGTCCATTGTTTGCAGTATGCTGGCGATCAATATCCAGATGTAATTTGTTTTGGATTCCCTTATGCAAGTATTCAGTACTTTAGCTTGAGCGAAAGGCTCAATGCTTACATTCCTGTAATGGGCATTTTAATGCAAAAGTATATCTTATATGTAGGGATTGTTTTCCCACACACTTTCCTTGAGCAGAATGTGGGGTTTTTACTAGTCTAGTTACTAGTTTACTAGAGCTTTTTCTTGGTGTTCAAGATCCTATTTTGATTGCAGTAGTTCCACTTCCATTTCATAATTTTGATTCTCATGGGGTCTATTGCATTTACCTGCTTTACTTATCTATATTTTCAGATCCTCTCTCATCTACTTTGTGTAGCCTATGGCTGTTAAATGTATCACCATGAAAGGATGTAATCATTTTTCTGTATTTTATAGTACTGCCTTTTTAGAGTTGTGTTCGTTTTAATATGATCTATAGACAACATAATAGGAGTCACACACACAAACTGTAGTTAAAGTGGTGCTTTACTCATTTATTTGGCCACAGAGCTGGAAATAAAACATATTTCATGTGAGTAAGCCTCCCTTCATCTGAAGCCGGGTAAGGGATGCACATTATAGTGACATTGTAAGTTAGGTTGAAAAGACACACGTCCATCAGGTTCAACCTTTTAAGTCTATATAAAACCTGCCTGATGGATTCACAGGAAGTCCCTGGATCAACTTGTACTATGAGCTATATTCCATAACCCTGTATTCCCTCACTTGCTAAAAGCCATCCAACCCTTTCTTAAAGCTATCTAATGTATCAGCCTGTACCACTGATTCAGGGAGAAAACCACATCTTTACAGTTCTCACTGTAAAAAATCCCTTCCGAACATATAGCCGGATTTTTTCTAATCGGAATAGTTGTCCACGTGTCATTTGGAAATAGCGAATGGTAAATAATGCATCAGAGAGATTGTTATATGATCCTCTTATATATTCATACATAGTTATCATATCACCCCTCAAGCTCCTCTTCTCCAGTATGAACAACCCAAACTTGACTAGTCTGTCCTCATAGCTAAGATTTTCCATACCTTTTACCAGCTTAGTTGCCCTTTTCTGGACCCTCTCTAATTCAGTAATATTCTGTTTGAGCACTGGAGACCCAAACTGTACAGCATATTCTAGATGGGGCCTTACCAGTTCTCTATACAGTGGAAGAATGCCATGCCTGCCATGAATTAATGTTTTTAATACAGCTCAAGACTTATTTGCCCTTGATGCTGCTGACTGGCATTGCTTGCTACAGCCAAGTTTATCATCTACAAGAACTCCAAGGTCCTTTTTCAGTATGAATTTACCTAGTGCAGTCCCATTAAGGGTATAAATGGCTTGCAAATGTCTACATCCCAGGTGTGTTTGGGGCTGTTTTCTTGTTGAAACTCTTATTTTAAGGGCATTGCTTCTTCGGCATAAGGCAACATGACCAAGTATTTTGATGTATTAAAACTGATCCATGATCCCTGGTATGTAATAAATATGCCCAACACCAAAGTATTAGAAACATCCCCATATCATGATGCTTGTGCTATCCATGCTTCACTGTTTTCAGTGACTTGAATTCAGTGTTTGGGGGGTCGTCTGACAAACTGTTTGCAGCCCCTTAACCCAAAAAGAACAATCTTGCTTTCATCAGTCCACAAAATGTTGAGCCATTTCTCTTTAGGTTGTTGGCATATTGTAACCTCTTCAGCATGTTTTTTTTTTTTTCTATCATTGGGTCTTTGCGGGGGCTTCTTGCCGATAGCTTGGCTTCACATTGACGTCTTCTAATTGTAACAGTACTTAATTTTAGACCTTCTTTGATCTTCCTGGAGCTGATCATTGGCTAAGTCTTTGTCATTTTGGCAATTCTTCTATCCATTCGAATGGTCGTTTTCAATTTTCTTCCACGTTTTTCAGGTTTTGGTTGCAGTTTAAAGCATTTGATTTAATTTTAGCTGAGTAGCCTATCATTTTCTCTACTTCATTGTATGTTTTCCCCTCTCCAATCAACTTTTTAATTAAAGTACGGTGTTCTTCTGAACAATGTCTGGAACGAGCCATTTTACTCAGAGACAAATGCACTATAACCAGCATGCCCTACATTTGCTGCCTTTCTTCCTTAAATGACTGATCATTTACTTGTCCTTCATCCTGTCCCCCTTTACTATATTCTACATCTTTCATATCATTCGCATGAAACAACATTCTTGTTATTGCTAACAGGAACCATATTTTTATTTTGAAACAGAAATGTACATTACTTTTTCTACATGAATAACATACTTTCCATTATGTTAAAGTCTGAAGAAATAGCAACATGAATACATTTTCTAATTATTTCATTGGCCCACAACCTTTAACATATCTGGCTGTTCAGCCCACTGGCCAAATGGCTGGTTCCAATATGACTGACCATACAGTCGTATAAATATTATTGTTTTGATGTTATGTTATGATTGGATTTGTGGGAAGTGAAAAGGAACCCTCCTTTGCTTGTAGCTGAAGCAATTGGGGTTGGAGCTGTCGGGACACTCCACACACGGTCCGAAAATCGTACGAATCGAGCTTTATTCATGTTATATGTTAATTCAATATATATTTCTACACATTTGCCATTGTGTGTAAATCTGTACTCTAGCTGAAAACCACTTCAAGGTATAGAGATGTACACCTACAGACACAATTTGTTTATTCAGTGTCAGGTTTGACAGTCTCTTAGTATGGAAAGCTTTTCTGAATGGCTTGCGCTTTATTTTTTCTTTGCATACCCTGTCATACTTGCATCTCTTCCTATAGACTGTATTTCTGTTGCCTTTCATTTTGCTTTCAACTGTATTGGAACCACTAAAGGCAACCGGTTCAGTCAGTCTGTGTTTTCAGACACATTTGATCTTTTTGAAAGTACAGCAATTAAATGCACAGTATTGTTTCTGGGTGTTTATCTTCTGAGTGGATCACTGCCTGGTACTGTGACATTATTTTACTTTTAATCCCAGATGAAGTATCACTGAGAGAATAGACCTCGGTTCTATCAAAAGGAATGGTATTCCCCGCAGCCAGGATTCATTAAGTTATTTTCATTATTGTTCCACACGTCACTGCTTATTAAATAATATGTTGATGTTTGGAGGAGTAGGGCTGCAATACTGATTTCCCTTCTGAGCCACAGTGATGATCTGTTGCTGCTGAAACAAATAAAATATGTCTGTATTTGCAAAATAATCATGAAATGTGCAGAATTTGCAATAGATAAGCTTCCCAAGCCAAAATTTATCAAACTAAACATTTATTATGGGCACACTAGTTCTTTATTTAAGCACAATAACCTGATCCAAATCCTTAAAGGGTGTTTCACCTTCAAGTTGACTTTTAGTATGTTGTAAAATAGCTTAATTCTAAGCAACTTTTGATTTGGTCTTCATTATTTAATTTGTATAGTTTTTAAATGTTTTGCCTTTTTCTTCTGACTCTTTCCAGCTTTCACATGGAGGTCACTAACCCCATCTAAAAACAAATGCTTTGTAAGCTACACATTTAATGTTATTCTTACTTTTTATTGTGCCCATGTATGGGCTTCTGTAGAACACTTGTCAATTCAGGCTTACAGAATACACTGTAGTTTCAATTTGCACTTTTTAATTGCTGGGTATCTGCTTTCCTCCCACAGAGTTGGAGTGGACCAGAAAAACTGCTGGCTTTAGATGAGCTTATCGACATTTGTGAGCCAACCCAAGTAAAGCATATGATGCAGGTCATCGAACCCCAGTTTCAACGGGACTTTATCTCCTTATTGCCCAAAGAGGTGAGGCTTATCAGATGTTCTACAGCTCTGGGAGTTACTTCAACTAATCTGTCGCCTTTAACTGCTGCAATGCTAATTATGATGTTCAGCAAAGTCACTTAAAAGCTGTTAATTGGTGTTAAAGAGGGATGCAGCCGGACGCATTTCCATGGATTAATACAGTAATTTGAAGATCATTGTATACTTAGTATTTAAATGGCATGACAATTGGCATGCCCAACTGCAATCAACCTTAGCTGCTTGAGACATTCTCTGCTTTTTTCTAAAAAACAGTCAGTGTAGTTTACCTAACCAATTGTATTGAAGCTGGTATACATGATTCATTTTCCAGTCTTTCTCTCTGAATGGGAATCTGTTCCACATTTTGGCAATGGGGATTTCTGGTTTATTTAATAATCTTTTGTCATGCACAACAAATCAATCCCCAGTAGATTTCACAGTTGGTGTGCAGAAGGCGGTGTCTCTTTTATGTGCACCAGATCTAAAGGGATACCTGCTAAAGAGTGGAAAAATATACACAGAGCGTAGCTGCCACTGTCTGCATTATCTGAGGAAGGCAGAGCTAATGGAAGTTTCTCAGAAGCTTGTACGTGGGAGTAATGACAGGACAGTTGAGATACTGGAGTGCTGAGACTTAGGGGAAGCTACAGAGTGAATAATATATTTTAGTCACAAGTGATTTGCTAGCCAATGGTATCAACATACAAAGCAGAACTGCTGCCAATCCAAGGATAGCTCAAAGGGAATTATTGATATAGTGTATTGCGTTTTGATGTTTTCTTCCAGATTCAGGGCTAGTTATAGAGATCCCATAGCTAGGCTTTTCAACTTGCGCTTTTTAGCTTGTGAAAAGTATAAAAAAAAAATCAGTTGAATGAATCCTTTCTCATTAGCAAAGCTTTTCCAGAGAAATCTAAAGTAGATTAACCACTTAGCTGCAATTTCATTTATAGTTACTAGTTTGTTTTGTATAAAAGGGCCAGCTGCCTCATATTATTTGTGTAGGTGGCCATAGACGCACAGATATCATACAAAAACATTTTCGTATGATATTCGGTGCGTGTATGATGGGAAAAGAGCCGACCGATATCGGCAGAAGACTTGGATATCGGTCCTGTCAACGATCGGGCTGGATTGAAAATTTTGATTGGGTGCCTTACCAAACCCTAGTAAACAGCTCTAGAAGCTCTCTATGTTTGTTTAGGATACCAGCTGCCATATTAGCTTGGTGTGACATCACTTCCTGCCTGAGTCTCTCCCTGCTCACTCATAGCTCTGGGCTCAGATTACATCAGGGAAGAGGGAGAGAGGAGCAATCTGAGCATGCTCAAGCCCTAGCCCTGGTGGTTTATGCTAAAAACAGAAAGTCTGATACAGAAGTCCATGTGTACACAATAGAAGGAAAGAAATGCTGTGTTTCTTTTGACAGAGGACTCA
Organism: Xenopus laevis; assembly: GCF_017654675.1. Lineage (NCBI taxonomy): Eukaryota > Metazoa > Chordata > Amphibia > Anura > Pipidae > Xenopus > Xenopus laevis. The sequence goes on from NC_054372.1 coordinate 44,595,288, forward strand.
GAGCAGCATTACTTTGAGGGATTACTAGTGTATTTATATAGAGTTTTCTGATAAAGCTTACATAATTGTAACCTTTCCTTCTCCTTTAAGAGGCAGATTTATAAAAATGTGAATTTGGAACTCCCACAGAAAAAACTCTTCTATTCATTCCAAGGGGATTTTTAGAATTGTATTTGTCAATGCAGTTCAGCATTTGATAAATATGCTTTTAAAAATCCCATAGGAATAAATAGAAAGTGAGTTTTTCTGTAGTGAGTTCCAAATTCACATTTTGATAAATCTGCCTTTAAATTAACAGTAACACCAAAAAATTTAAGTGTTTTAAAGTAATGAAAATATCATGTTCTCTTGCCCTGCACTGGTAAAACTGATCTGTTTGCTTCAGAAACACTACTATAGTTCATTTAAACAAGCTGCTGTGGAGCAATGGCGGAAATTGAAAAATGGCTATATGGCACAGGTTAACTAATGGATAAAAGATAACACCATTAGACAGAGCTTATTTGTTATCTGCTGTGTAACCTGAGCCCTTTCTCATTTGAATGGCTGCCCTCATTGCTACACAGCAGCTTATTTATATAAACAATAATAGTGTTTCTTAAGCAAACAACAGTTTTACCAGTACAGGGCAACACTGCATTATATTTTTATTATTTTAAAACACTTTTATTTTAGACCTTACTGTTCCTTTAAGTGAATTTATCACATCAGGGTCTAAACCACTCATATGGGATGAAATTATCTGATAACTCAGACACTCCAGATTGAGTTACCAATGTATGGGCCCTGCTTTTCTGTGTATGTATATATATATATATATATATATATATATATATATATATATATATATATATATATATATAAAATATTCTCTGACACCTCAAACTAAAAATATTTCTAATTTACTAAACTAAAGATGGGTTTACAGGCAGGCAACTTTGCAATTTGATACCTCTATCACCAGAGGGGCATTTTACCTCTAATTACTAGGATTTACTTGAAAGGGGAAGTCTAGCGAGAAGAGAACTTTACTTCTAAATGAAGTTGGAGAGGTACTCCTGTTAATGGCTTAATTTAAGCCTTTGGAAGATCCTACCTACAGAGAGCTACAATTAGGAATAAGTCATTTTCTTCCTGATTTAATAGGTTTCATTTACCAGAGCCAGCTGTTTGTTTCAGTCTGGCAGTGCACCATGCTGAATACAGATACACAAGTCTGTACCAAATAGAAGCGCTTCCAACAGCCACATCAAAACAAAAGAAACCAAAGAAACCTGCAGGAAATGCAAAGGGCAAGAAAAGTATTTGCTTTTGTATTGTTTGAAGCAGACATTAATCCTAATCTTGTTTCCATTGCTATGCAAATCGTTTTGTACTTTGGCTGTGATCTTTAAAAACTACAATGAATAAAAAGAAATGATGCATTGCATTTGTTAAAGGGGCGAAGCGTTATTTAATACAGATCTGTAAGGCGGGCCCCCTCATGCTATGGGATTCTTAGTTCTTAAATAGGTTGTTCACCTTTAAATTAACTTTTAGTGTGATGTAGAGAGTGATATTCTGAGATAATTTGCAATTGGTTTCAGTTTTTTATTATTTGTGGTTTTTGTGTTTATTTGGCTTTTTATTCAGCAGCTCTCCAGTTTGCAATTTCAGCAATCTTTTTGCTAGCGTCCAAATTACCCTAGCAACCATGCCTTAATTTGAATCAGAGATTGGAATATGAATAGGGGAGAATAAATAGAAAGATGAGTAATAAAAAGTAGCAATAACAATACATTTGCAGCCTTACAGCTCATTTATTTTTTAGCTGGGGTCAGTAACCCCCATTTGAAAGCTGGAAAGAGCCAGAAGAAGAAGGTAAATAAATTTTTAAAAAAAAGAAGAAATGAAGACCAATTTAAAAGTTGCTTAGAATTAGCCACTCTATAACATATAGAAAGTTAACTTAAGGGCAGAGACACACGCTCAAATTCGGAGAGATTTGTCGCCCGGCGACAAATCTCCTCTTCTTTGGGGCGATTAATCTTCTCAAACTGCCTTCCCCTTCCTTCCTACTGTCTAGAATGTAAATCGCCAGTGGGATGGTACTCGGATCGCTTCTTTCTCCGAAGTTGCCTTACGAGAGCAAGGGAAGGCAGTTCGGGGGGAGATTAGTTGCCCTGAAGAAGAGGAGATTTGACGCCGGGCGACTAATCTCCCCGAATCTGAACGTGTGTTTCTGCCCTAAAGGTGAATCACCCCTTTAAGTATGGGATTCTTAGTGGCCGGATAAGTTTTATTATGGGATGAATGCTTATTTGCTGATTTGAAACTTCAGGAACTATTGGATCCTTTGCGGCAGCTAGGGTTGCCACCTGGCCGGTATTTTACAGGCCTGGCCGGTAAAAATGATGGATGATCCCAATATTATTGATAGGGAAAAAGATAAATACATAGGAAGGCCAGCACTTTACAGCTCAAAAGCCTCTAAGTTAAGGGAAATGGTAAACGGGACGTTTGATCTCCGGTTGTCTCAAAATCACTGCATTATATATTTACTCACAAAAAGTCCTTGTGTTGGTTAACATAATGGTATGAATCATCTAAATATGCAGCATCTAGATTCAGGATGAAAATCCCTTTACAAATACCAGTTTGTTTTATTTCTATTCAATGGACAGAATCCCATTCAGGACCAAGTTGTATCTTGGCTCACTTTTCTTTTTGTGAGCTGCTTCTCTTGCCCCTGTTAGATATGAAAGTAGACTGATTCCTCCATGCAGTTATTTGTTTGGGCTTTCTTTCAGCTCATTCTGTCTCATGTCCTCTCTGTGAGCTTTCCTATTTAGCGCTCACCATTGATGCCTACTCCCTGCTGCTCTCAATACATTGAGACTCTCTCAGGCACCAGCAGGAAGCAGACAACTTTGAGAGAGAGTGTTCCAATAACAAGGAATGGAGGGTGAATAGAGAAATCCCTCCGCCCCCAAACGAAGCAGCTGTGAAATGGGAAGATATTTAAGGCTACAGTTTTCATTTTCTCGTTAGTTCTAGATGTCAGTTGAATTAAAGGAATAATGGAAATTATTGTAGTACGCCTTCAACCATAAAGGTGCCGTGGGTATTATTTGTAGCTGTATAAAGCTAATGAAGAGGTGTGAAGAGGTGTTATCACTTGTGTGTGGTGGCTCATAAAGCACACATTTCTGTTTATTTCTTAAGTGTTTCTTCTTAAGACTCCTGTGTAAAATTCAAGTGTCACTTTTCATTGATTTTGATTAATGTTAGGGGTGCACTGAATGCAGGATTCAGCCTTTTTCTGCAGAAGGGTTCGGCCGAATCCAAAATAGTGGATTCGGTGCATCCCTAATTAATGTCTCAGTTTATTGAAAGAAAGACAATTTCACCTTTGGGACAGTGCATCAGGAAAAAGTACTTTTCATAATTCTTCATGCCTTTTTTTCTCTCCTTTTTCAGTTGGCGTTGTACGTACTTTCGTTTCTAGATCCCAAGGATCTTCTGCATGCAGCACAGACCTGTAGATACTGGAGAATCCTGGCAGAAGACAACCTTCTCTGGAGAGAGAAATGCAAAGACGATGGTGAGACTCTAAACATCTGCTTCATGCCCTTATTACTTGTTTTTCTGCTTTGCCTATTTAATTATGAACATTGTGACAAATCCCTAAGATGTACTTAGGCCTGTGTACATTTACAAGCATTGTCCTTTTGGTTATAGGAATCGATGAGCCATTGCACATAAAGAGAAGGAAAGTTTTAAAGCCAGGCTTCACACATAGTCCGTGGAAAAGCGCTTACATTAGGCAGCACCGAATCGACACCAACTGGAGGCGAGGAGAATTAAAATCTCCAAAGGTATGTTTTCCTGAAAAGGTAGATATGTTTTATCTTCAAAATAGCACAAGGCCCTTGCCATGCATGTGTACTGCCATTTTTGCATTTAAGAAAATACAAAGGTATGGTCAGAAAAATGGAACCAAACCCAACAGTTGTGTTCATCTGAAATACTGCCAGAGTTTCAGCTTTAGCCATGGAACATCCTTCTACCCCCAAATACACAAATGCATATAGTTTCCTCTTCCATCCCAAAGGCTGTAGGGACTATGTGATCTGTATAATCTGCTAACAGCTTTATTTTCTCATGCCAGGTGCTGAAAGGTCATGATGATCATGTCATTACCTGTTTGCAGTTTTGTGGTAATAGAATAGTTAGTGGTTCAGATGACAACACATTAAAAGTCTGGTCAGCCGTAACTGGAAAGGTAGGTTCATATTGCCGCATGATTTCAAGGCAAATAAATACTTTTACGCTGTATGTGTCACTATTTGGATGTAATCTGTATGATTCATGTATGTGTCCCCCTCTGGGACTATGTTTGGTCCTTCACAAATGGTCGATAATAGTAATGCAAATGCACTTTGTGCTTATAAGATCCCTTTTGGGACATTTTGCATTTAATAACCTCTCATTGGCTACTTAACCTAATCTCATTGTCCTCAACTTCTTTCTGTTTGGTTTCTTTCTGGAAATTTGAAGATTCACAATTCAGACTGGTTTTGTTAAATTTATCTTATGTTCGAGTCAATGAGCTCTCAGCCACACTACCCAGAGATCCAGGTTCCTAGACACTCCCACTCAGCAAAACAGCGTTTAACTCATATACAAGACTCGCTGTCCAGGATCAACTGCAGTCTCTCACCAATTAGGTTAAAACGTCATTTCTTTATTTCTTAATTTAAAATCTTGTAGTATTTGGCTACATTTTCAATGTTTAGACATAGCTGCAACTCATGGAATTGCATAACAATTTAGCAATTAAAGGTAATTTTATATGAGGCAGATGTACTTCTCTGTTTACAGCTTTGGCCTTCCATACAGCAGATGAGATTAGTAGACTGGTATTATATGACTAGGGGGAAATGAAGTGTTCAGCCACTGCTTGTATATCCACATTCCATGGCAATGGCCTTTCCCATGAATTAGAGAGCACACTTGTAATGGTTTCATATAAAGAAAATACTTACATTTAATGCCACACTAAAAAGGTCTACTTGTTCCACCCCTATAACCCAGAGGCATTACTTTCTTAAAGCAATTTTTTCTGTTGCATGTAACAATAGTTCATGGAGACCGAACATGTTGGTTGTCCGAGTTGTTTTCTAAGATTTGCAAATGTATAACTTGCCTCAGTCCTAGTTGGTTTCCAGCAACATGTCACTCTTGATGGGAGCTCAACTCTTATAATTTGAAATTCATATGTTTGTCTCCGTTGTTATCCACTTGAGCCCAGTTGTGTTGGTCAGTGTGAGCTGAATGATGATGACACATGAGGCCACTTGGTATGGCCCAGTATAGCTATGGGAAACATAACACGTGAGGCGACTTGGTATGGCCCAGTATAGCTAGGGGAAACATGACACGTGAGGCCACTTGGTATGGCCCAGTATAGCTAGGGGAAACATGACACGTGAGGCCACTTGGTATGGCCCAGTATAGCTAGGGTAAACATGACACATGAGGCCACTTGGTATGGCCCAGTATAGCTAGGGTAAACATGACACATGAGGCCACTTGGTATGGCCCAGTATAGCTAGGAGAAACATGACACATGAGGCCACTTGGTATATACCAGTATAGGGGAAACATTTGCAGATCTGGCTCTTAAGATCTTATGAATGATTTAATAAGTTTCTCTTTTTCTGCATGGCCTCCTTTGTTATATAGAGTGGTGAATAGTGTTAGATAATCATAAAAGTCTACTACTGATTGTCTCGTATAGCTTTGCCCAAGGCAAAGTTTTATAAACAGGCTTTTGGGCTTAGTAAGAATACCAGGAGGCATCCACTCTTGTTTCCTTACACATAATTTCTACATATACACTTCTGCAGATGAATAGCTTTCATCTAGGCACCAAAGCCAGTTTAAATGCACTTTTTATAAAGATCCGCACTCACAGGTCTTAAAATGAACTAAAAAATCTTTATTGTAGAGCTAAGGACTAACGTTTCAGCCTACCCTAAGGCCTTTCTACCAGGTGGTTATTACATAAATATATACATTTATATATATATATATATATATATATATATATATATATATATATATATATATATATATATATATATATAAATAAATAAAAAAAATTATATATATATATATATATAATTTTTTTTTTTTTTTTTTTTCCATTCTTAAGTGCAGGAAATGTTTAAGGCCAAGTCCAGCAAGCAGAAAAACTTAAGTCTGTTTCTACTCCATAATAGTCTGTTGAGGTACTTGATAAATACTTGCAATGAAAACCAGGGACGACATTGCCTATTTTTGCGTAAATCATTCAGCCCATATTCTCATCTTCCACTGCTGCACAGAATACATTACATTCAGTGTGTGCTCAATGGATCTAGTGAGCTGTGAGATGACTTTTTTGTAGCTGTGTATTTGATTGACAGTAGCCTCAGATAAGCAACATGTTGGCTTTGGGTGTTGTGTCAGCCTTGACAAGGAATCTCTGGGAATAGAAATTTCAGAAAGAAATACAAAAGATCTAAAGATCTGCACATGGCATAAAGCCACTGTTTATATTTTTGGTGTAAAATCCTTATGTTTCATCACACAATAAATAGTCCTGTGTTAAATAACCAGACATGGCTTTTCCTTTTCCACTAGGTTTGGGTAGAAGTTAATCCAATAGACAGAATGCAGATTTTCAGATGCTAAACTACTAACATTCGTAGAAAAAACACTTTTTGGCTTAATTTTGTTAATCTCTGTCGCAGTCATGAGCCTTGGGGGCAAATTCCCTAGCCGGCGAAAATTCGACAGTGGCTTTGCAGCCATCGCAACACGTCTCAGGCATAAATTCGATAGGACAACGCTAATTTACTAAAGTGCAAAGTTGCGTCCGGGGCGCCGAACGCTGGTAAATTTTCGCTAGCATTAACTTCGGAAATCAAAGCAAAGATGCGCTAGCGTTGCCTAATTTGCAGACGGTGGGAAATGATAAAGTTACATGGACTTATATGTTGCAGCAAATGCATTACACAAGTCCAGGGAACCCTAATAAATAAAATATAGTTGTTATAATGCCCTACACATGCGCCCACTGTATAGTTTATGTTCCAAATGTTAGAAAATGGAGGGGGGAACCCGGTTACCCAAAAAATGTTTTACAGACCGTTGCAGGCTATCACTCAGAAAAAAGGAAAAGACCTATGCACTCCATTGCACTTCGCCTGGTCTGAGCTGTCAGGAAAATCCGCATCTTAGTGAATTTGCAGAGTTACGTCCGTTCGCCAGATCGAAAATTCGCCTGCCGTTAGAGTGGAAAGCAACACTAGCGTCTATCTCCTTCGCTAGCGAAGTGACGTTACACTGGCGAATTTTCGCTAGCGGTAGTCACTTCGCACTGAATCTACCATCTAAGATTCTAAGAGTTCAAATCACTGATAAGTAGCTGTTTTTGAATGGGACCACATAAGTGTCAGACTCTTCTTTATGACCCAATTACTGTGTTAGAATTCCTTGCATTGCTCCTTTTAATTACTACTGTCTCTTTTAGGGATGGGACCGGTTATCCAATATGCTTGGGCTTGTGGGTTTATAGATAGGGATATTTCTGTAATTTGAATCTTCATAATATCCTAAAACATAATTTAAATAACCCAATAAGATTGCTTTTGACTCCAATAAGGATTACTTATATCTTAGTTAGAATGAAGTACGATGTTCTGTTTTATTATTACAGAGAAAAAGGAAATAATCTGAATTATTCATATAAGATGGAGTGTATGGGAGACAGCCTTTTGAACTTCCTGGATAATGGGGTTTTGGATGACTGATCCCATACTTGTACTACTATATCTATATTAAAATATAGGGATTTGGAGGTATATATTTAGGGAATATTGGGGCCCACCTGAACTGGATGATGCGGTAATGTAGAAAAACGTCCTCTGTCTGCCCAACCCCAGGCACATTACAGATTAAATAAGAAGTAGCCTGAGCAGTTTAATACTGACTAAATACAGATATTTGTGCCAGTGATCACTGCTTATGCAAATATAATATGTTAACCATTTACACTTTGGAACTCTATTTAAGCTGCAACAAAAGCACAATACATGGCTAAGTAGCATTATTCTATATTTTGCAGTGTCTAAGAACACTTGTTGGTCATACGGGTGGTGTTTGGTCATCACAGATGAGAGACAACATCATTATTAGTGGTTCTACAGATCGGACGTTGAAAGTATGGAATGCTGAGACCGGGGAATGTATACACACGCTATATGGCCATACCTCCACTGTGCGATGTATGCATCTCCATGAGAAAAGGTCAGTATCAATATTCTTACGTAGAATTTAGCAGTGAAATTCGAAGAAAAAAAAAAAACAGTCACTAATTACGTGTCAGTTCTTCATGCTAGTGAAACATGGAACAAATTACACATTTCCATAGCAGCTGAATTGACCTTTTGTCAACACTCTAATTAGGTTTTAGTTGTAGTAGTAGTAGTATTTTGATTTTGTATGTTGGGGGAACCATTTTGTGAACATGCACTAACCTGTGCATCCTTAAAGCTACTGGTGGCTCGGCATTGTATGATTAGGAAATACTTAGGTGGTCAGTCTGTCACACCAAAATGCAATTTCACTTACCAAGGTGGATGTCATGTTTAAACCGTGATATAGTTGAGCAGGCACTCAAAAAAAACCATTCCTCCACACAGACATAATAAAAATCCTGTGTATTTATTAGGGTACGGACTTACTGCTTAAGTTTCTCAGCAGATACTTCTGCTGAGATGCAAAAGGCCTAATAAATACACTGGATTTTTTTATTACGTCTGTGTGGAGGAATGGTCTTTTGAGTGCCTGCTCAACTATATCATGTTTTGGGTCCGATCCCTCATCTGAAGTCTCAGGGTATTGCACCTGAGCCGCCTCCTATATTTGGTGAGTTAACCTTGTGATCTTTTCCCATTTGATTTGGATGTCATGTTTGTCTAGTTAAGCTCATGAATTCATGTTGGTACCCGCTATGAACAGGTCCACTGTATTGTCATTTACGCTGGACCTGACAGATTTCATTCAGCATGACTGGCTAGATAATTAACTTTAAATATGATGCAACAGCAGACAACGATGCTAATCATTTTTTTTATACTTTTGAAATATCTTAATTGTTGTCTTAGAACTTGGAATTTCAACGGCATTCTGTTTGCTATGGCTTTATTTGAAATATCTTAATTGTTGTTTTAGAACTTGGAATTTCAACGGCATTCTGTTTGCTAGGGCTTTATTTCCTTAGCAACCAGGGAGGTATTCGGAAGTCACAATGAAAGATTACTAGGAGATGCAACTGGGATGATTTTGTTGACTTGGCATGGATACTCCATATAACCCATATAAACGTAGAATTAAAAGTGCACTGTCATTTTATGCAGACATGAAAATGTGATTTGAACAAATTGCTTTCACAAAATTATAGTCGGCCTCTTCATGCAATTTCAATTCAAAGTTAATGGAAGGGTGATTTGTCCTCTACCCAAGGACTACAAAACCTCTGCTACAAAATTCTGTGCCAAACAAAAATCTTTAAAATTGGTTCAAGTGCCATTATTTTTACAAAAAACAAAACAAAAAATCATTACAATGAAACAAGTATTTGGGTTGCAGAAGTCAGCGGCCCAAGAGCAAGATAGCAAATTTACTTGCAGGCCATAAAGAGGTCACATGAGTACAACAATAATTAAAAAAAAAAAATGCAAAATAAAAATTGAAGACCAATTGATAAGTTAATTACAAATGGAATATAACATACTAAAATGTAATGCATAGGTAAAGTTTACTTTTAATTATTACAGAACTTTTATAGCGGATTTCCCTGGCAAGTGTCATGTTCATGAAACTCCTCTGTAACTTAAAATTTCCTTAATTTTTATAAGAGGGGGTACTTTAATCACTATATAAACAGTGACTAGTGATGTCATCAGTTATAAACATGAGTAGTGATGTCATTTTTGTCACATGACTCACTAAAACTTGTGTATTATAATAAATAAAGTACCCCCTGTTGCTATCGGCCTCATGCTTTTATATGGTCATAGAACTCCTCGGTAACTTATAATATCCTTATATTTTATAATAGGGGGTACTTTATTCATTATATAAATCAGAAATGGAACATGTATGCCAAGGTAGGACTGAATGGGGGGTGGACTTTAATAATAGTAACGAACAGCAATTTGCATCTGCATGAATATTCTTCATTTGACATTTATTGCATTACAAGCCTTTGTTGCACATAGTACATTTTTAAGGCCTGCTTAAAGGACATCTAAACCCTAAAAATTAATATGGCTAAAAATTCATATTTTATATACTGAACTTATTTCAACCAGCCTAAAGTTTCCGCTTGTCTAGAGCAGCAATGATCCAGGACTTCAAACTTGTCACAACGATTCACCATCTTGGAAAGTGTCTGTGACACTCACATGCTCAGTGGGCTCTGAGCAGCTGTTGAGAAGCTAAACTTAGGGGTCACAAATTTACAAGCAGAAAATGAAATTGTCATGTAATATAAATTGAAGCTACAAGGCTGAATATTATTAAATAATATTAAATGCTGATGCTAGTTTTCAGTTAACTTTTATTACATACACTGCATGCTGGTGCCATATGAGGTATAAATATTTGTATATACAATTATATCATACATTTTATCCCATGCTAAGCATTCTACAATGTTACATAACTGCTCTTCTATCCCATTTTGCAGGGTTGTGAGCGGGTCAAGAGATGCCACCCTTCGAGTCTGGAATATTGAAACTGGCCAGTGCTTGCATGTTCTTATGGGGCATGTTGCAGCGGTCCGATGTGTTCAGTATGACGGCCGAAGGGTTGTCAGTGGAGCTTATGACTTCATGGTGAAAGTTTGGGATCCCGAGACAGAGACCTGTTTACACACACTTCAAGGCCACACTAACAGAGTCTATTCCTTACAGGTATAAATTGTTATGGATGAATGCTGCTGTCATTCGTTCTCAGACATTCATTTTAAATATTTTAAAGTAGGTCCCCCACCCATCTTACAATACCTTATATATTTAAAAAGAAAATTTATACAGGTATGGGATCCGTTATCCGGTGACCCGTTATGCAGAAAGCTCTGAGATACAGAAAAGTCGTCTCCCATAGACTCCATTTTATCCAAATAATCAAAATTTCTAATTTTATTTTTCTTTTTCTCTGTAATAATAAAACAGTGCCTTGTATAAGATATAATTAATCCTTATTGGAAGCAAAACCAACCTATTGGGGTTATTTAATGTTTACGTGATTTTCTAAAAGATTTAAGGTATGAAGATCCAAATTACGGAAAGATCTGTAATCCGGAAAAACTCCAGGTCCCGAGCATTCTGGATAATAGGTCCCATACCTTTATTATATATTTAAAAAGAAAAGAATACCCTCTGCCTCAAGAAGCAATAATTATGATTCATGCATTTCTGTATTTTTTTTTACCTTTGTACCTATTATAAATCTGATTCATTAAATCTTTCTATTGTAAAATGCTGCTTAGGAAGACCAGGGCAGATTCTCCCAACATGAATGTAGGTCATTCCATCATAATTTCTATTTACTTTGCCTTGGGCTGTTTGTTATATGCAGTCTCGCTCCTTGCTCTTTTTTTTTTTTTTTTCTTCCTGTCAGCAGAAATGCCCCCCGGTTATGAACAGCTTCTTACTGTTTAGCCATTGCTTGTGCTATTGTAGGCCACTAATTAGTCACTTCTGTTAATGCAGAATGGTTCCTTCTCATTTTATTTGATCTTGCAAAAAGGAAACCCAGACTATCATCATCTTTTCTGAGTCACAAATCATGTTGCTTTGATTGATTCATTTTCTAACTAGGAAATCATTAAAAGACAGCCGCAGCTCATAAGAAGCATAAGGACAATTCTGTATCTGCTGTGTTGGGTACTCCAATATTTATGACAACAATTAGAGAATTGCATAACTATAAATTGTATTGATTTACTTGTGTTTTATTGTACCATATTGTATTAGCTGGTATCCATGGTAACAAAGGGGGTACCAAGGACATACATGCTTTATTTCTGAATACATTTTTAATTTCTTAGACTTTTTAAATAGAATCGGTTGATGCCATTTTAGCTTAAACCTTGGGGTGTTTTTAAGGGAATCCCCATAAGCGTTGATCTCTTTTTCTTCTTGCTCAGAAATCACAACTACTTCTCTAGTCATTCTGTTTTCTCTCTTAGGGTTTAGTTCACACGAGGAGATTTGGGGAGATTTCAATCGCCTCAACTTCCTCCTGCCTCCTCGTGTCTTCCTATCCACTATAATGAAAAGTCGCCTGCAATAAAGCACACGCAGCGTGGCGTTTTCCGAAGTTGGCCGAAGTTTCCTCGTGAGGCAACTTCAGGCGACTTCGGAAAACGCCACGCCGCGTGTGCTTTAGAGCAGGCGACTTTTCATCTTAGCAGATGGGAAGACACGAGGAGGCAGTTCAGGGAGTTTGTCGCCCAGAAGTCGAGGCGATTAGTCGCCAGCCGACAAAATCTCCTTGTGTGAACTAACCCTAAAGCTCCCTGTGATTTGTGTTTTTTTTTTTTTTTTTTTATAGGAAAGTCAGTTCCTTTTACCAGATAGATAAGTTAACTTTTGAGACCACAGTCACAGAAGCACTGACTTCTCCATCTTTGTGGGGTCCCAAGGTAACAAAATACCAGTTAGTTTCTACGGGACTTATCCACCTGCTTTTATTTCAATCTCCTACTTATCCATGGAATCTAAGAAATGATAACTTAATTGTATGAATTGGGATTTTATTAATTGGCACAATCACTTTAGTATGAATCAATGGGTTATTAGTTAACCCCTTCTATATTAAGTTAGAATCATTGTTGTTAATTCATTGGTAAGGAATCACAAATTATAATTAACTTTAAAGTACGTTTATCAATACAGCACTTAGTCACTTTAACTCTTATGAGGAGAGGTTAATGAATTGACTTAGTTTATTGCACTAGCACTTTATATTAAGCACATGGTCTTTAAGTAATTGAGCTCTGTATATGTGGGCAATAATTTGATACTATAATTCAGTTAGTTCATTTTAAGATACAATATTACTGAGGACAATTATCCAGTCTGTTCTTTCTCAAAACTGCTAATCTAGATTCCTTTAGTTTATTATCAATAATCCATAATTGATAAAGAGAGGGTATCTTTTGTTCTACTCAACATACAATAACATACTGACGTGAGTCAGACCCCTTTTCTTAATCAATTTATCCAATATACCTGTAGATAGATCGCCCTCTCAATACATAATCTTCTTAAAAACAATTGATGATTTGATATTAATTAATCAAATGTATATTAGCAGCATCTTTGCTGGGGGGGGGGGGGGAATCTATTCGAAAAACTATTCTCACACCCTAAACAAGATGTCAGTGGGCAAATACAATTCCTTTGATAACAGCATGCAGTTCTAGGAGCTGATCTTCAAGGTATGCTGAAGATGTAAACATCATTTTAACTTTATTTTTCTCCCCGCAGTTTGATGGCATTCACGTAGTAAGTGGTTCCCTGGATACCTCAATAAGGGTGTGGGATGTGGAGACTGGGAACTGCATCCACACGTTAACCGGACATCAATCCTTAACTAGCGGAATGGAGCTGAAGGATAACATTCTAGTTTCGGGAAATGCAGATTCTACTGTTAAAATATGGGACATTAAAACAGGACAGTGTTTACAGACATTGCAAGGTGAGATCCCAGTTTCATCTGTTTAAGCTTTACATTATCTAAAGCTAATAACTTGGACACTTGTTAAGAATTAGGGGGTTAATTATTAAAGTCCGAATCCAAAAACTATATAATTCGAATTTTTAGTGGGGAAAAAAACAAAAAATTTCCGAGATTTATTTTACCTCACCAATGGAAAAAAGTCAGAATCCAAAAATTTCTCAGCCAGAAAAATCAAGCAATCGGGGAAAAAAGTAGTACAGATATGGGACCTATTATCTAGAATGCTCAGGACCTGGGGTTTTCCGGATAACGGATCTTTCTGTAATTTGGGTCTTCATGTTTTAAATCTATTAGAAATTAATTTAAACATTAAATAAACCGAATAGGCTGGTTTTGTTTCCAATAAGGATTAATTATATCTTAGTTGGGATCAAGTACAAGCTACTGTTTTATTATTACAGAGAAAAGGGAAATCATTTTTAAAAATTTGGATTATTTGGATAAAATGGAGTCTATGGGAGACAGCCATTCCATAATTCAGAGCTTTCTGGATATCGGGTTTCTGGATATGGGATCCTATACCTGTATATAGATAAAAAAAACATAGTATTCACATTTTCACTAGATGTTTGTCCCTGATCCGATTATATTGTGCTTTCTTATTAATAAATAACGTGGATTCTAGTTTGGTCTGCCTTTTTTTATTTTAATAGTCAGAAAAATGTGGATTTTGATAAATAACACCCTAGGTTTACATGTATTTATTTTTCATAGAACTTGTGATTAAAATCAAACTATAATAAAAACACATGCAAGTTGCAGTGGATGTTTAATAATCTTTTATTTTTAAATTCTCTCGCTAGTAGTTTGTGAGATATTTACTGGTGGAACAGTGTGTTCCCTTAGTCTAACATGTTCCCTGCTGCACACAATTCTGTCATACTGTTAAGCTTTCCAAATTACTCCAAATCCAAATGTTCCAACACATTAGCTCAAAAACTAGAAGAAAAGCAGATTATTTAGAAAAGTGGCTTGTTAAACATTCACAAGAGTTTGGTTAATTTTTGTAGCAATTATAGTTCCCTTTTAATTTAGTACAGGTACTGTGTGCTTGGCACCTATAAGAATGTTTACTGTAATTGTAGAATTTGGATACTGTTTTTTTACAGATATATGTTTACCTATAGTGAGGCCTTCTTTTATTGGATGTGAAAATAGGTGTAATTTATTATTTGTAAATAAAGAAATAGTCACATGACAGCAGAAATAATTACAAAATATTATTTGGAGGTCTCCTTTCTGGGAAACCAGAATCCCATTGTCCTGTCTTCCCATTTCAGTCTATTTTTAAATAAGAAATTGTGCCATTTTGCCTTACTTGATTTATCTGACTCGACACATTCAGCTGCCTCGCAGCCCAATTAAATAATCAGTCTTTTAAAATGCAAATAACCCCTGGATAAACACAAGGAGAGGTTGTCTAACCATTTCTATGGTCTGCTAGTCTACCATCATTACAGTCAATTTATACCACAGAAAGATGTTAATTCATTGTCTTCGAATGAAGCGGTTTTAACATATTTAATGCTTCAGATATTAGAAAACGTACAAGTAATTTACTTAATTAAATGCTTTCAATCATGACCCGGCTCTGGGTTTTTCGTTTTTTTTGTATGATGTTTGAGCCATTGGACCATTATTATTAGTTTGTGTACATTGAAGGAAAAATGTCTGCATTCAGTAAAAAAAAAAAAGAATATACATTTGGATACATGCATACATTATATATAGTGATGGGCAAATATGGGCGAAATGGTGAAAAATACGAGAAACGCATTGAAGTTATCAAAATTATTTTTACATGAGCAACTTTTTGGTCCAAATGCATTAAAAGTCAATGGGCATCAAAATAATTTTAAATTGCAGCAATTTTTATGCGCGCAAAAATTTTTACACGTGCATTAAAGGACCAGTAACAGCAAAAATTTTCTAAAAAAAAATTTGTTAGTATGTTCCAAAAAAAGATGCCAGCACATGTTAAACTTTAAAATCACTAAGTCTTTATTAAGAAATAACTTAAGGGCGACGCTCCATCGTGTGGCGCTCCATTACTGCTCCCTGGCTATCTCCTATAAAGAAGGCAGGGAGGAGAAATGGAGCGCTGCACGAGGGATCGCCGATTGCCTTTTCTGAAGAGGAGCGCAAGCAGAGTTTCGGTAAGTTATTTCTTAATAAAGACTTTAAAGTTTAATATGTGTTGGTGTCTTGTATTTCGTAGCATAGGAACGAATTTTTTTTAAAAAAACTTTTGCTGTTACTGGTCAATCGTTTTGTTGCGCGTCAATTTTTATACAAGTGACTTTTTTATTGCAGCAATTTTTTTTTTGATGCCATGAATCCATGCCTGGTTAATAAATTCGCCCTATATAAATATATAGATAGATATAGATATATTATAGTGATTATAATATATATGTGTAAACTTTATTTTTCTTGCTCACCATTGTGTATTGCTGACTGATTTTTTTATTTTTTATTTAATGTTTCGCTAAACAATCTGATAACTCTATTCCTATAAAATCTCTCTAGGTCCCAATAAACATCAAAGCGCTGTGACCTGTTTACAGTTCAACAAGAATTTTGTAATAACCAGCTCTGACGATGGGACTGTCAAATTGTGGGACTTAAAAACGGGTGAATTTATTCGAAATCTAGTCACGTTGGAAAGTGGAGGAAGCGGAGGTGTTGTATGGAGAATCCGAGCCTCCAACACAAAACTGGTCTGTGCAGTCGGAAGCAGAAATGGGACAGAGGAAACAAAACTGCTGGTGCTGGACTTTGACGTGGACATGAAGTGAAGGCTGGGGAGAAAAAGTTGTCCATATTTTTAGACTGCTTATCCCTCATTTTTTCTGCCACCCTTTTCCTCCCCAGTCCTTCCCCCTCCAAAAACATCAGTTGGCCTTGGTGAAACAGGATTCTGGCTTGGGGCAACAGATCACAAAGACCTACGGATCGTTGGATGTGAAGACAATGATATCTTGTCACACACACAAAAAGACTTCCTTGCAGGGTTCCTTTTTCTTTTGCAAAAAGGAGGAAGTAAATTAAAACTGGGTAAAATTATTTTTTGATTTCTCTCAAACTGATCTCAAGACGGCACCAGCGCTGTTTTGGTGGACTGTCATTAATGCCAGAAAATCTTCTCTAATGTCACAAAGCTACGTATATTCACAAAACTCAAACAAATGCCGGTTGACTTTAAAAACAAAAAAAAAAAACCAACAAGAGCATTTGAAACAAAAGTCATTTTTTTCTGGTTTTAGAAATGCTGAAAAAAAAAACTGTGAATTGTTTTTGTACAGTTTTATCAATTTTTGCCGACTTTTGCCAATGTCAATCAATCACAGTATTAGCCTGTTATTTTACTGTTGCTTCCATCTACACTCTTCAATGCATATGTTGCCCTGGGGCGGCAAGTTAGTCCTTATCTTCTCAGATGGATTGAAATCTTGATGCTGGTGCTAGCAGTAGGTCTTTACAAATGGGATTGTTGTCCCACAGCTGTACTGTATTCCCAGTGGCCAAACATATTTATGCTGCTAACTGAAAGGAGAGGAAAAAAAGCAAACATTTTTTTATTGTTATTATTTTACTGCTGTGACGTTTTAGTCCCAGACTGAATTCCAAATTTGTTCTAGTTTGGATATGGAAATAGATTTTTTTGTCGCTGAAGTTTGAACCCTCAGTGCCTCTAAGAGGCCGTAACTGGGACAATTTCAGACAATTTCGAGTGAAGTTTGCCTGCAAATTAAAAAAAAAAACACAAAATAACTTTTGAGAGTGCAAAGCTTTTTTTTTTTGCCTTCTTTTTTTTGAGCAAATTAAAAAAAAAAACATTCCTTAGAACAAAGCTATAATAGCCTGTTCTGTTGGGATATTTTTATTATTTTTTTTTTTTTTTGAGGGCTGTGGTGAATGTAATTTACGTAACACAACTGACAAGATGTTTGAAAAGTACAAAACACGAAATAAAATATCTGAAAATAAATTGCTGGATAGCCTTGATAAATGACAGTATTTGGGTGGAAAAACAACTGTTACAGTTTTATAGTGGCGATGCACAAACCAAGCGGCTTTTGCTGTGCAAGCTTCACGTGCAAATAAACAATACCATACAATTGTCAAATAATTTGCCTCATGCTGAACTGTGAAAGTGGTTTAACACTGTATCTAGGCAATCTTTTTTTTTTTTTTTTTTTTTCATATTTTTTCTTTTTTTTTACCCTCATCCTGTATTTTTATTATTTATAGTCTGGTTTTAAAACAATCAGATTCCATTTGCTTCATTTACAGTTCTGTAACAACCTGACATAATGGAGGAATACAATGTTTAAAGGGATTGTGTCTATGGTTTGATTCACTTAGAAATTTTATTTTCTTATAACTTAAGTGCAATAAAATGTGTTTTTTCATGTTAATGAGCATTTGTGTTTTAATGGTGCCATTCTATTCATAAACATATATATATATATCTATAATGTTTGTTTGTATGCCAGACTGCATTTGCATTATGATACCCTTAAAAAGGTAGTTCTATTACATTTCCTCTTTGGTTGTTAAATATATATATAAAAAAGGAAAGCTTCAAGACAGTTTATTGTTAACATATTAGTGAAAGCTAGAACGCTATATTTATTCTGCAGAATGCTTTACCATGCCTGAGTAAACAGCTCTAGACACTGTCTCTGTTTGTTTAGGATAGAAGCTGCCATATAACCTTGGTGTGACATCACTTCCTGCCTGAGTCTCTCCCTGCTCACTTACAGCTCTGAGCTCACAGCAGAGATGGGAGGAGGGAGGGCGAGAGGAGCAAACTGAGCATGCTCAAGCCCTGCCCTGGAGGTTTCAGCTGAAAACAGGAAGTCTGATACAGAAGCCCATGTGTACACAATAGAAGGAAAGAAAAGGAGATTTTTAGTAGAACTTACCGTTAAATCTCTTTCTCTCTAGGCACTTGGGGGACACAGGAACCACTGGGATTAAGCTCCTCCCTCCAGGAGGCAGGACACTAATACTGAACAAAAAACAATCAGGACTCCTCTGTAACCCCCTAACCGGGGTACGTTTCAGAGAGGGTGTTCCTTTGTCCCCCAAGTGCCTAGAGAGAAAGAGATTTAACGGTAAGTTCTACTAAGAATCTCCTTTTCTCTTACGGCCTTGGGGGACACAGGAACCACGGGGACTTAACAAAGCAGTCCCATTATCCCAGAATCGAGGGAGGGAAGAAACGGAGACCAATGCCTGTTTCAGTCTGAAGTTATGACTGATTGCAGAACTTTTCTGCCAAAGCTTGCTTCAGCAGACGAAAATGTATCAAAACAATAGAATTTTGTAAAGGTGTGTACGGAGGACCATGTGGCAGCTCTGCACAGCTGATCAGCAGAAGCATCATTTCTCCATGCCCAAGAAGTGCTTAGGGCCCTAGTCGAATGGGCTCTGACTCTCTCGGGTGGACTGCGGACGGCTAAGTATGCCTGACGGATCGTCTCCCTGGTCCATCGCGAAATCGTCACATTGGACGCTGAGGGAATCACAAACAAAGATTCTGATTTCCGATTTGAACCCGTCCTCTCAATGTATATTGACAAAGCCCTAACAACATCCAGAGAATGAAGACGGCTTTCCTTCTCATTCCTTGGATTTGGACAGAAGGAATGTACCACAATCGGCTGATTAACATGAAAACTCAACACCACCTTAGGAAGAAAAGAAGGTACAGTCCGCAATACCACTCTATCTGGGTGAAAAACCAAGAATGGAGGGGCCATGGAAAGTGCCACCAACTCCGAGATCCTTCTGGCTGAGGCAATGGCCACCAAAAACACTACCGTCCATGTCAGGAAAAGCAAGTCCACTGGCAGTGGTTCGAAAGGTGCCTCCTGAAGTGATCTTAACACAAGGTTGAGATCCCACACTGGCGTCGGTTGTTTGAAAAGCGGAACTATATGGGCCACACCCTGTAGAAAAGTTCGAATGTCTTCCCTTAAAGCTAGTCGGTCCTGGAAGAGAATTGACAAGGCTGAGACTTGCACCTTTAAGGATGACAGTTTCAAGCCCCCTTCGAAACCCCTCTGTAGAAATAGAAGCACTCGTGATAAGTCCAGTTCATTGAATGGTACACCACTTAGATCACACCATGTTGCGTAGGTCTTCCACACTCTGTAGTAGGCCTTGGCAGATGATGGCTTTCTTGCCTTGATCATTGTGTTGATTGCCGTATCAGCAAAACCCTTGTCTCTCAGGATGGCGGTCTCAACAGCCACGCCTTCAAGGTCAGCAGACCTGGATTGTGATGTAGTATTGGGCCTTGCTGAAGTAAATCCGGACTTTGCAGAAGATGGAACCAATTCCCCGTGGATAGGGATATGAGGTCCGTAAACCAGGCTCTTCAGGGCCAATCAAACTCAGCTTCTTGTGCCGAAACTTTCTTAATACCCGTGGAATCATAATAAATAAATTATTATAATTCACAAGTTTCAGTGAGCCATGTGACATCATCGAGCACTGATTCGAATTATAGAATTTACAGGATATTAATGGCTCTTGTGCATTATATATATATAAACAGAGCAAATCAACGACCTGCTATTTGTTTCCTTCATTTCCAGCATTCTGTGTGTGTTTGTAGGCTTGGATGGAATGGAATTGGGTAACTAAATAAAGATTTGTATACTGGGAAGAGGAGCGGAACAAGAAGAGCAGTGCCGAGGATCAGAATTGGCAGTGATTGGTTTGTGGGGACATATCTAAAAAAAAAAATCATTTTCACTGATCCAAGAGAATTACATTTTTCTAAATTAGAGGCTGTGCCAAAAGCAATAGAGAGGTCAATAAAAATAAGTGACTTGCCAATTGCAATCCACTAAGGGCAAATAACGTCATGCAGGTATGGGATCTGTTATCCAGAAACCCATTATCCAGAAAGCTCTGAATTATGAATTTAATGTTTAAATATTTTTCGGCTTAAAGTATGGAGATCCAAATTACAAAAGATCCCTTATCCAGAAAACCCCAGGTCCCAAGTTTTCTGATTAACAGGTCCTGTACCTAGTTCAATGTCTGCAATGTAAAGGAAAGTAAACCTGTTATTGTAAGTAATGTGGATAAAGAAAAGTGTGTGCAAGATCAAGGGAATGTTGGGATACAGGAATGTGCATTGACCAATCCCTTCTGTTCTGTATTTTTCCTACCACGTGTAGTAGAACTATGTTCTATAAAACAATGTCATAAGTGTAAGCTCCACTGATGTAAATGAATAATCTCTGTAAAATATGTATAATGACTGATAATTTTTTTTTTCACATAGAACAGAGGAACCAACTACTGCCTATTCCTGTTCCCTTCCAACCCCATGTGTTTCCCATACTCCTATTACTGGCGAGCAAAGCTGGCAATTTTACAGGTTATGCAGCAGGTACAATTTTGAGGTACACCAGCCACGTGTGTAGTGATGAATAAAGACATTAAAAGCATTGCTGGAAGCAGAATGGCACATGGGGTTAATGTAATAATAAAATGGAATGGGTCCATTAACCTGCAGCAACTAAATAAACAGAAAAAAACAATCATCAAAATAATACTATAGTCCTGTATTGTTTGAAACGTTCTTTTTAAACTAGGCTGTTTGTCAGATTATAAACTGTGTCTCGGCAGAAGCCTTTCTGATTGCTGGAGTTGGCAACTCCCACTGCAACAATTTGCATATCCTGCTCTATTTAAAAATAACCTCCTATAGTTAAACATTTTAGCAAACTCCATGTTGTTAGGAACAAAGCAGTATTCCTCTAAAGCTCGGGTTGCCACCTTTTCCACCTTCTGGGCAGGAAGCAGGATGGATAATGACAGGGGCAGGGTGTGTGATGTTAGGGGTGGGGTTATGACATGGCAATCAGCAATTGGCTGCATTAACTCCAATGACTTGTCTAGATTTCCTAATTTTCCTAAATTCCTTGGGGATGCCAAATAAAGGCTGTGATATGCTAATTGGTAGTCCCATCTGGGCCACCCGCCTGCAGGAAACTGTATTGGAGTATAGGACTTTGCCCTTATGCCTCCAAAACGTAACTTTAAGACAAGAATTTCAAATGGGCACTTACTGTGAGGTCACTGGGAGCAACATCAATAGGAATGGAAAGTAACATTTTACTCACAAGATTGGATATCACTGGTTAGAGGGTCACTGTTCAATGGCATGCACTGTAAAGCAGTAGGCACTGAGAGAATGTGGGATTGGAATTTCTTTAAACTATTCGAGAATTTCTGATCCTATAACCCATCTGTGCCCTTTGATTAAAAGTACATCCTAGAACAGTGGTTCCCAACCAGGGGCAAATGAAAGGAAAACTATACCCCCAAACAATATAGGTCCAGGGTTGGACTGGTCCGGTGGGACATCGGGAAAAACCTGGTGGGCTTCGGCCTTCATGGGTCCCCGCTCCCCCGATTAGCCGCCCTCCAAAGAAAAAGATTTGCCACAACGCGCCATTTGCGCATGCGAGCTGAGGGTGGCCGCGGGATTTTGGAAGTCCAGAGGGGGGCCCCAGTGACTGCTAGGAGGGCCCTTAGTGTTGCAGCACTGGTGGGCCCCCAGTCTGACCCTGTATGGGTCTCTAAAAATATATTACATAAAACAGCTCATATGTAAAACCCTGCTTCATGTAAATAAACTATTTTCATGATAATATAGGTAATCCTAAATAGAAAATTGCTTTTTTAATGACTGAGGGCTGCCCTCTGGGATCCTATGTTTCATGGTGCACACAAAGAAACAAAGGCACACAAACATGTAAGATCACATGAGACAGAGTTCTGTCTTTTACTTCCGTACTTCTTCCTGTTACAGTTAGAGCTGCAGTATTTTTGGTCAGGTGATCTCTGAGGCAGCACAGAGAATATCATAAAATTGCAACATTTACTTAAATATATATTCCTGTTTGGTAAGGTTATTTAATATGCCACATTACTTGATATATCTGTTGCTAAAGGAGAAGGAAAGGTTAAAACTAAGTAAGCCTTATCAGAAAGGTCCATCTAAATATACCAGTAAACCCCCAAAGTAATGTTGCTCTGAGTCCCCTGTCAAAAGAAACACTGCATTTCTTTCCTTCTATTGTGTACACATGGGCTTCTGTATCAGACTTCCTGCCTTCAGCTTAAACCTCATTGCCCTGGGCAAGAGCATGCTCAGTTTGCTCCTCTCCCCCCACCCCTCCCTTCTCTACTGTAATCTGAGCCCAGAACAGGGAGAGACTCAGGCAGGAAGTGATGTCACACCATGGTAATACTGCAGCTGCTATCCTAAACAAACAGAGAGTTTCTAGAGCTTTTTACTCAGGTATGGTAAAATATTCTACAGAATAAATATAGCATTATAGCTTGCACTATTGCAGCTAATCTATTGGCAATAAAATGCCTCCGTAGCTTTCCTTCTCCTTTAATTATTCATTTTGGCAGTATAGTTTTCCTATAAAGAATCT
The DNA here is from genome assembly GCF_017654675.1 of Xenopus laevis. Classification (NCBI taxonomy): domain Eukaryota; kingdom Metazoa; phylum Chordata; class Amphibia; order Anura; family Pipidae; genus Xenopus; species Xenopus laevis. The sequence goes on from NC_054372.1 coordinate 44,618,612, forward strand.
CACCAAACAGAACTTAGTCCGTTAATTTGCTCATGTGACCTAACATGTTTGATTTGTTTGTGTGCACCGTGAATCCTAGGATCCCATGGGGCAGCCCTTATTTCTTAAAATCTGATATTTAAGATTACCCGATGGCACATTCTGCTAAAAAAAAAAAAACACCCACCAAGCTTCAAAACTCCAACTACAAGTGGAGTTAGATAGTTTTCCATAACTGATACTTTTAGGCCCGTTAATGTTTAACCCACTAGCTTTACTTTGCATGCACAGACCTTATATGTCAACTATTTCACATGTCAAATTGCTTTCTCCTGCATCTGAAACTGTCAAGCACAGCAGGTTGCTAGGCAAGTTTTTCTATAGTCAGTAGTAAGAGTGATAAAGAGACAGATTGCTATAGACACGTGATGCTTTCCCTGCAACAACATACTGTATCATTTAGATACCAGCGCCCAGGAATGGGATTGTTGCTATGGTGATCTTGCTCTTTGATTTCCTATTTTCCACCCATAAAGTTAATTACTTCACTTATTTCCTTCTTTTGTAAAAGAAGTCCCAGGCATTGACATACGTTAATAAGCTGCTCAAATGAGTTTCACACAGTTAAGGCTCTTACACACAGACGTTTCTTGCTGCTATCCCCTGCGTTCTTCCGTTCAGCTGCAGGGAGCGCAGGAGAAAACGCACTTAATTATTGTCAAGGGGGTTGTACTCACACAGACGCATGTAAGCGGCAAACGCAGGTGGGACACAGCATGTTGCATTCCACCTGCGTTTGTCGCTTACATGCGTCTGTGTGAGTACAACCCCCTTGACAATAATTAAGTGCGTCTACTCCTGCGCTCCCCTGCGGCTGAACGGAAGAATGCAGGGGATAGCAGCAAGAAACGTCTGTGTGTAAGAGCCCTTGTCCAGTCTTTTTTGTGCTTGGCTCTGTATTGCTATGAGCAAGTAATAGGTAAATAGCTTCTAGAGTGTTTACATTCTGCAGAACAAAGCATTCTGCATAATAAATAAAGTGTTCTAACTTGCACTATTATGGCTAATCTATAGGCAATAAACTGCTTTGGTAGCTTTCCTTCTCCTTTAAGTTATGTTTTGTGGAGTTCACATTTAAGCAAGATTCTAATATACATAAATTATGTTTATTTTTATATGTAACTGTACCTGCTGTTAAAAGTAGTATTGTGTTCCCCTATGAAATCCTCTGCACTGCTGGTCCTGACTACATGTACCATTGAAATAATACTGACATGCTGTTTTCAATAGCTATTGCAAAGAACTTGCAAATCCCTGAAAATGTGTAACACATGTATATGAGAAAGTTGCTTAGAATAACAATGACACCCCCCCCCTCATACACACCCACACACAATGCCTTTGGCACAAGATTTATTTGAATCTGATCCAAAATATACCATAGGCCTATAGGGACGGGGGTCTTCCTTCCTGACTTTGGTGGGGGCCTGCGATGCACCCAATTTCACTAAATCATCCCCAAATTTTATTTATTTATTTTTGTGGTGGACTAGGGCCACCAAAGTTACTCCATTGTCTAAAGGGGACAGCCCACAGTCTCGGAGGGCTCAAATATTTCTAATATTGAATATATTGAGACTGGTAAATTGACTGTTTTTCTACTAGTTGAAGTTTATCTTTTAGCTATGCCACGGGCTTCCCTGTTAACTCCAATAGCTCTAGCTCTTTGTTATAACCTAATGGTTACATACATCACTTTCCTCCTCCACCTTTGAAATCTTTCTCTTGCTGTTCCTTATTTTTGCAATTTTATCCCTGAATTCCTTGAATAGCTCTGAATTCCTACATAGAAATTTCTCCTTTGATCTCATCAAATCTAAAGTTAATGACTCCCTCTTGGAGCACTGCCATAATGTTTGACCCTGTCCTGGAATTTTTCAGGCAATGTCAAACACTGTAAATTCCAGCAATGGTTATCCTTTCATATGAATCTGTAAGTTACCCACTCGCTTAGATTGCAACTCTACAGCCATATGTGCTCCTTCCTCATTTCTCACTATACACCACTTTTTACACTACATTTTAACATAGTAAGTAAGGTTGAAAAAAGACACACGTCCATCAAGTTCAACCTTTTTTTTTTATTATTATATCTGCCTAACTGCCAGTTGATCCAGAGGAAGCCTCACCAATTTGCTTCAGAGGGGGAAAAAATTCCTTCCTGACTCCAAAATGGCAATCGGACTAGTCCCTGGATCAACTAGGACTATGAGCTATTTCCCATAACCCTGTATTCCCTCCTTTGCTAAAAAGCTATCCAACCCCTTCTTAGAGCTATCTAATGTATCAGCCTGTACAACTGATTCAGGGAGAGAATTCCACATCTTCACAGCTCTCACTGTAAAAAACCCTTCCTAATATTTAGGTGGAAGCTCTTTTTTTCTAATCGGAAACGGTGACCTTGTTTGGCCAGTCTTTCCTCATAGCTAAGATTTTCCATACCTTTCACCAGCTTAGTTGCCCTCCTCTGTACCCTCTCTAATACAATAATGTCCTGTTTGAGTGATTGAGACCAAAACCGTATGGCATATTCTAGATGGGGCCTTACAAGTGCTCTATACAGTGGAAGAATGACCCCCTCCTCCCGTGAATCTATGACCCTTTAATACAGCTCAAGACCTTATTTGCCCTTGATGCTGCTGACTGGCATTGCTTGCTACAGCCAAGTTTATCATCTACAAGGACTCCAAGATCGTGTTGCAAGAATGCCACATCCTGGATGGAATTAATTTTAATTCATTTTACTCCTTAGTCAAACTCAATTGTCAAAATACATATTTTTATAAATATCACCACTTTTTAATAGATTCTTTATGCTGATTTCAGAAATGGTGATGGTCGGTTTTTCTCAAAGCCTTACAGAGGTATCGTAAAACGATGCTAGTGTGAGTCCAGGGCCATGGAGCTTTGTCATCGAAAAACAAACAACTGGAATACTAGGCATTTTATGGAAGCACATGGATTTGAACAATATTCACATATAAACCCCAAAATTTTCTGGAATTGTACCCCCCCTTTTCCATTATTACTTAGCCGTAACTAGTGGTGCCAACCCAAGTTCCATCCCTAACTAGTATGGTTATACCCATTTGTAAACACAGTCATTTATGAAAATATAAAGATATTGCTAAAACTGCTTTGAACATGACTTTAGGCAATCTGGAGCACTATGAGGATTCAGCAGCAGTCTGATGGGCATAGTCTTTGTGCTGTGATGTTCAGTGTATTGCAAGCTAAGCTGGAAAGTATAACACAACCCATGCACCTTGCCAAAGCATGACTGTGATATAAGGATAAGGAACACAAACACAAATAAAGGAATCTTATCACATAATGAAAATGTGAGAAATAGCACCGGGAGTCAGTTTATAAATTGAAAACATGGCATAAAGGTTTGATTTAGCATGTAGCAGTACAAGACGCCAAACTGAAATATGTTCCCACCGTAGCGAGCTGACAATGCTCCAGATCTGTGTGGTGCCTGGATGATGTATCACTTTGAGTAATACTTTTCCTGCTGAAGAAAGTAATAGAGGAAGTTTTTCTTTAAAACACAGTTAAATAGTGGCCCAAGCAAAGAAACTGAATGCACTTCATCCATCTCAAGGAGAGGTGGGAGTACTTCTCTCCTCCTTATCTGATTGTTCCACAGGAAGAGAGAAATCTTGTTATATATTAAGGTTTCTCATCACATTGTATTGAGCAGATGTTAAACACTGGGATGCACTTTTCAGCATTCATGCGGGGAATAGCTGCCTTTACACGTTGCATGCTCATACATCAGCAGCAAGGCCATTTGTACCATTTCTAGAACAACGCAGTTATTTAGTGGTCTCTCAACTCTGCCGAAGCATTATAGTTGAGCATTACTTCTACTGGGATAATTACTGACTTTGGGTAGCTCAATAAATGCCTCATGTCTACTCCACAGTGTAGCCCGCCTTTGAAAGCAAGATGACAAATGAAAAGCTAAGTCAGTAGTCGCCAATATTAGGGAAAAGCCGCGGGTATCCTGTGAACATTTTGAAGCCAGTTCTCTTCCCTGCTGGTATGGGGAAAGTGTTTTCCCACTATAGCCCACAGTAAAGGCAATCTCTGCTTTATCTGTGTCTATAGAAAAGAAAATGAAAAAAAAGACAGCGCACTGCATTCCAACATCACATTCACCTTTCTTATCATCATACATGCATGTCCTGCCTCCTTCATTTCCAGCAGATCCATTGTCCAGTATAAGTAACAAAGAACAAAGAAGGAGCTGGGAACCAAGTCACAGTGACTCCCTGCTGATAAGGCATCCCACAAAAGAACAATGTTATTATAATTTCTACATTAGGAAAGCAGAAGGAATAAAGCCTAAAGCATAAGAAAAGCTACCGAAGCAGCCACAATAGTGCAAGCTAGAACGCTATACTTATTATGCAGAATGCTTTACCATACCTGAGTAAATAGCTCTAGAAGCTCTCTCTGTTTCTTTACGATAGCAGCTGCCATATTAGCTTGGTGTGACACTTCCTGTCTGGTCTGAGTCTCTCCCTTCCCACTTGTAGCTCTGGGCTCAGATTACAGCAGGGAGGGGAGAAAAGCAAACTGAGCATGCTCAAGCCCAAGCCCTGGAGGTTTATGCTAAAAGCAGGAAGTCTGATACAGAAGCCCATGTTTAGAAGGAAAGAAATTAGGTGTTTCTTTTGACAGAGGACTCAGAGCAGGGGTTACTGGTATATTTATATAGACCATTATGATAAAGCTTACTTAATTTTAGCCTTTCCTTCTCCTTTAATAAGGAGAAATACTATATAAATGTAAGACACTTCTAGTAATTTAGGCTGGTTCTTTAACTGGACAATGCCATCTGGCCACACACGTCCATACACAGGCAATTAGGACAATTCAAACACTATGGCCAGACTCTTGGAAAACAAGAACACAGCTATTTTTGCAGTTTTTACTGTAATTGTAATTGTGCAGGTGCATTGCATTAAAGTGTTCCTCCACCCCAAAAAATATTTTGCTTCTTGAAATAAATGTAATTCTGAGCAACTGATACATTAATCAATCATTTTCTATGAGTTTTAAATGTTTTTGTAAATGGAATTGCTACAGAAAGATTCTCTGATTCTTGAAGCAATGTTGCAAGGCAGCTGATTAAAACAGACCTAGAGGAGACCTGACTCCTATTACATTGTCAAACCTAGAGGAACAGAGGATGGGATACAGTAAACATATTCTGCTTTTAACTGCAATAACTAAAAATACTCAACATTTTAGTGTATAATGGAAAGTAACTAAGAAATCCATTTAATTTCATATTACAGAAATCTGTGTTTGGGTGGAGATTCCCCATAAAAAAAAGTTTTTTTAGTGCAGACTCCAGTAGTTTCCAATATATTTCTATTCCATTGTTCCTAGTTTACTTGATGTTGTTCCTATTTTGTTTGGATATTTCTATTTCCCTACTTATCAAAACTACTACAGGTATAGATCCATTATCCAGAAAGTTCCAAGTGGGAAGGTCATCTTTGATAGACTCCATTTATTCAAATAATTACAATTTTAAAAAATGATTTCCTCTTTCTCTGTAATAACAAAACAGTACATTGTACTTGATCCTCATTAAGATATAATTAATCCTTGTTGGAATCAAAGCATCCCCAGTTTAATTAATGTTTAAATTACTTTTTTTTAAGCAGACTTAAAGGACAAGGAAAGGCAAAAAAATAAAATCCCATTTTTACTTTCTTTAATGAAAAAGAAACCTATCTCCAATATACTTTAATTAAAAAATGTATACCATTTTTTATAAGAAACCTGACTGTATGCAGTGAAATTCTCCCTTCATTTACTGCTGTGGATAGGAATTGTCAGATGGTCCCTAACTGCTGAGCAGGGAAGCAATCATACTTATGAACAGCAGGGGGAGCCCCCGCCTTACTTCCCAGCCATGCAGAACTCAAGCAGCTTTGTTTATGACGATCCCTAAGCAGTCCAGACCACACTGAGCATGTGCACAGTCTTAGTCTTGCAAAGATGTTTAACAAAGTTACAAGATGGTGACTCCCTGTAGCCAACTTTGAAAGCATAAATTATTTGTTTGATTAGGCTTGTGGTGCAGTAAGTTCATGTTTATATTTAGTATACAAAATACAGCATTTCTAGCCTTATTCTATTTTAGACTTTCCTTGTCCTTTAAGGTATGAATATCAGAAAGATCCCTTATCCAGAAAACCCCTGGTCCCAAGTGTTCTGGATAATAGGTCCCATACCTGTATTCAATTGCAGCTTGACTGTAATTATTAAAATACTTTTGTTTTCCAGATATACTGTATAATCAGTGGCTGTGGTCTTACTTTTAAACCATGGCTAAATAAACATGAAACATAACTTTATGTTTGGCTGGAAGCAAATTTAATTTGCCCGTTGACCTGGAAATACAATTATCCCTTCAAGCAGAAACCTGTACTATAACTTTTTAAGAAACCCCATTTTATAGCATTGTGCTGCTACTTAACTGTGTTTCTTCACATTAGACATTAGACACGAGCAGTCATTTTCTTACCTATGTGTGCAATGTTTTCCTCAGCTGGAGGAGATCTACTTACTGACTCTTACCTCTGTTCTCCATGGGCCTCATTCCAGTAGGCACCAAATTGCACAGTGGAGCCCTGTATATTTTACCTTAAAGATTTCCCCTTGTTCCTTGTGCCAGGGTTATTTTATGTGCACTGTCATATTGCTGGTAAGTGAGGTGCAAGAAAGTAATTGTCCCTGGTATGTGTATGTGATGCCCTTTTTTCAGGCACAATTTTACCTGCAATTTTTCTATGCCATTAACTTATTGGTATAAATTGTTGCATCAATACTGTAAGTGGCTACTACATAGAACCTATAAAACTAATCCGTCCTGGGAATGTGGTTACAATATATGGGGCACAATTTACAGGGGGACCTTATTTTACTGCACCCTTAGATAAATATAAGAACTTCAGGCTTGTGGTTTTCAGCCCAGACCATTTTAAAAATAGATTCATATAATTTTAGTAAGTGTCTCAATGTGAGCATTTTAATTGACCTGGACAATGCCAGACTTACAAAACTATTGATTCATTGATTTTCCATTTTGTTAATCTTTCCATTTTATTTAAAGTGTTGTATTTAAAAAGAAACACTTTTCAAAAGTGACAGAATATTAATAGGCACCTAAGTATATCATATAAAAAATGTGCAATTAATCCAGAGACATAAAAGCATAAATACTGAACAGACAACACCTGTGAATTTACAGTCACTATTGTATTTCCAAACGATTGGGTACAACATTTGCTTTAAACACTCTTAAAAAATAGCACATATTTGGCACATACAGGTAATATACTGTATAGGCAGCAGTCCAGCTGCAAAGGTAGTTAAACTGGCTATGTTTATTAATGTTAGTAGCAGTAATTATGCTGCTTGATGCATTCATTTTCGGAAGTTGCCTGAAGAGGAAACTCCGGGCGACTTCAGAAAATGAATCGAGTGTCATCCCGCCATCGATTTACATTTTAGCCGACGGGAAGGCAGGGGAGGCAGTTTGGGGAGATTAGTCACCTCCAGAAGAAGGGGAGATTTGTTGCCGGGCGACTGAATTGCCTGTGTGCCCTGACCCTAAAGATGCATTTGAAGTAACAGGAAAAAGTAGGTCGCACACACAGGTCTTTGGGTGGTGGCACATGGAAAGATTAGTTGCTCAGCGACAAATCTTCTCTACTGTGGGCGACTGATCTCCCCGAAATGCCTTCAAGGTGAAAGGTGATGAGAATGATGCTGCATTCCCCTTTTGGGCATACATGTTCTGTGTTGCAGCCACGATCAGGAGGGGAAGTCAGGGGGAAAGCCCCTGTAGTTCCAGATGGGTCTAGTTGGGGGGGGGGGGGTCCACTCTCAGTGTCCTGACAGCCTAGTCTGACCCTCATTCCAGGGTTCTCTTGTGTCAAAGAAGCAAGATGTTGGATCAAGCCACTCTAAAGGTCACGCATGGATCTGACGAATGTAGAGTAAAAAATAGAAATCTTTTTTGGTATAAACTACTCATGCCTGATGCGTTTCGTGTCGAGGACACTTAGTCATAGGCTTATGACTGTGTCCTTGACACAAAACACGCCAGGCATGAGTAGTTTATACCAATAAAGATTTCTATTTTTTACTCTACATTCGTCTGATCCATGCGTGACCTTTAGAGTGGCTTGATCCAACATCTTGCTTCTTTGTATACGGTGTGTCCTCTTCCCTGAACTGAGGGCCTGGGGGCAGGAACACCTGGGCCACCTACTCCATTTGGTGAGTTATTCTATTGGTGAAGTCTATGCTTAAAGGGCATGTAAAGTCTAAAATAGAATAAGGCTAGAAATGCTGTATTTTGTATACTAAATATAAACATGAACTTACTGCACCACAAGCCTAATCAAACAAATAATTTATGCTTTCAAAGTTGGCTACAGGGGGCCACCATCTTGTAACTTTGTTAAACATCTTTGCAAGACTAAGACTGTGCACATGCTCAGTGTGGTCTGAGCTGCTTAGGGATCCTCATAAACAAAGCTACTTGAGTTCTGCATGGCTGGGAAGTAAGGCGGGGGCTCCCCCTGCTGTTCATAAGTATGATTGTTTCCCTGCTCAGCAGTTAGGGACCATCTGACAATTCCTATCCACAGCAGTAAATGAAGGGGGCATTTCACTGCATACAGTCAGGTTTCTCATAAAAACTGTACACATTTTCTAATTAAAGTATATTGGAGATAGGTTTCTTTTTCATTAAAGAAAGTAAAAATGGGATTTTATTTTTTTGCCTTTACATGCCCTTTAAATACATGTTTGTTTTGTATTTTCTCTTATGTCAAGCATACTGTACAAGAGAGGGGGTTGATAAATGGTCCCTTTTTTCATTGCTAATTTAGTATCTGTGCAAGAGCTAATATTTTCAAAAACAAGGGTTATGATCATATAATTGGTAAGCCACCATACCACGTCAAGATAAACCCCCATATGGTGGTCCTAATTATTTGACATTTTTAAGATACTTTTCTTAGGCTGGAACCATCCTTCACTGTTGCATTTCTTGGGAGAAGTGTTGCAGAGGAGTTTGTGTGGATGCAAGTACAGTACCTGTGCGAATAATATTAATGTCTGTTCAATTTCACATCCATTTTAGCAGACACACTTGTGCTTGCATTCATAAATGAGCTCTAGAGTGAATACGTTTACTAATGTGTACTCTCTGAACATGGGTTTAGTATCTTGCTGGAAAGGCTGCTAGGCCAGGTACGGAAGGGATTGTGTTCTCTCTGTATCAGCTATGGTAAGTTTCAGGGCATGAACAACAATGTGCAGATAAAACTCTCTGAAATCGCCTGTATCTATCTCAGGTCTCATTTCGGTTTTTCTCTTTCTAATACTCACTCCTTCTGTTTTGATCCCATCTCCTGAGGTACCCCAAGGCTTTATTTTAGGGCACTCCTTCTGTTACACATTCTCTTTTGGTGAAGTCATTACAATAGCATCAATAGGCAGACATCCTATGCTCTTCTCTTCACACCTGACCTCCCAGCCTCAGGTATTAGATTGTTTCGATGCAATTTCATCCTGGATAGCAACATGATGACTGACTGAATGACTATATCAGAGTCTGAGCTGATCATTTTACTCTGTAAATTACCCACAAAAGCAACAGAGCATTGAGATGGGTGGGGACCTGAATGCTACACAATCTATGCCCCATGGCTTAGCACGGTTTTAAAATATACGATAGCAAGTGGCATTTAAGAGCACAGTTTTATTGATCGGAAGCTGAAGCCATGTATTAAAGCAAAACTGCTGTTGCTAGAGACAATGTTGTTTGTCAGTATTCACATTTGCCCATCTGCTTGTGCAGTGCATTCACATCACGTCCAGTCACTTTATCAAGAGGTTCATAACTGTTTCAAAAAGAGAAGTCCCATTGATATTTATGTGTAGAGAAATTTGTACAGATCCTGGCATGGAATAAATATAGTACTTTTTAACTCCTTTTTAACTCCTTGCATGGCGCAAACATGGTCATTAACATTTGCAAAAGTGTTTGCAAAGGTTTTTTGCGCTAACAAAACATATTACATTCCCTTATACAGGCCGTGTACGGCTCCCAATGCAGGGTTTGTTCAAACATTACTGGTAAATCATACTGATTAATCATTCCACCATTTTTTCCAGATGATTTGGCAACTAGAGATCACTTTATATAAGAGTCCGCAGATGAGTTACCTTATAGAACAATTATGGCTGCTGTCACTAATGTGACACTAATATGGGGATAAATCACAATCACTGCTCTAAATAATTGATACCAGTACGCTTATAATATAATAAAGGGCATATAAGCCCCAGTTAGAAACATGGTACATTGTTCCTTTATTGCATACTGAGCAGTGCCAGGCCGACGTCCTAGGCAACCCGACAACTAAGTTGCCCCCTCCGCACAGAAGAGCGCACGTGCCGCATCTCGGAGAAGGAGGCAGAAGTAAAGAACTAGGGGAAGGTGGCAGAAGAGGTATGTGCAGGGCAGCCATCAGGGGGGGACAGGGGGGAGAGTTGTAGGGGGCCCCGAGGGTAAGGAGGGGCCCGGCCACGACACTTACTTGATTAGCCGGGCCCCCCATCTTTCTGAGAGCTGCTGACTTCGGGAAGGCATGGACGTTTAAGGGGCCCTGGCCTCCAATTTTCTAATAATGTGGGGGGGGGGCCTGGACACCCATTTTTTTCTCTCGTGAGGAGTCCTAGCCACCAATATTTTTTAATGGGGGGGCCCTGGCCACAAAAGTTTTTTTATGGCGGGCCCTAACCACCAATATCTTTTTATTTTTTATTAACATGTGGGAACCCTAGTCACCAATATTGTTTTTTTACTATGTGGTGGGGGGCGGACCTGTAGGTGGGGCTTGAGGTGGGTGCAGCCCAGGGGGCACAGGAAATTTTGTCGTATGGGGCCCTGCAATTTCTGATGGCGGTCCTGGGTATGTGCCTGATGCCCCACTACCTTTGTGCCCTACGCACATGCCTCTTCTGCCTACTCTTAGTTTCGTGATACTGAATGATTAAAAATTGCAGTCTTGCAATTAGCTGCAGGCAAGACTTAAACTATGGTAAGGAACAAGAAAAAAACAAGAAAAAAAGAACTGACAGGGCATACTCAGTAGAGCATACCTGTCATAAAGGACACAAAATAGAGTAAACAAAAATACCACAAAAGAGAAAATGATAAAAATAGAGAGAGACAACAATATAGGTACAGACAAATACAAGAAGTCCTCTGCACTGAACCCTTTATCAATATATTTAAGACATTGAAAGATTATGGAGGAAATGTAATAAAATTCACAAAAATAACTAATTTGCAAGGAAAAATCCACATGTTGCAATATAATATTTTTTCATTAGGCATTGTGAATCTTAATTGCGCATTGCAAAACTTTAACACCTGTTTGTAGGTGGCATAAACTTTTGGAGCAAACGTAACAACTTTTTCATTAAGAAGTTTTATTACTTATACTATTGCAAACTATAAAATTCGCAATCACTATCCTACTTTTACGTGAGTGCCAATGTGTTTCAATTTGCAAAGATATTCACATTGCGAACGTATTGCGAACTATATTTGCATTCCCTTTTTGTGTTTTAAGCTACCAAAAAATTCCCTCCCCTTTAAAAGAGAAGGGAAGGCAATTTTCATGGGGGGTGCCAAAAGTTAGTGATTACATTTATACTACCTCACACCCCGGGACATGCATCTATCATCAAAAATCGGCACCAGCCCGGGGTTCTTCCAGTGAGCACCAAGGAGTGATCGCCTTCCTTCTTCTTAGGGTTTTCAAATGACCTGGGGCAGACACATGTGCAGTAGAACAAAATTGCTAGCGGCAAGAAGACAGAAGAAGCAGGAGGAGGCTCGCTCCGTGGTGCTCACTGAATAACCCCTGTGCAGATTTCTGATAATAGGAAAGCTTTGCTTTGCTCAGCCTATATATTTACCAGGTTTTTATTTTTACACTGAACAATTCCTTTAAACAAAACATGGATTGTTCGCCATATATTGCAATATACTGTATTTAAGACGGTCAACTACGTCAAATTCATCACCAGTCTGGCCAGTCCTACACTCACTTTCATCTGATTCACAGGCACGTTTCAGGGGCTGCTGCCGCCTGAGGCAGCAGCCCCAATGCCGCCCCTCCTCCTGCTCCGCTCTTCTAACTACCAGCGTCGGAGCGGGTGGAGGAGGGGCCGCATCGCTAGTGCAGTGAGCGCTATTGCGCTCGCTGCACTAGAAGAGCCGCATTTCCGTTTTAAAAAACGGAAATTCGGCTCTTAAAGTTACCAGAGGCGGCTTTTTGCCGCCCCTGGTAACTGGCCGCTCCGTGCCGCCTGAGGCAAGATTCTCACCTTGCCTCATGGCCGGAGCGGCCCTGCTGATTCATTAATAATTCTATTGCTTCATTATACATTTTACATTTTACAAGTTTTACCTGCAACTTGCTTGCTGCTTTCAAGGTTAAAATTCCCAAACATGGTTGCCCTTTTATTGGCCACCACTGGGATCACCTGACTGTATATATCAGTGATCCCCAACCAGTAGTTCTCAAGCAACATGTTGCTCCCCAACCCCTTGGATGTTGCTCTCAGTGGCCTCAAAGCAGGGGCTTATTTTTTGAATTCCAGGCTTGGAGACAAGTTTTAGTTGCATAATAACCAGGTGTCCTACCAAACAGAGGCTCTTATAGGCTGCCAGTCCACATAGGGGCTACTAATAGTCAATCACAGCCCTTATTTGGCACCACCCAGGAACATTTTTCATGCTTGTGTTGCTCCCCAACTCATTTTACATCTGAATGTTGCTCACGGGTGGGAAAAGGTTGGGGACCCCTGGTATATATGAACAAACAATCTGTTTTAAACAGTAGGGAGTGCAGAGGACTTGTATTTGTCTATATGAATTTGTGGTCATGGCCTTATTGGACCCCCAATTAATGGTTTAAAAATTATTGGTGAGCACAACTTTCCCTTGTTTGTTTTAACAATATACAGTAGGTACAGTAAATGCCATAAATTTGAGAGATTTTATTTCGTTTTCGTTGCCTCACGAGGAAATATGTGCCAAGGCTCTACACAGTTTTGAAGAGTACATTGAGATATGGTTTATGATACAATGGACCAGATTCAATTCAGAGAAAAAAAGTTTATCATGTGAAAATTCATGGACGAGATTCAATTTGAGATGCAATTCACATGAAAACTCCTTGGGAAACAACTGGAACTGAATTTGGAGAAAATCTGAATCTCATCCATGAGTTTTCATATGATAAACCATGAGAATTTTTTTGTGGGGCATTGCCAAATGAGGCTTTATAGTTTATAATGTTATGTTTGTTTTTCGTCTGAGATTGCATTGAAAAGAAGTAATGTGGACTGATATTTTTGAAAAGGGCTTAATCATCTTAAAGGGATACTGTCGCTCTTTACTGCTGTACTGTAATTGGAGTGATATTTCCCCCCTCCCTTTCCCCCTCCAGCAGCCTAACAATGGAAAGCTAACCAGATAGCCGCTCCCTAACAAAAGATAACAGCTGCCTGGTAGATCTAAGAACAGCACTTAATAGTAAAATCCAGGTCCCACTGCGACACATTCAGTTACATTGAGTAGGAGAAACAACAGCTTGCCAGAAAGCAGTTCCATCCTAAAGTGCTGGCTCTTTCTGAAAGCACATGACCAGACAAATTGATATGAGATGGCGCCTACACACCAATTTGCAGGATCTGAAAGTGAAAAAGACATATGACTCTCAAGCATATACAGTATATGAATGTCATTAGTGTATAGCTGGCATTACAAGTGAAAGGAGTTAATGAGTTTGTGAGAGATGACATATATAATTAGATGAGCAGAAGATTAAACAGAGAGCCCTTATGTTGCCAAATAACATTTTAGGCAGTGCAGAATTTTGTGACATGGAATAGGAGCAGTTAGTTGTGTATAGACTAAGCCAGGAAGGGGCTTTCATTTATAGATCAATGTAGAGCATGTAGGCGACTAAATCTCCCTGAATCGCCCAGTGTGATCTTACCCTTAAGGTCACACTTAAGAATCTCTTAGATTCTCAGTTTCAGCAAAAAAATATTTGCCCTGTCCATGGTACTGAAAGTATGGGATAAAACACAAATTATGTTTTATGTACAAAAGTGTTAAAAAATAAAATAAGAATGATTCAGAAGGATGAAAGTTGTAGTTCACAATAATTGGAGGACTGTGAATCTGTAATTATGAAAATGCACAGTGGGTTGCCCACTTACAACCCGCCTCTTTGGTTATAATTAGGTTTTTTATTCAAGGTATTCAATGGCTAGCTTGAAGGTCAGTTAGGATGAGATGTGGGGGTGAAACCTGATTTGCTGACCTACATATTCTAAGAGCTATGGCCAAATGACTGATACAATGATATTTTCTGCAACTTGTTATGTACTAAGTTAGACCCTGAGCAAAGTATTGAACTTGTAAGGCTGAACTGAAAACAACTATTGGTTTACATCAGTGACTTGTGAGCAACATGTTTCTTACCAACCCCTTGTATGTTGCTCTCAGTGGCTTTAAAGCAGGTGCTTATTTTTCAATTAACCCACATTAAAAATGCAATTGATATCTAGTGTAGCACACCCTTGAGTGTACTTTTGCTGTGTATTAAGGCTGTGTGTGACCAGGCTAAAACTGTTTGCAGTATGCCCCGGACCCCCAGTGTACCCATGCAACTCCCTGCAACTCCTGGTACCTGGTGTAGATCAATGCAGCAGGATATTCAGCCAGACAGTTGCTTTGCAGTAAACTATAACTTTTTTATTAACAGAGAACAGTGGCAAGGTCGTAGTTCACAAGCAATTTGATTTCCGCAGTAATCATAGAGTAGCTTCCAACAGCAATATTCCCTCCAGGGGGTCCAAGATACAACAGACAGAGTAGAATGCAATATAAATCAGCAACAATAGACGTGGGGAATAGTTACCACTCTCACTGGGCACTATCCCTCTGGTTGAGCACTAAGGCATGGGTTTCTCAGGCTGGGGTCTTGTATCTTGGCACCGGACTGGGTCCTCACCCACTGTATTCAGCCTGGGGTCTTGTTATCCTATCTGGTCCTCAACTCACCCACTGTAGTCCCTGCTCTAGTGGTTCAAATACCACGGGGTCCTAACCCTACTATCTCTCCTCGGTGGAGCCACGTCTGCTCTATAGCTACCCTGTGCTGACTTTCACTCCTAGAGCGACTATGACTGTATTACTATCACTATCTCACACTTAAGTAACTTTTCCCGGCAGACCTGGACCTGTAGTACGTCTCAGTGAGGCGACCACATGGTGCTAAACCCCTTTATATTGACAAACAGTGCCTTCTAGTGGACAATCTCCATAAACTAATGTGGACCCAGCCAGGGACATAGCTGCCTAAGTTAACTAAAGAACCCTTAGGTGTCCAAATATTAAAGGGGAACTGCCTGAGTAATTTACCCCAAATCTCAGGGTCCCTACACTAGTTTTACTTTCTTACGCCTATAAAACCGACATATTCTTATTTAATAACTAAAGAGTTTTTCTATCATCATTTTAGTAATGATTGGAATATCTTGTAGAAGCTGAAGAAGACTATGGCCACACATTGTAATTGGTGTAGCAAGTAGCGACATCTCTGTCTGACTGAAATTGAAGTTCTTTTTCTTTTATACGTTATATATTTAATATCAGTGCAAATTATAACCATAACTAACAAACATTTTTCCAATTTCCAATTCTTGGATCATAATGTTTTAGTTGCCGGATTAAAATTGCAGATTGTAATTCAACTCTGATGCTAAATTTATGCAAACAAGAAACTCTGCAAAGAATGGATGTCTGAAAGTTCAGATTTCATTTTGCAATTTCTCTAAATAAGATAATTTTCTAATTATTTCTGCATATGTTGTTGCAGCTGAATCAATACCCACAATAAAAGCTTTTTACTAGCTTTTAGCCAAACATCATTTTAATATGGAACTTTCCTTTACAGTAATAACCGTATATTGAAAAAAATGAATTTCCATTTGGATATTGTTTCGTTGAGGATTGCACATTCAGTAGAAGAAGTGGAAACTGGTTTTAACGTTTAATTTCAGAAGTATCACTGAGACGGATAAAAGCATGCATGATTATTATTTGGTGGTCATTGTTTTTTCAATGTAAGGTACATGGACATTGCTGTCTTCCAGCATGTTGGGTCACGGGTGTACAATATATTTCCTTCCTAACTGATCCACGTTGGTAATAGCATATTCCTTTATATATACATGCTGTAACAGACACACCATTACATTCTCTGTCAGCAGCAGTGATCAGTGCAGGGAAGCCTGTACACATACAGTGTGTTTATATTGTATATGACTGCCCAAGCATAACTTTTTTCTAAAGCAACAAGGGGCTTACCCGTTACATCTCAATTATTTAAATGCTATTAAAAAAATGTGCCTTGACCAGTGTTTTTACTGCTTTGCCTGCTCAAGTAATATGAAAATAAAACAGAAATCCTATTGTTTTCTCTAATTATGAATAGTTTTTTTAGATGATGGAGTATGGAGATCCAAATTACGAAAGACCCCTTATCCAGTTCCCAAGCATTGTGGATAACAGGTCCCACACCTGTATATCAGAACAAGCAGGCTGGGACTAAAACTGAGTGGTGGAACATGGAACTACATTATTAATCTTAAACTTTATTAAGTATTTAGAATCTAACCGTAAAAGAGTGTAGAACAGAGAAATCAAAACCAATCTGTAGTTTTCTATTTGAGAATACTGAAAAGAGTCTTCAATGAAACCCAATGCAGTAAGCATATCTGTTTGCAAACACTTGAATATATTTGCCAGTGGCTCTGTACATCCTTTCTTACATTACTTCACAACATGACCTCTTGCTGTTTTATTCCTCTTCTTCTGAAATATAACCCCACCTTCCTGAACCTGCATTTACATTTTTTGCCACAATATACTGTGTATGTATGAACATTTGCAATGGTGAATAGAATAGGTATTATGGAAACCATTAAGGTGCTTGGGAGGGAATACAACCTGCTGAAAATCAGCGTCTAAATTTAATTATCAATTGCTGTCCCACTGGAATGCACTAAAATCATATTTTCTTGTAAGTGCATGGGGTTTCTTTTTATCCAGTTCTGCCATTGATGTTAGGGAATACAGGGAAAAAGTTGCATGCAACAGATTTGTGCTCTTAGAATACTAGAATTATAAATTTTTTCAAATTATTGTACAAAACCCAGCGCAGATGATGATGTCTTCCAATTCTAAAATGGGCATCTGACCTCTTCATGTTTGAAATGGAGTATTTTTGGATTCTGACTTTTAGCAGCCTTGGCGTATAATAAATCTCGAAAAACTCGAGTTTTTTCCCCATGAAAAAATTGTGTTTTCCCCTTTAAAGGAACAGTAATACCAAAAAAAGAAAGTATTTTAAAGTAATGGAAATATAATGTAGTATCACACTGCACTGGTAAAACTGGTCTTTGCTTCAGAAACTCTACTATAGTTTATATAAAACAAACAGCTGTGTAGCCACGGGGGCAGCCATTCAAGATGAAAAAAAGAGAAAAGGCACAGGATACACAGCCAATACCAGATAAGCTCTGTAGTATTCAAGGGGATTCTTCCGAACTTATCTGGAATCTACTGAGTATCCTGTGCTTGAATGGCTGCCCCCATGGCTACACAGCAGCTGGCTTTATATAACTATAGTTGTTTTTCTAAAGTAAAACACACCAGTTTTACCATTGTGGGTAAACAGTACATTAATTCTCACTTAATTTTTTTGGTGTTACTGTTCCTTCAAAACTCTGACCAGAAAAATTTGCACTTAATTTAAATAACCCTTAAGTCTACTCAAAATTATTTTCAATATGAAATACACCTAATTTAGCCACCAATCTGGTTTCATTATATCCTAGTTTGGATCAAGTACAAGGTACTATTTTATCATAACAGAGAAAAAGAAAATGAAGGACTTCCACCTCTTTTCAGCTACCATGTGACGCACATGACATGTGACACTCCACAATACATTTCAGGCAGAAAAGATGGCAAGAAGGTACTTCAAACAGGTATATTGAGTACCTGAGCTCTTCATTCAGATGGACCCACTGGATTCCAGCAGTATGTGAGCTCTCAAACTGAAACTGTTCAAAAGAAGACTAATTAAAGGTAAATGTGTTTAAGAATATGCATTATCAATATTCGGTATTGCTTTAAAGGGCATGTAAAGTCTAAAATAGAATAAGGCTAGAAATGCTGTATTTTGTATACTAAATATAAACATGAACTTACTGCACCACAAGCCTAATCAAACAAATAATTTATGCTTCCAAAGTTGGCTACAGGGGGTCACCATCTTGTAACTTTGTTAAACATCTTTGCAAGACTAAGACTGTGCACATGCTCAGTGTGATCTGGGCTGCTTAGGGATCGTCATAAACAAAGCTGCTTGAGTTCTGCATGGCTGGGAAGTAAGGCGGGGGCTCCCCCTGCTGTTCATAAGTATGATTGTTTCCCTGCTCAGCAGTTAGGGACCATCTGACAATTCCTATCCACAGCAGTAAATGAAGGGAGAATTTCACTGCATACAGTTAGGTTTCTTATAAAAACAGTACACATTTTTTAATTAAAGTATATTGGAGATAGGTTTCTTTTTCTTTTCCTTTACATGCCCTTTAAATATATGTAAGGCTATGTATCTGTATGGAAAAAAAAACCAGCTTGACATCAGACTCATTTGTACCAGGCAACACAGCCCATAGGCCAGCTGCTTGAGTATTTGGAATTTCCCAGTGGATGAGGCTCCTGAGATTTTTCTGATGGGCCTCCCTCAAGAGAATGGAGAAACAAAGCACAGGCTTTGTTTCATGTAAAAAAAGCCCATCTTGCTGTGCTGGGTAAAACATATTTCACCATGCAAGACCCAAAGAAAAATGTGTAAATAATAAGCATCCTGCCCAGAAGCTGATTTATCTGGTTTCATGCTGTGCTGCCTGCCTAGCCCATATTCTCTTTCCATACTAAACTGGATGCAGAGAAATAGAACCAGCGCTTACATATAACTTCTAGCACTTCATGTTTTATTAAGTCATAGATTGACTTGTGCAATGAATTCAGTTTTTCGGGGGAACAAACATCCCTTGTCATATGGAATACATTCTTAATACAAAGGAATAGATATATCTGTAACCTGACCCTTGGGGAATCACACCCACCCTGGTTTCTTTTATACCTTGCATCATATTTGTAATGTGCAACCTTTTATTTCAAACATAAAAATATTGTTTTTATGTTCTCAATAGCTGCTTTGTTGAGGATCCTTAAAAGTTGCCCTTGGAGTGTTTGACTACAGATCTGTAAACTGTGATTATGATGTTGCTATCCCTCTGTAATAAATTCCACTGAAGTGTATTCACCTCTGCAGTGTCAGTTGTATTATCTCAAACTTTGTTTCTTTTTTCGGTCCCAGTCTGTCTTTGCTTTAAACGTCAACTTGTGATACTCCCTGGAGGCCAAGTACTTGCATAAAAGTATAGATCAAGTAGAGAATATTTAATATTATTATTTGTTATCATTAAGGTATGGAACCTGTTATCCAGAATGATTGGAACCTGGGGGAAAATTTTCTTAATATGCCCCTATGTGTTCATATGTACACTTTTATTATGTTGGCATCATGGAATGACATATTTAGTGCCACATGAATTTGGGAACCCTTCTTCTATTAGGAAGTCTTCGGAATGAGACTGACATGTCGGCGCATGCGCAGTTGGAGCAATTTTCAGATTCGCGACAACTGCGCATGCGCCGAAACTCGAAGATTGCTGAAGCGCCGGTCTCATTCCGAAGATTATAGAAGCGGCTGAAGATGGCGCCCGTGAACTCAGATGCCTGAATCTGCACTGAGGGGTAATTAAAAATTTAGGGGCATTTGCACGGGGGGAGGAGTGAGGGGGTCTATTTAGGGTAGAGGGGTAGGGGTTTTTTAATGTTAGGGTTGAATTCTCCTTTAAGGGGGTTATTTATCAAAATCTGAAAAGTTCTCACTATTTTCTGAAAACGACTCCGACCAAATCCATGCAGACTTTCCCCCCTATTTCTAAATACAACTTTTCGAAAACTTCTTGTCTAAGAAAAAACTGGATAAAATCGTAAAAAAAAAAAATCGAAATCGTACCAATTTTTCTGATTTGTCGCTGAAAACTACGTCTTTCTGCCCTTCCCCCAAAAATGTCCCCAGCCATCTGTCCTTTATTGCATGAATAGAATTTCAGATGGCTCTAAATATACACAAACCACAAACATGATGATCAAACAACAACCAAACCCTCCCGCCTGCACACATTAATAGCAACAACTTTACAAGATTTGAACTTGTCACATCTAAGTCCTGTAAATCACTCAGTAAGCCAGTGTTAACACTAACAAGCGAAAATCAAAGGACCTTTTTATTATTTTTCAGAACTATGGGAATAGTCCAAATTATAGCATGGCGTTTTGTAAAGTTGTTAAAAGGAATTGCAGCTGTTTAAAAAAAATCAAAGACAAAAATTAATTAATGTGTTTTATCCAACTGTGTGACGCCATCTTTCTCAAAGGCGAATTTGTTGTGTTGCCCTTCCACTGGTGCCCGTGCGTTAATCCTTGGCGCCATATCCTGCTTTTATATACTGTATGTACACACACATATATAACATACTGTATATATATATATAGCCACAGCAATAACTCACAGGACTTGCTTAAATTTTTTTAACATTTTTATTGTGCAAAATCAACATTTCGATCACATGTTTAAACCCTTATCTAATTATGTGACCGAAATGTTGATTTTGCACAATAAATAAGATTTTTTAAG
The DNA here is from genome assembly GCF_017654675.1 of Xenopus laevis. Classification (NCBI taxonomy): domain Eukaryota; kingdom Metazoa; phylum Chordata; class Amphibia; order Anura; family Pipidae; genus Xenopus; species Xenopus laevis. The sequence continues at coordinate 44,639,632 of NC_054372.1, forward strand.
CAAGTCCTGTGAGAGTTATTGCGGGGGATGTGCTTGCTGGATTACCATTTGGGACCCAGGCATATAATAAAAATAAATAATTAATGCCTCAGGGCATACCATTAAATCTAATATAAATAAATGTAGAATAAAATGGAGGATCAGTCTGCTGCCCGCTAAAGAATTGCCCCCGTAGGCTTGGGATTTTGTCACATTTCTGGAACTGTGAATTGAGAACAGTCACTGAATAATAACAGACATGAAGAATTTCCTTTTCAAAATGAAGCTGTTGAGCTGTTGATGGCAAAGCAACGCCATCTACCCAAAATGTGATACAAAATGATTATTACAGGCACTCAGCAGGAATCCTAATACAGGTAAGAAGGCAGTGAGCACAGACACCATGCTGTATTTATAGAATAACTAACAAACATGGCATATTATGGCAGCAGAGAAATGCACGATGTTGTCAATATTACCCACAATAGTGACGAATACTCGCTACAGATAACAGTAACTTTATAATATTTTACTGGAACAAATAGCTTAAGATTTTAAGACAGCAGCTAACTCCGGCAAGATGATTTAATGGTGTTTAGAGCATGTCTTTAAAGACAGTTTTGAGTTTCCTCAAAAAAATGATCTATTGATAAAGAAGAATTAATAAGAGAGAAACAAGCATATGTTTTAATTGCATATGTGAATAGTATTATTATTTGTCTTTAGCTATATGGCACTGACATATCTTATAGCACTTTACAGAGATTATAAGTCACTCACATCTGTCCCTGCCCTAGTGAAGGTTACAATCGAATTAACCTGCCTATATATTTTCCCAGAATCATTATACTATTGAAATATCCATATAGTATATCTGTAGTCAGACGAGCAGTGAATGTAATTGCAAAGAACAGACAGAAACTGTTTTCAAATTACAACTGCATTTACAAATGTACAGCATTTGTGGAGTTCCCCTTTAAAGTTAATTCTATGATGAAGCTATTTAATGTGTTCCCATCAGTAATTTTCCCTTAAAGATATGTGGGGCCCTTTACGACCTCCTAGGCAATGTGCACGTCTTCAAAAACAGACACACATTTGAATGATGGCCAAAGAAAATGCAATGTTTGTTTCTTACATCCTTTAAAGACATTGAGAAAAAATACATTAAATCAATGTTGCCATTAATTTATCTATGTAGGAAATGTATTAGAGGAACTCTGTCATATAGAGTGGAAAATGTTAAAGATGTCAGCCTGTGGTCTATGATAACTTGGAAGAACTGTATACATACACTGTGCACGTTTTTGAACCCTTTAACAATTTTAAAATTTTTTCTATATTTTTATATAAATATGACCTAAAACATCATCTGAAAGTAGATGAAGAAAACCTAGTTAAATAAATGAAACAAAAATGGTTGGATTTAGTCATGAAAGAAAAATGATCCAATAAGATATCTGCGTGTGGCAAAAGTAAGTGAACCAGTTTTCACTTACTTTCACTCAGTATTTGGTGGGACCCCTGGTGCAGTAATAACGGCAACCAAATGTTTGCGGTAACTTTTGCTCAGTCCTGCACATCAATACTTCTGCTTTTGGATGTTGGTGGGTTTCCTCACATCAACCCCCTCGCTTTAGTTGTTTCCACTTGTTTCCACAACATTTCAATTGGATTAAGGGCAGGACTTTGACTTGGCCATTCCAGAACATTCACTTTATTCTTCATTAACCATTGTTTGGTAGAACGACTTGTGTGTTTGGTATTGTTGTCTTGCTGCATGACCCACTGTCCCTTGAGATTCAATTCACAGACAGATGTCATGACATTTTACTTAAGCATTCTCTGGTATAGTTCAGAATTAATTCCATTAGTTCCATCAATGATTGCAAGCTGTCTAGACCCAAACCAGAACACTCCCACCACCATGTTTGACAGATGGGATAAGGTTCTTATGCTGGAATGCAGTGATTTTCTTTATCCAAATGTAATGCTCCTCATTTAAGCCAATAAATTCTATTTTGGCTTCATCCATTCACAAAACATTCTTCCAGTATCCTTCTGGTTTGTTCACATGATCTTTAGCAAACTAGATGGTCAGCAATATTTTTGGTGTGGAGCAGTGGCTTTCTCCTTGCTACCCTGCTATACACACCATTACTGTTCAGTGTTCTCTTGTTGGTGGACTCATGAACATCAGCATTCGCCAATGTGAGACAGGTCTTCAGTTGCTTATAAGTTACCCTGGGTTCCTTAGTAACTGGCAGTTGGAGTTATCTTTGATGGACACTTCTCGGTAGGGTAACAAAGATCATGAATTTCCTCCATTCCTCCATTTGTTCACAATCTGTATGACTGTTGATTGGTGGAGTCCAAACTTTAGAGATAGTCTTGTAATCTCTAGATTACCAAATATAATAATTTGTGTTTCATTAGTTTAAATAGGTTTTATTCATGTACTTTCAAGCACCATTGTATATTAAATACATATCAGCAACTGATAACACAATGATTATGTTGTATGCTATTATAACTTCTACTAAAGGTCAGCAAAATATAATTGGAAATCCAGCTTGACAATTGAGGTGAATATATATTTGCCCTATAAGATATTCTTGAAACAATGACTGAATGGCAGATGAAAAGATAATTTCTATGAGCAGAGATAGGCTCAGACCAAAAGTTGTACCTTCAAGAGGGTTCCTGGCCAAAAGATGGACTTTCAAGTAGTACCTGAACTGAAAAGTGTGGCGACCATTGCTTTAACCATACAACTCTGCTCTAAAATAAGCTCCCCTTTGTTTGGAAAACACTTTAATCAGTGTTTCCATTTGAGATGTGCATTGAATTTGATGTTCTGTAGCCAGTATTACAGTGCTGTAGTACACAAAACGCATAGTCTATCCACTGCATACTTTCACCATCATACAGGTGAGATGCCAAGGAGAAGATCCTTCCTAATCTATGGAATGGTCCATTCAATGGAAAGGTCATTATTTGTATGGCAAGTTTCAATATTATTCTTATCTCAGGGATATACTCTCCAATCCACATTAGGAGGATAAATAAAAAAAGATTGTGCCCATTATTAGTAAATAAGGTTATCCAACAGTAAAAAAATGTCAAGCAGCTCAGGAAAGGTTTCTCAATCAATGGGATACACTGCAATGATTATAACAGAGGTGCCATCCTATTGTCTATGCAGCATCTAACCAGAGCTATTTTATATTAAACTCTAGCTATTTTGCACTGGGAGAAATAACAATATGTTAAAATTAAACAGAACAGCATCCATTCCTCATTGAAGCCTTATTACACATGATTTAGTTCATTAGGTTTTACATCAGGGCAAACTGTACTGGTAGATCTATGTTGTGCATCCTATTCTATAGCCCCTTTATAACATGGTTAAAGAATAGGGAGCAGACTGTGGGTTGTTAAGGGGTGCACCACAGATTTATTCAGTGTCGGACTGGCCCACCAGGATACCAGGAAAACTCCCGGTGGGCCCAGGTGTCAGTGGTCCCTCCTGCTTCTAAACATTTTGCCTATTTCATGGTTATTGCCTATTTCTATGAGAATAAAGACAATTAATAAATGGAATAATAGGTTATAGTGTGTAAAGAAAAGAGAATAGGAGAATAGAGGTTGAGTGAAGAGAGGAAGAAAATAATATTTAGAGTGGGCCCTGGTCTAAAGGTTTTTGGGTTGGTCCCTGGTTTAAGGGTTGTTGGTGGGCCCCTGGTGTCCCAGTCCGACACTGAATTTATTACCATCTGATACAAACTGTAAATATAACATGTTATACTAAGGTACATTAGATACTCCTGCAATTACCTACAATCTAAACTTCTTTTCTAGACATCTATTTACAGCATGTTCATTTTGCAGTGATAACATAGGACCTTAAGCTGTACCTACACACCCTTTAAGAAAATTCCGCTGCATTAGGCATATTTCTCCACTCTCCACATGTCATGGGAATGTTGGAATGTATATGTATATGATAGTTACCTGTATATGAAATATAATATAAACATCTAGCTTTTTGGTTCTTTATTTGATGTCCTTGAATTGGCATTTCTCTGGAACAAGGCTGGATGTGCACTGTTTCTAAAAATGTTTGCTTATGTTTGAAAAGAATTGTATTACTATTAGTTATCTTAAAACTTAATATTAGAACAAACCAAAGTCACTGTGTTAAGGAAAAAGTCATTTTCCCACACATATTCCTTGTACAGCACAGGATAATATATTCCGAGAGACTCTGATTCTGCTGCTAATCTTATGGTAATTGTTGCAAGACTTGATTTCTCATCCCTGGTTCACAGCAATCACAAATCAACTGATTACAGACATTTCTAATGCTGCAAGGGCTTGTATTTCTATTTCATGTCTTAAAAGAAGGGGCACAACAATAGGGGAAACAGACCCCACAACTGTTGGGGGTTTTAGGATTAAATGGGGTATACTGGGCCCCTGACTGGCATGCAACCTTTAAAATAATTTGGTGTAGACAAGGCTTCTATTAATAATCATGTGGCTCCCTCATTGGGGCCCTGATTGTTGGGTCCCATAACTTCTAGTTCTGCTGATTACTGCATCTACATATAATTCAGTAACAGTTGAAGAGCCCTAGGTTAGTTATTAACCTTCTCACATGCCTGTAATGCTATAACTCATAAGCGGCTAAGAACAAGTGGGGTACCAGTGACAAATACAGTTTGCAATGTAAAAACCATCTTTATATAGCACAGACCTAATGTATAGCAAACTAATACTGTCTGTGGAAAGTATGTAATCACTGGTACCTTTCATTAACAGTCCCACACTAATAAACTGTACTGTAAGATTCTGTAATCATCACAGGTGTTTAGAATTGGAATCAAACTTTATGCTTACAAAAATCCGGTGTTCATATAGGTACCAAGTGATTTTCCCAGTAAATTCTTAGTTTTATAGACAACTGTTAAATCTTTCCAACTGTTAAATCAGTCCAGAAATGCTCAGGAACTGTTTCAGTACAGTTAGGTTTTAGCTCTTCCATCTCCCATAGAAACCATTTCAATCAAATAATTCTAATTTTTAAAAGATTTCCTTTTTTGTAATAACAAATAATACTTTGTAATATTGCAATCTCCTCCTCACAGGTCTCCCTGACTAGCATCTCTCTCCCCTCCAATCAATCTTAAACTCTGCTACCAGGATCCTTCTGCTCTCTCCTAAAAGGGAACCTGCTCAATCCCAACTAAAATCCTTAGTTTAGCGTTAAGCAAAGGATAGCATATAAAACCCTTCTACTAACATTCAACGCCCTTCACTCCTCTGCTCCTCACTACATTTCTTCTCTTGTCTCACTATATGTTCCTGGTCGTCTTCTCCGCTCTTCTCAGAGCCACCTTCTCTTCACACCATCCACATCCACTGCCACCTCTCGTCTCAAACCCTTCTATCTTGCTGCTCCTTACCTCTGGAATTCCATCCCTGAATTCCTCCGTAAGGAATCCTCTCTCAATCACTTCAAGAAAAAAACAAAGAGACTACCTTTTGGAGCCTAGTCCTGTGCCTACTGACTATGCCTTACCATGTGCACTTAGGTGTTAGCCTAGCATCCGCTTAGACTGTAAGCTCTATGGGGCAGGGACCTCGTTCCCACTATGTCTCTTACCACATAGCTCTTTGTCCTGATATGATTCTGTATATATTTATTGTGTGATTTGACTTCCATGTGTAGACATATATATATATATATAATACACAAAAGCTATGAATATCTTGTTGATGTCATCAGTTATAAACGGTGAGTTCTGATGTCATTTCTGTCACATGACTCACTGAAATGTGTGTATTATAATAAATAAAGTACCCCCAGTTGTAAAATATGAGGATATTAGAATTTACCTCGGAGTTCCATGACCTATATAAAAGCACTCGGCCTTCGGCCTTGTGTTTTTATATGGTCATGAAACTCCTCGGTAACTTATAATATCCTTATATTTTACTAGAGGGGGTACTTTATTCACTATATACGGTATATACGGTATATATATATATATATATATATATATATATATATATATATATATATATAGTACTTTTATGCACTGTACAGCAATGCGGCTCCTTAAAGCTGGCCATAGATGTTGAGATTTTTAAAAGATCAGATCCTGATCATGAGACCACTAAAATCGGTCGTTCGGCAAGAGAAATCTTTGCGTCTATGGGGACCTTTACGGTGCTTTACAAATAAAGTTATACATACATACTTGAATCCAACTAAGATATAATTAATCGTTATTGGAGGAATACAATACAATTCGGTTTATTCATTGTTTAAATGATAAGTATATTTAAGATTAGGAGATCCAAATTTCGGAACAATCCCTTATCCGGAAAACCATACGTCCCGGGTGTTCTGGATAACAGGTCCCATACCTGTACTTATCTAACAAAACTTTACACAATCCCCTAATGGTGGAAAACAAGTATTAGTTTACAAATTGTCCATCAACTAAACAGACCAATTTGCCAGGAAAACAAAGGGGAGCTGCCTGCTTGTCCCTGCAAATATAGATAGATTGCACTGGGACCGACAGAGATTTTTTAACCTGGCCGATCAATTTCCTGACAGATGTCGGCCGAAAAATCTTAAGATGTACAATCGTTCGAATCCCACTAACCGCACGATAATTTCGAAGGATTGGTCAGACTTTGCTAAAATCGGTCGTTCGGCAAGAGAAATCTTTGCGTCTATGGGGAGCTTTACTCTTGCTTCTAAGGCAATATGTTAATACTGAAATAGATTGTAGTGTTCAAGATAGTGTTTCATATACAGTAACTTTCATTTTTGGGGAATCAATGTGATAAAATGGGTAAAATAGGTATGGGTGTCAGTAAGTGTAAATCACAGTCAGTTTATCATATACTTATATCCCTTCACGGATATTGGAGTCTGTTAAATGGAATGTGTAGGCAAAATTAGTTTTTGGTTGCACGGTTAGAACAGTGGAAGGAAGAGAAAGCGACATCAATTAGACATAACATGTTTTATGTTAATCTTTTTCTAGTGTAAATCATTTTACACAGCATGATAACTAGGTATTCTCAGAATTCTCAATAAGGGGTACATTTATGAAAGGACAAACAGACAATGCACTATAAATGTGCCATACAAGAAGGTAAGTTCACTTGCTTCGTATTTTGGGGGGGGGGTTCACAAAATGTTATGATGAATTATGAATAAATCTGAAAAAAAAAACCCCATAAATCAGCCTGCTACATTGTTTTCAGAATGCAGGGAAAACATCCATCATTACATGCGCTGAAAGAGTTAACCAAGTTTAAACACTGTAATTTTCTTCTCCAGTTCTTTTAATTTGTGTACTTGGATTGTATAAGTGCAAGCTATAATAATAATCATTCTAAAGTGTCTGAGAAAAGGTATAATCCACATGAATTCATAAACTGCCTTGTTTTGATTCACACACTTGAGTTAGCTTTGTTTCAAAATATTCTACTTATTATAATTTTTTTTTAATCTGACGTGCGCGCTAAGAATCAAAAGCGATCTTACTGAACAGTGATGTCCCATACAGCTCCCCTTCAAGTCACTGATTGGTTAATGACTGGTAACAGGTTTCAGGTCCGCTAAGGAGGAAGTAGTGTTCTGTTATGTTAGACATCTAGTCACTCCAGCCTTTATTGATTACATTTTGGATAACAAACTATACTGAAAACATGCTTCATTTTGCACAACCAATCTATTTACCCAGTTTTATTTTTACACCATACAATTCCATTAATAAAAAAAACTGTAAACTAAAATGTGAATTCACAGTAACTATGTTTAATCAGTGCTAGGTATATTTCCTACACCCGAAAAGTGAATGTGAATGACAGAACTTCCCCCAGACTGTAAATATCTGTGCACTATAGATTGGGGTTTTGAAAATTCAAATTATAAAGCAAATTTTCTGGTTGCCGAAATACTGAAGGTAATGGAGTCTCTAAAGCAGAATGCCCCTTGTCTATGTACAACTGATTTCCTATTGAAATTTTGCCTTGTAACTATAAATACAGAACAGCTCTAATTTAATCGTGTTTTCCTTTTCCTTCAAGGCGGCTTTGGAGCTAGACAATTCATTTGCATGCCTATCCGGCTAGGTGTTGGCAGATTGATAGGTTTTTATCTATATGGAATATTACAGAAGGGGGTGAAAAATAGAAATCCTTGACCCCTGAAATGTGTAATGCTTCTTTCAGCAGTGCAATAAACTGCATTAAAGTACTTCTGGCAACAGGAAATTGCTCTATGGGGTTCCCAAGATTATAAATTTGGTTCTTTCCATGAGAAAATAATAGTATGAGACTATACTATAACTTCTTATGTAAAGATTCTAGTAAAATATCCATTTGTATACTCAGGGGTAACATTTTTAGAATTACTGATTGTGCTATTACTTTACGGTTTACTATAGTCAGTTGAATGTTATCTTATCTGGTGCTTTTATTTCCAAAAAATGTAAATGCCCATATAAAGTAAACGCATGGAAGGGGGGCTGGGAGAGTTACAGCAGGTGGGATGGTCCTGATGTGGCAACCCTAATGGGCCCCAGACTGAAAGAATGGGCAACATGGAAAACATCTGAAGAAAAATAGTGTTGACCTCACCTAAAAATGAACCATTTCAGGAGAAAATGGAGGATAGTCTACACATATTGTGGATTTACATCAGAGCTAGATTCTCCAAAGGCTTGTTTGGGGACACTGCACACAAATGAATGATTACAGTAATTGGAGGCAAAGTTATATGAATATAAATATAAATATTTATATGTGTAAGTTGTAAGTGTAAAACAAGAGGAACCCCTAAAGCTCTTGATGTCCAGTCCTAATGCACTGGCTGCACCACAATTAGTTCTAGCTTTGGCTGAAAAATGATGTATTTTAAAGGAGATCTAAACCCTAAAAACAAATAGGGCTAAAAATGCAATGTTTTATATACTGAACTTATTGCATCAGCCTAAAGTTTCAGCTTGTCAACAGCAGCAATGATCCAGGACTTCAAACTTGTCACAGGGGGTCACCATCTTGGAAAGTGTCTGCGACACTCACATGCTCAGTGGGCTCTGAGCAGCTGTTGAGAAGCTAAGCTTAGGGGTCGTCACAAATTAACAGAAAATGAGGTTGGTCTGTAATATAAGCTGATGCTACAGGGCTAATTATTCAATTCTGATGCTAGTTGCACTGGTTTCTCTGCTGATGTAGTAATTATCTGTATTAATTACTAATCAGCCTTATATTGTGACATTTCTATTCTATGTGTACTGTATATTGTGAGTGGGTCCCCAAGCTCAGTAAGTGACAGCAGCACAGAGCATGTGCAGTGAATCAGCAGAAAAGAAGATGGGGAGCTACTGGGGCATCTTTGGAGGCAAAGATCTTTACTGCTAAAGGGATTTGGTTGTCTGGGGCTGGTACAGAAGCACAAAACATAATGTACAACATTTCTAGCCTACTTCTTTAGTTTAACTTTCCTTGTCCTTTAAAGTACACTGTGATGTCCAAGTGTGGGCAGAGGTTATCACCATAAACGATGTACTTTTTGTAACACAATCTCCTTATAATTGTGAGTCTATCTGCTGTTAATCTACTTGGAACCCAAGAATATCACAATTACTCAAACAAGATTCTGTCGATTTGATCAGCAATATTCAATATTTCAATAAAAGTAATGTTATCAGACACTTTGTGGAATGTAGCAATAGTGAGATAAATGTTTTTTCAGTTCAGGCAAAAGAAAAGGTAAACATTGGAATTAGAGGGGCAGATACCCTAACTCTTTTATGCAAGTGTCGGGTATTTGGGATTTTTTTTATTTACAGACATAATACCTTGAGACACGAACTTGTCTTTGCAGTGCAGGGCCAAGCCGGCCAGTTGCCTTAGGCAAACCAGAGTGTGAAGATGGCCTTTCCGTAAGTTTGAGCTTTTTGGATAAAGTGTTTCTGGATAATGGATCTCACATCTGCACTGCTAATAATGTGAATTCCCTGAAGGTTTCTGTTCAGCTTTAATTTATAAAGTAAATTTAAGAGACTGATTGATATTGACCGTGGAACATGATTATGATCCTGCAAGATTCACTGATGATATCAATGTGTTGATAATATGAGATGTCAGCTGTTGCTATATATATATATATATATATATATATATATATATATATATATATATATATATATATATATATATATATATATATATATATATATAATATCAAAACAGGGGGGTTGTGGGAGCACTCTAAAGGCTTTAAAGTATATATATATATATATATATATATATATATATATATATTATATATATATATATATATATATATATATATATATATATATATATATATATATATATATATATATATATATATATATATATATATATATAAGTATAATAAATGCTATTGCATATGTACCCAAATAGGGGTTATTTTGTTACAACGGACATTGATCACAGGTAATGCTAAAATGCACATAAAATATAAAACAAGTTAGGGACCGCCATTCGGGGTTTACCTTTACGTGGTATGGTGGCTTATCAATTTTATGATCATAACTTTGTAACAAAATAACTCCCTGTTTGGGTACATATGCAATAGCATTTATTATACTTATATATATACGTTAAAGCCTTTAGAGTGCTCCCACAACCCCCCTGTTTTGATATTGTATATTTAGCCAGAAGCTGTGGCATAGCTTCAGTGGTTGTAGCACCCCATACCCCCCTTTAAACTAGTGGTGATCCTATGCTTTTAAAATTGGGCGTTTGTTTTGGGAATATCTCTCCTTTAATAGCCTGATTGCTGGCTGGGGAGGATTTAGCCCTCAGTGAAAAAACAGCGTTCAACGGACATTGATCACAGGTAATGCTAAAATGCACATAAAATATAAAACAAGTTAGGGACCGCCATTCGGGGTTTACCTTGACGTGGTATGGTGGCTTATCAATTTTATGATCATAACTTGATCATAAATCCCCTGTTTTGGGTACATATGCAATAGCATTTATTATACTTATATATATACGTTAAAGCCTTTAGAGTGCTCCCACAACCCCCCTGTTTTGATATTGTATATATATATATATATATATATATATATATATATATATATATATATATATATATATATATATACACTATAACAAACAAGGGAAAGTTGTGCTCACCACTATTTTTTAAAACCATTAGGCGGGGGTGCAATGAGGGTGTGACCACAAAATACATATAGTCAAATACAAAAGTCCTCTGCACTCAACCCATTATCAATATATTTAAGACAGAGACATTTTGTGCATACTGCTACTAAAAAATGCCTTACCCTTTAAACAAAACAGGGATTGTTTGTCCATATATTGCAATATATTTAAGCTGGCCTAATGGTTTTAAAAAATAGTGGTGAGCACAACTTTCCCTTGTTTGTTATAGTTTATACAGGAGCAGTGACCAGCTCCATGTTGTAGCTCCCACCCTTCCCAGCTATAGTCAGGTGATCCCACTGGTGTCTAATAAAAGGGCAGCCAAGTATGGAGGTTTATTTTGAAAGCAGCAAGTTAAGATGCAGGTAAAACCAAGTCCCTTTGTAAAATGTATAATGAAGCAACAGAATTCTTAATGAATCAGATAAAATTGAGCATAGGACTGGCCAGATATGGGATGACTTTGACGTAGTTGGCCAGCTTAAATATATTGCAATATATGGACAAACAATCCCTGTTTTGTTTAAAGGGTAAGGCATTTTTTAGTAGCAGTATGCACAAAATGTCGCTGTCTTAAATATATTGATAATGGGTTGAGTGCAGAGGACTCTTGTATTTGACTATATGTATTTTGTGGTCACAGCCTCATTGCACCCCCGCCTAATGGTTTTAAAAAATAGTGGTGAGCACAACTTTCCCTTGTTTGTTATAGTTTATACAGGAGCAGTGACCAGCTCCATGTTGTAGCTCCCACCCTTCCCAGCTATAGTCAGGTGATCCCACTGGTGTCTAATAAAAGGGCAGCCAAGTATGGAGGTTTATTTTGAAAGCAGCAAGTTAAGTTGCAGGTAAAACCAAGTCCCTTTGTAAAATGTATAATGAAGCAACAGAATTCTTAATGAATCAGATGAAAATTAAGCGTAGGACTGGCCAGATATGGGATGACTTTGACGTAGTTGGCCAGCTTAAATATATTGCAATATATGGACAAACAATCCCTGTTTTGTTTAAAGGGTAAGGCATTTTTTAGTAGCAGTATGCACAAAATGTCGCTGTCTTAAATATATTGATAATGGGTTGAGTGCAGAGGACTCTTGTATTTGACTATATATATATATATATATATATTTCCTACAACCTAACTTCTCATTGCTTTGGAGGATTTATTTGATCATTCATTCTATCTTTCTCAGGCCTCTACTTTTCTATATCATTGCCTGTTTTTCCTCATTTTCTTGCTTAAACTTGTGCTCTAAATATTTTCAATTTTTGAAAAAGATCACAGGGACTAGATATGTAGTTCGGATTGCCAGCAGAGCAGTACTTCAGCCTCTAGTGTAAGTCTGGGCTTGCCACTGGTTATATATTAGTTCTTGACAACAATTCATGATCAAGTCCTGCTTATACGTAGCATGATGCAGCTTGTGTTCCTTAGAGTTCTGACTGTGTTCTTCATTCCCTCTCCTCTCACATTCACTATGGGTTCTGCAATTTGTTAGATTTCCAGTGTCTGCTTATAACTTTTCATCTCTCCCCTTAAAACTAATATAATATTATTTTAGGCTTCTCTTACCATCTTGATCTCCAGTTTGCATTCTAGTACCTATTTGTGTTTTTAATGTCAACATCAGATCGGTGTGAATTAAAGAATGTTTTTTTTTTTTTTTTAAAGAAACAGAAAATAAGGCAAACTGGCAAATGAATGGAATGTAGGGGAACTATATTTGTCTTTATGGTAATGAGGTCAGTGTGGGGAAATGAACATGGTAACACTACTTGAAACAAACCATCAGAATCACAGTTAGCATACAGTGTGTGAGTCTGACAATCTTTTCCACTAACTGGATCAGTGCAAGAAAGCCCTTTAAGCCCGCTTGAATGGATTTTACATAAGTGGAAAGTACAGGACCCAGTGGATACAAGTTGCCCGCTAGCTTTAGTAGGTTTGGCCCGGCTGAACCAAATTTGCATATGCAAATAGGGTGGGGAACGAAAGCACAAGAATTTTTGTCACATAACAAGGAAGTAAAGAATGTTTTCCCCTTCCCACCTTTAATTTGCATATGCAAATTAAGATTTGGTTCGGTATTCGGCCGAATCTTTCTCGGTTCGGTATTCAGCCAAATCCAAAATAGTGGATTTGGTGCAACCCTACTGATGATACTAGAGTACTGGGGATGGGGGAAATCTGTATTGCGTGTTAAAACACAATTGATCTTTGTATTTCCTATTTATATGATAGAACATGGTAGGGTAAATAATATTGCTAAACAAAACCACCATCTAATGCAAACTCAGAGAGAAATAGATTTTGTTGGCTGAGGATTTTAATGAAATATATTAGTGGCGGGAATATATCTGCACATCCCTGCATAGCTATCTATGCCTCTCACTTCTGCTAATCAAGGCAATTCTTTTATAGGACTGAAGAATAATTGTGCTCGTGGTTGTCAAAGTCATGCTTGAGAGCATTTCATTTACAAAGAATTCATCATTGCTCTTTTAATTTTCAAATGGTAGATTAATTTATTTCAAGGCTTTTGGTTCAAGGTAAACCTAGCCCAAAGACAGTGGTGTCAAAATAATTCATTTAGTACAAGGGCAGCAAACAAAATCCCAATCTGTTATCATATGAGCAGCAAAATCCACATGTGCTAAAGACTGTATACGTTTACGTGTGATATTTGTGTTCTGAAATGTTAACATATTTAAATTTGTTTATAAAATACATCACAATCCAAACTTCCCATAAATAGGGGGCAATGCAATATAAATGCAAAAATTTTCTCCATTTCTAGTAGATTACAAAAACAGGTAGCATTTTACCGATTTGTTTTTAGATATGGAGCGACTGATGAATTACATTTAGTGATGGGCGAATTTGCGAAACGGCGAAAAATTCGCGAAACGGCGCCGGCGTTTTTGACGCCGGCGTCCGTTTTTCTAAAAAAAAATTGACGCCGGCGAATTTTTTCGGCGAATTTTCGCGGGCGTTTCGCGAATTTATTCGCTGGATGCGAATCGCGCAAATTCGCCGCGAATTCGCGCCTGGCGAATAAATTCGCCCATCACTAATTACATTACATAATGACTACTTAAAGTAGTAGAAAAATCTTCTTCCACTTGGGGGTGCCAAATGTTAGGCACCCCCAAGTGATTGTATTTACTTACCTTTCAGTGAGCACAATGGATCGATCTTCTTCCGTCTTCCTCTTTCTTCGCTCGGCTGCACATGCGCAGTAGAGCCAAATGCCTAACATTTGGCACCCCCAAGTGAAAGAAGACTTTCCTTCTCCTTCAACTTTGTTTCTAGTTGACTTTTAGGGTCTGTGTGGTCTTTGTGACTGGTTATTCGAGGGAAACTGAGTGCTCCTACCCACAACCTAAAGGTCAAGGATGGAGGAATGCCATAGTTATTTTTGGTTATTTTTACACAGTATGTTTCAAGTGATACTTACAGGTTTGAGACCGGTTATCCAGAATGCTCAGGACCTGGTGTTTTCTGGACAAGGGGGTTTTCCATATTTTGGATCTTCATTCCTTAAATCCACTTAAAAGTCATTTTAAAATTTATTTGACCCAGTAGGATTGTTTTGCCTCCAATAAGAATGATTTATATCTTAAGGGGCATGTTTATCTTGGGTCGAATTTCAAATTTGAAAAACTTCAAAATTCAAATTCGAAAAGACCAATCGAAGTTAAGTTGAAGGTTTTTTTTTTTTTGGCCGAATAGGTCCATTTTAGTTTGAATAGGTCAGTATTCGGCCGAATTCGAATCATACGAACCGAAGTAATAGCGCATTCGATCAAATTTTCCCAAAAATTCACCTCAACCATTGATAAATCTGCCCCTAAGTGTCAAGTAGAGAGTATTGTCTTATTAACACAGAGAAAAAGATGTTTTTTTAATTATTTGATTAAAATTGAATCTATGGGAGATGGCTTTCTTGTAATTCAGAGTCTTATAACGGATCACATACCTGTATATATTTGCAGCAGAGCACAATGGCCATGTGTCCTCTGATCTCGATAATATTTATACAGTTTGGTGGGAGAACAGGCAATTAAGGTGCATTTTTTGGTACTGGGCTCACTAGAAGAATGTGAAAAGTAAGATATCTGGGTCATCAAATTTTTATTTGTTTTATTACAATAAAAAATACTGCTATATGTTGACTATGTATTAATACACGTCATATTCAGGCCTGGACTGCCAATCTATAGATTCTGCAAATGCCAGAGGGGCTGCTGTAAGATGCCACAGACAAGTCACTATTTATTGGGCTGGTGGGGAGACTGTTTGGGCCTCTTTGTACTTGTAACGCCAGGGGCTATTTTGAATCTCAGTCCAGGCGTAGTCATATTATATATTTCAATATTGCATGCCTATATCAATCAATCTGGTTCAATATGTCAGTGCACACCAAAGTACCCTATGCATAGCAGGAAAATACTCAATAACAACTCTTCCCATATAAGTTGCTCACATTCTGTTGGACAGTTGGAAAGTTCATTGGAATACTTCCCCATCCAGCAAACCCCTCAGGAATAGAGTTTATGCTTCTGTGGGAATGCAGATCATATCATTACATGTTGTTAAATTTAAAAGGACTTTTTTTTGTATGTTTCAGATGGAAAAATAAGCAATATATTTTCAGTATTATTTTTGTCTTGCAATTGTTTTGCTCCTGTGTCTGCTGTGCAATTGAATTGGAAATAGATAGAGCAGGTATAAGAGTTTTTTGGCCTGTGAATAATTGCTTCGGTGAGTATATACAGCTGAAACTGTTCCCACTTGAGGCTTCCCAGCATCTACCATTCAAGTGAAGGGGAGTCACAAGAGGCAATTCTGTGCATTTTTAAGAGGGCAGGGGTATCAACATTGTGTGCTTTGGGCACCAGCTATGAATTTGAGATTGGACAAGCACATCCAAGGAGTATTTGGCAAAGACAAAATATTACAGAACAGTAAGACAATAGTGTTAAAGCAGTGTAAGGAAAGTGCATTTATACACATAATTGGATGTGTAGGGTTAGCAGGAACACTAAAACTGAGTTTAAATGGGGATGTTAGAGGAGAAAGAGGCTGGATCAACAAATATTCAATACTGTTAACATGTTAACAGTTACCCATAGCAGTTATCAGATTCTTTCAATTTTTATTGAATTACTATACAGGGGGTTATTTATCAAAATCAGAAAAGTTTTCTGAAAACTATTATGACCAAATCCACACTTTTTTGATTAATACTGCAACTTTTCCAGATTTGACTGCCGAATACCGTATTTTTTTTGGATTTGACGTCTGAATACCGTGACTTTTTATGGAAACCTAGCGCAGATCGGGATACAGTATCTTTTGGACATCTACCATCGATTTCTACAGGAACTCAGCAGGTTTGAGTTGCAGCACTTTTTCGGACTTTTAACATCCTGGGGGTTTACTAAATCCCAAAACATTTAGTTTTTTTTTCCACGAAAATTGTTTTTTTTTTTTCCCTTTTAAAAGGCCAATAAGAAAAAAATCGGACTTGAATAAATAACCCCCCCACATGTTTATTTGTTGTTATTGGTAACTGCAGTGGTGCATTTAGCAATGGGTGTGTCAGGCTATTTTGCCACCCAAAGCAGCATATCTGATATAGCCCCTGTCCCCCTACCACTTACCTCTCTGCACAACAGCCTGGGGAGGAGGGGTAGAATCATAAGTGTAAAGAATGAAATTTGCACAATTACTGCGCTGGACAAAAGCCAACAGACATGCAAAATGTTCGAAAACAATGATTTCAACCATTCCTAAATTCTTAATCATTTTATACAAGGCAATAGAATCCAACATCCCAGAAATAAAGCTGTCAGCTCCTGAGCATCACAGAGAGAAGATATGTTTTCCTCTTCCCAAAATGCTTCAGATTATTCCACAGATGAAATAATTTTGATTGGTTTATAAATAATAACTATATATTCGGACAATATTTGTATTAGTGTTGTAGATAGGGTGGAGAGCCCATCAGGGTGTCTTATTTGGATAGGTCCTCCTTTAGCGCATAACTAGATTACAGGCATTTATGAAAACATTTGTTTCCCCGTGTGCAAAATAAACTCTGGTTGCGGCTCATACCACGGTTGTTTATGAACAGTATTGTGTAGAAAATGGCATTGGTATTATCTCCATTATCAGCTTTTAACATAGAGAAAGGATGTGATTTCTATCAAGGCATTGGGTGTATTATTTTATTCTTACATTCTTATCTGTCTTCACATTTATTCACTGAAATAGGTTGTGCTCTTTCTTTTCGCTTGTTCTTGTTTTTTCCCCTACCTTTTTGGTATTTATATTTTCTGCATTGTTTCTTTGGTATCCATGACAACTGATAACACACAGCTTAGCTAAAGGATGTTTCATGCTGCAATATATGTAGACTTTTAAAGGTTCATTTTGGGTGATACAACATTCAAATTGGAACTTGTTTTTTTTAAACCTCTTAACTGCAATTGCTCTTCTCTCCCTTTATGAAAAGTATGAAATTATAATATTTCCCTGCACACTTCTTGATTATCTTGTGTGTGTGTGTGTGTATATATGTATATATGTATATATATATATATATATATATATATATATATATATATATATATATATATATATATATATATATATATATATATAGTAGTTAAGAGCACTCACGAGTATTGTGACAAAAAGCTTTTATTGGAGCATTACAATCTACTCCACATCAACGCGTTTCGGTTCTCTCTGAACCGTCGTCAGGATGGTTCAGAGAGAACCGAATATATATATATATACCGAATATATATATATATATATATATATATATATATATATATATATATATATATATATATATATATATATATATATATATATATATATATATATATATATATATATATATATATATATATATATATATATATATATATATATATATATATATATATATATATATATATATATATTCGGTTCTCTCTGAACCATCCTGACGACGGTTCAGAGAGAACCGAAACGCGTTGATGTGGAGTAGATTGTAATGCTCCAATAAAAGCTTTTTGTCACAATACTCGTATATAAAATATATATATAAAATCAATACTGGAGATCCCTTAATATTATATATTAATGAATGCTTTTCAACCATTTACCATTATACTTCTATAGTGGGTATTTGGGTAAATTCACTAACCTCCGGA
This sequence comes from Xenopus laevis, assembly GCF_017654675.1. Taxonomy (NCBI): domain Eukaryota; kingdom Metazoa; phylum Chordata; class Amphibia; order Anura; family Pipidae; genus Xenopus; species Xenopus laevis. The sequence continues at coordinate 44,658,082 of NC_054372.1, forward strand.
AATTCACTAGTGACTCCTTCGCTCACATCACGGCAGTCAACGCTAATTCACTAAAATGCAAAGTTGCATCTAGGGCACTGAATGATGGCGAAGTTCCGCTAGCTTTAATTTTGCAAGCAAAGCAAAGTTGCACTAGCGTTGGCTAATTTGCATACAGCGCGAAGTTATATTTCAATGGACGTATATGTTGCAGCAAATACATTACATTACACAAGTCCAGGAAACCTTGATAAAAGAAAATAGAGTTGTTATTACCCTACACATGAGCCCAGTGTATAGTTTATGTGCCATATGTAAGGAAATGTAGCCGGGTACCTTAAAAAAAATTTACGATCTGTTGCAGCCTATCACCCTGAAAAATGGAAAAGTCGGCAGCGTTTTTTGGGACTTAAAATTTAGTAGTCCTATCTACTCTATTTCACTTCGCCTGGTCTGAGGTGGCGGAGGTAAGTCTGGCGCAAGAGGTAACGTTCATTTAAATCCGCATCTTGGTGAATTTGCGTAGTTACGTCCATTCGCCAGATCAAAAATTCGTCTGGCGTTAGAGTGCGAAGTAGCGCTAGAGTCTTTCCTTTGCTAGCGAATTTATGACAGCACCCGTTAGTAAATCGGCGAAGTCACAAAATGACTTCGTTATTATGTGATGTACAATCGGACTTTTGGATTTGCATATCTACATATGGACAATGTGTGTCAAGCCTCACTTTGGAGCACACTGAACCCTGGTGGACTATGTGAAAAGGGGTGGGATCACATGTATCCCAAATGCCTTAAATATGTTTGTAGCACAAGTGTTTGTATCCTGACGAAGGGAGGGTTAATCCCCCCCCGAAACATTGATGCACAGGTGGTCACAATAAAGAAAAGGGGAAGTTCCCCACCTGCAACATATTTGGTGTTTGTGCGATTCTCTTTCGTCTTGAGAACTCTGCACCACCTAAGCAGGAATATCTAAGGAAAGGTGAGAGGTGCGGCTATTTGTACATACAAAACTTTCATATTCTAGTAACATATAGAAAAGTAAGGAAAACTATAACTTCCTGGGTCAAGATGTCCCCCCCACTCTGCGCTTAAAACATCAGTGCTGGAGGTTCTTACCTTGCTGCATGGCACAGCAGCCCTGTGCACAGACACACAGATCTGGTTATTATCATACATTATAAGATCTAATTTAGAAAATTTTTGGTTCTGCCTGTTTGACAATTTATCTAATAGGTTACAAAAAAATAGTATGCCTTTCTAGAGGCAACAATAGTGCATGGAAGTTGTAGGACCAATTCCCCATACCTATTAGGGGGTTATTTACTAGACTCCGAATGCAAAATTCACAAAAAAATTGATTTTTTTTTTTATATAAAATTGGACTTTTAAAAAATCACAAATTTTTTGGAATTTAGGGCTGGAAAAGTCATAATCATAAAAAATCCAGCATCTCAGACCTGTCGAGGTTGCATATAAGTCAATGGTAGAAAAATCAGGCAAAATTCGGAGTTTTCGGTTGAAAAATCAAAAAAAATCATGAAAATCGGATGGAAAATCCAAAAAAATTGTGAAAATATTTTTTTCCGGATTTTTTCCCGCAAACAAAATTTTTGGGAAAGTGTTTTAATAAATAAGCCCAAAAAAACCCAATGCGGATTTGGTCTTGACTTTGATAAATAACCCCCTTAATATTAGGGGTGCACCATTAAGCTTGATATTTTGTTCTTTGTGGATTCTCTGTGGAACCACAAAGTTTCTGCCTGCATGTTCTTTCATGAAGGCAAAATTTAATGAATGTAACTTTGTAACAACTAAAACAGAATCTAATGAATCCATCTATTATCACTTGACTACAGTAACCCTCTTTAAAATAACCTTTCTCTTACTGACCTTTAATGAATCCAGGCTATAATGAATATTGCTCCTAGTAATCTATCTCATTTTGTGGCTTCACATTGCTGTTTATACAAGCTTCTCTCACTCTAAAGCTTAGTTTCATGCTACAGTCCAAAATATGTCTCTGAAATCTGAAATCTGTACTTCATTGTCTAATGGAATGTTTGTCCCATTTAACACTAACCGTTAGCCTTGATTTTAAGAACAAACTGTGAGGCCGCAATTTAGTTGCAGTGCAGCTAAGAACCATAAATGTTTTATTAACAAATACGCATATTATTGCACTTTTCTATTGGCTCATGCTGAGCATCAATGCAGATGCAATATATCTTCAAACACACTAGATTAAATCTATGAATATAATACACAGTGTCGTTTTTCTGTTATATTCATCAAAACCTAACAAAAGAATAATTTCCTATCCCCACATACCTTGAAATATTCAATAAAAAGTTATAATTTAAAAACAATAATTTCAAACACCCCTCATACCCACACCCAGCAAGATATGAAAAAGATTACTAGTCATATAAATCTCTTGATAATGCCTCATGTTAGAGTTAAAATCTCATTTTGGGTATGAAGGCAGTGCTATGGGTGAAGCATGAGGCATGTAAATACCTTCTGTTTTCAGAAGGCTTTTCACTTCATCACTGTAAGAAGCCAAACACCTAAAAGAACCACTAAAATAATTGTGTGTGATTTGTGGTTCTTGCAGTGCAACTAAACAGCAACAATTTTAAACAGCAACAATTTCCATTCCCCAGTTTGGGTGTGCAACACAGTACACCAATGAAATAATACCTTTTGCTGTGGTATGGTTGAATGAAGTCTTTATCTTACATAAAAGTTACAAGAATTGCAGATATAATTGATACCTGAAACGTGCCCAACTGCCAAATACTAACCCCTTCCACTCTCCTTGGCACAAGCTATACTGATGAACTAGCTGATCTACTACTATCTTTCTCCAGCTAAGGTGAGCTCAAGAGAAGCTGCCCTAACTACAGATGGCCTTGGGTGCGGCCGCCATACAAGACGAGATGAGAAACTCAGAAACTGTAGTGCAGAGAGCTATTGCCAACTCAGGGCGCTACTCAGTTTGGAATTTATCCTGGCTGGTCTATCTAAAAAGGATGATAGATGTTACAGAAACCTGTTAAAGACCACATGGAGTGTGAGAACTAGAGGCCGCTTTTTACTTTTGATTTCCAAACCACTTACATCTTTACCCACTTTATTGCAGATCTCAGGTCTTAATATCTCTTAATAGCTCTTAATGTCTCAATTCTGGCCCCAACTCTAAAATAGCTGAAACCAATCTTTGGATTTAAATGGCAAAATGTTTTATTAAATATTTATTTGTTTAATAAATGTCCACAGGCCTAATAATGTAAATCCCATATGGACCCATGTCCTTAGTATACTATATTAGATAAAGTGAATTACCTAGCGAAGCTGATTTTATCTCTACCAGCAGCTCCTTTATTTGAAATCCTCTTTTTGCCCTAGGCCTACAGATAATTGACTTTAGCTGGTAGATTAAAGTAGTATAGTTTGAATGGTTCTGTTAATTGGGAGATGATAACTTAAAGATACACACTCAATATGAATAGTTTCAATATAACCAATTACGTCAAAACTATATTTGAATTCTGCAACTTCATCCTTTTCTGAGACTTTATGTACCTCGCATCCATATTCTAGAGGGACGGTGTCTAAACTTTACACCACTCTATTAGGCAGCTCAAACACCTGTCATCTGCCATATGTTATATCATGGGAAAATCTCCACAACAAAAAAGAACAGAATAGCAACAGCAGAACAGCACTGGCAACAAATCTGGAACATTACAATACTTCTGATCCTGATCCTTAATTATATCTTTATGAGAATCAGTTTACAAATATTTATCCTGGTGGTTTATGATTCCCAGAGCTTGTGCTGGATATGCTGAGGGTGACATGGTCCAACATATCTAGTGGTGTCTGAACATAATCAGGCTGTGGTTCAGAGTTTACACATTAAACTTTCTGTTACTAATATCAGTCTTAAGTAATATGTGCTGGAAGCTCTCTTAAAAAAATCCAAACATTAAAAATATGTCAGAACTGCAACAAGCAATGGCTTTTTGGCAACAAGACAAAACATTGCCAAATTTTGGAAATCTCCTTTACTTTCACCATGTCAAACACAATAAATTAGATCTGCATTAATGAAGAATGGCCAAGCATCCCCTTGGATAGTTTGGAAACATATGGGACCCATGAAATACATATACACAGGTGGTATGGACCCAGCCCATCTCTCTCTATAAGATAATTTGTTTGGACACCTATATTCACTGAGTACAACTGTAAATCACTAGGGAATATTACATAAACCAGTCAATTAGCATTCTAGCAATCGATACAAAGGTAAATTTAGCAGGTACTTTAGTCTAATTTATAAGTAATCCTTTCTCATGGTTTACTATTTTGTTTTTCTTTATCTTTAGCTCTAGTATGTTGAATTCTATTAATGTGTAATAATGTCCAGATTAGAATAGACCTTTCTGTTACAAACATATTTGCTGCTGTACATAAGTTATTATCAATGGGATATATTTGTATGGTATATAACTCTGTACTATGTTTATTAGCAATATACAATAAGAAAAATGATGTTGGTCACCAGACTGCAGCTCTCCTATTCAACAGCAGGACCAGGGCTGAACCACTCAACTTCCTAATATGGACTTCCCATGGCAATGCCCTCCCTCATGATTGACACTTCCTTCCAAAACCTTCTACCAACGGGGATTCCCTGTTCTACGGTGTAGCTGAAACAATTAACTAATATAAAATACATTAACCAAATTATATCTAGCCTTTACAAGTGCATATATTAAATCAACACTAGTTGGTGTACTGGTAAATAGATACAAATCTTAGTACTGTATATTCACTTTTATTGCCTGTTTCAGCAAATAACATTTTCTGCATTTTCTTGCATTACAAAGTGAGAGATGCACGTGAAAAGCATTTGTATAATGACTTGTATCTGAATTTTATTCAATTGCTGTTGTCAAATACCACACTTTTTACCTATTTCCACATTTCTTTTACATGCTTTTTTGGAACTTAAGTTTATGTGCCCTTTTATGGTATTCTAAGTATTATTGTATTATTTGATTTGTTTTATCAACATAGCAATCCAGAAGCCAGTACAGCTTCACATCACTTATCCCTTCTATTGCTCTTCATTATTTGTGGTGGTTCACACATTTTAGTATGTTACAGAATAGACAATTCTAAGCAACTTTTCCATTGTTTTTCATTATTTACTGTTTAATAGTTTTTTTCATTATTTGACTTTTTCTTCTGGCTCTTTCCAGTTTTCAAATGGCGGTCACTGACGCCATCTGAAAAACAAATGCTCTGTTAAGGTCCCCATAGAAACAAAGATTTTTCTCTGCTGAACGACCGATTTTAGCGAAATCCGACCAATTCGTTAAATTAGCGTGAAGTTAGTGGGATTCGAACGATCGTACATCTTATGATTTTTCATCCAACATCTTTCAGAAAATTTATCGGCCAGGTTAATAAAATCTTTATCGGTCCCAGTGCAATCTATCTATGTTTGCAGGACCCTTCAGTTTCGCTGGCAATATCACCTGAAATGGTCTTTTTAGTTGACGGACACATCGTACATTTAAACGATCGTTTCAAGATAATCGTGGCCTCACGATAAAAAAAAAGATCTTTTAAAGATCTTTACATCTATGGCCAGCTTAAATTTACAAATTTATTGTTGTTGCTACTTTTTATTACAAATTTTTCCTATTTATATTCCACTATCCTATTCAAAAGATTGCATGATTGCTAGGGTAATATGGACTATATTGCAAACTGAAGAGTTGCTGAATAAAAACACAAAATAACTCAAAAATCACAAATAATAAAAAGTCAAATTGTCGGAATATCACTCCCTGCATCATACTAAAAGTTAACTCAAAGGTGAACATCCCCTTTAAATATTTGTATGCCAAAAATACACATGATCAAAAAGATTTCAGATGGACTAATAACTGAAGAATTAGCTGGTTGCACTGATTAAATACCCAATAAGCATCAGAACCTTCTGTAAAAGCACTGCACAAATGCATTAACAGGATAGTTAGGGCTATCCAATCTGTGGAAAACCCTCCATGTCTATAAAGCTTATATTTAGGGTTTAAAAAAAAGTGATATTTCTTGTTACTTGGACAGCCTCATTGCTTTGATTAAATGATACCTTCTACTTTGTAACAGCGCAAAGCCTCATACCCTTATGATGATATTGTGGGGCAATGCAAAGCTTAGTTGTCAGTACAGATCTGTGTATTGTTAATTTGGACATTTCACATAATGTGGAGCAGGTGGTTTTACGCTCCATTTGTTTGTGTATCCTCATGCCTCAGCTGATAACATATCTTTTATCGGACGCATCTGGTCTAAAAAAGGCACAGCTTTCTGTGTTTTCCAGCTCATAGCCAAGGGTAAATATGTACAGTGTTAATTTGTAATGATAGAAAGGTGCAGCAGTTACAGCACAGAGATTTGGTTTCTAGGTAAGTAAGGTAAACAATGTTTGCTTTTTTGTTGTCAAAATGCTGTTTTTGTTCTATTTACATACTTATGATCCGTTACCATTAGTGATGAGCAGATTATTTCGTCATGTATGTAACATGTTGCGTAGTAGACAAAAGAAATCATCCAAGCCATTCTTAAAGGCATTAACTGAATCAGCCATCACAACATCACCCGGCAGTGCATTCCACAACCTCACTGTCCTGACTGTGAAGAAACCCCTACGTTGCTTCAAATGAAAGTTCTTTTCTTCTAGTCTAAAGGGGTGGCCTCTGGTACGGTGATCCACTTTATGGGTAAAAAGGTCCCCTGCTATTTGTCTATAATGTCCTCTTCTCCAGCTCATTTATATTCTTCTTAAGGACTGGAGTCCAAAACTGCACTGCATACTCCAGGTGAGGTCTTACCAGGGACCTATCAAGAGAAAAAATTATGTTTTCATCGCTTGAGTTAATGCCCTTTTTTATGCAAGACAGAACTTTATTTGCTTTAGTAGCCACAGAATGACATTGCCTGAATTAGACAACTTGTTATCTACAAAAAACCATAGATCCTTCTAAATTGAGGAAACCCCCAACACACTGCCATTTGGGGGGTATTTATCAAACTAAGAAAAGTTCTCACTATTTTCTGAAAACTACTCACACCAAATCTGCACAAACTTTTTCCCTCCATTTATCAATACATTTTCAAGAATTTTTCATGAAAAAGTCCGGATAAAATCTTTAAAAAATCCAAATCCTACAATTTTGCACCTGCGTGTTTTTTGTAAAATCACCCGAAAGCTATGATTTTTTTGGAAACCCGTCGATAAATTTTCCAATTCTGAGCCCGGTACATTCGTACCCCCTGTGCCCCCCTGATGGCGGCCGTGACTGGGGATGCGCAGCTCCCCAGTGCTCTGATACTTTGGTGCGCCCATAAGGGGTTGTGTAAATCTGGCGCTGCATTTGAGATGTGAACACAATTTTAATCAGTGCTTACTTAAACAGTAAAGATAAAAAAATGACCACAGTGCAATTTTAAAGGGCACCTGTTGCCAAAATATATTATCCCCAACCAAAGGTTCAGGCTAATCGAGCCAGCAATCTAGTTGGGGGCAAAAGTAGTTAAAAAAAAAAAAAAAAAAAAAAAGTCCCTGCCAGCACTAGGCCACCCACACACGGGAGCTCCCGGTTCGAGAGGCCATGTTGGGGCACATGTATGCGCATAATGAGAGAATGCTGCAACTTGCTCATTATATGCATGATGTCAGAAGAGCGTTATTTGTATGCGATCTGATCATCATGGCTGCCAGCAATGGTGGGGGGCAATCTTTTTTTTAAAAAAGTACTGTTACCTCTAACCAGAGTGCAGGCTCTATTAGCCTTCAGCTTTGGTTGGGGATAATATATTTTGACAGCAGGTGCCCTTTTAAGATTTTGGTGGTTTTACACCTATATTTAGTTCAGTGATGTATGAATAGCATTGTGTCCTGTTGATATTTTACAGTTCTAATCATTTCCAGTATATAGTAACAAGTATCATCTTCCCCAGTAGCACATGATATGGGTTTGTTTTACATGGAGAAAGAAGATCTTTACTTGTAAATGTAGGCTTTGTTATCATTTGGATTATTACCCAATAAAATATAACTGCCTGTTGCTTTGCTTTACATATTGATATCTGCTCACTAACCCCTTTTGGAACCTTTATCACCATTGATATTATCCTGCTCAAGGCTACTGGAGAGGGACAGCAGTGAGCTCAGTTATCTTTAGTGTAAAAGTTCCAGCATGCTATTATTTCAGTCTTTTAGGATAAAGCACTGACTGCAGTTTGCTTAGTTCCATTTTGTTATAACATGATCTTTGAAACATAAAACCTTTCCTTCCAGCTTGCAGACAACTCCTCTCTGTTAATAAACCATTGGAAGAACACAAAGACTATGTGATATATCTTCAGTTTAAATATTTAAACATACATATGAGTGAGATATAACTGTATAAGAACACATTACAATAGCAATAATTAGATGCAGACTAGGATAGTAAGCCACTACAAAAATGCAACAATATCCATTTGAGACTGGTTTCTGTTGTTACTAATTTTAACATATTGTATTCCTTATGGTAATTGTTTCAACCCCACTGTGATAATGCAACTTAAACATTTTTTGCACTAGTTCTTCCCATATTCTGAAATGGAATAAGGCTGGTGGTTTCAAAGGTACCTGATTAGAATATACTAAATTAATAAGGAAATCTGTGTGACCAGCAGCACCTGGATCATTATACTAGGGAAGAATTTAGAGCAATTATTGTCATGCATTAACTGCACAGTATTTCTGTTCTAATGCTAATGGCCACACACAATTTCTCTACTTAAATGTTTAGAAGTAACTTCACACCGACAGAGCTAATGTACAGAGTGCTGTAAGAAATTGTAATCGTCTCCCATTTATTGGTGTTCCTACAGTGATTGTGTATTTCTTCTAAGTAATAAAATCTCCCCAGTTTTACAGTACTTCAATATTTTCCTGTTGTGATGCTACATATGAACAAAAACAGAATTATCAGTTGCTCCAATCTATATACTTTAGTATATATACTCCAAGTTATACCATGCCGCAGATTTGATCTTGCCATTGATTTACTGAAATACATTAAATTGCACCAGTGCCTTTGCCAATAGCAACTAATCAGCAACTACTTCTGATATACCAGTTGGAAAATAAAAGCAAAGATTTGACTGGTTGCTACAGAACTGCATTAGTATAAATCGGTTCCCTTATCCAACCAAATTGCTCTGAATTACAAGATTCCAAGATGCCATTTTTTTTTTTTTAAAGGTTAATTTTTATTGAATTTTACAACTTGAAGAAGATAGAGGGAAGAGAAGCTAGATAGCAAAGGAAAAGAAGAGGGAAGGGGGGGAAGTATGGCTGTAAATTGACGTTCACTGGTTAGTTGATGTGGCTGGCGACTCGAGCCAAGGTTTCCATATACTTTCAAATTTCTTTGGGCATCCTCGGGCTAGATACGTGAGTTTGTACAGTTCCAATTGCGAATTGATTAGTCCAATCCATCTACTCAATGTCGGTGGCATTGGGCCCATCCAGTGCAGGGCAACCACTTTTTTTGCGTAAAAGAGGAGCAGCCTCATCAGACATCTAGTATTCACTCTGGGTATCACGGAGTCCAGGAGACCCAGAAGACAGGTAGCAGGGCTAAGTATTTGGGGAAGTTCCAGTTCCGTAGCCATAAAGTTCACAATTGCCCTCCAATATCTAAGTATCACTGGACATTCCCACATTAAATGCAGAAAATTGGCAACAGAAGCACCACACCTTGGACAGCCGGGTGAAGCCACCCTCCCCATAGTATACAGTTTCTGCGGAGTGAGGTATGTTTGGTGTATGATCCGGAATTGTATAAGTTTGTCTCTAACACTTACCAAAGGAATATAAAGATTGTCTATGATTTCTTCCCAATCATCCGGGTCCACAACAACCCCGCTGCTCTCCCACTTATATTTCACTCTGGGTCGGGGATCATATCTATTGGAAATTAAGTGTTTGTAGGTATTGGAGAGGAGTTTCGTCTTGGTGGGCTGAGAAACTAATTCTTCTAACCCCGTGTACTGTAGCTGCAGAGGAGGAGTTGGAAATTGTGTTGAGCAAAGATGGCTGACTTGGTTGTATCTGAATTCGGATAAATCAGGCAGAGAGAGGGTCTGACGAAATGTAGCCAGTGTGTGAAGACTCCCATCAGTGTATACTTGGGACAACCTCTTAAGCCCTAACTTAGTCCAAATGCCCACTTCTAAAAACGCAGCAAAGTGTGAGTAATTACTGTTACCCCATAGAGGTGCATCTGGAGATAGTGTGGTGTTAGCCTTAGTGAGCTGCACCATTGCGTCCCAGGCTCTCTTAGTGGCATCCATAACAGGCAGTAAAGGGCCAACATCTTTTCGAGTCCTATATAAAGCATTATGCAGGCTTTCCACAGAAGTCAGAAATAGTGCCTCAATTATGGATGCTGGGTTTTCTGCGTCAAACACTTTCCAACTGGCTGCATGGGAAGCCTGTGAGGCAAGGTAATACAGCTCATAATTGGGAGAGGTCAATCCCAGCTGGTCTTGAGAGTGACTCTGGACAAGGTGGGTGTTTTATTTCCCCAAATGAATTCAGATTGCGTGCGGTCAATATCATGTAGGACTTTCTTAGGTATGTGGCAGGGGGTATTACTTAGTATATACAGAAATTTAGGAAGATAAATCATTTTACATATGTTTATTCTGCCTATTAGCGTGAGAGGGAGTTTAGTCCAGTGGGCAAGTGTAGCCTTGAATTTGCGATGTAAGGTGTATAAATTATGCTGTAAAAATAGTGTTGGGTCTTTATGTATCATTATACCTAGGTACTTAAAATTATCTGTCACTTTAAGACTACAGTCCGAGTCCATCTCTGTCGGGAGTTGTCCGTCAAGGGGAAAGATTATGGACTTGTCCCAATTAATTTGGAGGCCCGAGAACCTACCAAATCTCTTAACAATTCCAAGAACAGTGGCGAGTGAATCGTGCGGGTCTGCCAAATATAGCAGCGTATCGTCCGCATATAAGGAGATTTTCTCCTCAATTGTTTTATATATGAGTCCTTTTACTCTTGGGGAATTCCTAATTGCTATGGCCATGGGTTCAATAGCCAACGCGAAGATTAGCGGGGAGAGGGGGCACCCTTGGCGAGTACCTCTTGTAAGGTGAAATGGTGATGAAGCAATGCCGTTAACCCTGATGGATGCCCTTGGTTCGCTATACATCAGCTTAAGCCACTTCGTAAAAGAAGGACCAAACCCCATTCTAGTCAGCACCTCCCATAGATATGGCCATTCCACCGAGTCAAATGCCTTAGCTGTGTCTAATGAAACCACTAGCCTGGAGCCCAGATTTTCATGTTTTAGCTGTAAATTAAGGAACAACCGTCTCAGGTTGAAATTAGTAGATTTTGAAGGCATGAAACCAGTCTGATCTGGTTCCACTACAGTAGACACAACCTTGACTAGACGCTTAGCTAAGATTTTAGCGAGAATTTTAATTTCCATGTTGAGCAATGAGATCGGCCTATAAGAGGAACACAATGTGGGGTCTTTCCCTGGTTTGGGGATGACCACAATCGTTGCATCTGAGAATGTTTTGGGTAAGGAGAAATTCTCAAAGGCATACATCAGGGTTTCATGCAATTTAGGCACTATCTCGCGTATATGTATACGGTACCATTCTATAACAAAGCCATCTGGGCCTGGGGATTTGCCTGAGGGGAAAGATAATATGGCTTCTGCAATCTCATATGGAGATATCGGGGAATCCATGTACCTTGTTTGCTGAGACGAAATTTTCGGGATGGGAATCTCATTAAGATAATCATGAAGGTCAATATTAGAGTAATGCGCAGTAGAGGTGTATAGAGAGGAGTAAAATTTGCTGAATTCCAAGGCTATCTCAGAAGGGGAGGTTAACATCTCTCCTGTGGAAGAGAGAATTCTGGGGACAGCGGAGGTACCATTAGGAGGATTAGCTAGGAAAGCTAGAGGTTTACCATTTTTGTCACCATATGCAAATGTATTGCTGGCTGCATGTAAGAGTTGTTTTTTAGTTAGTTCTACTCTATGCAAAGTCAGACGCCTGAGAGCAGCTGCAAAGTCCCCATGTGTCTGTGGCGTAGGATTGTCAATGTACTCTGTTTCAGATTGGGTAACCTGAGATTCCAGGAGTTGTAGAGTGTCCTTAGAGGTATTCCTAGCTCTGGCAACTGCAGCCATCAGGGAACCCCTTAATACTGCCTTAAAAGCTTCCCAGGTAGTCGAAGGATCCGCTGAGCCATGATTTATACTCCAATATTGCGTGATAGAGTCAGCGGACTCCTCGACCACGCTAGGGACCTTCAGCCAGTATGGACTTAGCCGCCAATGTTTGTGTACGGGGTCAGAGAGGAGATCTAATGAAAGGAGCAAAGGGGCATGGTCTGAGATTCCTCGTGGCAAATATTTAATCTCTCTAACTTTGGGGAGGAGATCCGAGGTAACCAATGCCAGATCTATCCTAGATAATGACTGATACGTAGTAGAATAACAGGAGAACTCCCTACACTCTGGATATTTCCAGCGCCACACATCAATCAGATTGTATGCCTGGGCCCAATCTGCAAGTTTAGAGGTAGACACTGTGGGGGAAGACAATCTATCTAACATTGGGTTACAACAGTTGTTAAAGTCACCCATGATACACCACGGGGCGGGGGGCATCTGCACTAGTGTCTGATTTAGATCATGTAGTATGGTTTCTGTGAATGGGTGGGGAATGTAAATATTAACTAGAAGTAGGGGATATCCAGCTATAGTACACGCCAGAATTTGATATCTGCCTGCCCTGTCCGAACGCACCTCAATAAGGTCAAATGGGAAACCTTTCCTAACCAAGACCGAGGTGCCCCTAGCATATTTTGAGTATGTGGTGTGGTGAGTATAGGCAACCCACGGTTTTCGAAGAGCTAAGACCCGTCTCCCAACTAAGTGGGTCTCCTGGAGCAGGAGAATATGAGGGGTGTAAGATTTTACATAGTTAAACACTAATGCCCGTTTCACCTTGTCATTTAGGCCCCTAACATTCCAAGACACTAACTTGACAATAGCCATTAGGCATCGTGTGGAAGGGATGTTTACTCACTCTATGACGAGTAAGTTTCTGGAGTCCGGACACCCTGCGACTCTTTAGCCCGCCATGCGCACACATATTTATCCAGCCAGGGAGAGGAAGGGAAGAAGGAAGAAAAGACTGAAATAAGGCAGAAAAGACATAGTTAAAACAACTTACATAAAAATTAAACCCCCACCCAACTGCCCCCCACCCTGCCCAACCCTCACAGTCTGGCGGGCTTAGTACCCCAAACATAATATCAACTGGGGAGTTTGGTTGCCCTCAACAAGCTTGATCCAAATCTTGTTGTGGTCGAGGAGCTTCCGTGGTGATAGGTCATAGGTTAACGGCATATTGAAATAAGTGACCCTCAGAGCAAAGAGTCGTCTTGTAATCCCAAGGTAAAAGCGATGAGCTGCACCATGTGAGAAGTCTTGTAAATAGTAAATCCCAAATCAGAGATTAGTGCCCGAAAGAATGACAGGCAGCGGCTTTCTGTTCCTAGGTATCCTGTTAAGAGCAGTGTGTTTGGCGCCTAAAGATTCTCTGTGCAGTGATTTAAGTGTTCATATTGCACTACTTAAACAGGGGTAGTAGTAACTCCATGGAGATTCACATGGGTTGAAGACCTGCACAGATAGTACCAACATGTAATAGGGATTACAACCAAAAGTTCGTGTATTCGTCTTTACTCTTTCCCATGCGGTGCAAGTAAACTGAAAATATAAAGGATAGGTTACGTAACTGTCAAAGAGGTGCACTAAAAAAGATTACGGTCTGGGACTTCCCCCAGGTCTAGCTTCAATCCAGCTCAGGGCCTCTTCAGGTGTGCTGAAGAAGTGGGTTTTGTTTGCGTCCACGACTTTGAGTTTAGCTGGGTACAGCATGGCGTAAACCAACTTCAAGTCGCGCAGCTGCCTCTTAACGCCAGTGAAGGTGCTACGCTGCTTTTGCAGAAAAGTTGAATAGTCTGGGTACAGTGATATGTTGGCCCCTTCATGTACCAGCTGGCCTCTTGCTTCCGAGAGAGCAGCATCCCTATCTCGAAAGTGAAGTAGCCTGATCAAAAATGAGCGCGGTGGAGCCCCCGGAGGTCTAGGGCGACCTGGTACGCGATGTGCTCGCTCCACTGTATAATGTGTGGTAAAGGGTGCATTAGGCAGAAGTTGTTTAAGCCATCTTTCAGCGAAATCAGTGGGCGAATTGCCTTCCGCTCCCTCCGGGAGCCCCACCACACGTACATTGTTGCGACGTTGACGATTTTCATAGTCGTCTAAGAGGGAAGCCTGTTGCTTTAATTGTTGCTGTAGGTCGGCAAGTTGCGCTGGAATTGGTGCACACATGTCTTCCACGGCACTAACCCTGGCTTCTACAGCTGTCGTTCGCTCTCTAACTGCCTGCAAATCCACCTTGATCAGAGAAAGGTCTACCTTAACCTCCTCTATGTGTGTGGTAAGCGTCGTTTGGCAGGTTGCTATTGCAGCGAGGATTGGCGCAAATGCCACCTCCGGAGTATCTTCAGTTGGTGCTGAAGAAGGAGAAGGAGGTGCAGCGCCATCATGACCAGGCCGTCTTACAAACTGGTCCATCTTCTGGATTGTTTCACTTGGCTTTTTCGGTGCTCTAGTACTGCGCATAATAGGTGTGCGTTAGGCAATGCTGAGCAAATTCAAATTTACAGCCGATTAGCCGGTTAGTATATTCTCAGGATCAATAGCACCACGGAGCTCTCAGAAGCACATCGTACTAGTCTGGCATACAAACTTTATGTCAAACAGATTTTGCGTGGCTGTGCAGTGTTGGAGATGCACACTGTGTTAGCAGCACTATTGGGTTGATATTGTGCTGGATAATAGATAGAGAGCTGCAGTGTGGATAGTTCACTTTGTTAGAGAGAATACAGTGTCCAGCTGTCTCAACAGCAATGAAGATGTGCTGAGGGAAAAGTACATGAGCTGGGATCCTCTAAGGTTACAAATCAAGATTCAGTGTGTATTATAGGGCATCCTCGGGGTCTCCCGGGGACTCACACTCACAGTGCGTCACTGGAGGGTCCTTTCAGCACCTCTGGGAAATGTCAGTGAATTGAGGATTTAATTGACTTTGCTGCTGTCACAGTAGTAACAGGTGCAGTGGAGGGATGGTCTGCAGGCTGCACCACAATAAGCTATTGGTGTCAGGGACTCCCAGGGCCTCTCCCAAGTAAGTGGCTATGTTGTGGGCTGTGTGAAAATCGCAGGCAGGGCCCAGAAGTCGTGGATGACAGACTAAATGGGTACAAGCAGAGTGTCTGCGTCTCCTGCCCAGTTTCCCCTGAGTGCTGGGGAGGGAGAGGGCAGATGCTCCTGGGGTCTAGGCTCATGTACGCCTTATGCAGGAGGGGTATGGAAGCTCCCTTCTCCTTTACCTGCCTTTGCCCCAAGATGCCATTTTAACCAAATAAAAATTTTAAAAATGATTTCCTTTTTTTTTTTCTGTACCTTGCTCTTGATCCTAATTAAGATATAATTAATCCTTATTGGAGGTAAAACAATGCTATTGTGTTTATTAAATGTTTAAGCAATTTTTAGCAGATTTAAGGGACTGAGATCCAATTCAGAATGATCCCTTATTCACAAAACTCCAGGTCCTGAGAATTCTGGATAATACGCCCCATACCTGTACCCATATTGATCCCACTTAATTATTCTTCTATTAGTTCAATAAACTCTGAGACTGGCTGCAAAGGCAGCTTGAAGGCCAGTTACAGTGAGATTTGTTGGCCTAGATTGTAATGGAGTCCATCTGGTTGCTAATGCATTTGTATTACAAGCAAGGAGAATAAGAAGGGGCTCCACAAGTCAGTGTAGGGGACATTGTGAGCAAGGTCAAACTATTGCTAGGGTTAGATCCCACTTTATGAAAATAGGTTTATTTAATAAGAAGCATAAAGCTCTGTCAAGGAATATGTACACATTAATTAATCAGTCATATCCAGAGCAAAAAATTTACAGTGCAACAGTGGTACTGGCAGTGCAGGAAAACCTCCAACGTACAGTAGATGAGAGATATGGAAGAGAGTATTCTCCTGGGTTACGTAGGACCTTACATCAAAACAGATTATTTTAATTTATAGAAATGTTTAAACTATTATGTTTCCTAACCTTTGCCTTCTACTGAGGTAGAAGGGCATTATACACTTTATACTCTAAAATCAGCAATGAATTTCCCTGAGGAGAAATGCAAGGCCAGAGACCCAAATACATGATATTGTTTAGCTTTAAAGGAGAAGGAAAGCTCCAAGACAGTTTATTGCCAACAGATTAGCCACACTAGTGCAAGTTAGAATGCTATATTTATTCTCTAGAATGCTTTCCCATACCTGAGTAAACAGCTCTAGACACTGTCTCTGTTTGTTTAGGATAGAAGCTGCCATATAACCTTGGTGTGACATCACTTCCTGCCTGAGTCTCTCCCTGCTCACTCATAGCTCTGAGCTCAGATTACAGCAGAGATGGGAGGAGGGAGGGGGAGAGGAGCAAACTGAGCATGCTCAAGCCCTGCCCTGGAGGTTTCAGCTGAAAACAGGAAGTCTGATACAGAAGCCCATGTACACACAATATAAGGAAAGAAATGCTTTGTTTCTTTTGACAGAGGACTCAGAGCAGAATTACTTTGAGGGTTTACTGGTGTATTTATATAGACCTTTCTGATAAAGCTTATTTAATTTTAGCCTTTCCTTCTCCTTTAAAATAAAGGTCAGATGTACATGAACATACATGCCAATTTACTCACTCAAGGTTGTTCCAGCAAGGTTTTAAGCTGGCCATAGACGCAAAGATCCGATTGTACGAATCCTCGATTCATATGATTTTCGGGCCGTGTGTGGAGAGTCACGACATTTTTCAGCCTATGGATATCGGTCATTTGGTCGATCGGACAGGTTAAAAGATTTCTGTCGGCTGCTGATAATATCTCTGCATGTATTGCCGATCGTGCGATTTTCAGTGGGAGACTGTCACCAGCTTTTGTCGGACATAACTTTCATACGATTGCTGTCAGGGGCAGAACAACGGCTGATCTGTTCTTTTACTACTTGATTTGATCGGAATGGTTAGTGGCAGGTTGGGAGATGGATTCGAACGATCGGATCTTTGCATCTATGGCCAGCTTTACTCTCTTTGGAGACAACCTTCATTATAAGAGAAAATGTAACTGGTATTATGTAGGTTAGAGAAGGATACAAGGGCAGTAATATTCCTTTAAATATACATTTATCCTTTCTTACTGAAGAGAGATAAACAAATGTATCTCCAAGGAAGAGTAAGAGACAGAATGCCTAGTAAAACTAGGGGGCAGATTTATCAAAGTGGGAAGTGAAAATTAGAATTAAAAAAAATTTAATTTCGAGCTAATTTTTGAGTACCTCGACTACTGAATAGTCCAAATTCGATTTGAATTTGAAAAAACCCAGAAAATTTTAATTATTTTTTTGAAAAATCTTGTTTTTTTGGAAAAACTTTGAATCCAATTCGAAACAGACCTATTCACTCAAAAAGTTAATTCGAATTTCAAAGTTATGAAAACTCTGCTGAGCTAACAGTGATCTTGTGCTGGCACACCTACTCCATATAGTACCCAATCATAATTCACACAAGAAAAGTCTAACAACCAGTCCCAGATTTGTGGAAAGGCCCCCCTGGCCTAGGGCGGCATGATTTTAGGGGGGCAGCATGCTGCCCAACCACAAGCACATTGGTTTGGAAGCTCTAGGACTGCTCATGAGATACAATCGTTTTTTTAATTTCTCATGCGCCAATCCCCAGTGCTCCTGACCTGATGATGAAATTTTATTGCACGAATAAAGGGGAGGAGACGGGGGTAATGGCAGCGGCCTAGGGGTGCCCGCTATGTAAATCCAACACTTTGATTATATCTCTGCATGTATTATATTATTGTACAGTATTTCAAGTACCTTTTTTGGGACTGTTCTTGGACTGCCTCACACTTCTGTTTGATATTTATAGTTACTTAGAATAATATATTCTAATTCTGAATTCCAAATCTAACGAGACACAATTATTCTGATGCTATTTACTGACTCTCATCCAAATGTAGATGAAGGATATTTTTACCTCCTAACAGATATAAACACCTTGGAATTTTAGAATGAAAAAAAAAAAAATTAAGTGAAAAAAATTGGAACACATTTGGATAATTTAAATAAATGATATCCATTCATTAAACTTCCCCAGGGAAATTAAATTGTTAGCCATTGTGTCTAGTTAAATAATTAAAAAAACATGTACTGTTATTACTTTGTTATTATAAACAGGAATGCAATTGCTGGAGGTCATTTGTTATGATTTTTTTTTTTCAACAGGTAAGAAATCTGTTAGCTAGAATGCTTGGGACTTGGGGTTTTCTGGATAAGGGATGTTTCTGTAATCTAAAATGTTGGCGCTGGTTCTTTCAAAAGGTACAAATGTTTAGACAGGGCATTCTATTCCCTTTTTGTAGCTCATCTGTGTCTGAAACTAATTGGATCAGATGCCCTCTCACTGCTGCCTTATGTGTGCACCAGACCTTGGTCTTTGAAATATCTTGAGCTTAATTAACTCTGAAGTAGATAGTAGTTAGTTTAATAATATTTATCTCGTCTGGATGTCGCAAAAGGAAATTGTTCAGTTTTTCAGATTTTTCGGTCTTTTATATTACAATTGGAAGGGAGCCATCCTTGACTGAGCTGTAAAGGACATTATTTTTTCAGGATAAAATATATACTTCTACGTCTAAGAAATGCTTTGCTTAAACATTCTACTGGGCAAAGCCAATAGAGAAATGTACATTTTGTATAACTATATGGCCATAAGAAGGGATTGTTTCATTAGTGTATAGATGAGAGTTTCATTATCAAAGCAATAAGATCATGTTCATGCAGACATAAATATTTAGAAATATAAATGTGTGCAGAATAGTGAGAAAAGGAATAACCTTTTGTATAAATAGCACAGAGCTAATAACTGTTCAAATCATTTGGATATATTTTTTATTTTACTTTCAGCACTTTATATAGTTACATAGTTACATAGTTAAATCAGGTTGAAAAAAGACAAAGTCCATCAAGTTCAACCCCTCCAAATGAAAACCCAGCATCCATACACACACCCTTCCATACCTTCACATAAATTCTATATACCCATACCTATACTAACTATAGAGTTTAGTATCACAATAGCCTTTGATATTATGTCTGTCCAAGAAATCATCCAAGCCATTCTTATAGTCATTAACTGAATCAGTCATCATCATCATTTATTTATATAGCGCTGTCAGTCATCACAACATCACCCGGCAGTGCATTCCACAACCTCACTGTCCTGATTGTGAAGAACCCCCTACGTTGCTTCAAATGAAAGTTCTTTTCTTCTAGTCTAAAGGGGTGGCCTCTGGTACGGTGATTTTCTTTATGGGTAAAAAGGTCCCCTGCCATTTGTCTATAATGTCCTCTAATGTACTTGTAAAGTGTAATCATGTCCCCTCGCATATGCATATAATGGTCCCTTCCATCCCATCATTCATTTTAATGTTACTTCTTTTCTGTATTGTTTATTTGTCTGTTGAACATATACCAAGTAATTACATAGGATGTTTCATTTACAAGGTTGCAACTTTTAGAAAAATACTTTTGTTCCCTATGGTGTCCCAAGTAGAGGTAGGTATAGTAGGTATAAGGCGTTTTGTTGATGCTTTTGCTCTCGGATGAAAGAGCTACATACTGGTTTGGCCTTTCAAATCCGTGGCAGACTTTACCTTTATTTTTAATTAGTTCAGCTAAGTATTCTTAGAATTACAACCACCAGACCTCTATGCCTGATGCTGAGGAAGTGCAGTTGCTGGACACATTCGCCTATACAAGTTATTAACATTGGAGACAAACATCACCGGTGGTGTTGCACAGTGGCCCTCTGCTGACAGGGTCTTGCTCTGCCAAACTTTATTTACAAAGGCTAATGGCATTTTCTCCATCAGCAGAAAAATATGGGTTGATAAAAATACAAATTTGGCCCAAATGTGTGTACATTGATAGGTGTGCATGGGTTGCTAATCTGTTGGATCACCTAGTAAGTTAAATTGCTAGCCTTATAGCCCAGGTGGTGTACATTTTTCATAAAAGTAATTCAATGCAACACGGAGGCATTTGCTCTTCAAGAAAGTACCCTGGATTGGTGCAGTTTTTATGGAAGACCCAGGATGCACGGTTATTGATTTGACGCCCTATGGGAGTCCAACAAATTGTTGTTCCCCAGTGTATTAACTTTTATATCTTTATATCTTGCTATCTTTGCTGTTCTTAGCAGTACAGACACCAGACCTCTATGCCTGATGCTGATGTACGTTTGTTGAACCCATTCGCATCCTAAGGGGCGTATTTATTAACATTGGAGAAAAAACATCACCAGTGGTGTTGCACAGTGGCCCTCTGCTGACAGGGTCTTGCTCTGCCAAACTTTATTTACAAAGGCTAATGGCATTTTCTCCTTCAGCATAAAACACAAATGTGGCCCATATGTGTGTTCATCTATAGGTGTGAAATCTTCCTGCAGAGTGTGTGTGTTGTTCAGCCAGAACATGGATCTAAATTTTTTCTCTTTGAAATCCACCTCCCATGAATGAACAGAGACAGGCAGATTCAACTCCTCCTAGATCTGCTCTGCAAGACATCTTAAGACAGGATCCTCTACTGGCATCCTTAAAAGGATTTAGAAAGAGATTGGTGCCTTACTAGGTTACCTGTCTCCACACCACCTATGTGTTGTCACTACTTTTTGCCAGCGCCTCTGTGTTGTATCAACCTTCTGTATCACTGAGCTTCATGAAGAGCGGTAGCAAGCCATCGTTGATGCTGTTCTCCCTTTAAAGCCTTCTGGCATGGATCTGGTGGGTTAAGAAGAATGACCTCCAGGTCCCTGAGCAGAAGCTATATAAATTCATTATTAAAATTGTAATTAAAAATATGGTATGAGGGTCCCGTGCCCTTATGGGAACGTATGCAGCTACACAGCCTATAGGTACAATATTTGTATAACTATAGACAAACTATTCTTTTTATTGAAGGGCTGATTTATGAAAACTCTTTTTTTACAAGAGGTAATGACAGTTACTGCTCGCAAAAATCCGAACGAGTGACTCATATATACAAATCATTTTTACTCATTCGTAGACATGCAGAAAATGATTGTTCCAAGTTAGGAAAGTGCCTAGAGAAAAGCATTGCCTTGCATTTAACAAAATACCCGTTCTTTTTTAAGTGCTGAACTCAAACACCCATAGGAAAGATTTCAAGATATAATAGTAAATACACTGGCAAACAACAATATGTTGGACACCAATAGGGAGTCAAATTAATAACCGTGAATCCTGGGTCTTCCATAAAAATTGCACCAATCCAGGGTACTTTCTTGAAGAGCAAACACCTCCATGTTGCATTCAATTACTTGCACACCACCTGGGCTGCAAGACTAGCAATTTAACTTACTAGGTGGTCCAACATATTAGTAATCCCTGTTGCTTTAACCTTTACTTCTCCTTTAATTTCAAAATCTTAAAGCATTTGATTTAGTTATGAGAATCTGACACACAGATAGGCTTTCATAAATGAATTACTTCATTAAACACCTTCCTGACAGCAGTAAAGGGTTCCCCATTTGCAATATTGATAACGCTTCCCCTAGACATGCATCTTTAGGTGAACATTAATATATCAATGCAATTTTTCCTTGAAAAATCTAACATGTTGTATTATATTGTGACTTGAGGCTCAGAAATGCCATAGTCAGCAGTCATGACAAATCCTGCCCTTGTGTGAAGGTTCCTTGTAAAGGTCATACATTACATGGCTGTGCCCTTCCAACGCAGATAAATTATACCGGGAAATCTGTTAAGGGATTTGCTCATAAGGCTTATGCCATCTCACATTATTTGCACACCTTTGCACAAAATACAAAGTTCTACTTAAATCCTGGCTACTTTATTGAAATTATATAAAAGAACACAGATTTTGTGTAGATATCAATGAAGGTGGCAATTTTTTCATGAGATGGCATACATTGTATAGAACAGCCAGATTTGCACCTCCCCAAAAAATGATATACAGTATATCCTAAGCAAGTGACCAAAATAAATTTTGCCTTTAGTTTCTTGCTGGTTGGACATGTGAACTCCAGGGAGGTTACTGATAAACAGCAAACACATTTTACTTGATTATAGAATCTTGAGGTTGGATACTAGCAGATGGAGTGTTTTGGAAGTCCCCATTGGATTTCATTTGATTTGATCCGGCTCACGTATTGAAGCTTCATTACCATAGGAATTAAGTTCTTTGGAAAGGTATTCAATGATGTAGGTAAATGAGAACTAATGCTCAACAAAGTATGAGTCTAGATCCCAGTCACCACAGCCCATTGGTGTGTAGCTCCCCATCTTCTTTTCAGCTGATTCACTGCACTTGGTCTGTTCTGCTGTCACTTACTGAGCTTAGGGAGCATCTTAAAACATGCAATACACAAACAATTAAAAATTAAGAAACAAGTGCATCCTGGTTAAGAATTCATAAACAATCGCCTCTGTAGTATCAGCTTCTAGAAGAGATTTCCCTCTGCTGATTTTTTTGTTTATTTTTAATGAACCCTAAGTTTACCTTCTCGGAAGCAGCTAAGAGAACAACGAGTCTTTGCACAGAGTCAGATTTATTAATGGTGTGTCCCAAGGCCACTTGCCCCCACCCTGCTCACACACCCTCT
The DNA here is from genome assembly GCF_017654675.1 of Xenopus laevis. Lineage (NCBI taxonomy): Eukaryota > Metazoa > Chordata > Amphibia > Anura > Pipidae > Xenopus > Xenopus laevis. Next base: position 44,681,025 of record NC_054372.1, read on the forward strand.
GCACACCCTGACCAGCTTGCATAGCCCTACCGCTCGCCTACTTTGCAATTCCCCCAGTTGCCAGCACTGGCGGCTGGGCGAGCAGATTTAGATGTGGCCAGGGGGCAAGTTCAGATGTGGCCCTTGGGTTGCATGCCGCCCCAGCTCTTTGCAGCCCTAGGCCTGGGCCTTTGTGGTCTGCCCACAAATCCAGGCCTGTCTGTTCAGTGTCAGGTGGAGGGAGGGTGGTTTCGGGTCAGGTTTTACTAACTAATTTTACTAATTTGAATCCATTTTTTTCAAAAATTTCTAAAAATGTGTTTTTGCCTCTATTTCTCTACGGGGAAAAAAATCTAAATGTTAGGGTTTTTAGAGGTTTTCACATTTTTATTTGGATCATTAGGCTTTTTTTTCATTTGTGCTCTTTATATTCTGATCTTTTATTAAAGTCCATGACATTTGTGGTTTTAGAGAAAGTGAGCTTATCTGTGGTTTCTAAAACAATGAGACTGTTGATAAATGGGCCTTCAACTTTTTTGTTTACTTGATTTTCTGGATATATTTCTATTTGTTAAATATGTGTTCAAAATCTTACTTAGTTCATCAGCATTCACCAAAGGTACGTGGGGGATTTTTTGCCATACAATGAAATTATTATTTAACTGACATATTGCTTAACACAATACCGTAGCTAACAGCTATCTTCTTATGTTTATAATCCATGAGCCTTTCTTGTGATTTATTTGCTTCATTAAAATACAATGTTCAATCCATTCCTTGGCATATCATGTTTTGCATACTAACAGCCATCTGCTAATTCCCATTTATCACTGTGCACCTCCATTAAAGCGGTGTCATTTCCAACAGCCTGAAATGTGTAATCGGCTGGTTTTAAATACTAAATACACACCTAGCCTTCACACCTAGCCAGTATGTTATCCAGGGATGCCATTGGATGAGAATTTTTTTTTTTATTTATAGGGCATGCTACTGATTTGGCCAAATTAGCTACAAACAAACAAAAGAACATTCCCTGTCCCCTGTTTCATTAGTCATTTAGTATATATGCAAATGAGTATACTTTCAAAAGAGGTTTTTAGTTAGATACGATCATAAAATTAACAAGCCATCATACCACTTCAAGGTAAATTCCATATAGTGGCCCAAACTATTTACCATTGGTCATTGTTTGTATGCTTCCCAGCATACTAGCATTGGGATAAGTGTCTGCTGACTGGACTAGTGCCACATGACTTAATCTTCCCCTGCCATTAGCTTTGCCAGCCAAGCATGTATAGAATACATGCTGGCAGTAAAGTGCTCTAAGAACATATCTAATACGTTCTGCACACTTAGAGCTTCCCCCTCTGCATTGGCAGCTTTTTCTGCTTTTGCTGAGGGTTAGGCAGGAAAGAAACCACCTAGGCCATGAGCAATGGGGACTGCCATGTTGGTCCTGCGGTGCAATCGTTGCAGGACTCGACCTCTTGAAGGATTTTGCAGGAACTTACCAGTGTCGCAGCACCCGGCCCACTCATTTCCCGCTGCATATGCTCTGCGATCCTGGGACCCTCAATGGTGCCAAGGACCCTCCAGCACGCAGAAATGGTAAGTGCCCTTTCTTTACACATTTACACATATATACACACACATACATGCATTTATACCCACAATACACATTTTACTATAGTTACCTTTTTTTTTTTTGCTTTTCTGGGTTCCTTCTTGCACATATTTACACAATCACATACACATACATATATTGCAATCATTTTAGCTGATTTTCAGAAATGTCATAAACGCTGCCTTTAGCGTCCCTTTGCAGTTTGGTAGTTGGAGCAGAAAGACAAAATTACCCATTTTGGATACGTCGGACTGTTTACATTCCAAAATGATATGGTTTTCAATGATATTTGTACTGTTAGGGGGTCTTATGTCACATAATATGCAGTCGGGGGGGTAAATGTAAGTCATTAAATAAGAATGCACAAGCTAGATTGTGGTGTTTTTCCAGGCATGTATTTCAATAAACCCATGTATACTGAGTATCAAACTGTTCAGTGGTCACCTAATGATATGTGGAAGATCAGATGCTGCAAAGTTTAAGCTTTGACGTGATTTTTGGAAACGTCACCAAAATCGCCAAATTTAGGAAAGCTTTGCAGCTTGGTCCTTAGAAAGACATTTGTACCCATTTTGGATTCAGGGGAATGTGTACTTTCCAAAAATATATGGTTTTCTGGGGTGAACATACATTTTTTGCAGCTTTACTCCTTGTTGATTTTGCAGTAGCTGAAATGACAGATCATATGGGGTGTCTTCATTGCGGGGCCCCTATATGCCACCTACTTAGTTAAACCTATGTATATTGGGCATTAAAATGCTCAGCGGACCCCAGGCATTCATATTTAGGGTGTTTTCTCTTGGTAACGAATGATATGTGGTAAATAAAATCTTGCAAAATGACTGATAAGTAAACAATTATTCATACATAGCAGCTCAGAAAATAGCAAAATTAGCACCTGAATTTAATAATTAGCCCCATAGCATCAGCTTATATAACAAACAAACAAACCTCATTTTCTGCTTAGCTTCTCAACAGCTGCTCAAAGCACACTGACCATGTGCATGTCGCAGACACTCCTAGCAAAATCCAAGATGGTAAACTCCTGTGATGATTAGAAGGCCTGGATCATTATTACTATAGAGATGCTGAACCTTTAGGTTGGTCCAATAAATTCAAGATATAAAATATGGCATTTCTATCCATATTCATTTCAGTTAGTTCTTCTTTAAGGCGAATGCCACATGGGTCTGAATCCACAGGCCAAGATGTATCCCCTACACTGTATCAGCCTTCTTTTTTTACCTGCACCCAGAACCACTGTGATGGCCTGGGTCCATTTTTGTTAGAGGAGGCCAGGGTTCACTGTTATTTTGTTTTGTACAACATTATATAGCAATAAATACATTTTACTGTATTTGCATAAGTACAATCTGTGTCCTAATACAACAGAACAACACAACAAAACTCAGTATATAGTACTGGATATTGCTATCTCTTTAATATACTTTTAATATAGAACACTGGATAAAAGATATTACAGTTAGTTTTTTCAAAAGCATTGAAGCCTCTAAGGATTAAGAGCAAGTGCATAGTGGAATAATGGATTGCATTATTAATTGCACATTGACCCCATTCATATATGTTATTTATGTCCATACTCCTTGCACTTCTGAGTACTTGTCCTGATGAATAGTGCACAATTGCACTCACTGATGCAAGGGATCCCTGGAATTACCTTCAGGGAAGGCAGTCGTTGTTGCTACTGACATGCTTCAAGCAAGTTGGATGTTAAAACCAATATTAATGTGCAATAGAACTCCAGAAGTGATGTCATCCTCAATCTGAAAATGTTTGTCACAATTTGTGTGCGGTTGATGGAACATACAGTAGAACATAAATGCAACATTCATAACATAACAGACACTTTTATTCCAGAACACTACCTTGTGGGTAGTGTTACCACCCAGCCGGTGTTAATAGATCAGCTAGAGATGGAGCTGGTACTACAAAATAAATATCAATGAAGTTGCCCTTGACATCATATACCCACCCATTTCCTGCCCCTCGACATCACCAACCCTCCCATTTTTGGCCCTGTGACATCATCAAGCAGCACTCCACAGCAGGCCAGAAAAAATAATTTAATGTGGCAACTCAAAATTGTATCTTGCACCATGTGCCACAGTCATAAAAGAAGGCATCTAACCTAAAGTACATAATGTAGGTACAAGAGGTGGGAGCTGGGTATGATTTTAATGATGCAAAGTAAGTGCACATGGATGCATGGTATAAATGGACCTCTGTAGTTATTGCATGTTCAACATCCCTTTGTACATCATTGTTCCTCATGCACAGTACAATACACAACTGACACATTATGTAAATATATGTGCAAGGGCATTATAAATAACCTTTTTAAGTATGCAATTCTGCCTGCAATTCTGTATTAGAAAAGATCATAATAACAATATCATAATAACTACCATAATAATCTACACTTCTAGAGAAGAGAGGGGCTTGTCGCAATGCAGGGAGATTGAGCCTACTATTTAATGTACCACTAGAAGCCATTAAGAATGTATTTCAAATTGTTGCACATACAAAATGTCCTCTGCACCTTTATCTATGTCTTACCCTCCAGTGTGATTCTGGGGTCCCAGGGCAGAGGCCCTCTCTGCCTTCCCATAGAACCAGGCCTGATACAGTATATTATTCAGTGCAGTAAATGAGGAGATAACTAAACAGTGAGTGTTGTGGTGCGTGGGTTCTACCTCCTGATCCCCAAGCACTGCAAGAAGCTGGTAGTACATTATATATAAATCAGGGATTTTTAAAGATCTGCATGCTTCACTAGGCTTATAATATTAATACAGATACTAAAAATTAGATAGGTGCAATGATTCAGAAGTACTTTTGCTCTTAGAAGCGGCAAAGGAATTTTTTCGTTTATTAATTTTTAACACCTTTACAGTTTTTGATTTGAAAGGGTTTTATACTTTCTATACTAACCTGTGTTGCATTTTATGTAGTACATTTAACATTTTTACATCCAATTGTTAAAATCTAAAGGTCATATTTATAAAGCTTTGAACATTTTCTATGCAAAAAAAAAAAGATGGTGACATGTAACCCGTGGCTTATTTATAAACCTTCATTGTCCTTAAGTGTAAATTAATGTCATTTTACTATGGGATAAATGATAGCTTAAGCTTGGTGGGAAAATGAAACTGACAGAGAGAAAAGGAAGAAAGTAAGGAGATGGAGGCTTAAAGAAAAGAGAGAGGAGGTGAAAATACAGGCGGTGGATGCTTAGTCAAGACAGAGAGAAAAGGAAACTGGCAGAGATGAAAGTAAGCAGATGGAGGAATAAGAAAACAGAGAGAGAGAGGAGGACAAAAAGTTGATTGGTTAAGCCTTATAGAAAATATAATAGGAGAAAAGGACATGAAAAGATAGAAGAAGAACTCTGGTATGAGAAATACAGAAAAACTTATGTTTAGGTAATTAAGATATGTCTGTGTCTACTGTGGTGTTTATGCAAATGGGCTGTAGATGTCACTGTGCTCATACTTATACTTTGCACACTTCCTGGTAACTTAAAAAGTGAAAGTGAAAGCTTACTGTTGTGTAATGCCTGCATGACTCTGCTAATAAAGCACTGTTATACTCTACTCATCCTCGGCTACCCAAAACATAACAAATGGCGACAAGGATGGCTCTTCTGCCTCTGCAGCAGCCTAAACCTTTTCTTCAAAACCCTGGTGAGCCTACCATACCTTTTACTGCTTGGATCTGTATGTTTGAAAATTCCATTATTGCTGCTGACCAAGGGGAGATTTCTGCTGCTAGAAAGCATGCTTTACTTATTCACTGCCTGGAAGCAAAGGGACAGCGTATATTCTATACATTACCATTACCTGATGAGACTTATGAAACTGCTCTTACTGCTATAAAGAACTTTTTCATGCCAAGAGTAAATGTGGTTGCTGAAAGATATAAATTCCGCCAACGTGGATAGCGTAATGGTGAATCCACAGAACAATTTGTAGCAGCTTTGAGAGAGCTGGTTATTACCTGTGAGTTTTGGAATCTAACAGATGAAATGCTAAGAGACCAAATAGTGGAAAAAACAAACTCACTTCGCATTAGAGAGAGAGACTGATCCTTTAGCAGGATTTAACCCTTGCAAAGGCTATTACAGTTGCTAGCCAAATTGAAACTGCAGTGACAGAGGCTAAAACTTTCAGTCAGGGAACTGTTGGGAATGTACCGATTCTGAATTCAGCACTGTGGCCTAATAATGCACAGTCACAAATATAATACAGTGCTAAGGAAAGGGATTCATCTACACTGCAAAACCGTGCAGCAAATACAAATAAAAAATACTGCTTTCGCCGTGGTCCAACACAACACACTACTACAAATGTTATAGTAATAGTAAACAGGTTCAGCTGTTTCTAAACTACCAAAGGATATTTTCTTGAAATACTTTGCAAAAGATCCGCTTGTTGCACCTGCCCTGATACTGGTCAGTTACTTAAAGGATCCAATCCCTGTGCTTGGTTGCTTGCCAGTGACTGTACAATTTGAATCAAATACTGCAAAATGTGACTTTTACATTGTGAATAAGGGTACTGCTATACTTGGAAGGGATCTCTTTGCTGCATTAAACCTACAGTTAGTTGATGGTCTCATTACTACAGCACCAGTGCCTGCCACACAGCCAGTGTCTAAATTTCACCACAAAGCAACACTTCACTGGGCTGTGCAAAGAACTTTGTACACAAAGTTAAGTTGAGACCAGATGTAAAACCAGTACCATTCCCTGATTCAGCATGGGAAAAACTTGCTATTGATATTGTCGGTCCTTTTACAGATGCTCCTATAGACTGTAGATTTGCTATAACCTTGATAGACTATTACAGTAAATGGCCTGAAATTGTATTTGTTTCTCATATAACATCAGCTACAGTAATAACATTTCTGTCTACAGTCTTCAGCAGAGAAGGTAATCCAAAGGAGTTAATATCAGACAACGGACCACAGTTTGTCTCATATGAGTTTGAATCCTTTCTGAGAGAGAGGAATATTGTGTATAGGAAATCTTCAGTGTATTATCCACAAGCAAATGGAGAAATCGAGCGATTCAACAGAAGTCTGAAAGAAGCACTACAGACAGGAAATCTTACTGGGAAATCTTGGAAAGTATTTACAGAACAGAGTTCCTACATAACTACAGAGCAACGCGCCATGCAACAACCCAATTATCTCCAGCTGAATTATTGCATGGCAGACAGATGCGCACTAAGTTACATGTTGCAGATATCAAACTTCTATACTTCCAAAATACTGTGCCTACAAAATCATCTACTGCTGACATTGTGAAACATCACCAAGCCAAATGCAAGGCTTATACTGACAGAAAACGTGATGCAAGAGAAGTACACTTTCAACCTGGATCTTTAGTCAGAATTAAGAAACCAGGAATACTGAAACAAGGACAATCTAAATTTACTACACCACTTGAAGTGAGACACCAGAGAGGACCATACACATATGAACTATCTGATGGATTGATGGATGCATATGGAATGCAAGTCGTCTTGCGCCTGCTGGATATGACTTTGTAGAGGCTCCATTTGGTGGGGGACATTTTCCTACTCCTGTTGCCAACTGCAATATGCCTGAGGAAAGTGAACCTATAAGGCGTACTGAGAGAATCAGAAAACTACCTGCATGGACCCAGAACTATGTGATGTGAATAATGTATATTATTGCTTTAAGATGCATTGGTGTTGTTTATTACATTTGCCCAAATGCTTTCCTATTATAGGGGGAATATGTGGTGTTTATGCAAATGGCCTGTAGATGTCACTGTGCTCATACTTATACTGTGCACACTTCTTGGTAGCTTAAAAAGTGAAATTGAAAGCTTACTGTTGTGTAATTCCTGCATGACTCTGCTAATAAAGCACTGTTATACTCTACTCATCCTCGGCTACCCAAAACATAATATCTACAACTCCCTGTACATATTGTTTTGTTAGACTGATAGAAATCCTTGGCAGTAACAGACCACATTAACCCAGGCAATGTAAGTGCTTTTAAAATTTTTACATTCTCGGATTTCCACAGTGGCAAAGCATTTTGAGAATAATTCTGTTAAGTTTAGTAGTTTCAATTCAGGCTAGTACTGGTATGCCATGAAATCCACGGATTTCAAGTTTTTTTTTTTTGCAGAATACAGAAGACAGTATGACATTTGATGAATATGTTATATTCTTTAAATTACCTTGTTTCCTTGGGATTGATGAAAGGTTTTCATCTTGATTTTTGATAAATTGGCCCCTTAGCTAAGATTGGTCCAGTTCTAGTATGTTCCCATGCACTAAAATGAGGTGAGCCCTGGTCAGCAATTCAGTTTCCTCCAAGTATTAGCTGAAATTAGTTATATAACCATTCTCTCTCGTAATTTACAATAACATTGGCCAAATCATGTGGGTTTATAGGAATGGAGTGTGTATATATATATATATATATATATATATAGATATAGATATAGATATAGATATAGATATAGAGATATATTTGTACCAGCTAGCTGAGCTGCAGTACGCAATAGTCTTCCATTAGAAAATGCGTGTTTGTTTCTTTTAAGTATTTAGAATCTCATTTAATTCAAACATAAAATGAAGTTGACAGCTGCAAATGTTTTTCCTATCATGCATACCTTTACAAGTGGTCTCTTTGTTCTGCTGTTATTTGTATGTGGGGATTCTGAGGGTTAGATATTTTCCCCTGTATTTTGGACACCTAAGTGGTCCTTTGATTCACCCAGACAGCTCTGTCCCTTTTCCTGGGTCCATTGTAGTAAAAAAAACATTTAAAAGTTTAAAAGAGAGAGCAAATGTGCTCAGGGCTCTCTCTTCCTGGATCCCAACTTGCAGGTATGTGGGTACAGAAGAGGGTCTGAGCAGATGTCAGACTCTGGTTAGGGAAAGTTTATTAGCATCAGAAGTTTCTGTAATAGTCGCTCTAGGAGCGAAAGATAAAGGCAGCGTATTTTGTGAGCAGCTTTCTGGGTCCAACAGAGAGAGTAGTTAGGGTTAGCACCCATGCAGTGATCAAGCCGCCAGACAGGGACATGAGTGGGTGAGCACAGGAGCAGGGAAAGTGCCAAGGAGCAAGATACCCAGTGGGATCCCTAGAGCTGGAGACATCACCAAGACAGGTTGCACTTTCCCCTGAGCAGGATTGATCTCAGTTACTATTACTAAGTATACCAAGTGTGAAGGACTTCCACTATTTGCACTGAATGTTTTTGAAGATATTATTGACTGACTGCTGTAAAGACAGATTCACTGCCATTCTTAAATGAATGAAAGTTATTTGTTTGAATCAACCCTCTGGACTTTCACCCTGGTTGGTCTGTGCATCGGGAGGCACACAAGATTCACCTGAGGCTACGGTGTTTAAAGGGGCCACTACACACTGCTGAGAGTTGCCCGCAGCCTAAGGGTATTACGGGTACACTGTTAGCAAGTCACACTACTCACACTCTTCTTAGGCCCACCCACGGGTTTGCTTCATGTATTATATTTTGTCAGGGTCTAAAATTAAGCTGGCTATTAGCAAGGCACATTCAGATTCAGAGTTACAAACGGGTCAGTGTTTGGCCAATTTTGGCAAAATAGGGAAGTGGTCTTTTAGTCTTTTAGTTCCTCCTCCAGCTTTTAAGGCCAAAAAAATCTAGGACACAAAAATTACGCTAATTGACCTTGAGCTGCCCATGCACTGCTTTGCCTCCATAGAGGATGACAGCCTCAAAGATGAGGAATCTATGCTCTAGGAGCAAGGGGTAATTTTTTCTAAGTATCCACACAGCCTTTGTCCCATGAAGGATGATAGTGGTGATAATAGAGAGTAGTAAAGTGACTTCTAAGGTGTCAAGAGTCCTGTGTTTTTCTCAATATCTAGCTAATGTTATATTTTTAGAGAAATACATTTCTTTTAAGTATCAAGGTACCTTGTTGTATGTCTCTCTATATAACTGTCCCATGGCTAAATTACTTTACTTGTGAGCTTGTGTACACTGCTCTGAAGCCCTGGGAGAATTACACAAACTGTATGTACAACTGAAAGCAGCTTTTGTGTGATAATAAAATGCTATTGCTTCTTTCTTATCATACAGTTTAACTTTGCCAGATTGTGTAAAGCTCTGCGTGCATTCTGTGCTCCAACAAAGGTCATGCATGGATGCTTTAAATTGACTTAAACTAAGTAAAACCATTTGTTCATTATGGGAAAATACTAAATTGCATAATAATAAGAAAGAAGAAAAGAAAACAGCAGTAGAGCGTAAGATCATCAGTCAGGGGGCACTTGATATCATCAAAAAGAGACAGCATGCAGATTGATCAGACTTTACAACACACACATTTATTCTTTCATTGCAGGCATGTGAATACAGCAATGCTTCATATCTGTAACGATATCAATATGATACATTTCAGGGCATTGCTAATATTTACAGACATGGATCCAATTCACAAATTACAAACCTCGTCCTCTATTATACTGATGTTGATAAGGCAGTGGATAATCTAGAAATCTGAAGAATGCCCACATACCGTTTTTCTGTTTTACACCACTGATAACAGTGTTATAGATCCAAGCAAAGTGTGAGCAATGCATCTGAACTAATGTAGTCAGTGACTTACACTTTTACACCGTTTTTATCCGCACATGCAAAAGTTGACTGATAATCATACTTTGATCTAAATGCCATGAATATCGTGAGAAAAACGAAGCAAAGTGAAATGGATTTATTAGCACAGGGTATTAAGAATTTTGAGATACACAACAGGCATTGACTAATAGAGGACAGTAAAAAGGCAACAATATTCCATAATCCTACAATTCACCTGATAAATTGATAAGAAATTCCATCATTTTATTTAGAAAACAACTGTGAGTGCAGATAATCTTTTTTTTGTGAGATGCAGATGGATGGAAGTTGAATTTACTTAAATTTATTTCTATTGACATTATCAGTGGACACAGCAGAACAGGAACAAAGCTTCTGCTTCAAGTCCTACAGCAGGCTGCATGAGATATTGAACATATCCTCCTAAATTCTGTGATTAGGATGGCTACATCCATTTCTAGTTATGAAAATATCTTGGTAAGCCCTGCTTTGTTGACATCTTGTAATGAATATAAGAATGTATTTGGCTGCTTATTTGAGGATGTTGGTGCAGAGCCTGAGCTGGAGGCCTTGGTAAATGATGCCTAAAGGTATAGGGTGTGTAAGTTGAACATAAATGTAATTTCCAACAGTTTGGTTGTTGCCCAACCAAAAATAAATCTTTAAATGATGTCCAACAATCAGGGGCTATTATAGAAAGATGGTAGCAGGGCAATTATTTTTAGTATTTGTATTTTCTGACTCCGTGATTTGTGTCCATATATTGGCCCAGCACACATTAAAAATGCATGGGCTGCCAGTTTGGTTAAAAATTTAAGAAGGACATAAAGCTACAGACATTAGATTTGGATAAACAAGTATTACTTTTGTAGTATTAACTATCACGAGAACCTGCTCTGTTGATTGCTACCCTTTTTCTTAGGAGAAAGATTTCCATGCCATCAAAAAGAGGCCCAGATGTGTGGAAAGACCCGGGCCTAGGGTGGCAGGATTTTAGGGGGGCGACATGCTGCCCAACCATACTCACATTGGTCCAGATGAAGAAAATTTGCAAGAAAAAAGGGGAGGGGACAGGGGTGACAAACGGCAGTGGGCCTAGGGGCGCCCACTATGTAAATCCGGCCCTGAGTGTAAAGGGACTGGGTCATTATCTACAGGATGATATAGAATCAATTTACATGCTCTTCCTTTAGCATTGCTGGAGTCACTGGGGGTTATAACATAACATGTGTGGAAATTTGTTTTCCAGATTCTGTTAGCTGGGCTGAAAAAAAAGTAGTACATGGGAGCTATAATTTTTGTAAAATGTATTCAAGTGAAGGAAACTGATCTGCAACATTCAGTACTAATGGCCTTTAATATGATCATGTAGCTGTTTAATAAAGTATATGCAGTGAAGATCAAGAGTCTGAAAGAGAACATATCACCCTATTTAAGGCTTTCCAATGTTGGCTTACTGACAACAAATAAATGGCATGACTGCTTGTGAAGTCATCTAAAAGTTATAGTTGCTTCTAGCTGACTTTCAAATCCATCTTAAAGGATAAGTAAACCTTTAAAATAAGTGAATGTAAAATTGATGAGCGTGCTATTCGAAGACTTTTTGCAAAGTACATTCATTAGTTATTTTGTTTTTATGCCAAGATATTAAGGGATACACTTTTAGCACTTTTGTAATTTACATTCATTATTTGTTTTGTTTTTATGCCAAGATATTAAGGGATAAATGTACTGTTAATATGAATGCATTTTGTTCCAACAGCGCCACCTGCTCTGTCCCTGGGTGACACGAAACACGTAAGGCTTTATCTTTTAAGACATAATGCAAAATTAAAGCAATATTTTTAATTCTATACTTCAACTTTGGCTCTTGGATTCTACTATTTGTTTGATTAATGTTCCGGAGTGGTGCCTGCCTGTTGTTGAATTGCCGTGCGCCACCTGCTGGTCAGTTTCCGACCAATCTGACCACCAAGTAGTCAAGGAAGTTGTCAGAAGAAAGAAAGAGGCTGCTCTGATGTTATTCTGCTTAGGAAAGATGTAAGCAACCTTTCTGAAATATTTCCTAAGCAGATTTCCTAATCAGAGCAGCCTCTTCTTTCTCCTGACAACTTCCTTGACTACTTGGTGGTCAGATTGGCCAGAAAATTACCAGCAGGTGGAGCTGTTGTAACAGAATTCATTCATATTAACAGTACATGTATCCCTTAATATCTTGGAATAAAAACAAAATAGATAATGAATGTAAATTACAAAAGTGCTTAGAATAGTACTCTCATCAATTTTAAATTCACTTATTTTACTTAACCGTTAAGGTGTCATAGATTTCAAATTCGAATCAGCAAGAAGAATCCTTTTGATGCAACAAGTGCATTGGATGCCTAAAAGGTTCAGTTGAACATTCATTTTCAAAAATGTAATTTTTCAGGGGGGGGGGGGTGAACAATGTTTTGAAGTAAAAAGAGGGAATAAATGTGTCCTTCCATCTTCTTTAATCATGAAGTATGAGGCGAACCCAAACCCTTATGACTGCAGCAATCCTGAAATATTCATCTATTTCCTCTACTGCTCAGAAATCTACAGTATGTTTACCGAGCAAGTAATGAAATGAGTGAATTTTTAAGTGCACATTTCACAGGCTTCAGTTAATTATTCAATTTAAACAAATTTGATTCTCACAACACATGGCTAAAGGGGGTATTTAATTGCAAAAAACAAACCAAAATAGATTCAATTATCTTTGCTGCAATCATTTAAGTTCTGTGTGGAAGAAATTAAGTAAGTATTGTTGTCATTGAAAGATTGATTATCAGTGTTTTCTTTTCTCAGGGCATCTCCCTTATCCTAGAGAATGTCACCAGCTCAAGATGAGAATTCAAAATGAGTAGGGTTTCTGTACCCATCATCTATTTCTATTTCACATGGCAGTTTACTCATCTAGGCATTTTCTAGATGGCTCAGAGGCAATGTAGCAATGTAATTTCTCTCTCAGAGAAGGAGTGAATAAAAATAGCAGAGTATTGTTGTAGCACAATAGGCTTGCATGAAACAAGGAATGTAAAGAACTAAGTAATGTGAGGGTTCACGAACCTGAATATGTTCTCTGCTTGTTTCTGCTCTCCTTTAACTAAAACTGTACAAAGATCAGGATAAAACGAGCTTCAGTAATAATCCCAACCATAAAGAAACCTCTTACTGCATGGATTGCTCAGACATAGCGCCATTGAGGAAAGGGGATTGCACAGCCAAGTGCAGCTGACATTCTGCCTCTTGATTAATAGACCTGTGCTTTCAAGTGCTTACCAGGCAGAAGTTATTACTTGTACTCTTAATAACATGGAACCCAAAAGCATATGTCTTGGTCTCTTTAAACCTTGTTCATTTTTCTATTTTATAAAATGAGAAACACTTCATACAAAGTGACATTGACAATTAAAATGGAAGCAGATGTCATATCATTATGAAGGAAATTAACAAAAATGAGTGTAAAGAAAGCAGGCCTCCTATTTCAGGGGTTCGTCTGACCACTCCTGGGGCTGAGAATCATGGCATTTACTGAGACGATTACTGAACTTTTCATTTCTATGCAAATTCATGTGTTTTCAAGAGCAACAATAACTGCTTAACGTCTTGGCCCAGAAGTCAGGTCAGAGAGTTTTAACCCATTTAACCCATGCACAAACTGATTACTGACTGATGTACATGTACAAAATAATTCCATAGAGAATGCACATAAAAACCTATTAATGACAGTCATGGTGTGACCAGCAGCCATCAAGGTCATGAGTAAAGTGGCTAATCAGGGAAATGTTATGCGAAGTGCCTATAAATCATAAATGGAACATATTTCCAAGTTGTGAAATTATACATTAAGAACACTCTGCCTCTATCAGTATAAGTTGCCATCTAGTTACAAACCACTGTGTCAGTACTGTTGGGATTACATTCAAATGAACTTGGCTAAAGAGGTGACTACTATAGCTCATTGCCAATGATAATGTACACTCATCTGTTCAGTTTGGCTCTGGATATTTTAGGCTTGATCTCTTTTACCACATGTACAACTGTGCAACTGCATTAATTGATTTTCTTGCACTGTGTGAACCTAACATCCGTTTACATCAATTCAAAGATAGACTCTAACATTGAGCCAGACTTGAACATTCTGTAGTTAGTTTAAAGATTACTATCTATCATTACATTTCCTAAAGTTCCCAAAGTTTTCAGCTATTAAATAGCACTAAAAGTCCTTCTTCTGTCACTATATGCACACCACTCACTACATGAACACCACTCCTGAGCATAGTCAGGCAGTACACATGGCTATAAATGGACACTGGCTTAGTTGCCAGTTTTGCCAGGGTCAGACTGATTGGACGTTGCCCCAGAAACAAAGACACCTCAGGCCCCCCGCACAGCTGCAACCCCCCTCTGCCCCCACGTGTATCAGAGCACAAGTCACATGGCTGAGGGCACCTAGGAAACTAACAATATGTTCAGCCCCATGAAAGATCTCAAAATTAAATCTAAAAAAAATCTGTGTGCCTTTTTGAGAAACAGATTACAAGGCTGGATTCTGTTGGAGGTACATAGGTTTTCTATAAGACTAGGGGAGGCTAAGCCTACACAAACTTGTCTTGTGTCTGACACTTTATAAGTGTAAAATAAAGAAAATGGAGGAAAACAACATATAAAACCCTTTTCCCTGATCTTTGCTGCCTGTGTGGTGAGAAGCAGAGAAGGAGTTTGAAGGGCCCCATGTATTTTCTGCCCCACGTCAGTGCAAACAGGCATCTTCCTTCATTCAGACAAGCTTGCATGCTGATTGGTTTGCCCTGAGAGTATAAGTCCCGGTACTACTTCTGAACAATTCGATTGGCTTGAAGGTTAGCTTTGAACCTCCCTCCAACCAATCCAATTCCTGCACCGGGACTTAGACTTTGAGGGCAAAACCAGCAACATGGAGAGGAGATGTCACAGAGATCTGGAATTTCTGTTAGATTTATAACATTTCTGCTGCTGACACAGAGATAATCAGCATTCCACCCCACTCCACTGTTAGTGCCATAAATAATGCAAATGCTTTGATAATCTTGTTTATAAAATCACTGTTTCTTCTGCTTTTTCTCCCTAAACACAACCTTTATTTAGACAAATCATCCAGCACCCATGTGTTTCTAACTTCTCCCACCATACCAGCATTAACCCTTCTCATGCCATAGCAAACCCTGCTATTTTGTTACTAAAACCCTCCCCGTGTGGATTAAACATTGGTTTAAATACATATTAAACGCTATAGATACAAGATAGCTGCTAAAAGCGTAGAGTGATAGGTATGTACAGCAGATTAACATGTATGGGCAAGATAAGGGTTAATGCTGAACACAGTATTCATTCACCTGATCTGTGGGGATTATACATGAAATTGCCTTATACATGTACTGAGGGTCTTCTACAAGAAACCGTACTGCAATTAACCTATGATTTTACTGAGGTTATTAGTTCATTGCATTGCATTTATCCTTCATTGCCTTCTGGTGGAATGATACATAAACTTTGCTCAGCATTTGTTACCCACTGTTCAAGGGGGCGGCATTTTAAATGAAATTGGAAACTCATTTACCCCGGATGCATCTAACCCTAATGTTTCTGCATCTATTAGATAATGTGCCTGGTGTACCATTACTCGCTATACTGGGGGTGTCAGTGCCTACTGCCTCTTCCTATATAATATGCTTTGAATCAACTGGTTGGGAAGGTAGTCAGGCAAGTTTTATTTATAGAAAATGATAAAATGATAGATGTGCCTTTTTTCAACTTTAATTATTGTTATCAGTGTACATGTACTTGGCGTGTAAGCACTGCCTCTCAAAGTATGTATTTGGGGTGCCATTACCCACTTTTTCCAACTGAATATAATGTACTTGGGGTGTCAGTACTCACAGCCTTTCATTTAATATAAAGTGCATGGTGCATGGCCATTATTCGCATTCGGGGGTCTGAATGCAAAAAACCCCGAAAAATTTGAGTTTTTTTCATATTTTCCAAATTTTTAGTGGGGAAAAAAACCCTGAAATTTATAGAGATGTATTCTACCCAAATGCTGCAAAAAGTCCAAAGATGCTGTCTGCAGACTTTTCGGGCGTCGGATCCAAAAAAAAAAGTTGCTATTTTCATGCAACAATATGAAAAGTCATAGGTTTTGTTGATGTGATTTTTTCATGTTTTTTTATTAATACATAAATCATGCATTCTAGTTTAGTCAGACTTTTTTTTTTATTTAAAAATCTGAAAATTTGGATTTTGATAAATAACCCCCTAACTTTCAGCCCTTTAGTGAGTGCTGCCACATGGATAATTGTTGTAGCCGTAAATGCACAATTGAACAACAAAACACCACAAAATATTTTCTGATTGCCTAGAATTAGAATAACAATAACATTATTCCAGCACAGGTACTAGTAAATCAGAGGGTGTTTATTGGATTAAGCACTTCCCTGTGCTTTGGCACAGTTTCCACTGAAGTCTTTGGGAACTGTGAGTGGTTATTGGATTGATAATTACAATGTCGGACTGGGATGCCTGGGGCCATTCTCCAAACTATTTCTCCTCATCCTCACCTCACTCAAATTCTGTTTTTCAAGTGTCTTTTTTTATATTCTATTATTTATTATTCTTTAGCCTCTCTGTTCCCATGCAGAAGTAGATATTGACCATGAAACAGGCCAAATGGTTAGAAGCAGGAGGGCCCACTGACACTTTGGCCCACCAGGAGTTTTCCTGGTATCCCGGTGGGCCAGTCCGACACTGGATGGTTATTATACAAATCCCCTTGTAAGTTAGTCTGTGTATGGTCAACTTTAGCCTCCCCAAACAAAAAAGTCACCCCGCCTATGTGGAGGTACATCCTCCAACAGAATTAAGCATTTCGAAAAAAATGTTTTCCTATAACAGAATATCTTTAATTACATGAATACTGTGTGATCATTTCTGAACTCATTAAGAGGTCAGGAAGCAGTGTTAGCACATGCCCAATGTCCTGGAGGCAACTCTGTTTGCAAAAAAAAAAAAAAAATGCTGTTGGATGTCTATATAAATAAATGGATAATATTTTTTAATCAGAATGAGAAAACTCAATTTCTCAAATCTTGATAACAGTCTAGAACATAATGCTGCCTCATCTTCAGATCATGTAGATCAGATGAAACAACAGCTCAGTGGGTTTAACCACCTGACTCAAGCCCAAATAACTTTAATATGTAGTTTGTTATGGACTCTTGGGACAATCTTGCTTCCTCTAGTTATAAATCATTGTGAATGCAGAATCAATACATGCTGTGTAAGAGCAATGATGCTACTAGCTGTGTACAACATATCTACATATTCTGTGAAAGCTGTAGAAATGTCCTCGCATTGCTTTTTCTAAAAGGACAGGGTAAGTCAGCATGTAAATGCACTTTAACACAGTGGTAATTGCCTTTTTCATTTTGGTATTGATGTAGGTAACTGGCTAAACTCATTGTAGAACATACACAGTTGTACAAAAACCCAGTTGCACGTTGTACACATTTCTCGTACCTTTCATGAGTGCATACCAATTAATTGCCTCAAAAACATGTAGCGTTTCAACCTCTTATTGCTAAATTGCAGCCACCTTGTCAGTTGTAGTTAAATCTTCACTACAGCTGGTGACAAATCTGCTGAAAAATACTTTCGGTGAATTGAATAACATTACAGTCGCTGAAAGTAATAGTTAGTACTTGCATCGATCCTGCTTAACTGCGAGATATTGCCTCCCTTTGCATTTTCCTATGATTATTCCAGATCACCGCAAGAACTAAGTTGTGGCAATCATAATGTAATTCAGTGGAAAGTCTTATATAGGAGAAATCTTCCCTAACCATTGTTCTTAAGGTGATGATCACCATGATGGGTATCAGGGCCTATCGTTCCAGTTAGTCCCTGTTTCCCCAAACACATTCCCAAAAATTACTCCTAGAACATTATCCCTAACTTACCCCTTGTCTTTCCACATTCCACCCATCAGAAATACGATATTATTTCATGCCTTTGTTCTAATCCCCTTTCTGGGCTCTGTGGGTGATACAAGAGACAACTCATATATAAATAGGAATATAATATATATAATAGGAACTGATATATAAAGCACAAACTTAAGTGTTCATCAACAGAGTTCAAAAGCAATCATCAGTTGAAAACAATATGTCTGCCCACTAACACTGTCAGTTAATGATCTCAAATCCTACCAGGATAGTAATAATGTTTAAGTAGTGCAGGCAGACTAAATATTATATGTCTTCAGTCAATATAGCTCACGGGGTATGCAAAGCCCAGAACCCTTAGCTTGAGAGAGCAATTCACATCAATCCTCAAACGGCTTCACACACTCCAGAAATAATGTATGTCGATCAAAACTCAATTTTATTCCTTCATTTGCCAGCCCATGTGTCAGGCTTTTGTCTTTAAATGGATGAATAAAAAATAGTTTTAAATGACACCCAAATTGTCTGGAGTGTGTGAAGATGCTTGAGGATTGGTGCAGTAGACCAGGTATAGACAGGAAGTACAGCACAGGATGAAACTGAATACTGATTCAGCAGAGATAATGACACAAGAGCCTTTAAGGTTGTAGCAAGGTCACTAGCCACATTACAGATTCATTTAATCCTTTATATCCTGAAACACATGGCGCTGAATCACCTACATGAAATCAAGCTATGAATACAAAACAACTAGGAATAACATACCAGCCCATGACACCTGTGTTTCACTTCATGGACATCAAGAAGCTCCCCTTGTCTCTGATCAGAGAGTGGTTGTTTTAATGCATTAATAAAACTGAGTTTTGAGAGACATCCTTTGGGTCGGCTGGAGCATAAACCTGTTTTTGATTCCTTGAGGAATCTGGAGCCAGAGGCTACTTAAAACTTTGGTTCCCAATTTTTGAATTAGAAAAATATCAACATTCGATTGACAAATATTAATAATATGTTCTGGTGCCATCAAGCACAGTGATTCTAACACAAGGCTTACATTCTAACAGACGCCTTCTTGGCCCTGTAGAAAAAAAACTGGGCTTGCCTCAATGACTGCTCAAAAGGTCATTATGTCCACAAGTATTTCTGTACAATTTTGCTGATTATAGGGCAATACATGTGCTATGGTGTTTTACAGTACGAGGGGATAAGACCCAAGTGAGTTGGTTCCATTGAGGTCAATTTATGTACCCATTAATCTGACTATGCAGTGATGTAATATCATCCTCCCTGAGTTGCTAGGTATCTTATGATGGTGTTAAAACACAATAGGAATAACAGTGTTTGGACACCTGTCCACCTAGTTGGAATAAAATCCAGTCAAGAAAAGTGTATACCTACAAAAAGACTATATTCACCATATCAGACAGATAAATACAGAAAATAAAACATAAAGGTGGTTTTTCCCCTTTACAGTATTAACAAATCAGATTCAGGGCTTCGGTTATGAAAAATATTTTGCAGAAATTCTCCCTGCTCCAAATAGGCTAAAATAAAGTACATACAGATTAGTAGTGATGTGTGGGTTGATCCAAAACCTACAGTGACCCATGGGTTGACCACAGGTCAGGTTTGGGTTGTAGGTTTGGGTTGATATTTGGCCAACCATTGTAGGTTAGAGATGGGTTCAGGTCCTACAGAGCGTAAAGACGCGGGCACGAGTTGGGTGCAGGTCCTACAATGGCAACAGTTTGCAGGTTAGGGTTGAGTGTGGGTTAAAGTTTTGTGAGTTAGGGTTGGGTGCTGGTTGAGTTTCTCCTAACACACACATCACACACCTAACGCACACCTAACACACCTAACACACACCTAACACACACACATCACACACACATCACACACTTCACACACATCACTAATACAGAGGCTTGTTCTTATTATAATATATTCTGCTTTCTTTTGAGTCTGTCTGTGTTATGGGTGATTTGAAGCTCATACGGTGTGCAGTGTCCATGCCTACTCAATAAAAGCTTTGGATCATGGGGGTTCCATGGTTCTGGCATTTAGCTGACAAGACTACAGTTTAGGCATCAAACCTTGTGATATGTCTTAAGCACCCCAAATTGTTGTCCCATTAGGCACCAATCTCTTGTTTTGTGTGTAAATAAAAGTTGAATGAATGCCAGATAACAAACTAGTCTGTTTCTGACTTTGCAATGCATCTGTAATTGATATGTAATTATAGATGTTGAAGGAAAATGTCATCTCTGGAGCTTTTCTGTCAGCAATCAGAAAGTATACCCTTACATTTAAATGATTTGGATATTACTTAGTAGTAGAAACTATAGTACTAAACTGGGCTTTATGGTTTTTGTCAAGCTTGGCTGTCATTTCTAATATGATTTTCTTCTTGAGCCAGTAAAGGTGTCAGTCTCTGACCAACAAATGTTGTCAATCCAGAGTAGCTGGAGAAGCTTATCTTGAAACCCCATCAGTGCTTCAAAAATCTCTATTTGTCATGTTTGTGTATTGTTATATAGTGCTGGGATATGAACTGTATAGTCTTCAAGTAATGCCTGTGGTTGGCATAGTTTATGTAATAATGCCAGCATATTTTCATATACAGTTGTAAGGGGTGGGGGAAGTATGTGGGATATTAGCATGAACCATATGCTTTAGAACAGGGATCCCCAACCTTTTGAACCCGTGAGCAACATTCAGATGTTAAAGGAGTTGGAGAGCAACACTAGCATGTAAAATGTTCTTGGGGTGCCAAATAAGGGCTGTGATTGGCCATTTAGTAGCCCCTATGTGGATTGTCAACCTACATTGAGACTCTGTTTGGCAGTACACCTGGTTTTTATACAACCAAAACTTGTCTCCAAGCCTGGAATTCAAAAATAATCACCTGCTTTGAGAACACTATGAGCAACGTCCAAGGGGTTGGAGAGCAACATGTTGCTCACGAGCTACTGGTTGGGGGATCACTGCTTTAGAATAAGGAATTCCTTACAGGTGTATGGTAATTGGCTGGGGTTTAAAAGCTCCCTGCTTTCTCTCTAGATCTCTTGAGGTAAGGGTAAGTGCCAGTGCCGGGTCAATTTGGCCAGGCGCCCTAGGCAACCCCGGCCGACTACGTCACCCCTCACTGTTCGACGCATGCGCAGAAGAGCAGAAGCGGCCATTTCAAAATGTCAGCCAGTGCGCATGCGTGGAAGGGCGCGCACGCATTAAAAAACAACTAAGCTGCAGCCACAGCTTAAGGACACAAGGGTCCGGACTATGGGTAGGGCTCAGAAGAGGTACGTGCTTGGCGCCCCTCTGCCTTTGCGCCCTAGGCACTTGCCTCTTCTGCCTACCCCTAGTTCCGGCCCTGGTAAGTGCAACATTGTCTTACTACCCAGTCACACTGTTTGCTGGGGGGACTAATGATGTTAAATACACTACAGCAGTGCTAATTATGATGCTAATGATCAGAGTAGAACTAACATGAGGAGTCTTGACATGACATGTGAGCTTACATATTTTGCCCAAAGCAGTGGTGTAACTAGCAGTCACCAGGCCCTTCCATAAAATGTGTGCACAGCAACCCTGTGCCAACCTAACCCGCTTGTTCACTCGTGTGTGTGCTGTAGTGAGTGCAGATGAATTTTAAAATTAATAAGTATCTGCAGAAGAGGAATTTATGCGCAGCGACCCCACAGTCCCCCCCGTGATCGCAGGGTATTCTGCCTATATAGTTATGCCACTGGCCCAAAGTATGGTATAGGTACTAACACCTATGTTTTTCGAATAATAATTTTTAAAAGCTGAAATTGTGCTCTGGCAATAATTCTCCATAATAATTATAATAATAATGTTTTTTTTAATTTATTGGGGTATATTTATCAAAGAGTGAAGTTAGAGATCGCCACAGTCCTCTAGAGTGAAATTCCGCCACTCACCATTCATTTCTATGGGATTTTGAAAGGCGTATTTATCAAAGGATGAACTTTCACCGATTTATAAATACTCCTTTAACAAACTGCTAATAGGCTATATGGCCCAGGATAAATAACGGATAACAGTTAACATTATGTTCTACAGAGCTTATCTGTTATCTGCTGTGTAACCTGAACCTTTTCTCCTTTGAATGGCTGCCCCCATTGCTACACAGCAGCTTATTTATATAAACAATAGTAGTGTAGTGTTTCTGAAGAAAACACAGCAGTTTTATCAGTGTAGGGCAACACTGAATTATATTTTTATTACATTAAAATAATTTTATTTTTTGTACTTACTGTTCCTTTAATGCTACTTCATAAATTGTCATGTTGGATGGTGTAGGTATATATATATATATATATATATATATATATATATATATATATATATATATATCAGTATTAGGTAAGCATCCCATGTTCTTTTTATAATAGTGAGTGCATTTCAGCAGGGACCTGGTTCTTTGTGCTGAGTTGTGTCAGTGCAATATACTTGTTTGTGGCTTTGTCTATGTGCAGAACTGTCTAAAATGTATAACAATAAAAGGATAATAAAGAGGAATGGTTAGCAGTTTTTTTTGCATCTGACTGTAAAGGGGATTAAATGTATCATTGTTAATGATATAAAGATGTATAAAGAAGCTTAATTACAGAATGGAATGTGATGGAATCAGCATTCAGAACACGTCGAGACACATTTAAACATGCTGAAAATTAATTCATGTATTGTTAAAAAAGATACTTGCTGCAGTGCTTTATGAATATTATTTTACTGATAGCAAATGGGGTAAAATGTATTACAGGTATTTTTCATTTCCTTATAAAAATACCTGTGTTTTTAGGAGTTAAAGTCCCATTTCATTAGTTAAATATATTGTTTTTATTCTGCAGCTTCTTGTTGTGTTAATGCAAGAATGTACATCTCCAAAACACACTCCTTTATTGTAGTTGATCTGAGCTCCATTAAATCCACTCTTCTGACGTATCATATGCAATTGGGTTTCTTGATGCTGGGGAATAGTGATGTGCAGGTCGGCTTGTAACCTGCGGGATCTACAGGTCAGGTGGGTTTTGGATGACTTCCACAAAATCATCACGGGTCACTGGCAGATTCGGGCTGAACTTTACCCTGCGCCCATCCTGCCCATGATATTACAATGCCCTGATTCTGCCTCTAGTTGGTGATTTTTGTAGACTCATGCCTGTGTATCCTGCGCCTTCCATGATGTCCATGAGTGGAGCAGGTTAAGATTGGGTGTGAGTGGTGAAGGGGCAGGTAAGAGTCAGGTGTGTGGGTTGACTAATTGTCAATACACACATCACTACTGGGGAACCCTAGAACTACTTGAAAATGTTCAGCCTTGCTACTTCTCCAACTGTCAACATGCCAAAGACTAAATTGAGCCTTTATTCACCTTGTTCTTTGGTAAGGCCTGAAGGGAAAGATTTACTAGGTTTTTCAGTGTACAAACCTATTATATGGCTATATAAAGGCAGAAAAAAATCGAGCAATTCAGGAAAAAAATCCAAAACAATTGTACGATTCAGAATTTTGCTCTTTTATAGAGTTTTTCCCCGATCCGATTAAATCGTGCTTTTTTAATAATAAATAAGGTCAAATTGTAGATTCTAGGTTGCTCTGACTTTTTTAAATATAATTATCAGGAAAAATTCAGATTTTGATAAATAACCCCCATAAATGCATAAAGCAACAACATAAGGGAGATAATAAATAAACACTGGCACATCTTGTCAAGTGACATCCAGGTGAAAAAGTGCATTGATACAATCCCTCAGAAGTTTAAAGGACAAACTTACACGTAGTCATTTTAAGGGAAAGGAAGTCAGAATTGCTGCAAATATCCAGGTTCATATAACTGCGGGGGATGTGAGCAATGCAAATATATTTCTGATTACAAAACTTTTTGGAAAACAAAATTAAATGCATAGAGAAGACCAAAAGGCCCTAAAAAAGATGCAAATCAGACAGAACATATAGCAGATATCTTAAATGGGAATTAACTTTCAAGTATTGCTTGACACATTTGCTCTGTTCACATGGACATAATGCATGGCATTACATTTCAAGGTATCAATTGTGTTCATCGAGATTGACGGGGCGGTAATTTAGACATTACATTGCTCCAAAGGAAAAGAGAGTGGATTTGTACACTGGGTCCCACAAGAGGGAGTTTTGCTTTTATGAAAGCTTACAATTTCAATGTTTGCTTGAGTGAGGTTATAACAGGTTATAAGTGTATAGAGAATAGACTCCTTGCTTGGCCGATATAAGAACATGCAGTGCTCTATTGAGATAGCACACCATGGTGATTTGGTCAATTATGACTATGATTTATTTACCTATATATATTATTTATAAGAAAGGGTTATATGATTTATTATCCAAAATTAATATTGATTTTGAACCTTGTTATTTAATAATCACTGGGCCACAACGCAGTATGTGCATAGCAGGAGTTTAATATGGTTGAACTTTTGGATGTTTGGGTAGTGAAATTTTGCAGCAACTTTAATAAAGAAATCTCCTTGTAGCTTTGCAACAACCTTGATACAAATTTGCATGTGGACAATTTGGAATTATTACCCTCCCACTCTGCGCATTCAACTAGTGTCAAAGCGGGTCCGGGGGGCATCACAAGTGCAGTGTTAAAAAATGGAAATTCGGCTCTTAAAGTTACCAGAGGTGGCTTTTTACCACCATTGGTAACTGGCCGCTCCATGCAGGCTGAGGCAAGGTTCTCGCCTTGCCTCATGGCAGGAGTGGCCCTGGTTGCTATAGCAAGGAGCAGGTCCTGGAAACTGATCTGCCATGATTTTTATGATGTAGTTTTTATTTCTAAATTACCTCCTCCCCCCAGTAGCCCATCAGCAGAACAATGGGAAGGTAACGAGATAGCAAATAATTCACTCTACTAGGTACAATTTCATTCGTGAACCAGCAAGTGCATTTTTTTGTTGTTGTGATATTGGTGTGTAGGCGCCATCTCAGGGTATTTTGCCTGGTCATGTGCTTTCAGAAAGAGCCAGCTCTTAAGGATGGAACTGCTTTCTGACAGGCTGTTGTTTCTCCTACTCAATGTAACTGAATGTGTCACAGTGGGACCTGGATTTCACTATTGAGTGCAGTTCTTGGAGCTACCAGGCAGCTGTTATCTTGTGTTAGGGAGCTGCTATCTGGTTACCTTCCCATTGTTCTGCTGATGGGCTACTGGGGGGGAGGAGGTGATATCACTCCAACTTGCAGTGCAGCATTAAAGAGAGACTGAAGTTTATCAGAGCACAAACCACATGACTGGGGGCAGCTGGGAAACTGACAATATGTCTAGCCCCATGTCAGATTTCAAAATTAAATATAAAAAAAAGTTTGCTCTTTTGAGAAACAGATTTCAGCGCAGAAGTCTGCTAGAGCATCACTATTAACTGATGCATTTTGAAATTTTTTTTTTTCCTACGACAGTATCCCTTTAACAAGGAGCTCATTTCCTGTAACACTTAACCCCTTGAGAAAACCCTGTTTGGTGGCGAAACAGCTGTCAGGGAGTTTGTTCAGGAAAAGATGCACGCCGTATCAGCCCCCCGCCCCCCTGCCTGTGCCGCAACCCCCTGCAGCACCCCGCACCTACCTTCTTCTTCTTGTAGGTGCACAGAGGGCCAGGGAAGGAGCGTTAGCAGCTTCATGCAGGGAGCGGGTCTGGGCTGGCGGCCCACCGGGTTTTTTCTCAGTGTCCCGCCCAGTCTAACCCTAGATGCAGGGACCCCTGTAAGGAATATTGAGAAGGCTATGGTGTAGATTAGACTAATACGCATATTGTGTAATTCTTCACCTGGCATGGCAAATAAATGGTGAAAGCCGGTATTCCAGTGAACCATAATTGATGTTCCAGAAGGTTTGGCAGCCAAACAGAACCAGATAAGTACAGTATAACCTTATAAATTTGTCATGCAGTGAAAACTTGTATGCTATTTAATTATACAACTTCATAAAGGAAGCTTCCTCCATAGGAGCTATACTGGCTATTGGACTTTTGAGAACATTTGAATTCCAGGCTGCACTCCTGATGCATGCATTGTTGATCTATAAGGTTCAACAATGCATGCTACAGAACCTATTTGAAAACCAGTTGATTTGGTATAATGGAACACTGTGACTGATTTAAATCCTGCCTTATTATCCTTTGGAACGCTTGAATAAGTACTGTGGTTAAAAACTGTGCTTAGCTTATATCTTGTTTTCACTACCAATCATTAGCACACTGTTACCAGCAGGGAGGGACTCCTCCTTGTATCCTCCTGTACATGTTTTTATGGGAAAGGGAAGTACTTTTTAAAAGATGTTTAAATAAATTATGATATGTGATTTTGTCTACAGGATATAATGTTTGATTGTGGCCTTACAACTACCAGGGAAACGGCTTAATAAATGTAAATAAATGTTATATAATTTGGTTCATTACTGATGGATTTCCTAGCAGTCAGGGTTTTGTTTTCACTTTCTGCAGGGTGTTTAAATGCTATTGAGGACAAACATCCGGATTTTGTGGGGGTAGTGGCCTACTTCGTGTTTATACTTTATATATTCTCTTCTTTCTCTGCCTATGCTTTCCAGTTGATTTACTCAATATAAAGTCAATGTGCATGTTATGATATTTCGTGACTAACTGGCTGAAACATTTCTGTATGAAAAAGACATCTGAAATATTGTAGCAACTTCATCTGATTTTACAAAAAAAAAATACACATTATCTTGCCAGATATTGTGGGTTAAAGACTAACAGCCTTGGATAGTTTTGATTGATGAAGGTATGTGAGGGTTTATAATGTCTATTCCAATCAGTGCATATGAGCTGAGTATTGACAAATGTCCACTGAATATTTATATCACAGTCCTTCCCATAGTATTACCCAGTAATAAAGTGCAGTTTGTTTATAGACACTTCAATGAGCTTATTATCATCCAACATCATAGTAGCAGACTTGTTGGTCACATTTATAAAGCTTGGATCCAGTATAAATTGGGTATTAGCATTGTATTATCCATTGATATTGCTGAGCATTTATGTGACAGATGTTAAGAATACAGAGTTAGTATGAGATTATTTAACCAGGGATGTTGACCTCCAACTGTTAGGAAAAAAAAAAGATTCCAATTTGCTGGGATTCTGGGAAAGCTTCATGGTAAATATTCCTGCTTTAAGTCATTGTGGGGCAGAGCTGGTAGATTTTAACCTTTGTGTATTTTTGTTACCATTGTAGCCTGGACTAGGGGTAGGCAGCAAAGCAAAGTCCATATGCATTGAGAGCAAACTGTGGGGGAGAAGAGAATGGCAGCAGGTACTGTGTAGCGAGCAGTAGAATTTGAGGACTAAGCATGATGGAGAATAATATGCAGAGAGTGGCAGACTTTTCCCCCAGCTCTGGATAATGGGCCATTTTGGATTTCAGTAAAGACAATGTAGCCTATTTATGAAAAGTTACCATTCACAAAGGTCTTTAGAATGTAAGCTTGAGTTAGCAGGGACCTCTAAGCCTATGGCTTTATTCTGTAACTCTTGTTTATTAATTTATTATAAGACCCTTTTTTTTTATAAAAAATAGTAGAAGTAATAGTGCCAGTATCATAGATTCCTTTTGATGGTTATGATGGTTATGATTAAAAACTTACTAATTATTATTATTTGGTACTCTGTTCAGACCTGACCTAGTCCTCAAGTGTCATAAGTTACCTTAGGAGTTAATCTATTTCTACAGTCAGCCAAAGCCCACAGGTCCTCCATGAAGAATTGCTGTCCATGCTATAGTCATTTAACAAATATTGATTTCTACCAGGCATTTGTCACCATGTCCTTAAAGACACAGCAAAGTCAAAAGCTTGTGCAACAGTCCAAGGCCACCATTGACATTTAGCAGGGAAGATCTGGGCATGATACAAGTTTGTTTACCAATTACCGTAATTTAAATTTTCATTTTTCGTCTCATAGAAATGTATGCATTAAAATTAAATGAAATCATTAGAAAATTATTAACAATCAGCCCTGAAGCATGAATGTGAGCATAACCTCACATTCAGCTAATATACCGTTATATACTTTATTCTACAAAAATTCCTCTTTCTTGATAACAGTCATTTTCCATACATGGCCGATAAAGGCAGTGTTCCTGGAGAGTAAATCAGCAGCTTACTGGCCTGTGTGTTAGGCCCTCTATTCGTTTTGAAAATTATTAAGTAATGGGCTGGGTCAGACAACTTTTACCATTCCTATTAAATCCCGGGACTGCAGGTTGAGCTGTCAAGGTGCCAGGTGCTCAAAGTCATGTGACTTGTGCTCTTATAAACTTCAGTCACTCTTTACTGCTGCACTGCAAGTTGGAGTGAAATCACCCCCCCCTTGTGCTTATTTAGAAAGCACCTCTGCTCTGGGTCTGGCTGATCTCTGAACTTCATGGCGACAGTCTCTGCACATTAAGGCTTAGTTATAGTTCTAAGACAGCTTAATATTTTGCTTGTATTTTCTTTTTATTTTATTTGAATCATAGTGGGTAATATAACAGGTTCAGTGGCATAATGTTTCAAGACCAGGCCTACATTTGGGGGGGGTAGAGGTCAGCTGTATGCCTAGTCACACGGTGCCTAACCACCCCATCCCCCCAATGCTCACTTGTGTTACAGTTGGGGTGGAAGCAGGAAGCATATAGGATGCTATATACTAGTTATGCCTCTGTAACACACTAATGTAATGTATGTACAGAAAGAATCTGGAAAACATGAATAAAGCACTGTTGGGTTGGGTGCCACACTCCAAACCATCAGGTAGGGGAATGGAACACTGTAAATAGACTCTAAGTCTAAATACATGTTGTTTAAATCTATACTTAATTACAGTATATTGCATTGGCCTGTTGTTGGAACCCTTCAATGGGCCAGTCCATTAATGGATACATTTACAGGTTTTTTTCACCTGTATTAACCAATGAGAAAGTAAAATGTATTGGTTGCTCTGGGTAACCAGAACTGGGCAAATTTTGCACCTTTTATTGCAATACACCAGGGAACCCCAACCTTTTTGAACCCGTGAGCAACATTCAGAAGTAAAAGGAGTTGGGGAGCAACACATGCATGAGAAATGTTCTTGGGGTGCCAAATAAGTGCTGTGATTGGCCATTTGGTAGCCCTTATGTGGATTTTCAACCTACATTGAGGGTCTGTCTGGCAGTACATCTGGTTTTTATGCAATTAAAACTTGCCTCCAAGTCTGGAATTCACAAATAAGCTCCTGCTTTGAGGCCACTGGAAGCAACATCCAAGGGGTTGGAGAGCAACATGTTGCTCACGAGCTACTGGTTGGGGATCACTGCAATACACCATTAGAGTTTTAAGGGAGAAGAAAACAGCTGGACCACAATTTTGCCTAATAAATTACTCAGTATAGGAAAGCTTTCATTCAAAATATGAAAAGCTTCATGAAATAACATACTAATGACATACTAAAAGTTTATATAATGTTGAGCAAACTATTTAATTATTTTTATCTTTCCTTGTTACGTGTAAATTCCTGTATTAGTTTCCACCTCATCTGCAGGAAGTCTTTTCCATGAATGGCAACTAATTTACTATGGATAAGTAAAATGCAATTTATGCAAATAGCAACAAAATGGCACCCATTAAAGCTTGATGTAACACTTTTGTCTACTTCACCATTCCTTGTGCTAGTTGCCTTGGTCCATTAGGCTGTAATGTATTTGTCTGCAAGAGAGCACAGTACAAAGAAAATATTAAGTAAAGTGATGTACATATGAAAAATTACATTCCTCCCCTTTGCCATGCAACACACAGCAGGTGCAAATTATGCCCAATGGCACATTGTTTACAATCCAGGAATAATATGTTTTACTCCTTTTTTTGTCATGTAGGATTTCAAAATACATTTAAAACCTGAACACAATATCCAAGGTGACTTCTCTTCTCTGACTTTTCCACTGAAACAAAAGTCATATTACAAAATGTCTATGAAGATTCTCATTCATCCAGGTCATGATATACAGTATCTAACAGAATTAAAAGGCAACTGGACTTTTTGCATAATAAATCTCGAAATTCATGTTTTTTTCCCTCTAAAAATTCCCTTTAAAAACGTTACCACAAAAATTTGAGGTTTAATAAATAGACCCCTTAGTGTTTTCTTGAAAGCATTTTCATTGCTCATTCGAATGGCAGTAAAGAGTGACTGAAGCTTATCAGAGAACATGAGCACAAGTCACATGACTGGGGGCACCTGGGAATATGTCTAGCCCCATATCAGATTTTAAAATTAAATATAAAAAAAAAATACATTTGCTCTTTTGAAAAATGGATTTCAGTACAGAGGTCTGCTAGAGCAGCACTATTAATGGATGGATACATTTAGTAAACACATTTTCCCATGACCCTTTAAATAAATCGAGGTGGCATCAATCTCTGACAGACTGAAATACAGATGCTTGTTGAGCTTAGCACAGCCCCCAGCCACGGGTTGAAAAAGAGGGAGCTGGAGCCCAGCAGTCATGGGAATCTCTGTGCTGTCAAAAGAAAAAGGGCACAATGTTGATTTGAGCCTTAGTGCATGCTAGCACCATTCCTGAATGATATACAGTATAAATGGGTTCATATCACTTTAATGTTCCCATTTACATGTCAGAAAAAAAAGTGATTGCATGAAATGTGTTCTAATGCTCTGAAGATTGTAAAGACACATATCAAGTAGATAACAGGATTATCCTCTGGGCTCATTTTTAGCCACATTTTTGAATTACACTGAACCTTTCTCTGGGAGTTAGAACATAAAATCAAATTGGACATTAGCTTTAACTTATAACAGCGAACATTCTTCCCAGTGAAATTTACTTTTGGAACATTCAGCTGCTCTAAATGCGTATTACAGAGTATGAAGTAGGGCAAGAAATGATTCCCTTGTCTCACTCTGTGTTTAGCCAAGTTCTTTGCGCTTTCGGAGGCTTTATTGCTGAAACCAAATCTTGCTTGAACTTGAGAATCATATGTGATGAGAGTGATATGATTGCAGATGTTAAAATGATGTTTTTTTTCATATGATAAAAAGCACATTATTGAATTTATGTCATAATATATTTTTTAATCGTCAAACAAACAATACTTCTTTTATGAAATATTGCACAGGAAAACTCCGAAAGTTTTGTACTTACTAGATTAATGCTGAACCTCCCATATAATCTGACAGCATTTATGCTACATGAGCGTTGCGTACAATGTTATATATAATTTGTAACTGAAGAATAAAATAATACAAATTTAATGTGGTTGTCATATGATAGCAGTGTGCCTTTGTAAAAAAACTGAACTAGACAGACTGCAGAAACTTCCAGAACCCTCAGACGGGTAAGTTATATTCTTTGAGAACACTGATTTATTAGTACCAATATTTTATGCCGTTTATTAATCACATTAACACAATTAAAACTTTTATGGCCTTTGGCTGGCCAGCCTGCTTTAATTCAGCACTGGGTCAGGTACTCAGGGAATACTTGCAAATCCTTTGGGTTTCTGGCAGAAAATCCCCAATTCTCTGACCGTGCAAGAAGTTCACAGGTAACCGGCCTGGGTACCAAGCTAAGGTGCAGCACTATTCCCTTCCCACCTTCCCCTGCAGGGGAGGCAATTCTCTGTCCCTGTGTTGCAAAATTGGCACCAGACTTCCGGTCTAGGGTGATGTCACTTCCAGTTTCACGGGTCCTGAGTCAGAAGGCAAGTAAGTTCAACAGGGTCCAGGTTGGGTAGTGGTTCTGGGTAGGGGATGTGTAGCGTGATGGACATGGGTCGGGTTAGGGGTCAGTGCAGTGTCAGACTGGGGCAACAGGGGCCCACCTAAAAACCTTAGACCAAGAGCCCACTCTCAGTACTATTATTCTTCCTCCTTCTGATTGAACCCATGATATGATTTCATAATAACCATACAGTTGTCTACTCAAACAATCTTAGCAGTAACGGAACTAAGGAGGGGCGGGACCCGGGTGCAGCCGCCCACCACCCCCCTCTGGATGCAGTTTTCTGTGCGCCTCTGCATCGGTGCCCCAAGGGGGTGCGGGCCCGGGTGCGATTCCCCTGCACCCCCTTAGTTACACCCCTGAATCTTAGTACTAATAGGTGGAGCAGGGCTGTCCAACTGGCGACCCCCCCCTTATGTGGCCCTCCACATCAAAGATTAACTGGCCCCTGCATTGTTTAAACCTCAAAATCACACTGTAATCACCTGTATTGTTCACACCTGTAATCCCCCCTGCATTGTTCACACTTGTGACACCTCTATTGTTCATACCCTAAAGCCCCTGTACTGTTCACACCTGAGACCCAGATTGAAACTGCCCACATTGTTCACCTGTTCACACTTTATTCAAAATGCTAATGGGGCACCAGCACTGTGTCACTGTGTATGTAGTACATATTAGACTGGTCCTGATTTTCCTTTCTCCTGCTCTGTTCTGTCTTCCCTATGCTTCCTGTGTGTGTCAAACTCTGCCTGACCTATGATCCCAATGGAACATAAGCCTGGTATTTGTTCTGGGTGTTTCTTAGCATCTGAAAATTATTGTTAGGGGCCCCTATGGTGTTTAATCATATGCTGGGGTACTGTATTATATTGTACACAGGGGATGAGGAGGCATATGGATTTAAGGGTATGTCTTAATATGACTTAACTTTTTTTTTTTAATATGAGTGACATCCCTGCCGGTGCCGTGCCAAGGTAGTTTGGCACCCTAGACAAGAGCTTCAATCAGTGCCCCCTGTCCTGCATTACCATTTACCTCCTTATCATGATGGTTTTTAAATAAAGAAAGCAAGAAAATGTACAACACTTTTTCATTTATATTACTGTACCTGTACCAGCAAGCCCAGCAGCCATCCATAATACAGCCCCCCCGTGTACCTGTGCCAGTAGCCATCCATCATACTGCCCCCCATACCTGTACCAGCAGCTCAGCAGCCATCCATCATACAGCCCTCCAGCAGCCATCATATTGCCCCCAATCTTTACCTGTGCCAGCAGCAGCCAAAAATAAATCTGATCATATCATATTGTCCCCAAGTATTTATGTACCTGTGCCAGTGCCCAGCAGCAACAGCGAATATATGGCCCCGGCCCAAATCTGTACCTGGCTATGCCAGCAGGAAGCTTCACACTTTCACAGTAATAGAAAGAATGTCTTCAGTTAAGTACAACTGTGCAAGGCTGAGAGCAGCAGGCGTGAGCCACATGAAGCAGGTCACCAGCTCTCTGCCACCCAAACGCATCAGTGACATCATTGACGCATATACGCATGTCACGCTGCACTGCCACACTGCACAGAAGGAGCTATTACTTGCTGGCAAGAGGGAGAAGGTGAAGGAGGGGGATTCCACCTGACTGAGTGACCATGATTACTGAAACAAATTATTAAATAAACGCTTGGAAAAAAAAAAGAAAGGTATGCCCCTTAATGATGGTATGCTAGACAGCTGCCTACTCTGCCTACCCCTAGTTCCGGCCCTGATCCCTGCAGTGGCACCGACCATCTGTTTTTTTGGTGTGCTATTAATGTGGACATGGTCTTGCGGTAACATGGGTGTGGTTTAAAGTGGATATGGTCTAAAAACAGGGAGTGGCTAACATTGGCTTCCATTATCGGCCCTCAACCATGTAGGTTGAGACAGCACTGAGGTGGGGCATCAACTACCTAAAGAAAGATAAAGGTGTCTAATAAGCAGGATAGAGTTGATACAAATAGCTTGGAGTGCTATTAAGGTGCTACCCAAGCTTTTTAATTTAGCGTTGATGTATGAAATATTCATGCACTCGTCATCTACATGCTTATCTTTCAAGCAGAAACGGGTCAATGACTGTTGCTACATCTATCCCCTCTATAACCCTCTGTAAGGGTTGTACACCTATTTGCCTGAATATTTAACAAAAACATACCAAAGCTAAATTACAAAAGCTTTGATGGCCCCTTAATACCACACCATGCTTTTTGTATGGACGCAATCCTGTTTATTAGACACCTTTGTCTTTAGTACTAAGACTGTTTGAGTAGACAACTGTACGATTATTATAAAACCATATACTTTTAGGACTGTAAGACGGGAGGGTTACTATTCGACTTGCAGTTTGCAATGCAGTATAAAAATTGCTATTTTGGCTGCAGTTGCCATATTTTTTACTCACAATGCAGGGGTTTTCCCATAATTCAAGTGTAATTGCAGACGCCAGGGGGAGTTGTGACTGAGGCAGTTGTGGGCAATGCATCAAAATTTGCAAGGTTGTGCTTGCATTCTAACACAAATCAGAACCAATTGTGTTGTAAACTACCAAGGAAGCAGACCCAACAGGGGGGGGGCATGGGGTACAGGGGGCCTGGCAGGGATCTGCTTCCTCAAAAAGTCACCTGTGACCGCTTGCAGGGATTCCTGGGCCCAGATGTTACTGACCTGTCCACTGGCTATCAAAATAATGCGTGTGTTGGGTTCTTTAGGCACTAATGCAGTCTATTGCTTTCAATATTCAATCTTCACCTGAAATTTGAGGTGTATGCTTATTATTATACAAGATATTCTTGAAGGCATGGCTCATACAGCTATGGTTTCATATATCTGTAACCTTGTGATTAGCTTGTGGGAGACCTGACCAAATTCTGGACATGATCAAAAAAGTAACACTACTTTAGGAGAAACATGATGAGACAAAAACTACCACTAATGGACCAGACCAAGCTTAGCTGCAATAGGAACTATCCTTCAATGTTTGCTCAAAGCCTGTACAGAGAGATACTATATAACTTTTCTGGCATAGTTTTTACCCTGGGCTAAGCTTAATTCATCAATAAAACTTTTCAAAGCAGAGATTGTCATTCAGTTTTTGCTATTCCTTGTTATGGATAAAATAATGTCATTGTCACCATTTAATTCTCATCTATTGTTATGGTCATGTAACCCCTTCACGGACTGCTGTGAGAGCAGATGAACTCTGCCAATGTTCTGAACGGCTAATGAGCAGATACATTCAGCTTGTTGTTTTCATTGGCAAGCAGACAAATTGAGCCATCTTATTTCCTTTTTTTCAAAGTTCAAAAGAAGTTGAGGAAAGTAAGGATAAATATCTCTA
The DNA here is from genome assembly GCF_017654675.1 of Xenopus laevis. NCBI lineage: Eukaryota > Metazoa > Chordata > Amphibia > Anura > Pipidae > Xenopus > Xenopus laevis. The sequence goes on from NC_054372.1 coordinate 44,716,424, forward strand.
TCCACTACCAATACAAAATCATGGTGTCTATATGTGTGACAAATGAAAAATGCTTCAGTTATAGATTGCTTATGTAATTCCCTCCATACATTTGGGGTGTATTTCGTAACACTGGAGACAAGCATCACTAGTATCACCAATCAGCAATTAGACTTGAAGATGTGATCAACACATTGGAATTATTGTTTTTTTATTTAAATCAGTTACACTAACTGGACCTCTTGAGTGCTGTACTTTTTGGAGCTCTCTCTCTCTTTCTATATATATTTTTTCTATCCTAGAAATTTGTGTCATAGGGGAAGATTCACTAAAGGGCGAATTGTCACCAGCTTAGCTTCTCAACAGCTGAACCCACTGAGCATGTGAGTGTCACAGACACTTTCCAAGATGGTGACCCCCTGTGACAAGTTTAATGTTCTGGATCATTGCTGCTATTGAGAAGCTGAAACTTTAGGCTGGTGCAATAAGTTCAGTATGTAAAATATAGTATTTTAAACCATATTCAGTTTTAAGATTTAGTTCTCCTTTAACATGGCAATTTCTTAAAGGACTTGTGCTTATGTACTTTAGAACCCTGTGCTTGGGTTACTTATTTTAATTCAATCGCTGAAGTTGGCATTGAAAGTAGAATTTCAGTGATTGACAATGACACAATATGATACATGGTAATAAGAATAATATGACGTATTTCTATTAAACAGAGGGTTCAAGATGGGTGATTGAACATCAGACAAGAATCAACATTGATAAATGGCAGGGTATTAAACTGCTGAAGATTTTATTGAAAACTGCACATAAAAATATGATTGTATTCTAAAAGGAAATTATAATGTTAAGTTAGGCCTTTAATGCATGTATATTGTATTACAAATACTACTGACTCCATATAAATCAATATTTTAATAAGACTGAGCAAAGAATATACAATGCAGTTTTTTGGCTCATTTCAAAATAACTGAAAAAGATAGACACAAGCTTAGATATTAATAAGGAACTTGAACAGTATATTCATATATTGATATTTACAGTATATTAATAGCTCACAATATTTCATCACGTCAGCACTGGACCATCAGCTCAGCATTAGACACCAGGGATGAATTTAGCATGCATGATTATGTGCAAAAGTTAGATATTAAAGGCCTGCCGACTATGCCTTATTGTTACTGTAGGTCCCTCTGTCTGTGTGTTGACACTTTTGATTCTGATTCTTGCTATGGATTTTACCTGATTCTTGAAAACCTTGTAGTGGAAATTTACCAGTGGTACCTTGCTTGCCATGTCTGTTTCTGTACCCAGCTCACCTGCCTTACCAGTTCCAGTACTTTGTCAGCTGTGCCTGCTCTAGTAGCTACCTTGCTTACTTTTTTAACCTTCCCGTGCCTTTAATAAAATATGTTCCTGTTTGCTAGTACCTGACTTGCCTTTACCCCAGTTCCTGCTTCCTATTTGGTATGCACTAACCTTTTAAGTACCATTGGTCCCTTATACCTCCCTTGTAGTATGCTTGGGCTCCTAGTTCCGGACGAGGCTGTCAAAACTTAATTTGCTGATGCAAAATCATTATTTCATAATTATTGTAAAGAAGGGTAGTATATTGATTTAGTAGCAATTTCCAAATAGAAATTAACATAAGATTTATTTACTTTTCCTTAAATAACAGTTTTTTTTGCTTTCCTTTCACACTGAGACCGTGTCAGCTTTTGATCTGCCGAAACCAATGAAAGTATACATTGAGGGTGAATCTACTACATTGTCATGAGCTAAGGGGGGAGGGGAAAAATGCCTTATGCCAAAATGGACTTTATCCCTAAAAGTAAAAAGCCCTGTGTACCAAAGGCTACAGTACTGTATATCACCAAATATCATACTGCAGTTATAGACCAATGTTACCACACTTGGAAACTGCCTGGTAAATTCTGCCAGTGTTTTAACCCAAGAAACTCCGAATGCAAAAATCATAGAACTCCGAATGCAAAAATCACAAAAAATACGTGTTTTTTTTTTTTTATAAAATCAGACTTTTAAAAAAATCACGAATTTTTCGGAATTTATTAAACCCCCGAGGATGGAAAAGTCAGAATCTGAAAATCCAACATCTCAGACCTGTCGAGGTTGCATATAAATCAATGGGAGAGGTCCCAATGCTTTTTTTGATGCGTGCTGGGTTTCGTGCAATACTCCGAAGTTTTCTGGGTCAAAAATCTGAAAATTTTTGAAAATCTGATAAAATATCTGAAAAAATCGTGAAAATCCTGCAAAGCTAATTTGCTGATGCAAAATCATATATTTCATAATTATTGTAAAGAAGGGTAGTATATTGATTTAGTAGCAATTTCCAAATAGAAATTAACATAACCTTTATTTACTTTTCCTTAAATAACAGTTTTTTTTGCTTTCCTTTCACACTGAGACCATGTCAGCTTTTGATCTGCCGAAACCAATGAAAGTATACATTGAGGGTGAATCTACTACATTGTCATGAGCTAAGGGGGGGGGGACAAATGCCTGATGCCAAAATGGACTTTATCCCTAAAAGTAAGAAGCCCTGTGTACCAAAGGCTACAGTACTGTATATCACCAAATATCATACTGCAGTTATAGACCAATGTTACCACACTTGGAAACTGCCTGGTAAATTCTGCCAGTGTTTTAACCCAAGAATGTCACTAGAGACACAAATTCCACTGGCTACAGCTCACAACACTATAGGACAATCGTAGAGACATTAACATTTGCGTTTATATGCCAAGCAAAAGTATTATCTCTCGACCCAACCTAAAAGATAAATTGTTGAACTTATCAGTATATTGTATGGGCAAAACGTATGTATAGATATGTAGCTATAACTAGCAGTAGCAGTGACCTTCAACAAATAATGTTAATATATAGGTTAGTACATGACTGTATGCTAGAAATGTGATGCAAGTGCCCGGTGGGAATCCTGATGGATATGCAGGAAAAACAGATTATCTTCCCAAGGCCTGGAGAATAAATGGTCTCCTATAAGGTTTAGCTGTTGGGCTTGTTAGTTGTAGTTAACTGACAGGAGATGGCTAATGGAGCGATACTGCTCTTTATTTGCATAGATAAGAGCAAGCAAATGGATGCATTTAAATGTAAAATACATAATGTTCCATACATAGTGAAGTGAAATATATGCTGTTGATCTTAGAATAGCATTTAAATGCAGACAAATCAAAGCTAAAAGCATAAAGTGATTCAAAAAATTGGGAAAATACAGCTCACCCCTGTAAACAGCAATAATGATTAAGACGATAATATTAAGAGTTACAGTATACTTATGCAAAAATATCTGCCTAATATGCTAAAAGCAAATAATGCATTCAAACGAGCCATATACCTATAAGAACTACTGAATGAAATCACTGGAAACATGCCCGTTGTATGCGACATGGGTAATGCTCAACTAAGAAACCCAGCTTTTCCAGAGAATCTATTGTCGAAATATATTGTTCAACAGTATTCAGAACTGGTTTCAGGGTGGGGCAGAAAGATGATGTAGCACTAGGGTCATTGTGGTACTTTATCTCCTGTAGATCACTACTACATCCATCTCCCTCTCAGCTGGGTCCTTACAGAACAATGGAGGTTAAATGATAGCACAAGCTTAATGGACAACCTCCTTGCTAAAGTGAAATACAACCAAGGTTGATAATATTTAGGGGGTTATTTACTAAACTCCGAATGCAAAAATCACAAAAAATACGTGTTTTTTTTTATAAAATCAGACTTTTAAAAAAAATCACAAATTTTTTGGAATTTATTAAACCCCCGAGGATGGAAAAGTCAGAATCTGAAAATCCAACATCTCAGACCTGTCGAGGTTGCATATAAGTCAATGGGAGAGGTCCCAATGCTTTTTTTGATGCGTGCTGGGTTTCGTGCAATACTCCGAAGTTTTCTAGGTCAAAAATCTGAAAATTTTTGAAAATCTGATAAAATATCTGAAAAAATCGTGAAAATCCTGCAAAGCTAATTTTTGGGAAAATGTAATAATAAAGCATAAAAAACCCGAGCAGATTTGATCAGAGTTTGTAGCAGAAAATATTGAGATCAATTAGGTCTTTGATAAATAACCCCATAACTGTGATTAATAAATGATGTAGGTAACAGTCCACAAGAAAATGCCTGTGTGCACTTCCCATTTGTGTTACTGGACTGAGAATGATGTGAAGATAGCAGAGACAGCAAAGCACCAGCAAGTTAAGTTTATTATTTTTTTCTCTAAAAAATACTTTTGGAGGAATTTTGGGTAGCAGTGATTCTTAAATTGAAACACTTAGTAATCCCACCAGTGTATCATACACAATGGAGGTATATGACAGTTCCTTCAATCTCACCACTATGTCCCTTCTTGGTGGAGCACAGAACTGCTCCTTCTAACTACCTGCCAGTCCCACACTCCTAGGGCATGCTCTAACTGGTTCTATTCTATAACTCACTACAAGCCCCTATTAATGACAGTTGGAGGGCTCTGCAATTTTGCAGCTATTGTAATTGTTTTCTTTTATATTTAGATGGTTGGACGAGGCTCCATTGCCTATTTGTTTTTACCTGTGGGCTGCATCCGAGAAAATATCTGTCTTTTCTGTCTACCATATTCGAGTTTCATGTGCACATAATCACACACAGCGATTTGGTATGATGTCAGCTGAAGGGACCATGAAAAACATACCGGTACTTGGACGAGATTAATAGGAGAATTACCAGTTTTAGGATCACAGACTACAATAACTGAAATAAGGTTTACTTTTTTGTTTTGATTTTTGACAAGTGTGGCCTGAGCCTATACTGGAAACAAATGGTCGAGGATGATTGTTGCATCACTTTATTGTGACCTTTCCTCAGACACAGTCTCTTATGCAATTAAGACCCTGCCAGCATTTTTGTTTTATTGTCTATTAACACCATATTTTTCTCTATTATCACTGAATTCCATACCTACATAGCTAATTAGGCACTAATGAGAAAAGGAATGCCCTGTCATCCCTGTCATAATCCACCGTCTCTGATTTAGCATTGCATTTGTTATCCTACTATAAAGTGCCCTTTGATAAGCCAAATTCATTTGTATGATTTAAATGTGGGGTAATTAATGTTATTATATCTTGACATATTCATCCCTTGTTCAAAGGCTCATCACACTTGACTGGTTTCTCTAATGTATAGGGAATATTTTTGAATCAAAATGGGTTATTCATGAAGGGCTTTGGTTACAGAAACACATGAATCAGTCCTAATCTTTATATCTTTATATATACCTTTATATCTTGATATCTTTATATATATATATATATCTTTTATCTTGATATCTTTATATATTTGAAAATTAAGCCACATTTGAATTAACAAATAAGGTACAGAAGATAAAACATGATGTTATTTAAACTATTAATACTGTATATTTAAACTGTGCCAGGGATTCTGGCATCAAACTGAAAAGTCTGTATTTGTGCTTTCAACTCTCACACAAGGTAACACTGTAAAATATAATTTTCCTGTTTTTTTCCCATTATGACTACTTACATAGATGTTTACCTTTTGTGTGTTTATTCCTTGTTTGCATGTTTATCATACAGCATAAATTCCTAGGGGTGCACAATATGGGATGTGATTGGCAATTGGGCTGACAGTCTACAGGAGGCTCTGTTTGGCATTACATATGGTTTTTATGCAACTAAACTTTGCCTTCAAATCAGGAATTCAAAGAAGCACCTGTTTTGAGGCTGCTGGGAGCAAAATCAAAGGGGTCAGAAAACAACATATTGCCACTGGTTGGGGATCCCTGCTCTATACATTTATCCCACTTTGTTAAACGCAGGGTGTGGTGTGTTTACCTCCAGACACTAGAGGGCTTCAGTCGATAATAATAAGTGTTTATGTAGTTCTTATCTTTAGAATTTTATTCAGAGTAGTGATAGTCACATCAGTGGAGCCTCATGGCTGTATCTCCATTCCTGAACCAACAAGAGTCTAAAGATAAGAACTACATAAACACTTATTATTATCGACTGAAGCCCTCTAGTGGCTGGAGGTAAACACACCACACAGGGGGATAAAAGTCTATAAATTTTAAAGCTCTTTATTTTAAAATATATTTGTGTTGTTTTAAGTGACCAAAAATGAATGAACAACTATTATACCAAATATCCACCCTGTTATCAGGTGTTAGCAGGTCTATTGGTGGTTCAGTCACGCCAAAGAAAAACTGGACCCTGTTATTCAATGAGTACAGCTGATTTTCCATTCATAGCTGATGCCATGTTACGCCACTGCACTGGTTTCTTATTTATCATTCCATATAGACAAACAACAAATTAACCTTTGATATTTTGATGGGTTTCTATTGCTAAATAGACCACTCGGCTATGGCTTTATTGATTTTTCTATGAGTACATTATTACAGTACAATGTTCCTTTGGTGTTTATGTGCATTTTATCTTGTACTCTTTTCACTCATGGGATGCTCTTCTATCTGTTACAGAGATATATCACTGTGATATCTTTCATAGTTGTTATGCACAATTGAATTTAAAAAACCATTGGTGGCAGAAAATGTCAAGGAAGGAAGAAGAAACCGTCACCAACATGATTATATGCTGTTTTAGTTAACAAGAAGTAAACTGTGTTTTGCAGAGTAGAAACAAATTAGTAATAAATCAAGAAATGTTTGTTTAAATTGGAAATTGCATTGTTACAAGGAGGAAACTGTGGGGGTTATTTATGAATGTATTTACTGTATAGCTGTGCTATTTACTTCAAACTGGATTAAAATTTGTAAAAGTATAAAAAAAGAGAAAGCTTTTAATTGGGTATGGGCAGGATGGGACATGGCAAAGTCCACAATTTGGTTAGCCTTTTGGACCCCATTCTACTTAACTGGGTGGAACCAGGGTAGATTTCTCCTCATGGCACCTGGAGACCAGCACCCTCCGTCACCCCCTCCTATCCTTGTGGATCAAGTGCATTTGCATCCTTTTTACCTATGGCAAGAGAACTAGTCCCTAGTGTTCTGGATAAGGTCAAACTTCAAGTGTGCCTGGGCGACATGCCGCCCCTCAGGAGTTGAAAAGTATTTCGTCATTTAAAAAACGTTGTACAATGTGAAAAATTGTTGTAAGAAAAACACCCAATGATTTAATTTGGTGACTCTTTTGCCATTTTGTGAAATTTTGGCAAAGCAAAATGGGTCAGATTCTCCCATTGTTGCTCTTGATGATTGAGCGGAGAATTCCTTTATTTCCTCCAGTCTGAAACATTAACTAGTTCCTCTGTAATCTAGGTACAAAAAAATGAATGACTCTATTATTTAATTACAAATACTGTTATAAATATCATTGAATAAGTGTTTTTGCTACTAAATAAAAAGCGTGCATAGATTAATAAAATATTATAATACATACAATATACAGGCATGTGATCCATTATCGGGAAACATGTTATACAGAAAGCACTGGAATACAAGAAGGCCATCTCCTGTAGGGGCAGATTTACTAAAGGGGCAAAGTGGCTAACGCTAGTGTCAATTCATCCTCCCACAGGGACATTGCCAATTTACTAACAGGCGCAGGCGCCAATATTCTAGCGAAAGAGACAGATGTTAGCGGTCATTTGCTCTCTATCGCCAGGCAACTTTTCACTCTGGTGAATGGACGTTACTCCGCAAATTCACTATAATGCGGATTTTACTGAATGTTACCTCTTTCGCCAGACATGTCTTTGCCAACTCAGACCAGGTGAAGTGCACTGGAGTGCATAGATCTTCCTCAATCTTCTGTCACTTACACCATATTCTGTGAGTAGAAAATGCATCAAAGTTCAAAAAACACTGGCGTCTTTTCCTTTTTTCAGAGTGATAGCCTGCAAAAGTCCTGAATTTCTTTTTTGTGTAACCGGTTTCCCCCATACATTTTCTAACATATGCAACATTAACTATACAGTGGGCTCATGTGTAGGGCATCTCACAACTCTATTGTCTTTATTAAAGGGATACTGTCATGGGAAAAAATGTTTTTTTCAAAATGAATCAGTTAATAGTGCTGCTCCAGCAGAATTCTGCACTGAAATCCATTTCTCAAAAGAGCAAACAGATTTTTTTATATTCAATTTTGAAATCTGAAATGGGGCTAGACATTTTGTCAATTTCCCAGCTGCCCCTGGTCATGTGACTTGTGCCTGCACTTTAGGAGAGAAATGCCTTTTGGCAGGCTGCTGTTTTTCCTTCTCAATGTAACTGAATGTGTCTCAGTGGGACATGGGTTTTTACTATTGAGTGCTGTTCTTAGATCTACCAGGCAGCTGTTATCTTGTGTTAGGGAGCTGCTATCTGGTTACCTTCCCATTGTTCTTTTGTTTGGCTGCTGTGGGAAAAAAGGGAGGGGGTGATATCACTCCAACTTGCAGTACAACAGTAAAGAGTGATTGAAGTTTATCAGAGCACAAGTGACATGACCAGGGGCAGCTGGGAAATTGACAAAATGTCTAGCCCCATGTCAAATTTCAAAATTGAATATAAAAAAATCTGTTTGTTCTTTTGAGAAATGGATTTCAGTGAATAATTCTGCTGGAGCAGCACTATTAACTGATTCATTTTGAAAAAATTTTTTTCCCATGACAGTATCCCTTTAAGGTTCCCTGCACATGTGTAATTAACAGTGGAAATGTAATGTATTTGCTGCAACCTATTACATAAAGACGTCCATTCAACTTAAAATTTCCCACCGTTTGTAAATTAACCTGAGCGCAAGACCTCCAGCGACAAATCTCGTCTTCGTCAGGCGACTAATCTCCCAGAAATGCCTTTCCACTGGCTAAAATGTGAATCGCCGGCAGTTGGATCGCTGGTTTTTCCAAAGTCACCAGAAGTTTCCTTGTGAGGCAACTTTGGGAGACTTCGAAAAATAAAGCTGAATAAACTGAATGCCATCCCGCCAGTGATTCCCATTCTAGCCGTTGGGAAGGCGACTAATCTCCCAAAAAAGGCTAAGGGGCAGATTTATCAAGGGTCGAAGTTAATTCGAGGGATTTTTCGAAGTTAAAAAATTCAAAATTCGAAGTAATTTTTTTGTATTCTTTTACCAACGAATAGGATACTTCGACTTCGAATTTACTTAGACTTCGATTCAAAGTAAAAATCGTTTGACTATTCGACCATTCGATAATCGAACAGTACCGTCTCTTTAAAAAAACTTAGACTTCAATACTTCGCCAACTTAAACCTGCCGAAGTGCTATGTAAGCCTATGGGGACCTGCCAGAGCATATTTCTAAGTTTTTGGGTTTTGAAGGAAAATCTTACAATTGTATGATAAAATCGTTTGAATCGTACGATTCGCGAATGTCGGAGGATTCTATTCGATGGTCGAATTTCGAAGTATTTTCCACTTCGAAATTCGACCCTTGATAAATCTGCCCCTAAGTGTGCCACCACCCTTATTGTCAACAAAGCTTTCCAGCTCATGTGTTTAAAAGCTCACAGACAAGAAGTCTTCAAACTAATCTCAAATATTTTCCTGTCATGTGCCTGATGGGAACTATATCAAAAGACATTTTTATAGGGAAAAGTCACATTTTGTGCGTTTTCAGTCCATAGGAAGTCCAGTAGCTTAATAATGTATTTACATAGCATTTTAAATGTTGCACTGATTTAGTATTTTCCAAGCTCTGTGAAGGGTAAAAATAGGATTTTTTTAAACATCATGTTAGTAATAAAAGATTTTAACCACTAAGGGGCAGATTTACTAAGCTTGAGTGAATATTTCGAATGCAAAAATATTCTAGTTTTGAAGTACCGTATATACTCGAGTATAAGCCGAGTTTTTCAGCACCCAAAATGTGCTGAAAAATGCTACCTCGGCTTATACTCGAGTCAATGGCAGCGCTACAAGGGCACCGGGAAAATATCTTTTGTTGGAGTCGAGGTTGCTGAGGACTCTGACTCCGAAACAAGGGCAGCACGCAGTGCGAGGCTAAACACGTTTGGAAATACCTGCTATCACATCCCAAACGAACTTCCGAAAGGGCCAGCCAGGTGCCGCGTTGCTGGAGGCGGAAGTACAGAACAAATGACAACTTCCGGTGTCCTCCTGCTATACCGCTGCCGTCCTGAACCCCTCTCTCACCCCCCTCTGGCCCATGGAGCCCGATGCCTCCCTGCGGGACTACCTAAAATCAGAGCTGGCGGCTGCAGCACAGGAGAGTTGCCAGTTCCGTATTCATTTTGCTGTTCGGCAAACTGCGGGACACAGCACTGCTCCAGCGGTGGCTCACTAAGAAGAGTTGCTGCAGAACCGCACAGTGGGCCGCCTGCTGGAGGGCCTGAGTCTGGGGGAGGCACTGCCCGTGTTCTGCTCCGTGTGGCTCCTCAACGCTCCCGGGGAGCCCCTGATGAGCTGCAGTCCGAGCTGGAGATGGAGTACAACGGTGTTCGTCAAGTCCACCTCCCTGTCTGTGCGTCTGGCACCATGCCCAACTACACGATCAGGTACTGGGGGAGGGGTACACCCTGGCTCCTGCCCAACTAAAAGATTATGAGCTGGAGGGAGAAGAGACGAGCAGGAGAAAGGGAGAAGAGCAGCAGGGAGGGAGGGAGAAGAGAAGGAGGAAGGGAGAAGAGACAAGCCGGAGGGAAGATGCTGGGAGAGAGCATCCCTGCAATAATGGGCTACACACGTTGCAGGATTGCAAGCTGACTGGGCAAGCTCATGTGCCTGCATTTATGCTGTGCCAGTGGCTGGCATGTGAATGGGCTCCTTACTAATTGCCACTACTTGACCTGTAGTTTTACATATAAAAGTAAAGTCCTGCAGAGCAACCCAGAAAAACACTGTCACATTATCACCATTGTCCCCTCAATTCTCATTCTATTGTCACTACAACTTGTGTGTCCATTAAGGGGGTATGAGGCTGCACTCTCTGCCCATGTGCGTCCCGGCACCCTGCTTTGCGCTGTTCACCCTGTGATGCATTTCTCACCCCTAGGCTTATACTCGAGTCAATAAGTGTTACAAGTTTTTGTAGGTAAAATTAGGTACCTCGGCTTATACACGGGTCGGCTTATACACGAGTATATTCGGTAATTTTTTGGGTACTTCGACCATCGAATTGGTCAAATTCGATCGAATCGATTTATTTGAACGATTCGAAGTAAAAATTGTTCGACTATTCGGCCATTCGATAATCGAAGTACTGTCTCTTTTAAAAAAAACTTTGACTTCATACTTTGCCAAATTAAAGCTCGAAGTGCAATGTTAGCCTATGGGGACCTTCCAGAGCACTTTTCTAGCTTTTTTTTTTTTTGATCGAATAAAAATCGATCGATTGCTAAAAATTGTTCGATTGAACCTTTTGCGCTGAAATCCTTCGAATTCGAAGGATTTTACTTTGAGGGTATTTAAACCCTCGGAATTCGACCCTTGATAAATCTGCCCCTTGCAAGACTTTGACTGCTGCATTTATATACTTTATATCCAAAACAGTGGAACAAAAATTAACACCCTTTGCTAATATAAACCCTTCACACTGTCTAAGTGGGTAAACATGAGTTTACTCCAGATTTAAGTTAATTTGCTCCTGATAAATTTGCCCATAGTATGTGTTAAAGAGACTTAGATTAAATGATCCACTGGGGCATAGACTGATGCGAATGATGTGTAACTTGTAACGCACAGCAGATTATGCAGCTGCTATATAAATAAATGCTAATACAATAATAAGGCCTCAATACAGGAACCAGGGCTGTATTTAGGCCTACATAAACCCTCCAAGCATTTTTGTGTGTGTATTGTATTTTTACTACATTTGTATTTATTGTGTGGAAGGTGATTTTTTTTATAGATATCATTCATATCATGTTGCGTTGCTGTTTATCTCCCCAATGGCTAATCCATCAATTCCCTTGATATAAATTTAAAGAGAGAAATTGCAAACTATATATCTTCTCCCTAGGCAAAGCATGTTCTGCAGTAGAACATCCTCTGCTATTTTGTGTTTTAAGGTTCAGTTATTTGTTCTGTAGAAAATTAGTTGTGTTGCAACAATAGGTATTTTAGATCTATTGTCCAAGATTAAAATGCAGAGGAAAGATAGTCATGTTGCTGAAGATTAAATGGAAGAACACAAATAAATGTCTTTAATGGATGCAGGTTTACTGATGAGCTAGAAGCGAAATTCCCTTGAATAATATAATAAAAAAAAAACAATGATTTCCCAGAATTAAAGGGCATGTAAAGGCAAAAAATATAATCCCATTTTTACTTTCTTTAATGAAAAAGAAACCTATCTCCAATATACTTTAATTAAAAAATGTGTAAATGTAGGAGCCTGCATATATTCCCCTATGAATGTGTTTTGCAATACTGGATAATAAGTTACAGTTTCTTATATCTAGTAGATGTTCATAAATTCGTCTTAAATTCGCCCTTCAAAAGACGAATTTATGATCGAATCCATGGTGATTTAAGAGGTGGTGATCTGGATAACAGACTACTTCAACTGGAAACCACCTGGATATTTAAGCTCAATACATACAAATCTGAATGGGGATCCTATGGTGATTTAAATTTTTAAGAGTTTATTCAGACATAGTTAGTTTCAGTGGGATTGATGTTTCGTTCCTACTGAACATTTTTTTCTATGTTATACTCGGTGCAGGGAGCAAAAAATGTTATGCTCTATGTATAGGGTTATGCAATAATTTGTTGTTAGCCCTTTTTTTACTGCTGAATTCCAACTGCAAAAACTCTACTCAGGACTGTTTGGTCCTGGTATTGCAGCAATTATAATTTTGTTCAAAACTAACCTTAATACTCTAATTATTGCTAAAGATTTCACAACCATGCCCTAAGGGTGAGACGTGTCGTAGGAATGCCTTGATCATACTGTATATTTTGTATATTGTAGTGACTATGATATCCAATAGACAATTGGGCTTAGCACTTGGTATTTGCACAGTGGTGTCTGATTTTGCGGACCATTGCTGAGATTGGATTTCGCCCGTAGATTGATTACAGGCATTTTGATGTTGATGAAAGAAATGCATACCTTAAAAGATCTGTACCCCTTTAAGGATTTCAACAGAGCATATTATGCTTACAACGTGCAACGTCACATGCAGGGTCACGTGATGACACCCATAAGACATTGCTTCACAGTTGGCCTCTTGACAAAGCTGCGCTTGGCGGCGAAATGGTCGTTGAGGTTGGTGTAGCGTTCTGGGAGAAGGGGCCCCTCTCCAAAGATTTGTGGTGACAAAGCATCTGGACCATGGACGTTGAACTCACTCATTCACACTAAGCCGGCTTAGTGGCAAAACTTCAGGAATACGGTCTGTACGTTTTTATTTGTTCTATTTTGGATCGGGCAGGACAGTGCCATTATAGGATTCCATAAGGCCTGTTATTCATATCACTGCTACAAAAACCTTTTGTGGAATACTGCGATTGCTAAATCGCTAAGGGGTTTGTTAGACTTCTCACATATGGATTCCTAATACCACCGATTGCTACTATGTATATACAGACCCCACTGCCGACTTTAACCATATAAACATCATATAGTGTCCCTGACTGACACTTTGGGACGTCGCTCTCCGAAGGAGATTCAGCATCTGCATTATTGGGACAACTTCTAATGCATATAACGTTCTGGACAGTGTTTATAATCTATGCTTTGTCTCCCATCTTACAACCCATTGCCATAATATACTGCTTAACCAGCTGTGTGCTAATCAATCGCAGATATAATATGTGCTGTGGTATAGATGCATGCATAAGTTGAATGTTGACATGTCATACACCTTATAGACAGATCTGTCTTGTAACTTATAGCAGTATAAATATCACCTTATAATTTGCATAATTTTACGTACTACATACGTTCCTCCCACCTGATTTATTTAAATTGGGCTGAGTGGTTCATTAATGTAAGGAGAGGGATCCCTCCTCCCATACCCAGCATCTTTGTTTTTAAACTTGCTTTTAATTGATACTCAGGGAATGGTTGTGAATAAATATTGCCTTTTTTAGAAACACTGTTTGGATTATTCATGACATTTTGCTATTCAGGGATAAAGTCTTGGAGGTTAAGTCCCCTTTTTTAGGTTAAGATATTCTGAACTTTCATATAGACTGGTATGGATAAAGTTTTATAAAAGACATTTTCTCTTAACATCTTGCTCAGGTCATAATGGGTTATGTTCTATTTTGTGAATTAAAATGTTTGGAGGTATGGCGCCAGTGCAAGTACTGGGGCACTAAGGGTTTTAAAGTCGTTCTGCTTAAAGGAGAAGCAAACCCTAAATTAAAAAAACCCTACCCCTCTACCCTACAAAGACCCCCTCCCTCCTCCCCCCCAACCTAGATGCTACCCCAGGCAAATGCCCCATAGTCTATATTTACCCCTTGGTGCTGATTCTGTCCAGCAGAGTTCACTGGCGCCATCTTCTTCTCTTCAGTGATCTTCAGGAAGTAAGTGCCGTGTTGGAGCGATTTTCTGTTGCATTACAACTGCGCATGTGCCGAAACTCACGGAAATTTCCAAAGTGCCTGGAGAAGACCCGAAGATTACTGAATTGGTTGAAGATGGCGCCCGTGAACTCCTCTGCACAGAAACTGCACCGTGGGGGGGGGGGGTAAGTAAAGACTTAGGGGCATTTGCCTGGGGTAGCAGCTAGACTGGGGGAAGGTGGGAAGGAGGTCTATGTAGTGTCGGGGGGTAGAGGTTATTTAACTTTAGGGTTTGCTTCTCCTTTAAGACTCAATGAACAGAGAATTTGCAAACTGCAATCTACACTTTAATCTGGATTAAAGCCCAACACAAGGTGCACTGCACAGCTCACGCAGGTGTAAGGGAGCCCTGCAATAGTAAGGTGTTAAGTACAATGCTTGTATCCACCATGTACCCCAGTTCACGCATTCTGAATCATATACAAGCTAGGGATGTTACAAGGGACACACATGGGCCACCTTTTTCAGCCTTCTACTCTATAAAGGTGCCACACACAGGCCGTGCTGCATATAAGTGATGTTCAATTGCAAAAAGTTGGGTCTCAGGGTGGCAACACTGAATTTTGCTTCACAGAAACCCATAGTAGACATTGATCAATCACATTAACATGCTTTGCCAGGTTAAACATAAAACCTGGCAGATAAAAACTTTAGATGCACCCTTATTTTAAAGTGAATGACAGTAAAAGAAAGATCATTTATTACACAATATTGTGTGTTCGTCATTTGCCTATTATAAGGATTGTTTACCCCTATAATATCCACCAAAATGTTTGGTCAAATCACTGAATATATATATATATATATATATATATATATATATAGTGAAGATATTAACTGTGAATGTTCTATGCTATTCAGCAGGCAGCCCATTTTTCAATTTTTAGCTTTTTACATAAAGCTTTTCTTAAGACCTGCCCAATGATCTAATCTAAAAAATATACAATTTTTTTTCTTTCTGCCAGTGAGTTGCTGTATACAGTATATGAATACAAAATGCTAATACACACAAAGAAAACATTTACACGTTGTGCATATTCATTATGTTAGTGACACATTTTTAATCATGCCACTTTTTGAATGATTTTATTGAACCTTTAGTTAAATAATACTCTCATCTGAACAGTTTTTCTGACCACAGAGCAACAGAATGCAATGTCAATTTCAGTCTTTCACCAATGTTAACGTAAACTATATTTTTTATTATTTTTCTTACTTTTGGTTCTCTTGCCCTTGGACTATATGTGACCTGTTTCCTCTCATTCCATCAATTACCTGGCATCGCTGACAAATTAATGGAGCCTGACTGATTCAATCTGTAGCATCAATGGTTGTTTGCAATGTGACCCTGAAGCAAGATAGTACAAACAACTCAAAAGTCAATATAACCAGTGATATTGCAACGTCTACTAATTACATGATTAAAGATATATAATAAACAAACATGTCCCCCCAGATATTAGACATATGAATATATTTGGGTATATAGTAAATATCTGTTTGAATGTACAGTACTCATTTCTGCTCTTAATTAATCCTTTTGTGTCAGCTATCCTTTCTGACAGTTGTTTGGTAGGGTATGCCCTCTTTCTGTACCACGTGGCCTCAGATGTGATCCAAGCTAGTAAGGGAAAGTGATCCCCCAGTGATAATAATTTCTTGTAATAAATACATTGCAGTCTGTGGAGTGATATAGTGGTGTTCACATGAAACATCATTTGCACAGTATAAGTGTGGAGAGACCCAGGAAGTAAAGAGGCCCTGCTCATTAGAGTTTTCAATCTAAAGGAGAAGGGGCTATACATTTTAGATGTAGGGCAGTTACCTGTTTGCAGGGGATGGATTCTACTTTGGGTAGATATGAAGAGCTAGAAAAGGTAGGTATCAGCTGAGTAGCTTTTTTGGAGAGAAATAGGATCTGCATCTGTGTTGAAACTCTAATAAGACCCAAGTATGTGTAAAATGACTATCCACAAGTAATGGAAATCATTTGAAGAAAATAAAATAATTAATACTAGACTGTAAGTCCAGAAGCCATTTTGTTAGCATAACTAAATAAAAAATTACAATACTCAGAAAATTAAAGATTTGGATAAACCACACAGACTGCCCAAGGTGCCCCCAGCCAAATCGGTTCTCACTGCCTTCAAAATGTCAACAAGACTAAAGTGACTGGAATCAGAATTCTAGTATTGTTAATTCTGTTGGTTTGAAGGTGGAGCATAGGCTAGCATATTGTTACATTTCTAATCCAGCATCGCATTTGTACCCTGAAGCATCAAACAGCCTAGAGTTACGGAATTTGTTGTGGATAAGGCAGTTGCAGGTCCAGTCGGGTAATGGCTCAAAGTGGGTAAAATTGTGGGTTGCAGGTCGTGGACGGGGTTTTCAAAATTGGTTCCAATCAGGACTCTACCCTTGACTGTCTTGTTTGGGTACAGATGCTCCAATGATGTCAGAGCACATGGGACGGATGCAGTAAGTTGATTATGGTGGGTAGACAAAAAGATTGTGGCCAACCACAGAGAGAATGTAGCTTAGGTAAAGCATTTATCAAAATTCAAAAAGTTTTCACTATTTTTTGACCAAATCCACACTGAATTTCCCCCTATTTAGCTATTTAGTAATACATTTTCAAAATTTCTTGTGCAGGAAAAGACTCGATAAAATCGTGCAAAAATCAGAATCACTTTTTTCGGATTGTCGTCAAATACTGAAATTTTTTTGGATTTGACTCAGAAACCTGCAACTTTTTTGGATTTGACGCCCAAAACCACAAAAACTTTGGATTATTGGAGAAAACCCATCACAGATATCAACAGGACATCTGCCATTGACTTCTACATGAACTCAGCAGGTTTGATTATTCTGACAGTTAACACCATCGGTGTTTAATAAATCTCGAAAATTCCAGACCAGTTCTGGAGAGGATGTTCCAACCCATGGTCACTGTACCATTTGCTGTGGACATGCCTAATGATCACCGTGTATTGGGAGGAGGCACATAGACTAATAACAAAAGTCACTTGTAAAAGTATAGAAAAAAACCCAGTAACTTATTTATTGGGAAAACCCATGAAGGAAATCTCCAGCCCTTCCCAGAAATTGGTGAACCACATATTAATTGTAGCATGTATAACAATATTGTCTAAATGGAAATCGGCCATCATACCATCAATTGCAAAGGTCCATAGGAAACTTATTAGAAACATGCACTTTGAGAGCACCATTGCCCATATTCAAAACAGGACCCCCAAATTTCTGGCCATCTGGGAACATACGAACTCTGGGGAAACCCACTGACCTGTAGTAAAGCATCTACAAGCACGTTAGGGAAGCCACTCTAACCCAGCGAGCGGTAACAAATAATGGATCATTAGGAAACATAGCTATATGACCAGACTAATGTCTCCCTAACACCCCATACCAGAAATGAAAAAAAGTGTTTTTTTAAAGAGACAGTACTTTGACTATCGAATGGTCGAATAGTCAAATGATTTTTAGTTCGAATCGTTCGAGTAGAAGTAGCCAATTCGATGGTCGAAATAGCTAAAAAAAATACTTTGAAATTCGAGGTATTTTTCCTTCTAATCCTTCACTCTAGCTAAGTAAATGTGCCCCATTGTGTGTGCCCATTAAAAAGCAATATTATCATGCACTTGAACTTATCCAATAAAAATCGAAGTTACAAAAATTCTCGAAAAGTTTGAGTGTTTTTTTTTCTACGAAAAAAGTGTTTTCCCCCGTTAAAAGTCCTACCAGAGAAAAAAATCGGATTTTAATAAATATCCCTCTGAGGGGCCAGTTCATTAACTTCGAGTGAAGGAATAGAAGAAAAAATACTTCAAATTTCGAAGTTTTTTTTGGCTACTTCGAGCAACGAATGGGCTACTTCGACCTTCGACTACGACTTCGAATCGAAGTATTCGAACTAAAAAGCGGTTGACTATTTGACCATTCAATAGTCGAAGTACTGTCTCTTTAAGAAAAAACCCCCTAGTTCGCCACCTAAAAGCTACCTAATAACTTTGATATTCGAAGTTGAAGGATTTTCATTCCCAGTAGAATATCGAGGGTTAATTAACCCTCGATATTCGACCCTTGATGAATTTGCCCCTTTATGTCAATAAATAATATTAAAATGTGAAAATAAATACAAATCAGACACAATGCACAATTTCTCCATCCTGCCTATGCTAACACCTTGGACCAGTAATATGCATAACAAACAAACAATAATAATAAGAAAAAGTAAATTAGATGAGGGTTACAAGATTATGTTCTGCATGTCCTTATTCACACTGAAGAATGTGCCAAATTATTTCAGTTTCTTTTTGCATTAAAAGCAGCACATTAAACTGCCTGAGGTCTAATATCCTTTAAAGGAATCGAGTTTTCTTTCTTATAAAGAATATAAGACACATTTTTTAGGATGGATTTCAGCCATTTTCTTATCTCTTTCTCATCTTTTCCTCTTGCATTGCATGATACTGCCATCTTTCATATTTGCAACCTTACCTATTCGCCTGCTACATTTCCCACCAGCTCAAAAGAAGGAAGAGCAGTTTAGTGAGTCTCCTATGATTCCATCTGCCAGCATCGCCTGTGACTGGCAGCTTTCATATTGCTTATCTGCAAACTATTTAATATTTCTTTAAAATTGAGAAGTTAAGCAGACTTCCCATGTTCTCTTGCCTGTTATCCTGCAGCACAACTACCATAGCTTTCTGTACAAAATGTAATTATGTTTTCCCTCCAGTTACCAAATACCTGTGCATTGTATTCTAGCGGTGTCTTCAGAAAGACTTTGTGCATTAAGCAATAATGTAACCTTAAACCAAAGCTATTACTATATCCCTAAAATGTAAAACATTTAAAGTAACGTTTAAACCAAAGCTATTAATATATCCCTAAAATCCATAGAGCTTCTCAAAACTATATACGTTAAAGAAGATGTATTTATCATGCGTATTTGGAGTAGTGGTTCCCAAACTGTTGGAGTGGCTCAGGGGGACAGAAGCAGTTGTCGGTGGGCCAAGTGTGAGAGTTACGGGGGAACCCATATTTATTCTCTAATTACCCTTGTAGCTATTGCTGAATGGTTAATACCATAATGGTTTTAATTTATATGTGAACTAGCGGATACTTGACCAACCTTTGAAGATGAAGGGTGGTTTCAACCAAAAAAGTCTGAAAGCTACCTATTAAAAGTAACTATTATGTGGCAATATAAATTAAGCAAGAAATCATAAGCGTTATTCAGAGGCCCTACTATTCAAGTCCAAAGACATATTATCCCTGTAACTGTAATGATGTATGTATCTAAAGTAGGAATGCCCATACTTTACTGATGCGATGTCTACTTTTAATGATGTGGTCCCATTATGATCTACAGCCATAAAAGTATTGTTAGCATCTTGTTCCATGGAAAATATTACTTAAATATTATATTCATTTATGAGAAAATATTTATTTCTTATGTAACCTTAACATAATAAATATCTGAATGAAAAGCATGAAACAGGAGGGTGATTTAGAGAAGCTGTTTGTTGACAGTGTCTTGAGATCTACTGATCATCAGCTAAAGGTCTACTGGTAGATCCCGATATACCTTTTGGGCACCCCTTATCTAAAGTTTTCCCAGAAGTTCACAAAGGGGGTTATTTACTAAAACTCGAAATGTTCTCATTCTTGTATTAAAACAACTTCAACCAAACCCCACCCACGATTTTACATTATTTATCAATAAAATAATTCGAAAAATTTGGTGCAGCAAAAGACTTTCAAAAAAATTTCGAGTCGTATGAATTTTTTGGATTTGATGATTGAAAACAATGTATTTTTCGGACTATCACCCAAAAACCACAAATTATTTGGATTATCATATGAATCCCAGAGCGGATCATGATATCTTACATTTGTAAAACATCTGCCATTGACTTCTACATGACCTTGACAGGTTTGGGATTGAATATTTTTGGATTCGGATTTTTAGCAGCCTGGGAGCAGGCCCAGACTGGCAATCTGTGGGTTCTGCCAAATGCCAAAGGGGCTTCTGTAAGATGGCATAGAAAGTGACTACTAAGTGGGCTGGTGGGGGCTGTTTGGGCCTCTGTGTACTAGGAATGCCAGGGCCTATTTTGAATCCCAGTGCAATCCTGCCTGGGGGGTATAATAAATCACAAAAACATGTAGTTTTTTTTTCAGGGAAAAATTGTGTTTTCCCCTTGAAAAACCTGACCAGAAAAATGAGTTTTAGTAAATAACCCCATAATCTTCCTGGTAGCATGACCTGGAATACTGTAGATTAATTTAGGTTTAGAGAAAGGAGCATCTCTATATATAAGTTTTCTTTGTATTGATTTTATAGTTTGGATTGCAATTGATCAAACATCTCTTCCTGCATTTATATAAAAGCAAATACAGCATAACTACCAAGCTGCAGTGCTGCTTTATAATCATATAACATGCCTGAAACAGAATTTAGAGGGGTAAATATCTGAATACCAAGTGAACTTAGACATCATCTTTCTAAAAGTGAAAACTTATATAATAAGCTAACTAGATCATCCTTTTAATGTTAAAAAGATAGGTAGGGGGTTATTTACTAAACAACGAATGAAAAATGAAAAATTTGTTTTTTTTAAATACAATCTGACTTTTAAAAAATCAGGAATTTTTCGGAATTTATTAAACCCCAAGGATGGAAAAGTCTGAAAATCCGCCATCTCAGACCTGTCAGGGTTGCATATAAGTCAATGGGAGAAGTCCCAATGATTTTTTGATGTGTGCTGGGTTTCGGGCAATACCCCGAAGTTTTCGGGTGAAAATTATGAAAAAATCTTGGAAAATCTTTAAAATCGGATGAAAACTTCAGAAGAATTCGTGAAAATCAGATTTTTTCCCACAAAGCAAATTTTCGAGAAAATGTAATAATAAATAAGCGTAAAAAACCTGAGTGGATTTGATCGAAGTTTGTAGCAGAAAATATGGAGTTAAAATCTGATTTTGACAAATAACCCCCTAAGTGTTCCAAATTTGAAGAGGGTGGTTTATTTTGTATGACAGTCATTTTACTTAATGAAAAAGAACAACACATATATTACATTTTATGTGGTTTCTATGGTTTAACAGTGGTGTAACTAGAATTGGCCAGAACCCTCACTGCAAAAAATGTACAAAGGCTCTCTCTGGTTTCCTCACCAAAGGGAGTACCCCTCCTTTACCTAATGCTTCCAACAAAAGACTTCTTTTATCATTCAATAAACTACATCAATTCTTTATAATTAGTCAGTAAAGACACACATTTAACTTTTTGCATAATATGGATTAACTTCTAGCATAATATGGATAGATTGCCCTTTGGAAATTGCAATAAATTGGACAATTAATGATGCAAGAGACCTTTACTATTTTATGAGCTTATCGTAATAAATCTTGTTTGCCAGTTTATGCTTACTATTTGGAAATTGGGTAGATCTATAAATTAAGGTATATTTAACTGTAACAGTGATTACACAAACAGGTAAATCCTTATTTAGCTATTACCATGGCTTCAATGATTGATGGGGTGGATCACCTTTAAGTTAACATTTAATATGTTTTACAATGGGCAATTCTAAGCAACTTTTCAATTGCTCTTCATTATTTTTTTTGTTATCTCACTATTCTCTGGTTTTGTTTAGCTCAACATCTTTTTCCCTCTTTGCACACACATTTTTTTTTATTTTCAGCTTTGCGGGGAAATTACATCTAATAACCCAGAGAAACACGTTTTTAAACAGCTGACCACTAAATCCTGCCTGGTTATTGGTCACTGTGTCAATCAGACTATTTATTACATTACCTCTAGTGCACTTCTCTCTTTGCTTTCTTGTATTCATCCCCATCTTTTTTTGCACTTTCTGTGTGTATAAAACTTTCTGCCTCCTTGTTCTTAGCACACCTTTACCCCTTTCCATAGAGTATCAAGAACACACTTTTTTAATAGACCGTCTGACAGAACGAGGGTTCATGAAACCTAGCAAGCATATATGTTTGACTAAGCCAAATAAAATTACCCAGTGATATCTGGCCCTAAGGGTTCGCTGACCAGGGCTGTCCCTGTCACTGCAGTGTTCAGCAGCATATTAGGGTTAAATAGCCACCTCTGTTAACTTTAGTTTTCATTTTTTAAAATGGACATGTGGTTAGTGAGCTAGCAATTTGCCCCAACACGACTGCTGCTTTAAGTGGTGCTACACCTGACCTTGACTATAAATTATTGAACTGGATGCCCTGGCTGCCCTTAGCAACTTGGCTTAAAGAGACCCATGGAAATCTTAAATGAAAAAAAATTGTGAAAAAAAAATGAAAAGTGAAATAAATAGAAGGTATGAGTCGATACAAAAGCTTGGAGAACATTATCTGTTTCACACATGCATTTGATGCATGCACATGCCAGAACAGTCCGTGATAATAGTAAGTACCCAAAACACCAAAAATATAAGTAAGCATCTAGATAATTTAAGGAAATCCCAACCATTAATACCACTGCTGACATGTACAGTGCCAGTGTTTTGTATATGTAAGGGTGGGGGGGCGTGGTATGAAAGCCCAAGAACAATAAATTATTATAGGATAACAGTTTTATTTTGTACTGCACACATTTTTCATAGGCTCTACTTTCAGCCAAGACTAGCAAATAAACAGTCTTCCATGAATTCTGTCATAACCTGATGTGTTATGTTTGTGGCAGAAAACGGAAAGGGTATAATTATGCAAAAAAAAAATGAAATTAAAAATGAAGCCTCTTTATATTTATTGTGTAGATATGATGGGATCTTGATAAATTTACCAAAAATGTAAAACTGGCAGCATTGCATGTGACTTTGAAATTGCATATAATGTTACACTGAATGTAGAATTAAACTATATTGTATGCCTCATTTGCCTACAGCACTGTACAGTAGAACAATACAATACTAGAATAAACAGGGTCAATACAATTACATTCAATGATTAAACTCAATTAAACTATCATTACCGTTACAATCAAGATTAAATGCTAAGTGTTAAAGAGACAAGAAGAAAGAGATTCCTGATTAATTGTACTTCCAACCTAAGGAGGTGACTAATATTCATGAATGGGACAAAAAGAAGTGCTGCATTGCATTATAACATAAAATAAAATTACGTTGGAAACAAGCAATATTTTATTAATAAGGAGCATAATTAAGACAGTCTGTTATATATCAGTATACAATCAAAATCTAACAGAGGGTCAATTTATGATTTTTCTTGAGCATATGTTTAATCTAAAAGTGTTGCATTTCTGTCCATAAGTAAAATAGTAGCTAATACTGTATACGTACAAGAGCAAGGAACTGAGAGGTTAACTAGGTGAGGGGTGATGGGAGTTGCAGCTTGTAAGAAACAAAAAGCAAGGAAGTAAGGGCTGGGGATATACTCAGGAAAGGGAAGAGGTTGTGTCACTTGTGAACAGCATAAGTGAAGACAGCGGCCAACCCTCCCACCCTTGTGGGTAGCCAGAAAGGGGGCAGGTGTTTTTTTTGCGAGGGGCAAGTGTTTTATTTCCGGGAGGGGCAGGTCTGGGACTAGACTTGAAGGGAAAACAGGCAGAGAAGGTGTAGCAGTTTAGAGGTGAAAGCTTAGTCGCAGGCTTGGTATTGTTAGTTTTGATAAAATGTATTACAGTATATCAATGTTAGTAACGACATGGTTTGAATGTTAATAAAATAATCTGAGGCCTTTTACACTCTGTTTTCGTTAGTTACACCTTAATTTTGGAAGTAGGTCACTACACTTGTTTAGTGCTTTCATCAATGTTCACATTTTGTAGAGAGTTGGGACTGATGCGTAGGAATGCACCGAATCCAGGATTCGGCCTTTTTCAGAAGGATTCGGATTTTGCCCGGCCAAACGGAATCTGAATCCTAATTTGCATATGTAAATTAGGGGTGGGAGGGAAATCGCATGACTTTTTGTCACAAAACAAGGAAGTAAAAAATGTTTTCCCCTTCCCACCCCTAATTTGCATATGCAAATTAGGATTCAGATTCGGTTTGAGGCCGAATCTTTCATGAGGGATTCGGGGGTTCGGCCGAATCCAAAAAAGTGGATTCGGTGCATCCCTGCTGATGAGACTCTTCTACTTTTATGGGGGAATGTAATAAAAGTCGGTAACTGAAAAAATATTCGCAATGCAAAAAGTTATGCCTTTGTGAGAACAAATTTGCCTTTGTGCGAATTTACTACAGTATCGTTTTTGCAAACCCGGAAACTGTTTAGCCACCACGCCTACAGGGGAACAAGGTTTGCAAATTTTATAGTTTGCCCCAGTGCGCAGTAAATGTAATAAAACTTTCTACTGAAAAAGTGGTTGTTTTCTCCAAAAGATTATGAGACCTTCAAGCAGTTCTTAAAAGTGGACAATGCACAATTAAAATTCAACATGCGCAATTAAAATATGCAATAACAGTTTAAGGAAGAGTATAACATTGAGAAATGTGAATTTTTATTCTTATTTGTGCAAATTGTTTTGCTCTTTGCAACTTTTATTACATTCCCCCATTGTGTAATTTTTTTACTGTAAAAATACTGTTAATTTACACGCCCATCCTACAGTCTTCAGCAGTGACTGCCAAACAATGGTGCTTGCTCCCCTGATTGGGACTGGATCTGTGGCAAAGGGGCTCAACAAGAACTATAACTAATGTAAAATGTATGGAGAAAGCTGATTTGTACTTCTACATACATCTAAAAGCCAAACCTGATTGTCAGTTTGTGTAAGATTTGTGATGAATATATGTTTGCTGCCAAAGATATTTATGAGATAATGTCTGACAGCTGACACACCAATGTTTTCCTATGGATATATCTTTGTTATGAACTGAGAAGGGCCCTGACCATAGGTTGGACCACCAAGAAGTGTTAAACTAAAAACCACTAGTCTACGGATTTCATTCTCTTTCAAATGATTAGTCTCTGTCATTCACCATTACATACAGAGAGTCAGTCTGTGATTGTTGACATCAAGGACAGACCGAAGGCCTTTCCTTGCATATTTTGCTAAGCCTTATAGGAGTGTAGTAACAGTGGTGGAGAATTTTAAAGTTAACCAGTCTGTCTCTTGTTGAGATGTATGTGGCTCCGTCTCACATCTCATCATTTAAGTTAGGGAGAAATTAATACTATTTATAATTAGCTTTTGCAAGGTGGTTGTTTCAAAAGTGGAAAAAAGGCTTGTTGGAAGCTGGGGAGGTGGGCCCCATTAAAGGAGAAGGAAAGTCATCTTGCAATTGGGGGTGCCAAATGTTAGGCACCCCCAAGTGATTGTATTTACTTACCTAAAACCCTGTGCCAGTGCTCCTAACAGCAGAAAACTGCACCGACCCAGGGTTATACCAGTGAGCACCACGGAACGATCATCCCCAAGTGCAAGACAACTTTCCTTCTCCATTAAAAAGGGTTGATAGGGTAGACAAAATATCTATCTAACTTTGTAAGTGAGAGAGGAAAGTTATTAGAGCAGTCAGAGTTTCAGCAAGGACAGCAGGATTTCCTAGTGCCCCTGAAGTATCCTTCCTATCAGTGTAGTTACATAGGTGAGTAAGGTTGACTTGGAGCCATTTGGAGTGCCTAATATACTGGACTTGGATACCTGAAAAAGTAATACCACTGACTGTAACCAAATTTCTTCTTTTCCTTGTGTCATCTGGAAATATTAAATATATGTGAAAGATCAGTGAAACGGTTGAATAATAGTGAGAAAACCTGATCTATAAGCTAGTGCCCACCTGAAAGCCTTATGTGTCACTTGCTTGAGTGTAGAATAGCATTACATACATATTAATCCATGTATATTGTTTCATTGAAAAAGTACGTTCTTACCCTTAAATAATGCTGGCACTTGCTCTAAGTATTTTTCCCCAAATAGCTTGTTAACTTTAAACTAAAAAAATTATAAAAGTTATAAAGAGAAATGGCAGGTTTTATTGGTGGATATTTTGTTAAATGCCTCTTGGTGTGCCTTTCATCTGAGAATATGCAATTACATGGTGCACGACACACAGTGCACAGCTAATAAGTGCAGTAGCGTTTAAGATGAAAAAGGGATGGGAAAATGTTGTTTAGAAAATGAAAACATACATATAAGGTTATATATCCTTTTCAAAGAAAAGAGAAACTAGATTCCAACATCAGCCAAAAAAACACAGTAAAAGAAACATTAGCATATTTAATGGCAAGTAATGGTATCATATTTATTCAGTCACTTTGATTTACATTTAACCATATGGTTAAGTCTTCATTTCTTTCACAAAGCAGCAGTTTTGTGCTGCTTTATTGCTGAGATGCTTGCTGTCTTTATAAACAACATTCATCCATTCTGAAACCTTGTTTGCATAAATGCTGGTATACAAAGTGGTTAGAGATAAGAAAGCTAAGCAAGACAAAATAAGCAGCTGCATAGCATTGTTGCCATATGTAACGTTATGAAAACAATGCACATTTATTAGGATGCTTTGCCATGTACTAATTACAAGTTTAGAAAAACAAAATATTTAAAGGAAATATCTCTTGTTTATTTTGTTCTCCTTTCAACCCTTTCCTCTTTTCATTTTCTTCCTCTTTTCCCCATCGCTTGTGCTCTGTCTTTTGCCTGCTTGCTCTTCTTACATCCAGTTTTCTATTGCCCTTTTCTTTTGCTATTCTGTCCAATGTGCCCTAATGTCTAACTCTCTGGAGAGATGCTATAAAGTGTAAACATGTCATTGCTGAGGGATAGGGTATGCTCAACTTTCATTATATGACTAGGAGGCATTGTCGATTATTATCATTAAGAGTGACATAGCACTTGCTCTCACAGTCATCCCCATGGTCAAAATCACAACATAGTATGAGAAAAGAAGGTACCAGTATAGAATCTATTATCTGACATTTTTGGGACTTGGGGCTTTCCAGATTTAAACATTACATAAAGATAATAGGATTATATTATAAATATTCTAACAATATATATTTGTGCAGGTTGGTTAGAATCAAGTACAAGGTACTGTTTTATTATTACAGAGAACGGGGAAATAGGTTTTAAAAATTTGAATTATTTGTTTAAAATGGACTCTATGGACAATGACCTTCCCCTAATTTAGAGCTTTCTGGATAGCTTTTTGGATAAGGGATCCCATACAGGGGCATAACTATAGAGGAAGCAGACCCTGCGGCTGCAGGGGGGCCCAGGAGGTATAGGGGCCCCATGAGACCCTAATTCATATACAATTTCAATAAATATTGGAGAAACAAGTCAACCTCTAAACATTTTGGGGGCCTGAAAAATAATTTGCTGTGGGGCCCAGTAATATCTAGTTACGCCACTGATCCCATACCTGTAGTATTTATATCATATATTGTCAGCACTATATAAAAAATGACACATAAATATATTTGTGCAGGTTGGTTAGAATCAAGTACAAGGTACTATTTTATTATTACAGAGAAGGGGGAAATAGGTTTTAAAAATTTGAATTATTGGTTTAAAATGGACTCTATGGACAATGACCTTCCCCTAATGTAGAACTTTCTGGATTGCAGATTTTTGGATAAGGGATCCCATACCTGTAGTATTTATATCATATTTATGTGTCATTTTTTCATATAGTGCTGACAATATATATTTTGGCAGGTTGGTTAGAATCAAGTACAAGGTACTGATTTATTATTACAGAGAACGGGGAAATAGGTTTTAAAAATTAGAATTATTTGTTTAAAATGGACTCTATGGACAATGACCTTCCCCTAATTTAGAGCTTTCTGGATAGCAGATTTTTGGATAAGGGATCCCATACCTGTAGTATTCATATAAATATATATCATATTTATGTGTCATTTTTTATATAGTACTGACAAACTTAAGCTGCACTTATTGGTTCATGAATCACAAGATTATTGGTTGGTGTTGGTGAAAAGCTGGTGCTTCAATTACCCAGTAACTTAATCAAGTACCATTTTTCATTTATCACAGAGCAAGTGGTAAGCCTCGTTATTAACCACAAGATTTTTGACCTTATTATTGGCAATCTTCATGCTTCTGTCCCTAAATACCAGATCCCAAAATCTAGTAGTTCCCAGACTGCTAACTATTCTAGGCAAGAACAGGCTATCTTAGTGAGATCAAGGGTCAATTAAAGGGATACTGACACTAAAAATTTTCTTTTCAAACTATTAATGTAAATTAAAAGTTACCTATAAGTCATATAGTTAACTACAAGAGGTCCTCTGCACTCAACCCATTATCAATATATTTAAGACAGAGACATTTTGTGCATACTGCTACTAAAAAATGCCTTACCCTTTAAACAACACAGGGATTGTTTGTCCATATATTGCAATATATTTAAGCTGGCCAACTACGTCAAAGTCATCCCATATCTGGCCAGTCCTACGCTTAATTTTCATCTGATTCATTAAGAATTCAATTGCTTATACATTTTACAAAGGGACTAAGTTTTACCTGCAAAAAGTCCCTTTGTAAAATGTATAAGCAATTGAATTCTTAATGAATCAGATGAAAATTAAGCGTAGGACTGGCCAGATATGGAATGACTTTGACGTAGTTGGCCAGCTTAAATATATTGCAATATATGGACAAACAATCCCTGTGTTGTTTAAAGGGTAAGGCATTTTTTAGTAGCAGTATGCACAAAATGTCTCTGTCTTAAATATATTGATAATGGGTTGAGTGCAGAGGACCTCTTGTAGTTAACTATATGTATTTTGTGGTCACACCCTCATTGCACCCCCACCTAATGGTTTTAAAAAATAGTGGTGGGCACAACTTTCCCTTGTTTGTTACCTATAAGTCATGTTGATCGTTTTTTACTAATAGTTCTGCTTTTGTCAGTAATTGTCACTTGAAGTTCCTAAACCTGACTGTTTTGCCAAACTGACTGTCCCTTCTTAACCTGTCAGTTAAAGTTTCTAATGTTAATGGACTACTGCTGCACACATATGGCAGCCCCTCCATAGAGGAACAGGGTAGTAAAAAAAGTAATGCAAAAGCATCAGGCACTTTTATGGCAAAATTATAAATAGCATTTAAAGACAATGTTATGATAGATAATAAAAAAGCTTATTTTCGGTTGTCAGTATCTTTTTAAAAATGCAAATACAGTGTGCAATTCTGGATGCAAGTTGCCATGCTTTTTACAATAATTCAATGCAGCTGCAATTGGGCCAGATGCTTCAAAATGGATGCACCAATCAAGAACAAGTTGCATCATGCATTCAATACAGCATTTGCATCTAATTCAGTGGCCTCAGGTCTGGTGCATCTATTGATACAACCAACTGTGGTAACCATGCAGCTACCACCAGATTCAGAGTGGCGGATAAAATAGGGGTATAAGGTATGAGCATGGGTTACATGCGACCTACACTACAGGGCAGGGCCTTCGTCAAGTGGAAGCTTTCCCTTTAAGAGGTAGTAAAACTACACAACACAGGCAGTTTAAGTGTTATAAAAAATAAATGGACGCCAGGAGGTTCTTTATGCAAACAAGAGAGGTGATTTATTATGCCAGAGGCAAATGACATCAGGTTTACTCACGCAGGAGTTGTTGGATACTGCAGATGGAATCACAGTGGACAAAGTAAAGATCACAGTCAGGCAGATGTAAATCCTTAAGGTATCATCTCTGTCTCACTCTCCTAGAGAGTCTATTACAGGAGCTTACTAAACTAGCTGTTCCTCGTTCACGGGGTTGCCTGGTCCCCGGCTTAAGCACCAAAGGTGTCAGGTTCCTTTGGGGTAAATAGCTTACTGGGGCCTATGGTGATCCCAGGCTCAATGGGAAACACCTAGCAGCATAGCACCAGGAGCCAAAGAGGAAGAGGCAACTCCCTACACAGGACTAAATAGCAGTGTGGCAGGGGAGTGTCATTACACTCTTTGTCCAATAGATGAGGTGGTTACACTTAAACTGTTGCAAAGGCTTTGTCCAATAACAAAGGATAAGAGAACTACATAAGAAAGGTAGGGGATTAACTCTATAGGGACTAGCAGAACCTATAGGTCCCTACATACACCCGGGGGAAAAATCCATTTAGTCCCGACAATGGTGAAAGGATGTAAACACAATATTAACAAAGTCAATATATTAGTGCAAACCAACAATACCATTGAACATAACTCTTCTGGTATCCTCTCCTGAGGAATACCTGGGTGACAGTGGACACTGTGGAAAAAGGATAAGTTAAGTGCAAAATTTATTTCAGTTACTTTTAACTTTATAACATTTTCATGAGGTCCTTATAGGAACACTCAGGCACCTTACCTATAGAACTTGAACCATCCAGAGTATATCCGGAGGTCCAGGCATAGACTTTACTGAAAAGAATAATATTATTACTTTTTCAGCAACATTTGGCATCACACATTTTCTCATAGTTGGTTCAAACAATCCCACCAAACCCAAAACTTTATTCAGCCTCACATCCCCCCTCCTCACCCAAGTGTCCAAAGATATGACAGTCACTTGGGGGTAGAAGTGCAGATAAAGTTGCTACTCAGCGAGTAGTTAGAGTTAGAAGGGTTGTGGTGGGGGCTCAGCAGTCCTTTTCTCATGCCAACTTTATACAACAAGGTCCTGGACAATGTCCATAAGTCCAGCAAATGGAAAAAAATAGTGAACAAAACTGAAGAAGGCCCAAACCATGGGGCATCAATCTTGAAGAACGAAGGGGCCTGGATGCAAATTAAACATCCTTTACCCCAGGAACTGTAGACCAATCAGGCTCTCTGGAAGGAGTCCCTTGATTTCCAAAGGAAGAACCACATACACCTGGAGGAGAAAAACTTCACACCCCCCTAGGGGATGGCTGGTGATGCTCCCTTCCAAGGCAGGACTTGGCCACGGTATCCTCGTAGGACAGGTAGGAGTTGTGGTGCGGCTTCTCCACGCGCCCCCCATGGGACAATTGCTCCATTAAGCTGAAATGCTTGTCATCGTGAAACTACCCACAGCTCTTAACTGAATGCTTCAGAACAGTGCAGCCATACTACCATTCGTGGACCACATTGCTTAAGAATGAAAGGTCGCGCTCCCTCTTTGAAGCATTTTTCTGGAACAGTCCTCCTGATCCAATTCTCTCTTTCCTGATAAGCTCCCCATAGACCCATTTGTCGAGGTGCTTTTCCACTTCATCGTAGACAAATTCAGGGGCATATGGCATGTAGTAACCCCATTGGTCAAACACACGGATGTTGATGATCCTTGGATCCTTGACACCGTACACTGTGTTTGAGGATCAGCACGGCCAGGGGAAACCCAATAGGTTGTATCAAGGGCAGGGTTCCCTGCAGGTGGCATGGACTTTGGGAAAAAGGATCTTGACTCCTCCCGAGAGGATGGCAGGGGAGTGTCATTACACTCTTTGTCCAATAGATGTGGTTACACTTAAACTGTTGCAAGGGCTTTGCCCAATAACAAAGGATTAGAGAACTACATAAGAAAGGTAGGGGATTAACTCTATAGGGACTAGCAGAACCTATAGGTCCCTACACAGACACACAAATAAAGGGAGATTTTTCAAGTCAGGATAGGTAATCAGAATGTGCTGCATAATATTGTACACAAGTGTTTCTTTATGCATTAATAAACTCCACATAACCGGCATTTATCTTTCAAGGCTTTCATTTGTTTTTATATCTAGAGGTAAATAATATTAATGCTGCACCAAAAGTTCCTGTTGTTGCCTGGGGGAAAATTTGCTGTAAAGCCATCAAACACAGCAAGCATCTGACTATAATAATAGACTCATTACTTAAGTGTCTTGTATTGTTGTCTTTAATCAGCAGATCATTTGCAACAATAACATCATTATTTTTAACTTATGTTTATTTGCTCTGCAATGTTCATAAAAATAATCCCCCCATGTAAGGTAAATGTTAAAGGAGGCAGACTGCAGTACGAGGAAATACAGAGTGTTCTTCCCCATAGCCCATAGTGCAGAAATAAGATTTGAAAGATAGAGCCATTCGTTCTTCAATTACTCGTCACTGTCTGCTTTTGCTGAAGGGGGCATTATCAGCACCATGTCACATTTTCAAACTTATTTCTGCCTGGTATCATCTCTCTTCCATTTCCCAGTTAGGTTCCCCTCCTTCAATTCAGTCTCACACTGCAACGATCATTAGAAACAATGAGTGTGGCTGGCGCAAGTGAACGTGCCCAGACTATCAATTAGTCATTAAGTAGCTGGCACTGGATCCATAATATGGGATTCTGAAACAGAGAAAGAAAAGACTTCACAGCTTACTTGATCTATAGGGGAGTTCAACTACCCACCTCGGCTTCACAAACAAAAGCAGCCGAGGCTTTGGTGTAATTTATTGAGACATTTTGCCAAACTGGAACAAAAAAAAATGATAGGAGACCTTTTTTTAACATCACAGATAAATAAATTCATCTTTAGTTAATGTGCTAATGATTTATTGTTAGAGCCATAAATTCAGCAGTAATTATGCAGGAATTGATGTGTGATTTCTTAATGAGCCTAACCCTCGAAATCATCACTTCCTGATTCATGCTTTATTTCTTAATTGAAAATACAAGTAATATATGTCTAATAACAGGGGGGGTTGAGCTATTTTAATTCTTAAAAACAAATCACAATTATTGTTCATTAATATTCACTTTCGCCCTGTATAAGAAGACTGCACACTTTGCAGTATCATGCTGCTGTTATTTGATAGTTCTTGGATATATTTCTAATGAATTTTTTTCAATTTGAACTTCATTTTCATTTTAGTTTATCAGCGCACATTGTATGTGGAAGGAGTACATTTTCATTTGCAGCAAATGCCTTTGGAATTAGTATCTGATTGAATTTGCCTTTTCAACTTCTGCCTATCAGGCCTGCCATTGTCCCACATCTCGGAGTATAAAAAATGAGAGAATAGAAGTTTCATTCAATCATTGCTAATTATACTGAACCCACTGTATGCTACACTGTAAATCTTTCAACTGCCATTAAACATTTCATGCAGTTTTGACTGAACCAACACCAATATGTACCACCTTTTTACCAAAAAAAATTTTAAACACTTTTTTAAAAAGTAGCAAAAAGCATATTTAAATTATTGTTTTTTTTTTTATAATCAAGATTTTAAAATGAATCTGTCACTTCTCTGTGTGCCTCCAGTAGAGCACTTGTCATTGAACAATATTGAAGAGGTGGTTCTTTTGTATGTTATAGAATGGCCTATTCTTTGCAGCTTTTAAAAAGGTTTTTCATAAGTTTTTCTTTTTATACTTTTTTATATTTGCTTTTTTTCACTTTCCTGCTTTTCACTATTCCTGGATATCAAAAAAACAATTCCTCTGTGAGGCTAAATTTTTTTTATTATTGTTCATTTTTATAACTTCTTCTTTCTTTACAGTTCTCTCCTATTCATATCCCAATCCCTCACTCACACATCTTCTAGGTTGCTAGGGTAATTTGGACACTAGCAACCACATAGCAGCTGAAATTTCAAACTGAAGAGCTGATGTACAAAAAGCATTTACAGCAAAAAGCTTTTAAAACAATTAGCCACACCAAAAATGCAACACATAATAAAAAATTAAGAACAATTGTACCTTTTGTACATTGTACAGAGAGTCAACAACTCCTTTTAGAGTGATGAGAGGTGGACACAGGGCAGTGTGTTCTCTGCCGGAGGTGAGCAGGGATCAAAACGACCCATGTGCCATTACTGTTATCCTCATATACCCATCTGAACCCTATCAGACTCTGGAAAGTGGATGTGGTACTGTATCTCTGCCATTTCTACTCTCCACAGACAAGTAGAGGTAATTAGTGGTGTGCACATAGTGTCAGACTGGGTGTCCAACAGAGAACCTTCCACCAGGACGCCACCAACTTATTTTTCCTACACTCCCCATGCTTATGTGTATTACCGTCAGGGATTCTGCTACATGCACAAAAATCTATAGGAAATTTACATGGAACCTTTTAAGACTGAACAAAGTGTGTGTGAATGTGATACAGTAGCTCTGTGGCACAGGATTTGATGTGAATGATGTATAATATCTGTAAAACACATTAAAATATGTTGATGTTATATAAAGAGTGATAATAATGTCATGACATTTTCCTTTTCTCTTATTGTGGCCTTCTCTGCTTTCTTTTTTTTCTTTCACATCTTCTGCCTTTCACCTTTCCCTTGGACCTTTTTTATTTCCATATTACATTTTAATTTCTCTGCCATTGTGCTTTTTCATTGCCTACTTTTCTCCATCCTTTTTCTTATTATTCTGATTTACTTTATTGTCTTATCTTTTCCTCCTTCAAATTTCACTCCCCTTTCCCATTTCTAATTTTTTGCTCTGAATTTCATTCCTCACTTCTGATACAATTTATCTTTCTCTGTACTTTCCTTCTATCCTCATGCAGTTTCTTTTTCTTTCCCTGTATACTTTTTTCCATTCGTTTTTGCTGTTTCCCCCACTATTTTTCCATTGTCAGCTCTTGCCTTTCCTGTACCCACTTCTTTACTTTCCCATCCCCCCTTTTCTCTTCACCCTGCCTTTCCTGTACCCACTTCTTTACTTTCCCATCCCCCCTTTTCTCTTCCCCCTGCCTTTCCTGTACCCACGTCTTTAATTTCCCATCCCCCCTTTTCCCTTCCCCCTGCACTCACTTCTCTCTTACTCCATCATGCTTGCTCTCCTTTCCCTTTTTTGCTCTCCCCTTAACCTTTCTGTCTTTAGATTGTTCTACCTTTATCAATCCCTGTTTTACCTTTTGTTCTCCCATTCTCCTTGGATCTCTCCTTATGTAAGAAATAATTTACCTTTTACTGTGTTGCCTTTACCTTTTTCCTATGTTGCCTGCTATAATTATGTAGCAGTTGTCCTCAGACAAGTCCACTGTGCTATGTCACAGGTGGCAACTGCCAGCTTCTCTTACTCAGACACATTGTGCAACAGAAGGCAAAGAGGAAAGATGGGTCAAAGCTGAATATTCTGCTTGGAATAAATAATGTTATTTTCTCCTGCTACACAATTTGCAATACAGAACTTTGACACAGGGCTCTTGCCACAAGATTTAGAAATGATCTGATTTACATTATCTGTGACTCAACTGAGATTAACCTGTCTACCCTCTTGGTCTGATGCCTGAATATTTCATTAGGCTTGAGTATTTACCTTGAACCCACCATGCTCTCTTTTTTTCCATTGCATTAGTTGTACCTATTGCTCCAGTCTCAAGTACTAATTCTGCTTTTCTGTGTACAGATGCATCTTCTGCCTTCATTCCCCTCATCTGACCACAGTTATTTTCATACTGCTGTCAACTGTTGCCAAATAAGTAATGACACCAGTTCTTTCCACGGCTTACAATTTCAGCCTGCTTATCTGCATTAGCTCAACACTCATTCTACTTTACCTGCTGCCTGCCAAGAATGGAATCAGCCGTTTCTTGCTCAGCCTTCACTTTAGCTATTTTTTGTTAATACTACTGCTGTCTACTATTCCTGCTAAAGTTTCAGTTTCATTTTCAGGGCAGGATTTATATAGCCAGCACCCGAGGCCCATCCTCTCCCCTTTGTGCACATGCGCAAATTTTCAACATCGGGTCCAGAGTAGTGGGTATTGGTGCACAGGTAATTTTCAAAAACTATTGTATCTCATGTGAATCCCCAGTGCTTCCAAACCAATACAGTTTTGGTTGGGCAGCATGTCGCCCCCCTAAAATTCTGCTGCCCTAGGCCCGGGCCTTTGGGGCAATTTCTCCTGCAAGCCACATTGTTCTTTCATTGTTACAAACACTTCTCCTTAAAGTTACAGAGACTTGAATGTCATTGGACTCTGCTTTCCTGCAGCCTGCTGAAAATTATTAACTGCAATCTCTCCTTTGGGTCAAGACAAGAGAGAAATAATAGTTAAATGGTTGCCCAGTTCCAATAAGGGCCAGTCCACAAGAGCAGACTCGGGGAGATTAGTCGCCCCAGCGACAAATCGCCTCTTCTTTGGGTCGACAATCTCCCTGAACTGCCTTCTCCCTGCCCTGCACCAGCTAAAATGAAAATCGCCTGCAGCAATTCACATGCAGCGCTTCGTTTTCCGAAGTCGCCCGAAGTTTCCTTCTCGAATCTGCTCATGTGAACTGACCCTAAAGGTCATATTGTTCACTTTTTATAAAACTTGCCTCTAATCCTCTGGTCACCTGTCTCCTCTGGTGCCTGAAATTAAAAAAATACTTTATTGTAGGGTGTTATAAAACCCAGGGGATGCTTAAGGAATTGTTCTATTCACCCTATAGGCTTGGCTTTTTAGTTGCTGCCATGACATATTCCAGAAGTTTACAAAGCACCCACATGGGCAGACAAGTGTGCAGACATATATGCAAGGGTTACAATGAGGCCCAAGTAGAGCAGAGGCTCAGTACCGATTTAGCCTTAAAATACTGGAACAACAGTTATATTGCATTTTATTACAGTCTCACAAATTGGTCAAAAACAATTATTAAAAAACAAATGAGGTTATGTAATAGAAGACACAGGAGCAGTATCCCATAGCAACCAATCAGCAGAAAGCATGTATTGTCACCGGTTTAAAAGCAAACACCTTGTTGGTTGTTATGGGTTACGTCTCCTGGACAAACTTAATGCCTTGCAAAATTCAATCCTCAGTCATTATTTCACTGTTAATAACTATGTAGCAGTGTTTAGACTTTTGTCTTGTTAATACCACTTAGATTTTGTACATCCGTTGCAAATGACACACAATATTCTAACATTAAATTAGATTCAAAACATAAATTCTATTTACATAAATATATATTTACATATATAGTAAAATATAAATATATATATATATATATATATATATATATATATATATATATATAAAGTCCATAGAATAGCCAGCACTCACGAAAAATGGTTTAAATTGCCTGGGTACAGTCTCAAAATTCAAATAGTAACCAACAAAAGGATCCGCACTCTCAGGTCTTAAATATAGTATAAAAAATGTTTTATTGTTCAATGCGAGACTGACGTTTCGGCCTCCTCTGAAGCCTTTCTCAAAGTGTCTAATGGTTCGTAAAGCTGCCATAAATACAAAATTTGGCGGGAAGCTAGACAAATTAGAGCTAACGTGGTGACCTCATCTCTCAAAACGTAACTGCCATTTAAATATCTCAGTCATTACTTATAAGTCCAACTGAACATATACAGCACATATATAAATAGCATATATCTAGATAGCATCATATAAATAATCTCAACATTAAAATAATACAAACATTCACTGATAAAAACATTCACTGATTAAAAACATGGTGTTGTGCAACTGTATCTCTCTCTACTTATGTTACTATAGCATCTTTTTTCTCAGCATAGCGTTAAGTTATGTTACAAAAAATGTTGTTGTAAAATGTTGCAAACAACAACCTTAAGTTGAGTAAAGTTGTCAGGTCTGTTCAGAGACTACTTTCATCGTTCGTATTAACTTAATCAAGTATCAAAACTTCAGCTCAGTTAGCTGTTTAGTGAATCTGCGGTAATTGACTTCATTGAATTCACGGCTGTGAGTCCAACCTCTGCAGGGAAAGAAACTTTTACCAGTAGTTTCACAGTATATCATGTGATATCAATATCCCACTTTGTATATGGCCCTTTACTTTTAGTTTAGATGACATTCTCGCTATAGGGACATGTAAGCTAAGTCAATCACAAATATATACACATAGGAATATATATATATAATACACAAAAGCTTTGAAAATCTTCTAAATTATATCCTTATAAACGGTGAGTTCTGATGTTATAAGTTATAAACGGTGAGTTCTGATGTAATTTCTGTCACATGACTCACTGAAATTGGTGTATTATAATAAATAAAGTACCCCCAGTTGCAAAATATGAGGATATTAGAAGTTACCTCGGAGTTCCATGACCTGTGAAACTCCTCGGTAACTTATAATATCCTTATAATTTACAAGAGGGGGTACTTTATTCACTATATAATACACAAAAGCCATGAATATCCTGTAAATTATATCCTTATAAACGGTGAGTTCTGATGTCATCAGTTATAAACGGTGAGTTCTGATGTCATTTCTGTCAGATGACTCACTGAAATTTGTGTATTATAATAAATAAAGTACCCCCAGTTGTAAAATATGAGGATATTAGAAGTTACCTCGGAGTTCCATGACCCGTATAAAAACACTCGGCCTTCGGCCTCGTGTTTTTATATGGTCATGAAACTCCTCGGTAACTTATAATATCCTTATATTTTACAAGAGGGGTACTTTATTCACTATATAATACACAAAAGCTATGAATATCTTGTAAATTATATCCTTATAAACGGTGAGTTCTGATGTCATCAGTTACAAACGGTGAGTTCTGATGTCATTTCTGTCACATGACTCAGGGTTGGTCTTCGGTGTAGATAGCTAGGTCTCCTAAGTACAGGCACTAGGTGCCTTAGTCAGAACAAGGTCTAGATAGAATGGGTGGCTGGTAACCCAAAAAGGAGATAGTGGCTAGGGATGTAGCGAACTGCCGTTTATGTGTTCGCGAACGCCGTTCGCGAACACCGGCAAAAAATGCGAACAGTT
This sequence comes from Xenopus laevis, assembly GCF_017654675.1. Classification (NCBI taxonomy): domain Eukaryota; kingdom Metazoa; phylum Chordata; class Amphibia; order Anura; family Pipidae; genus Xenopus; species Xenopus laevis. The sequence goes on from NC_054372.1 coordinate 44,755,584, forward strand.
CGCGAACTGTTCGCGAACTTCGAACATCCGAAAATCGTTCGATTCGAACGATCGAAGGATTTTAATCGTTCGATCGAAGGATTTTCGTTCGAATCGAACGATCGAAGCCATTCGATCGAATGATTTCATTCAATCCAATGGCTTCGATCGTTCGATTCGAACGAAAATCCTTCGATTTTAGCGATCGAAGGAATCGAATGGTCGAACGATTTTTGACGCGAACGCCTATTGGCGAACGTTGCGCGACGTTCGCGAACATTCGGCGGACGCGAACAGTCGAAGTTCGCGCGAACTAGTTCGCCGGCGAACAGTTCGCTACATCCCTAATAGTGGCTTAGAAGCCATGGTTCTACCACAGAAAGGGTGAAGTGTGAGTAAGGGACAGTGTGGACAACCCAGGTCAAGGTGAAGAAATTTATACCCAGAAAGGGCAGAAGTGGCAATGGCGAGGTGTCAAGCTGGCTGAAGGAGGGAGGTGGCACAAAAAGGAAAAATTCCTAGCTGAGGTGAAGTGGAGGGTCGTACGACAAACTACTTGACCAGTAGGTGTTGCAAGAAAATCCTTGGTATTGTGGAATGTTGGAACGGTACTTATCAATTTGGTAAAAATCTGCAAGAAGGAACATTTGATGCAGAGGTGTTCATATGGAGAGTGAGTACTGTATTCTGCATAACTAATAAAAAATTTTGGTTCAAGATTTCGGTATAGTGTGCCTTTATAGTGTCGACCTTACAAGTACATCAGATATGTCCATTGTCTGGAGTTGTAAAGGTACTACAACTTCTAGCAGAAAAAAGTAAATATAAAAGTGACTGATGCTTATATATACAGTATAAGCAGCTGCCATAGGTCCTTTCTTAAGACTTCAGACAACGAAAATGTAGCACATAATATATTTTTTAGGTGCATAGGACTCAATTAGGAAAGCACATACCAAACCAACTGTTTAAAACAAGTATGAATTATATATATCCTATTCTATTGTACAGTGCTGTGGAATATGATGGTGCCCTATAAATTCTTAATAATAGTGATCAGACATTGGATTTCCCAGATGCAAACTAGCGCTGAACAGGCAAACTGAGCAAAGCATATTGTATCAAAATTAGGTAATTACGATGTATAAAAAAGGCAAGCATAAACTGTTAAAAATGCATAAAACCTGGATCAAATTATAAAAGCATATACCGTATATACTCGAGTATAAGCCGAGTTTTTCAGCATCCAAAATGTGCTGAAAAAGTCTACCTCGGCTTATACTCGGGTCAGCGGGCAGTAGCCGATATTGCAGTCACTTTTAATCATTCCTATACCAACAGTTCACTTGGGGAGAGACTGCAATATCCCACAATGCCCTCTGTTGGTTTTATGAAAGAATAACAGTGCGCCCTCTGTTGGTTATATCAAAGAATAACAGTGACTGCAATATCACACAGCGCCATCTGTTGGTTGTATCAAAGAATAACAGTGACTGCAATATCACACAGCGCCATCTGTTGGTTATATCAAAGAATAACAGTAACTGCAATATCACACAGCGCCATCTGTTGGTTGTATCAAAGAATAACAGTGACTGCAATATCAGCGCCATCTGTTGGTTGTATCAAAGAATAACAGTGACTGCAATATCACACAGCGCCATCTGTTGGTTGTATCAAAGAATAACAGTGACTGCAATATCACACAGCGCCATCTGTTGGTTGTATCAAAGAATAACAGTGACTGCAATATCACACAGCGCCATCTGTTGGTTATATGAAAGAATAACAGTGACTGCAATATCACACAGTGCCCTCTGTTGGTTATATCAAAGAATAACAGTGACTGCAATATCACACAGAGCCATCTGTTGGTTATATCAAAGAATAACAGTAACTGCAATATCACACAGCGCCATCTGTTGGTTGAATAAAGGATTAACAGTGATGGCAATATCACACAGCGCCATCTGTTGGTTATACGAAAGATCAGTGATGGTTTTATGACACACAGCACTTTCTGCACAATTCTCTGTCACCATCAACTTTGCAAAGAAGTCCGGTCGATCGCTGGGGGAGTCTCTTTGGCGGAAGGTGCGCTGCTGGGAGACAGGGCTGTAGTTGTGTCTAGGCTTATACTAGAGTCAATAAGTTTTCCCAGTTTTCGTAGGTAAAATTAGGTACCTCGGCTTATACTCGGATCGGCTTATACTCGAGTATATACGGTAGTCATTCATTTTTTTCTATTTTGTCAGATGTTTCCCTAAATATTTCACATATCAGAGTTAAGGATGGCAGGAGAAGTGTTGGCTAGCAGTGATTGACTAGTTTCTTCAGTTCTCTGACACACACAGCGTAAAGGAGATTGATGGACAGCTTACACAAGTACGCTCACACACAGCACACCCAGAAACAAATGGGAGTCATGGGAAAATGCAATCAAAAAATGTGTATTAAAACTACAGCTAAGCACAGAATATAAGCTGCTCAGGACCTCTGGGACACATGGAAAACTCATTCCTCAGCAAAGCAGGTACTGTCAGTGTTATCAGCAGCTCTTTTCTAAGACTGACGACTGAGATCTGTCAGATAGAGATATACCAATTCAGCATGGACTTCTCTAATCCTGCTGTATCAACCAATAACCCTCTCATGAAAACACATTGTGCGCTGGGCAGCAGTCACATCATCAAGGACTTAGAGGTGAACATCATAAATTTAAATCTCTCAGATCTTCAAAAGACTCTTTAGATCCCTGTTCCAACATGGGAGCCTTGAATTATTTGTTCTTTTTCAAGGTGAAAAACAATAGGCTGGAAACAATAGGTTATATTTTAATCAGAACCTCTTCAAATATAAATATAATTTTATTTGCAATCAATGTATCCACACATGCTGTACATACAAAATTAAGTTCAAAATTGTATGAAAGGGATAATGTACAACTTACATGAATATTTGAGTTCATAGAGGGATTCTGCTACTACATCAAAGGATGAGTATTTTGGGAGGTATAGTTTACAAATATCTGTAGGGCCACACTTTGTCCATTCCTGCCCTTCAGTCCCTATAAATTGTAGTTTTCACTAGAAATGCCAAACTGCCTGGAGATCTGGACTAAATGGGCATTATGTTTCACTAATATTTTAATTTTTTGTTTCATTATCGGTCTTGACTGCCCTTACTTGTAAATAGTCACATCTAGGGGCAGATTAATCAAAAGTTGAAGTGAAAATTCGAATTAAAAAATTTAGAATTTTGAGCTAATTTTTGTGTACATCGACTAGAGAATAGTCCAAATTCGAACTGTCTCTTTAAAAATTTGACTTCGACCATTCGCCAACTAAAACCTGCCGAATTGCTGTTTTAGCCTATGGGGGACCTCCTAGAACCTATTTGGAGTCAATTTAGGGACTTTGAAAAATCAAAATTTTGTGCTATTACATTGATTCGTATGATTCAAATTCGAACTAATATGGACTATTCACCTGCCAAAAAAAGTCGATTTTTTAAAATAAATTTTGGTTGGTCTTTTTGAATTCAAATTTCGAAGTTTTTCAAAGTCGAAATTCGACCCTTGATAAATCTGCCCCCTAATGTAATAAATTATTTCCATCCGGCATCAAATAAAACTTGAAATAGACATTTAATAATGTCTATTATATTGCCTGTATTCATGCAAAGGAACATTTCATTTAGTGCATCTTAACTATATTTCATCTTGTTTTTGGCAGCTAAATATAGATTGGGCATTCTTAACCATGTTTGTTTTTACTTAGGGAAGAGAGGTTGAGGAAAAAACACTAGGTCCCCAGTCTAAGCTTAAAATGTTGGTGCAAGGCACAATGGTACCAGTGTGCCTTGCACCAAATTCTTTGCTTCAATATATGGATTGTCCGCTCCCCTGAGCTGAGGGCCTGGAGCACCTGGGCCACTATTTTGGTGAGTTATTTCACAAAGCTGCATTTGCTTTATGTTTAACTTGTTTGTGCCCCAGTCTAAGCTGCCATTTTTATATAAATCTTTATGAAGTGTGTGGCAATTAATATGAGGTCTGAGTAAATGGGAGAAGCCAAAGTCAATCCCTAATGGGGAAAATGTATATTCCACAAGAAATGTGTCTCAGAACCTTTGCACCATGCAAGAAAGAAGTTAAAATTAGCATATTATGCTGCTGATGTTTTACATGAAATGCTTAATGGTTATAGTTATGCAGGTAAAGTAAAAAATATTAACTTCCCTTACCTTGCAGTCACCATATGACCATGGGAAGGTAGTATTGCCATTAGCCCTGGTTTAATATGAGTTTATTATTTCCAAGATTCCTGGTCTATAAAAGTGCAAGATCCATAGTTCTGTCTCTTTGGATGCCACCTTTGCAGGGGATGGATGTTGTCAAGGGGCTAGGACAAGAAGAGGCCTCAGTACAGCAGACAAATTTAAGAAGCCAAAGGTAAGCCAACACTTTAGTGAACTTGGGGAACTGGGACCTGTGAATAAGGTTTAGTAATGATCAAAGGAAATAAGGACCTTGGCTAGTGTTCTTATCCTAAGGAAAAATCCACTGAGGATTTACAAGGTCAATGTGTCATAGCTGGTGAGACTATTCCTTCACAGGAATGTCTGTCCTTCATCCGAGCCCTGGGTTGTGAGTACTTTGAATATGCATGTCACATTTGATTGTAACTGGTCTACCTATACTAATGAAATATTACATTACTACTTGGATGTTCAATAGTACAGTAGTACAGTACATGCAAACAAATCCGTAGAAGCCTGAATTATTTCTCTATTTCTTCTGACTTTGCACATGAGAGTTACAATTCAGCTACAACCAACTTGCTTCCTCCTTTACTTCAGTGAGAGCTCAGCTGAGAAAAGGTATTCTAAGTAACAGGTATTCTACCTAGAAAGCAGATGTGAAAGGAATTTCACTTAACCATCCTAACCAGTGCCATGCATAAGCCCCCCAACATAATAGACCCCTGCTAAAAAAGTAGAAACAACAAAGGGTGAAGTGAGGGGTTTGTCTACTGATATACTAAATGTCTTCCTTGCAAGAAACAAACGGTGGTGTTAATTTCCCTGTCAATATCAAATAACACTGACTTTTCATGATTATGACAGGAATGTTCAACACAAGCCATATTATTTGAGCTCACGTTGAACATGGGGGGTTTATTGCACCTTTCAGCCACCACATTTAAACCACCATATATATGCTAGATTTTGTGAGAGTCCAATTTCCAAAGACCCACCAGTACACCCTGGCCTCTCGAAACACAGTTGGTCCAGTTCTCAGTTGAAAGGGATCGGCAGCCCTTGATTCCCACTCTTAGAAAATAAAACTCAGGACTCAAGTTCTGAGTGCCGGTCTTTTCTTTTCTAGATTTTGTGAGAGACCATAGAGCTGTTTGAATCGAATTGGAGTTGTTAAATAAAAAGGTTAAATCAAAAATAAATACGTGAGCTAAGTAGCAAGTTGTCTTTCAGTAAAATCATATAGACCAATTTAAAATACATTTTAAAGTTTGTTTTGACTTTGTAGGGTTGAAAGAATATTTTGTAATCTTTGTAAGGCTTTTAAAAGTTTATTTTTGTAATAAAAATGTATAATAGCTAAATAGATATGAAGCAGTAAAGGAGGAAATTAAAATAAGGGATAGTAATGGATTTGTGGCAACAAATAGATAACCTTGAGATCTGTAGCAGTCATACCCACCTACACAAAATTCTACACAGAATCTTTTGTAACAGATGGTTAGCAACGCTGCATGCAAGATATCTTTTGTCACTAATAACAGAAAATTAAGATAAGCTTTCAGAATTAGTATAGGGAAATACAGTATAGGAAATACAGAAAGTATTTACATTGTGCATTACATTTGCCAAACAGTGTCCCAAATGCCACTGCCAGATACTCTTGCTGTGCAGCCAGAAACTGACATTGCTCATTCCATTCTGTAGAGCCAATGATTTATAAAAAAGCTTTTATACTTGGAATAAATATTGTATATACCACCTGCAGAGTCACAAAATTGTGTACTTTTTTTTTTTCCGATAAGGCAATTTTCTCTCTCCCTCTCTTTCTCTAAGTTTAGCAGTTTCATCTGTTACAAACTGCTGGTTCATAGAAAAGGAATGAAGAAATTATAGTTACTGGGTAGGTGCTGTAATTGGTTTCATACAGAGTGTAGTGAAGTATGTGTCTAGGATACCCAGAACTTATAATTCTGCACCAGATGCAGATATCAACTCTTAAAAGGCTAAGAAATCTTTGTTGGGAAGAGTTTAGAGCAGAATGCTGACCTTTCTGTTCAGTTGTAGGCTCTTTAGCATTGTTGGCTGGCTCTGAATGATCAGTTGCATGTTTAGCAACGCAAGAAGCTTGGCTGGAAAATGAGCAAGCTTGAATTAATGGCACGGAATCCCAAACCCAGTTGGTACTGTTGAAACATACTTGAATGAGACTATGCAATAAATATGTAAGGCTATACCTTGTTGTTTAGCATTATGTGAAACCCATTGTAAATAAACATGTAGAGGTGAAAACAGTGATAGTAATGATATGTGTGGTACTGTGATTACCCAGATATTGATCACATTCCATGATAAAACGTTATTCTTTGATGTATCATGTGAAAACTTATGGGCGAGATTCAATTTGAAAAAAACTTTCTCCTACTTCAAATCCAGTTTTTCTCATGTGATGAACAGTGAGATACATTTTTCTCATTGAATTGCATCTGGCTCTATGGGAAAATTTGGAGCTGAATTAGGAGATAAGACCTGGCTTATTGTCTGGAGCAATAGTACCGCCATCTTATTTATTGGAAGCACGTTTATACATTTATCATAAATAAACGTAATAAATAATGTGGATACATACTACAGTATCTACTATGTGAGCACTATGCAAAAGTCTAAATGCTCACAGCAATTAATCAGTAAAACATAAAAATGACTCACTTCAAACTTTTTTTGTACAAAACCACCACTAGCAAATAGTATCAAATTATAAAAAACATTGTATCAGCATTACATCAAAGCATTCCACAAGGCAGTGTCTTCCCCCAGTGTCTTCCATACCTCATGTCGGCCACTCCCTCCTGATGCGTTTCGCACCATTGGGCAATTTTTATAATTTGAAACTATTTGCTGTGTTGATTTTGCACAAATAAATGTTTGAAGTGAGTCACTTTGTAAGTTTATACATTTGTTGCATGACATGTCACAGGCACAGAAATGCTGCTGCATTATGTCTAGTCTAGAGAATTACAATAGTGCAAGTAATATCTTGGTTATAGACCACAATATTAATTTTGTGCATCTCATTCAGCAAAAAATAACCCCCCCCAATAAAAAAGAAAATACACCGAGTCAACAAAGACACAACATTTCAGAAAAACAAACTTTATTATGAGCATTACCTCACACAACAAAAATGGTTTTACTTTAAAGTAAAAGTTCTGTTGATCTTGGTGAACCTGTTGGACAATAGATCAAGAACTGGCTAAGACAGGCCATTATCTGTTGCTTAGGGTTGTACTTGGAGTGCTGCAAAGTACTGTATTGGGACTAGTTTTATTTTATCTGTTCAACAGTGACTTTGAAAGGGAATTGAAAGCAATGTATTTAAAGGTGGCCATACACGGGCCGATAAAAGCTGCAGACAGACCGTGTATGGGGGCCCCCGACAGGCTTCACCGATCGAGATCTGGCCGAAAGTCGGCCAGATCTCGATCGGATGGGACAGAAAATCCCGTCGGATCGCGGCCGCATCTATTCGTTGATGCGGTCCCGCGATCCGACCGCCCGTTAAGGCATCATTAGGATCCGATCGTTGGGCCCTAGGGCCCACGATCGGATCAGCCCGATATTGCCCACCTCAAGGTGGCAAGGCGACATTGCCAAACGAGCGGATCTGTCAGTGTATGGCCACCTTTAGTCTAACAATTACTCAATATGCTGACAATTGAGTCAGTCCATGATGTGTCGTTGTTACTGGGCTTCTGCAAAAACTAGTAATTTGGGGGCTAAGTGGCAGATGGGACTCAATCTTGATTAATATAATCGATGTAGTTGGAATTTAAAGATACGCAGGCACATTGTACTCCTTGTATCTAAGCTAATTCTTCTCCTCTAATAAGAATTAAGGCCCCATCTATAATATGCAGTGTAGTTTAGTCTCAGTACTCACAAGAGATTAATGAAATAGATAAAAGAGCCTATGCCAATAAAGGTACAGTTGATCTTAGTTACGAAGACTGGGTTATACTGCCCTTTAAATAGTTTCAAGAATTTGTTGGATGTCTTTTTAGCAAGTGAGAAAATGCAGGGTTAGTGAACTTAATTGTAAGTATAAGTTCATTCAGGGGAGTGGTCTAATTGACATTTACTAGACAGAAAGGATTGTATTCCCTTCTAAGGAAAATTTGAGATGGCTTTACATTGATCAGCTCTTGATCAGCTAGAAGTCAGGTAAGTTGAACTTGTGAAAAATGTTGACCTTTATTTATTCTATTCCTTCACTCGAACTAAGTAAATGGGCCCCTCGGTATTATAATGCTACAACACTACAGCTGAAATTCTTCTATGTTTTATTAGACATTCTTAGCAAAACTTTATTTTATATACAACTTTCACTTGACCTTTGGTGAAATTCTACAAGAGTTACAGCATTGACGGTTATAACCGGGTTTGTATTACTCACTCTGTGTGATATTGATTGCATTTATTCAATCGTACTTAAAGCCCAGGTAGAAAGAACAGTTCCCTGATGCAGCTCCTTTTTGGGAAAGCACTAAAACAGAGATTGAACAAATTATATTTAACAGTGAAAGTAAAAATGGCACAGGATTCATGGAAGGCATACCTGGAACAAGAATGAATACAGCTAAGCTATAGCACATGATCTGAGATATTATCTATGCCATATACTTTGTTATTGAAGTTAGGGACAATAATGCATTGTTACAATATTGCTATAAAGAGAAGAGCTTTCGAAACTGGACTGATTTCTTTTGTGTTATTTTGCCCATCAATAAACTAAAGTAGTGGCACTACCAACACACTGGAAGCAAGTACTTAAGTTTGCCAAATGTCGGTCGGTCGGACAGTTGAAGCCCCAACAGGGAATGATTTTGTGTTTACTTCAATGATCACTAATCACAAGATAAAGTGTTCTAGAGCATTTGGTTAACATTGACCCACACTGGGTCAACAAAGACTTTTCGGAAATCAGATTGTACCACTTAAGATTATGACTTTACTGCATGGAATGGAGTGATACTGTAACTTGGTATTTTTAAAGGACAAGTGGCAGTATTTACAGTGCTTGCCTTCTATGACATTGCTCTAAGGGGCAGATTTATCAAAGGTCGAAGTGAATTTTCGAATTTAAAAACGTTGAATTTCGAAGTAATTTTTGGGCACTTCGACCATCGAATAAGCCAAATTCGACTTCGAATGTCGGACTACCCTATTTGATGGTCAATTTTTCGAAGTTTTTTTCACTTCGAAATTCGACCCTTGATAAATCTGCCCCTAAGTGATGTTTCAGAAGACTATACTTAGATCTTTCCAAGCCTTTTGCATTTTGTTTGTGTTGTAAATGAAAGTATTTTGTTATTTGCACAGATAGAGAACTAATTGAAACACCATTTACTGAGAGAAGTTCATTGTCTAACTGGAATATGGTTCGAAATGGAGTTTTGTACTGTGTTCAGTTTTATTTAAGCAGTTTGAGGAGGGCATTAAAGGGGACCTGTCACCCACAAGCTGTATAAAAAAAAAGTCCCTTTAAAATTAAACATGAAAACCAAATTATATTTTTATTAAAACATCTAAACATGGTATAAACTAGAAAGGCATACATTGCCTATCCCTCCTCTGTGGGTTAAGCATAGAGGCAATTACTGTCACTTTCCATTCCCCACTTCCTAGATGTCACTGCTCTCCTCACATACCCCCTCCCTCTTCATCCTTAAAATTGTTTAGCCATTGCATGTGCATCTGTTGCAAAAACAATATTTTGGCATGATCAAAAATTTGCCTTAATAATTGTCTAAAAATGGCTGCTGCCTGCTTGATATGATTGTGAAATTCAAGACTAAAAGAAACAAGATTGAAACAATTTACTGTAATGTAAGTGAAGTTTATTTTGCTTGAGTAACATAATATAATAGGATATGGAATTATTTCTTAGGGTGACAGGTCCCCTTTAAAAGCAATATATATGTGTATGCTGATGGTCCAATATGATTCATAACCCTTAAATCCTTCCAAGAGGTATGCATGACAACATGGCTAAGTATTTCTCCAATCTTGCAGAAGGGGCTAGTAAAACATTTCCCTGAGTTAAAAGGAGATAGGTTATAGATTCTAAGGGCCAGTCTAGAACATACAGTGCAGGTTTGGTCTCCAGTATCAAAACATAGAAAGTCCAGAGAAGAGCGACAAAACAAGAGGATTCATCTTAAATTGAGAGCTGCGATGATGTGGCATGTTCACCTTGAAGTAAATAGATTCAATAGAGGTGTTAGGACTCACCCTGTGCGGCGGGGACGCCCGCCACACCGCTCCGGTCTCCCTCACACGCTGGCGCTGGGCTCTTAGGGCGCGCGCGCCTCGGCGTATCTTAAAGGTGCTGGGGTGATGATGCCAGTGTGTGCAATGGCGCGAAATTTAAAGGTGTAAATAGCCTATTTTGATTACTGGACCTTGCCTGTTATAGGAGTTTGTTCCTGGTGCTTCTGAGCTGTTCAGTTCTGTCTGAACCTGTTTTTGATTCCTGTTGTGACCCCTGCCTGGCTTTTGACTATTCTGACCTCTTGATCCTGCCCCTTGCCTGAATACTGACTACCTCTTCTGCTAAATTCGTTCTGATTGATCTCCCGGTTTGACCCTTGCCTGCCTGACTACGCTTATTCGCTGCCTGTCTCGAACCAGCCTGATCTGACTACGATTTTGCCTTACAACTTGTACCACGACCTTCTGCCCAAAGACTTTGCTTACAGTTGTGCCCCTTAGCTTGTTTAGAACCTTTTGCTTTACACCTCTCGTTTTAAGACCTGGCGGCATCTGAGTAGCTGAGGGCTCCTCCCGAGGCCAAAGGCGGCTGCTACAGGCAGAAGCATGAGCCAAGACCAGGGTGCTTGGCATTGCTTCTAGATTCAGGGTGCCAACCGTTACAAGAGGGTTGTGTTAGAGGGAAAATAACAAATACCAATGCTAATCTTGGGGTTGGTTCAGTTGCCTTCTTCAAAGGCTAATTCCATTGGTTACCTTTGTAATGTGGAAAATGGTCAGACACAGAGGTCAACTCACAGTATGGCTTATTGTGGGATGGTATAATGTGCATACACTACTATTATTTGCTCTTTCATTTTCATAACATGGCTTGTGTTTCTTTGTTCCCAGGCTTCTCTTAGCTCATTAATTTGCAAATGACATTCTTTCCGTTTAAACTCAGACACATTATCCTTAATATTTTAGTGGGTATACAAAATACCAGTAGCTGTTAACATTCATGTTTTTACTTTTCAGGACTTTATATTATGTAGAAATTTCTTAGGGAATAAAATGCTAACAGTCTTTGTTTATCTGTGTCTAAGCTGAGCTCGTATAATTATATTTGTTCTGTAATGGTACTGGTCCTAATCATTTGTTGCCATTATTTTACTATAGTTAGTGTCTCATTTTATTTTTTCTATACTGTGGTCTCTGTTCTTTATGGATAAACAGACCTTAAACAGAACAATGCATGCCATTCTTTTGGCCTCAGTCATAAGCAGCAATTAGGAATGCTTTATCTAACAATGTATTAGCAAGAACTTTAATGAGGCATTTGCTTTAAAATCTCATAAACCAGTGGAAGCCACAAAGTTTGAAGGTATGGGATAACTCATGCGCTCAACATTGGTTATTAACATTTTGTGCTTCCAGTATGTGTTAATATTAAGTCATTAATAAAGCAAAACATGCAGCTTTGAGCGAGTCGGGAATGGGAGCAATGATCTGAGGACCGTGGCTCATTAATTGTAGAATACAAAACATGGTTAAAAATATTATCATAGTGTAGTTATATAGAATCAATGCAAGCAAATACTCACAATATACAGACAGCTATTTTGCAAATTTTTTTGTATAGTGTTTACCCAGAAATAGTAACTGTAGCATTAAATATTTTTTTAATGTAACCCGTATTAGGGTTAGGGTTATTAACCTTTAGCATGATGCTAGGGATAAGCTGATTAAAATTGCAATTGGCTGTCTCTACTTTAGAGTTTTCGCCAGAAAAACTCAAATTTTTCGGATTATTGAATAAAAACCAGTCCAAACAGCCCAAAACCTTTGAGAATCCTGAAGGTAAAAAACATTTTACAAAAGTTAAAGAGACCATCTGCCATGATCTTTACATGATTTTGACAGGTTTTAGCTGGTTTACTTTCGGATTCAAATTTTTGGCAGCTTCAGAGCATATGTCTCGAAAAAAAATTTTCCCTCTAAAAATTCTGACTTTTTGCCCTTTAAACTCAACCAGATACCTTTAATAAATAGACACCTTAATGTAAGAAGACTAAAATTATGGAACCCTGAAGCTTTTAAACTGAAAGATACAAACCATTTTTTCAAGAAAGTGTTTAAAACCTTTTCAATCTAATACTAGCACTGATACAAGTTTAAATAGTATTCTGGATACTAAAAAAAGTGGAAGAAAAAATTAAGCTCCATCTATCACTGAGCAAAACCCAACTCTCAACATACCAACCAACACACCGTTATCAATCAATGTGTCTTTAAACCGGAGAATTTAAAAAAAAAAAACAATGTTAACATATAAATTCAAATTGAAATGATGGCTCTAGAATTTCATAACACAATGTGGCGCCCAAGGGATTGTTACACAGTCTACCCCTAGCAATTTCATAACACAGTGTAGCCCCAGTAGTTTCATAGCACAGTCTGAACTTCAGCAATGTCATGGCATATTGTGCACCCCAGAAAATTCATGGCATATTGTGCACCCCTCCCAGAAATGTAATGGCCCCCAACAAGTCGATTGCACAGTGTGAACCCCAATTAGTTCATGGCACAATGTGACCCCCAGCAATTTCATGCACATTGTTTCCCCACCAATTTAATGGCACAGTGTGGCACCCAGCAATTGTATGGCATATTGTGGCCACCCAGTAATTTCTTGGCACAGTGTGGCATCCAGCAATTAAAATTTTAAAGGAAATGTGAACCAAATAAATGAATGTAAAAGTGTTCAGAGTGCTATTTTGAGAACTTACTGTAATTCTTCTTTTTCTAGTTTTAAGGCATTCGCAGCTTTTACTCTTCTAATATTGGCTTCTGCCAACCCCCACAGCTAGCAGAAAATGAAGTTTGTGAACAATTTTATATTCATTTGTTTTAAGGATTTACATTTACTACAGAACGATTAATATTTTAAACCTAACTTGCTCAAAGTGAATTAAAACTTAAATTAGGGAAGGCTGAGGCACACTTCAACTGACAAATGCATTTAAGCCTTATGTACTTGTTTGCGGCTTAACATTTGATTGGAAGAGCCCTTGGCCATAAACGACTTAGGTTATTGTGAGTATCCTCATAATTCATTAGTAGAGGATTTGAAGCACTTAAAAAAAACCAAAAAAACAAGTATATAAGAGACATACCCAGCAGCAACCTTGTACAAACTGACATCTACCTATGACATCAACAGCTTGAGTCTTCATACAGGCAAATGTTGATTCCTTTCAATTTAAGTTTTCCTGCATTTTTTTCAGTGGGTGCTTTTTTCTAGCATTTATATACAGGTATAGGATCCCTTATCCGGAAACCCGATATCCAGACGCTCCGAATTACGGAATGGCTGTCTCCCGTAGACTCCATTTTATCCAAATAATCCACATTTTTTAAAATGATTTTCTTTTTCTCTGTAATAATAAAACAGTAGCTTGTACTTGATCCCAACTAAGATATAATTAATCCTTATTGGAAGCAAAACCAGCCTGTTGGGTTTATTTAATGTTTAAATGAATTTCTAGTAGATTTAAGGCATGATGACCCAAATTACGGAAAGATCCATTATCCGGAAAACCCCAGGTCCCGAGCATTCTGGATAACAGGTCCCATACCTGTACCACGTTTCCCTGCATTTTACAACAAAATTGTATACTGGTATGGCTAAAAAATTTTATAGTCTGTTAATGTGATTTACAGTTGGGCTTCATGTTGCCATTTTTTTGTGATCTTTGAATTATTTAACATTCTGTTCAGTGCTCTAGTATTTTAGCTATCTGGGACCAATTTACCCTAGCAAACAGTCATTGGTTTTTAAAAACTGGAAAGAGGCTGAAGAAGAATGCAAATAATTAGAAAACTATAACGAATGAAGCTCAATTGAAAAGTTGCTATGAATAGGTCATTCTATACAGTAAGAGGCTTATTAGAGGTCAGATTTTAGTGGTTTTAGAGTTTTTGAAACCATGACTAAATTCACAAACGTTTTTCACTCAGTTTTGATAGAGTTATACATTGTTATAGACATATAAAGAGTCCATATATTTAGAGAATTAGGTTATGTACTATTACTTTTTACTAAAATTAGACTGTTTGCAAAATCCATTATCTGTGATAAAATATACGCTTCCTGACATTCCCATACAAAGTTTATCCTTCTCTTGATAAGTGTACAATCAAGATGCTACTGTGTGTACCTCAATGAATATATCATAGCCTTGTTGAAACAACATAGTGCATACAGTAATATTGTGCATAAAAAAAGTAAATAGGTGTGCTTCACATGGGAACCTTGGGGTTTAAATAATGCCGCGATGAAAAGAACACTGTGTTCAAGTATCCCATGCAATTAATTATTCAGTATGTAGCACATCCATGGGTGGGCCTGAGTAGAGTGACTTGCTGCTAGTGTATCCTTGAGGCTATGGGCGACTCACTGAAACTCCCAAAAGTGAGTAGTGGTCCTAACAGCTTACCCTCAGGTGTATCCTTGGTGTCTCCTGGTGCACAGATCACTCATCTTGGAAATAACATCAGTCCAGTTTAATTGCTTCAAACAAATAACTTCTTTATTGGACAATGGCAGATGATATGGCTCACAGCAGTCATGTAGTATAACTCTCCAAATACAGTACAATCACAGTACACAGTGGAAAACCTTCATACTTTTCTGATATTCCCAGTAGATCCCTCTCATTGGGTAGTGCAGCCTGACTTGGTGATGTCTCCAGCACTAGAGATCCCATGGGGTATCTTGCACCTTGGCACTTTCCCTGCTCCTGAGCTCACCCACTCGTGTCTCTGTCTGGCGGCTTGATCACCGCAAGGGTACTAACCCCAACTACTCTCTTTATTGGAGCCAGAAAGCTGCTTGCTAAATACACTGCCTCTAACTTTTTCTCCTAGAACGACTATTACACAAACTTCTGACACTAAGTAACACTGTCCCTACATTGGGGCCTGATACTATCCAGACCCACTCCTGTACCCACCTTCCCGCAAGGTGGGATCTAGGAAGAGAGCCCTGAGCACATGTGTTTTCTCCCTTTTAAACTTTTAAACACTGCCTCCTAATGGGCAACCTTGAAACACAATGGGCCCAGGAAAAGGGACATAGCTGCCTGGGAGAATCAAAGACCATTTAGGTGTCCAAATACAGGGGAAACTGCCTTTACAGAGTAAAACATACCTAAACCTCAGGGTCTCTAGAAGTAGCTTGCTTTACTGGTGCAAAACAGTTAAAATTAATTGGTCAATCTATTTATTCACATCCATGTACTATTCTGCAATTAAACAGACCAAGACCGTAAGACCTCAGATAATGCTACCTTCTTCAATTATATATCCTACTACATTAACTTACTCCTCCCTCCAAGAAAACAATCTATGTTGTTACACCCCCTTTGCATCTACCTCATACTTTTATTAACCAGCTGGTTACTGCTATGAATTACCTTCTAGCTACTTCTCATTCTGAGTCTTTTCTAAAACTGTGTTTATACCGTTTAGCAGGCTTTCAAAGAGATTGTAAGTATTTCAAATATTATTATATTTAGGGATGCACCGAATCCAGGATTCGGTTCGGGATTCGGCCAGGATTCGGCCTTTTTCAACAGGATTCGGATTCGGCCGAATCCTTGTGCCTGGCCGACCCGAATCCGAATCCTAATTTGCATATGCAAATTAGGGGTGGAGAGGGAAATCGCGTGACTTTTTGTCACAAAACAAGGAAGTAAAAAAAAAATTCCCCTTCCCACCCCTAATTTGCATATTGATATTAGGGTTTGGATTCGGTTCGGTATTCGGCCGAATCCTTTGCTTAGGATTCGGGGGTCGGCCGAATCCAAAATAGTGGATTCGGTGCATCCCTAATTATATTATATATTATTTTTGTATCCTGAACTCTGCAATTGTTAAATCAATAACATCAATAACATGCATCATTTTTTAAGTCTTGATAAACATAGCATTATAAATCATGTAATTATAGTATACTTTTGACCTGGAAATATACATATGGGGGATGTAATATGTTTCGTGCAAAATAAATTGCAGATATATTTTGCGACCAAATTTACACCATTTTGGACTGATTAAAGACCTCAACTACTTCCTCGTAAAGTTTGCAACCAAATTGCTTTTGTGAACATTCGCAGTGTATGTAATACCATTTTGCAATCGCAAACAATTTTTTGCGACAAAATATTTAACGAAACTCCAGGGCAGGTGTTCACAATGTGCAATTAAGATTTGCAATGCAATAAAAGCCAACAAAATATATTACGTTGCAACAGGCAAATTTTTATTTGCAACGTTTTGCTCTTTGCAAATAGTATAACATTTGGTTTAAAGTAACACCAAAAAATGAAAGAATTTGTACCATTACCGTGCAGGGGTAAAATTGTTGTGTTTGCTTCAGAAACACTACAATAGTTTATAAAAGTGAGTTGCTGTGTAGCCATGGGGGCAGCATTTCAATCTGAAGATTAACTTCTGTGTAAGAACAAAGCCATTGTATTCTACAGCTACCTGTTATTGAACCAGAGCCATTTAGCCCTATTTCAACTAGAATGACTGTCCCCATGGCTACATAGCAGCTTATTTATATAAACTATATTACCTGTTTGTACCTCTTGATCTACCAGCTACAATAAACATTGTCCTATAAATAATATAATATTTTATATGAGTAAGGGTATCCTTCTATAGTATTGTAGAGAGGCATGAATGTAAAAATGAAATTCACTGCGTTCTATACAGTTTATCTGCTATGTGCCTTTAGCCCTATTCAACTTCAATGGCTGTCCCCAGGGCTACACAGCAGCTTATTTGTATAAATGATATTAAACTAGTAGCACTTTCTAAGCAAACATGCATCAGTGCAGGGTAAGAGAACCTTGAATAACTTGAACTTCTATTGATATGGTAAAGAATACATCATGGATAAATGAATTATGGTAAAATGAAAGCATTATGAACATACAGCAGGAAAGCTATCTTGCAAAAATCCTATTGATACTCATGGGTACACACTGGACTTTTGGTTTTTCAGCTTCATGCATATTAGATCTGTTTGCTAAATTCAGTAAGAGCAGGTAGGTGCTGCAATAAATCTATATTGAATTATTTTACTGTAGTTCAGAGACTGAAGCAAAAACTGATTTATGATAAAAGATGGCTACAATTTCTTACATTGTTGATTCATTTTATTTACACAGGTAATATAATATTTTCTACAGTTATGTTTTAACCAGGGGATATTCTCCTGTATTAGCAGTTAATTGTGGTAAGGAGTGCATTCAGTTGCTAAAAAGGTGTATTTTCACATATGAAATGTAGGAAACTGGAAATTGAAAAAGAATAACATGCTTACGTTCAAACAAAGGTCAGGAAATATTACTGTTATTTGCTTTCTTTGGTTTACTTGGGAACACATTCCACCTATTATTAAATAAGCCTAAGTGAGCGAAAGCTTAAAAAAGTGCAGTCAATAACATACTTTTTAGATAAGTACCCTTAACTGATACTGAATGTTATTATTGGCTTCTGCTGGTATGACCTGTGTGTTCTATATGAGCAGAATACAGAAAAAAAGTTGAAAAATTTGCCCTTTATTTTTCCATTTCTTGGTTCTAAAATTTGCTTTGACACCTTTGTTATAAATCCAGACTTGACAAATAACATAAATGCTCATATAGTTATTACTTAGAAATGCCCTACTGTTGTAAATGATCCTACAAGCAGACTCCATTACAGAGATGCAACAGAATCCGAAGTCCATCTTAAGCGCATGGATCCTGATTTACATGCCCTATAAAGAAATCAGCATGAAGGAGAGCTGAGAAAACGTCAGTTGCTTGTTTCATTCCTAATTCATGTGGGATTTGATTCTGGACAGCTGGAAGCTACAACACTGGGAAACATAAAACATTTTTATTAATATTTAAAAATTCATGAAACTGCTGAATCTGTCATAGGTAGAAAACTTGAAAATGTATTTCATTAAAACAGGAGACCTGTTTGATAACAATCAAATGTGCCAGTGTTAGAAGCAGCTGTGCTCCTGTTTCAGTTAGTTCATGAACTGAAAACAAGGGTTCCTCAAGAGCCTTACTGCCTTTACCTACCAAATACTAATGTCAAGTATCAAAAATGACAAATTAAAGTTACAGGTGTCTGATACATATATTTGCAGTGGCCCAAAAACACAGTAACCAAAAAAAATGAATGCAATATTTAATCTTATAAATACAACACATTTTATATTTTAATTTCAAGCATAAGTTATCAGCAGCTACTGCTATGCATGAGTTGCTAGGAATCCCTCAAGGCTCACCAGATGTACCAATAGGGCTGGCCTCTCAGTTGACATGACTTACCCAAATTTATTCTAGATAAAGAACATAGAGCACATTCACTTACCAAGCTATAGTGAGCAAATTGCAATTTCGAGTACAATCATCATGTTTTTCCCCAACAGTGCACTGTTTTATTCCAAATGATGACATCATTGCCTAGGCAAAAGAATGGAGGCAAACAGACAATTTATTGTGTGTGTTATGCTAATGACATACGTGGCCCAATCTTTTGGCGCAACTGAACTGTACCAATTGTTGCAGGGTGCTCCAAGTATCCTGGATATACTGCTTGGTCTGGAGGTGGAGGTAGATTCAGGGTTCCCCTGCATCAATAGGTGCAGCAACACTTAATACAGAACAGAAAGCATTGAACAGGGCTGTAGGGAAGTTTGAGGAGTTTGTTTTGACAAAAGTACCTTTAATGAAACTGATTGTAGGTGCAGCTTACAGAGGGGAAAAGCACAAGTTGCCCACTGCTTAAATGAGCCATAATACCTGTTCTCATATACCAAATGTTATTTTCTGCTCAGAGCAGTGGAATTGGTAGAAGTGCAATCAAATTTTTTCAAGGGTCTTGACATTCGGTTTATTGACCTTCACATTTTGCTTCTGAACCCCTACAGAAGCACACACACACACACACACACACACACATATATATATATATATATATATATATATATATATATATATATATATATATGCCTGTTTTTCAACTCTTTTTTATCAATCAGCAATGGAAAGGGCTAACTTGCTTGCTTCTGTCTCAGACTTTGTTGAAAGAAACCACTGGTTTGAGGAATCCTTTAGCCCTTGGAAGTAACAACGGAATCTCTCTTTCTATCTACTGCCAATCAAAGCTTTGCTCCTCACAAGCAGAATCAAACAATACAATAGCATGAACACAAGACAAACCAGGTAAGCAAAACAAACATTATACATGAACATGAACAGTATGAACAAGGCTGTTCCCCTCTTGCATATACACTTTCCCAATAGAGGTTGCTATATAGTAGATAGAATAAAGAAGAAAAAAAAGATATCCAAGTGTGACTTTACCTTGCATCAAGTAGAATTCATATGCATCCACATGCTATAATACTAATTAAAGGGATACTGTCACGGGAAAGCATATTTTTTTTTTCAAAATGCATCAGTTAATAGTGCTGCTTCAGCACTGAAATCCATTTTTCAAAAGAGCAAACAGATTTTGTTTTCTGACATGGGGCTAGACATATTGTCAGTTTCCCAGCTGCCCCCAGTCATGTGACTTGTACTTTGATAAACTTCAATCACTCTTTACTGCTGTACTGCAAGTTGGAGTGATATCACCCCTCCCCATAGGCTAACATTGACTTCGGTAGGTTTTAGGTGGTGAAGTAGGGGGTCAAAGTTTTTTTTAAAGAGACAGTACTTCGACTATCAAATGGTTGAATAGTCAAACGATTTTTAGTCCGAATTGTTCGATTCGAAGTCGAGGTCGTAGTCGATGGTCGAAGTAGCCAAAAAAACATTCGAAATTCAAAGTTTTTTTTCCTCTATTCCTTCACTTGAGCTAAGTAAATGGGCCCCTAAGTAGGAGAAATAACAGCCTGCAAGAAAGTAATTCCATCCTAAAGGGCAGGCACAAGTCACATGACTGGGCAGCTGGGAAAACTGTCAAAATGTCTAGCCCCATGTCAGATTTCAAAATTGAATATAAAAAAAATCAGTTTGCTCTTTTGAGAAATGGATTTCAGTGCAGAATTCTGCTGGAGCAGCACTATTAACTGATTTGTTTTAGAAAAAAAGTTGTGTTTCCATGACAGTATCCCTTTAATGTTGAGCAAAGAACAGTGCCGTCGACTTTTGGTAATCGCTAATTTTTATCTTGAACGAATAACCTTACATTTGCAAACGTATATCAAGATAAATCCATATAGACCATTCAAAGTCAAAAAGCTGAGGATATCTGTAAATCATTAGTATCACAATTTTGTGACTAGTGGAACCAATGTGGGTGCAGACACAGGGCTATACCCCGCATTAGCAGTTGCCAACTAAAATGAATGTCCCAGTCTATTTGTGCTTCATGATTATAATGAGTCAGATGTATTCACCACTAAATGATAAGCATGGGCTTTAAACAATGTAAAAGACATATTTGGATGACGTGATAACGTGCAGATTGAATTCGCCCCCACAAACAACAGGCTTCCTGACACTGCAATCTGCATAGTGATGAGTTAGCTCAAGTGCTTCATATTTAATATTTCTTCCCTAAAATAGTAGATATCAGTTAAATAAAAAGAATACAAATAAAGTATACAAAATGTTGGAATATTGACCACTTACACGGACACCCTTATTGGCAGGGGCGATCCTGGCCCCTCCGCCGCCAGAGGCAGCAGCTGTTGCTGCTGCCCCCTTCCCCGGAAATTCGCTCTTAAAGTACCAGGAGCAGCATTTTTGCTGCCCCTGGTACCTAGTGGGGCGCTGCCTCCTGAGGCGACAGCCTCAACTTGCCTCATTGGCGAAGCACCCCTGCTTATTGGGCACGGTCACCCAATCCCAGATTCTATGTTTGACAGAAAATGAATTGAGGCTGTTTAAATCCAGGCCACCCTCTGAGATGTTCCTTTTTGCGTAATAAAACTTTTATTTGCATCTATTTTGGAGTGAAGTCCAGTCTTTGTGCCAGCTTACCACTGAATTCTACATGTCTGATACTACCTCCCCAAGCTGAAGGTCTGGGGCTTAAGCACCTGGACCTCCTGTCAGTATTGGTAAGTTTACCTTACTATTCACCAGCTTTGCAACATTGGATCTTTTTTCCTAATCCCCCATCCCATGTTACCCTGCACACATTTACTGTTTAAATCCACTACTGGAAGTCTCCACAATGTCTCCACAATGATGTCCCTTTTGGCAATGATGGAAGATCATTTCATCAAACTCATTTAAAAAGGCTTAGATAAGTTTCTGCAACTGGGACATTTCTGTTTAAATTGGAAACTGGATGATATGCCCTTATTCCGTCATGGCAAGGAAGGACAAAGACTAGTCTGTTCTGTGCTTTTGTCAATCACTATCTGCAGCTCTGAAATGGAAAATAGAGCAGGTTATCCTTATATTAGAGGAAACTACATTTGCACAAATTGTGCAAAAGGCAGGAAGATTTTATTAGTATTGAATGGACAAAATGATTTTCCTTTACATGGCCAATCTAAGATAGATATAGTGAGTGCTTAGTTCTCTTTTAAAATATGTTTCTTTGCCCATGATTCTCATTTCATTTATTCATATGAGTGTATATATATACATAGCTTTTTATATCTGAATTAATTTAAGTCATTCTGTGTGGTCCTTCAATGGGATCCATATATAACTCACTGATTCATTTGATGCACATGCTCACATGTAAGTACAATGCTTCTTTTGCCTTTTCTTTTCCCCTAGCATTCATCCCAGTTATTGGCAAACCGAACATGCATAAGGGATTCTCTTACATCCGAGGAGGAGACTTCTTTGTAGGCTATGAAAGTTGATGGCGTTTGCTTACTTTGTTGCCATGTAGCAATAGATGAATATACGATAGGGACAAGGATTTCCCAATGCTGCTCTTTAGGGCTAAAAATATTCTCTCACAATCTGTAACAGTGGTGTATTAGCCTTATTAACAATATGTACTTGTTTTCTTGAATAGATTCTTTCGGTGGGGCTACGGAGTATTAAAGATATGCCCTGTTCCCAGGTTAATGTGATTTCGAATGAATACAGCTTCAAGGAATGTGACATCTGTTCCCACAGAGTTACTCTACTTTTGGTTATATTGCATTAAAAGCAAATGTATATAACATAAATTACAATTTTTTTTACAATAGAATGTACTTTTAATTCAGGAGTCAATACATCACCACTATATTGCAATACAGGCTCAGGATCTACTGTATTATGTGGATGTCGTTCCTGCAGAAAGCTCAGATTTGACAATGTCATATCCCATAGTGTCCAAGTTAAGCAAAACATTTTTGTTTGCTGATTTGTTCATCTGTTGTTCTTAGCTGAATTACTTTTTCTTTTTAATAATAAGACACTACTGCGTACATGCTGCTAACTATTAAGGTAAGTTTTAATTAAGCCAAAGTCAACATATGCGCACTTATAACAGTCTATGATTTGCTTGCCCCAACTTAGTTTAGATTTTTAATTCTGTTGCATCAGGGAGTACATTTGCACATTATTAGTCAGAACAGGTCAGGCAGGTGCATTTGCTCTGTCTTACACCTTGTGCCACAGACTCCCTTCTCCTTTTAGAGTGTAAACTCAACTGTGCAGGGCCTGTGTTACATCTTATAATAGTTATTGGTTGTATTTTGTAATATTTGTGTAACCTGTATGTGAAATGCATATACCTATTTATTGAACAGTGATGTGGAATATATTGACGCTTTTTACTGTAAATATGTATTGATAAAAATAATAAAGTTGTTAGGAGCCTGTTTTGGTACCTTTTTGAATGGCACTGAACAGGGAACCATTTTAGAGCATCGCACTGGAGTTAACTGTTTTAAGGTTTGAAATCTCTGGAAACGTGGAGGACTAAAATAATTCAGACAAAGGATAACTTTGTCTTCTGTCAGTAGAATGATAATGGCAAAGGAGTTCTTAAAAATCCCAATTGACAATCAAGCGGTAAATGTTTTAGTTTATGCCAGAAGATATTAACCTGTGATATAAGGGGTTAGTGATGGGTCAATCGGACCAGTTTTTCCAAAAATTTGCAAAACAGCGAACATTTGCTATGCTATGCTAAGTCTCAGTGTGTCAAACTTTTTTTCTTGCATGACAATTTTTTTTCACCCATTGGAGTCTATGGGTGCCATTTTTGCGGCGAAACTTGGCGGAAAATGACGCTCGTTGCTAGTTACAGACATTTTTCATGGCTTAGTATTTATTTTTAAAGGGGTTGCTCACCTTCACTTTCCTTAGTAGTTTTCAGATTGTTTACCAGAAATAAAGACATTTTTCAGCTGTTTACCATGTTTGATTCTTAAAGGAAAACTATACCCCCAAAATGAATACTTAAGCAACAGATTATCATATCATATTAAGTGGCATATTAAAGAATCTTACCAAACTGGAATATATATTTAAGTAAATATTGCTCTTTTACAGCTCTTGCCTTGAACCATCATTTTGTGATGGTCTGTGTGCTGTCTCAGAGATCACCTGACCAGAAATACTGCAGCTCTAATTGTAACAGGAAGAAGTGTGGAAGCAAAAGACACAACTCTGTCTGTTAATTGGCTCATGTGACCTAAGAAGTATAGTATGCTTGGTATGTTTGTGTGCACAGTGAATCGTACAATCTCAGGGGGCGGCCCTTATTTTTTAAAATGACAATTTTCTATTTATGACTAGCCAATGGCACATACTACTTAATAAGTACATTATTATGAAAATGGTTTGTTTACATGAAGCAGGGTTTTAAATATGAGCTGTATTATGCAATATATTTTTATAGAGACCTACATTGTTTGGGGGGGGTATAGTTTTCCTTTAACTGTGTTTCAAAATTGAAGTTTAAAATGTAATGTTCCTGTCTCTGGTGTTTCAGTCTGGCAGGTCAGTAATCCAGGTGCAGAACTATTACAATTGGATCCAATTAGTGGCTACATGAGTTGATAGATTTATCAGCAGCGTCCTTGGAATATTAGAAACTATTGTATCAATTCTAACAGCTGCCTTTAATGAGACTCAGGGATTCTGCTCAGCACAAGGATAAGAAATGTATCAACTAATGTATCAATTTAGAACAGTTACAGAGTCAGTGACCCCCCCCATCACAGAGCTAATTTAGACATAAGAAGGTGAAAAATGAAAAAAATTTAAAAAACAGCAACAAATAGAAAGTGACTAAAAAAAAGTATTTATTTCTGGTGAACTATTTATTGGAAAATAACTTAACTTAAAAGATCAACAACACCTTTAGCATGAAATCCTATCATTAAAGTTAACCCCTTCTAATCAACTGGTATGCGTACCAATGCCTTCAAGATATACTCAGCTTAAAGAACTAAGGAGAGAGTATAGTTATGCTGAAAATAACACCAATATGCCTCTATTTGGTGGGAATTTTCATGATGAAGTAATGGGTTTATAAGGTAATATGAAGAAATGGGAATACAATAGAAAATATGTGTGTAGCTTTAAAAGGGGTGATTCCATTTGGTTATAGGACCACTTTTGTTTTTGTGCCAGCACAATAATAACATTATATTTTACCTTGGTTTGATGTCTTTCTAGCACTGATTTATGTTTGTGCTTTTAAATTAATCCTGTTACTTGAGCAGACAAAATAATACAGACTGACCTTTATTACTGATGGGTAAATAGTCTTTCCCTTATTTCCCAGGCCAGAGGCACAGGCTCCAAGGCAGAATCCGACCAGCAAAGACATCATTTAGTTTTATGATCTTCTGTAATTTAGGTTGAGACTTTTATTTAGATATTGGGTGCCAAAACAGTTTATCTGCAGATTCCTCCTCCTTCACAGTTTAGAATAGCACCCCACAGACTCAAGCTGAATTTTATATGTCCTTGAAGAACTATTGATTCTTGTTGTGCTCATTATTTCTGCCAACCATGCACAGATCTCTGCTTCATGCTCTTTTGCATGGCACAAAATACAAATATTTATAAACCGGCTATAGTTTACATTGAACAGTTGAATATGGAAATATGAATGTTATAAAGCACTTTATACAGTGAATATATATATATATATATATATATATATATATATATATATATATATATATATATATATATATATATATATATATATATATATATATATATATATATATATATATATATATATACAGTGGTGTGAAAAACTATTTGCCCCCTTCCTGATTTCTTATTCTTTTGCATGTTTGTCACACAAAATGTTTCTGATCATCAAACACATTTAACTTAATTAGTCAAAGATAACACAAGTAAACACAAGTAAACACAAAATGCAGTTTTTAAATGAGGGTTTTTATTATTTAGGGAGAAAAGAAATCCAAACCTGTGTGAAAAAGTAATAGCCCCCTGAACCTAATAACTGGTTGGGCCACCCTTAGCAGCAATAACTGCAATCAAGCGTTTGCGATAACTTGCAACGAGTCTTTTACAGCGCTCTGGAGGAATTTTGGCCCACTCATCTTTGCAGAATTGTTGTAATTCAGCTTTATTTGAGGGTTTTCTAGCATGAACCGCCTTTTTAAGGTCATGCCACAACATCTCAATAGGATTCAGGTCAGGACTTTGACTAGGCCACTCCAAAGTCTTCATTTTGTTTTTCTTCAGCCATTCAGAGGTGGATTTGCTGGTGTGTTTTGGGTCATTGTCCTGCTGCAGCACCCAAGATCGCTTCAGCTTGAGTTGACGAACAGATGGCCGGACATTCTCCTTCAGGATTTTTTGGTAGACAGTAGAATTCATGGTTCCATCTATCACAGCAAGTCTTCCAGGTCCTGAAGCAGCAAAACAACCCCAGACCATCACACTACCACCACCATATTTTACTGTTGGTATGATGTTCTTTTTCTGAAATGCTTTGTTACTTTTACGCCAGATGTAACGGGACGTGCACCTTCCAAAAAGTTCAACTTTTGTCTCGTCGGTCCACAAGGTATTTTCCCAAAAGTCTTGGCAATCATTGAGATGTTTTTTTAGCAAAATTGAGACGAGCCTTAATGTTCTTTTTGCTTAAAAGTGGTTTGCGCCTTGGAAATGTGCCATGCAGGCCGTTTTTGCCCAGTCTCTTTCTTATGGTGGAGTCGTGAACACTGACCTTAATTGAGGCAAGTGAGGCCTGCAGTTCTTTAGATGTTGTCCTGGGGTCTTTTGTGGCCTCTCGGATGAGTTGTCTCTGCGCTCTTGGGGTAATTTTGGTCGGCCGGCCACTCCTGGGAAGGTTCACCACTGTTCCATGTTTTTGCCATTTGTGGATAATGGCTCTCACTGTGGTTCGCTGGAGTCCCAAAGCTTTAGAAATGGCTTTATAACCTTTGAAATTGAACTCAGGTGTGATAAACCACAGTTAAGTTATTTTTTAACAAGGGGGGCAATCACTTTTTCACACAGGCCCATGTAGATTTGGAGTATTTTTTCTCCCTTAATAACGTAAACCTTCATTTAAAAACTGCATTTTGTGTTCAATTATGTTATCTTTGACTAATAGTTAACGGTTTTTGATGAGCAGAAACATTTAAGTGTGACAAACATGCAAAAGAATAAGAAATCAGGAAGGGGGCAAATAGTTTTTCACACGTATATATATATATATATATATATATATATATATATATATATATATATATATATATATATATACTGAATATATATATATATATATATATATATATATATATATATATATATATATATATTGACTGATATCCATAGTACATGGATAACTGGTAAGATTACATCTACCAATTGAGCAGGCAGTTCATACAGGGCAGCACCACTCTGAATGATGTGCATATTTACGGATGGGTATAAGGATGCCTGGTGACCGGTTGGAGATGGGAGGAGAGATGCTGAAAACAGAGACAGAGAACAGAGAACTGTGGCAATTCATTTAGTGAGGAAGGCAGAATGCAAAGTGCAAAAATGGCCTTCACAGTCATAAATGACCCTTCCTGTCTCACCGGAAGAATTCCTAACCGGAAGCGGTTATTGGGGGATAATAGTTTCTATACCTGTACCTACAAACCTTCTTCCCTCATTCTGGCTACACATTTAAGGAAAACAATACTACTAAAATGAATACTTAAGCAACATAAAGTATATATCATATTAAGGGCATATTAAAGAATCTTATCAAAGTGGAATATAGATATCAGTAAATATCAGTAAACACTGACCTTCTACATCTTTTCCCTTGAGATCTTTTTTTTATGATATTCTCTGTGCTGCCTCAGAGATCACCTGACCTGACTGAGTAACTTGTAACTGTAATTAATTTGCATCTTTTGCTAACTAGTGATGAACATAGTCCATTAACACTTCTTTTTATCCTGGATTTAAGGAGCCGCAAGTTGCATCAAAATATTGGAAGGTAGTTGATAGCCTCAGTGGTTCTGAATTAAGAACACTATGGGGGTTATTTACTTAACCCAAAAAACCCGGAAAAAATTTGTTTTTTTTTGTATAAAATCCAAATTTTTGTGAAGAAAAATCATGAATTTTTCAGAATTTAATAAACCCTAAGGATGAAAAAAGTTAGAATCCAAAAATCCGGCATCTCAGACCCGCCGAGGTTGCATATAAGTCAATGGGAGAAGTCCCAAACATTATTTGATCTATGCTGGGTTTCGTGCAATAATCGGAAGTATTCAGGGTTTTCATGCAAAAATCCGAAAAATTCTGGAAATTCCAAAAAATTCATACGATTCGTATTTTTCATGATTTTTACCCGCAAATTTTTTTCCCGGGAAAGTGTATTAATAAATAAGCCAAAAAAACTTGTGCAGATTTGGTAGGCGTTTTTTTTTTCAGAAAATATTGAGATTAATTCAGATTTATTGGTTCTTATTTATCAAAATTTGGATTTGTGTCATTCTATTTTTTTTTTGCACCACAAATACAGTCATGAATTTTGCTCATTTATTAAGAATGAAAATAAAATAATTGTTAGTGAATACAATCTAGAAATAAAAAAAAACAAATAATAATAATACCACCAATTTGTAGTTTACTCTCCTTTTTACCAAGTTTAAAAGAGCTTAAAAAGTACGAAAGAATCTAAAACTTTGAATTAGATAAATATTTTACAATTTTCTATGGACAGATCCCATTGACTTCTACATGACCTTTGCAGCTATTAGATACTGAGGTCTTATATTAGAGGTTTTCATGCTTTCTTTGTTTGTTTAATAAATACTGAAAAATAGTGTTTTTAAAGTCATTATTTGAATGCATGGTTATTAGTGCAAAAAAGTTTTTTTCACATAAAAAATAAAAAATATGAACATTGATAAATCAATCCCTTAAAGGAAAACTATACCCCCAAAATGAACACTTAAGCAACAGATAGTTCATATCATATTAAGTGGCATATTAAAGAATCTTACCAAACTGGTATATATATTTAAGTAAATATTGCCCTTTTACATCTCTTGCCTTGAGCCACCATTTCGTGATGGTCTGTGTGCTGCCTCAGAGATCACCTGACCAGAAATACTACAACTCTAACTGTAACAGGAAGAAGTATGGAAGCAAAATACACAACTCTATCTGTTAATTGGCTCATGTGACCTAACATGTATGGTTTGTTGGTATGTTTGTGAGTACAGTGAATCCTACGATCCCAGGGGGCGGCCCTTATTTTTTAAAATGGCAATTTTCTATTTATGATTACCCAATGGCACATACTACTAGAAAAGTATATTATTATGAAAATGGTTTATTTACATGAAGCAGGATTTTACATATGAGCTGTTTTATGCAATAACTTTTTATAGAGACCTACATTGTTTGGGGGGGTATAGTTTTCCTTTAATGTTTCTTGCCCAGACTGATGCAGTATTACCATCAATGTTTAATCTTGGGCGTGCATGCCACCATTGTTAATTATTGTAGCCTTAAAGAAAGAAGTAACATCAAAAAATGAAAAGGATTTAAAGTAATGAAAATATAATATACTGTTGCCCTGCACTGGCAAAACAAAGTTTGTATCAGACACTCTACTATACTTTATATAAACAAGCTGCTGCGTAGCCATGGGGGCCATTCAAAGCTGAAAAAGGAGAAAAGGACCAGGTTACACAGCTGACAACAGATAAGTTCTGTAGTACACAATGGAATTCTTCAGAACTTTTCTGTTATCTACTGTGTATCCTGTGCTTGAATGGCTGCCCCATGACTACACAGCAGCTTTTTTATATACAGTATACTGCAGTAGAGTTTCTGAGGCAAACACACCCGTTTTACAAGTGCAGGGCAGCAGTACTTTGTATTTCCATTGCATCAAATCCTTTTCACATTTTGGTGTTACTGTTCTTTTAAAGGAGCACTTTGATTTATTTCTGGAGGCCGAACTATGGAATAATCTAGAACTTCCCAGGACCCAGACCTTGAGTATCTTTTTTCCACATGTGCTTCTACTCAATCTCCTTCTCTCTCTGTTCCTCCACAATATTTTTTTTTTCTGTAGAGGAGAAAAAAGGTCTCACACTTTCCTGCTCTGGGGCAAAAGTTTTCTCTTTCCACCTGTCATTTTTAAAATGATTTCTTCCGATGTCTTACTGAAACATATTTTTCTTTCCTAAGGATGTACAAATAAGGCATGCTTGCAGCCAGAGAATGGTATGACCACAATGCCTAACTTGCAGTTACCAATAAATCCAGAATATATCTTGAATTCAGTAAAACTTTCTGTGAGGGACATCTAATATTAAGGCCTTTCAGTTTCTTTCAAGCAGAAGTTAATGGGTTTCAAATTTAAAATCAATGCTACTGCTGGAATGCACAAAGCTCTAGCAGCCAAACACAGTGCTTTGCAAAAGTCTAGAGACCCTTGAACAATTCTGTCACTTTACTCAATAACAAATCATACCATGAAATGTTGTTCTCTATATTTATTTTGCAGCACTGAAGCTTACATTTCATCTTTTTTAATATAAGAATTTTTTTTTAGAAAAAGTAAAATATGCTATTTGCATGAATATTCAGTCCTCAAACTTTAATATTTTGTAGGGTCACCTTTGCAGCAATAACAGTTTCAAGGCTGATTTGTCCTAACTTGTCATTTTAGCCAGATGATCTTTGCTCACTTGCATTTTCAGATAGTGTCACATATTACTAATGTGTTTGAGAATTTGTTGCGCGCATAAATATTGTTGCGTGTCAAAATGATTCGGACTCCCATTGACTTGAATGCATTTGGAAAAAAGAGTGGCGCATATAAAAATTGTCGCTTGTGTCAAAATTGTTGGGCGTCAAAATAACTTTGACATCCATTGACTTCACAGAGTTTTGCAAATTTTTCGCATTTTCGCTAATTTTTCCGGTGTTTCGAAGATTTTTAGATGGAGCAAATGGGACAGCTTCACCCATCATTAATAAAGACTCTATATACTCAAGAAATTCACTAAGGTTTTCCATAAAGGATCCTCCATTGCCTGAAAATGTCACTCTACATGCATCCAATGCTTCCATTGCAGGTTCAGGTCATTGTAGATCCCACTGGTCTCCGAACAATCACAGTACAGTCCACCAAAGTTCATAGTATTTTGTATTAATATAATTAATATTTATTGCTGTGTCACATAAACAAATTACAGCATAGATGGTCAATACAGGTTAAAGACAGCACACAGAAATATTAAACGCTGTTACCCAAAAATTCTACTGCCTACTAAGGCCAGGGCTTCTTATACACCTTTGACCCAGGCAAATCACAAAAAAGGTGACTTTTCAAGTTTTACAGACCCAAAAGTTGTTTACACATAACCAATAGCATGCAACCCCATGGCTATGCAAGTTACCAATTTACAATACAATCACACAACTGTTTGTACATACTCCTTGTGTCATTTAGCAAGCAACAGTCCCTGTTATAAATGTATCATAATGTATAACCCCCCCACACACTCCCTACACTCACGAGTATGTAATAGTAGCATAGCATAGACATTAAGGGGGTTATTTATTAAGCTTTGTCAAGTCAAGAGTGAGTTTATTGTCATTTCATCCATATACGTTTGTACAGTACACAGTGAAACTAAACAATGTTCCTCTAGGACCATGGTGCTACACACAACATAGATCTACCGGACAACAGACAAAAAGTGCAAAAATATGCAACTCCTCCAAGACAGGTCAGCACAGTGCAGGGACAGGACAAGACAGTGCACACGCAACAGATATAATATGTTAAGTAAATAATGCTAAACGTCAGACATGTTTCTAGTTGGACTTTTAAAGGGGAAAATAAAAATGTTCAGGATTTATTAAGTCCAATGGGGTTATAAGGCAGATGAAAAAAGTTCTCCAGCTCATCTAATAGTCAATGGCAGATGTGCTGCTAAAAATTGGAAAATATGCACTGGGTTCCCAAAACAATTTTAGCTTTTGGCCAATTTTACGAAAAAATTGTAGGTTTTCATTGCAGATCCAAAAAAACAGTAGGATTCGGATTTGACTTTTTCTGCTGAAGAAAAAATTGTGAAAATGTATCAATAAATAGTGATGGGCGAATCAATTAGTCTGGCACAAATTTACGGTGAATTTCCGCGTTTCGACGACAGCGAATAAATTTGCGAATCACCGGCAAAAATTAGACGGTGAAAATTTGTCGCCGTCAATTTCCGATTTTCACTATTTTTCAGGGAAAAAGTTTGAATTTCACGATTTTTTTGTGAAAACGCCTAATTTCACAATTTTATCGAGAAATTTTCACCGTTTTGCGAATTTCTCGATTTTTGTGGGAAATTCGCGATTTTTTTGGCAAATCGTAATGGGAGAAATTCGCCCATCACTATCAATAAATGGGGGAAAAGTCAGTGCGGATTTGGTCGGGGTCGATTTCAGAAAATAGTGAGAACTTTTCGGATTTTGATAAATAACCCCCTAAGTATCTATTAAGAATCTATTCTGCATTCGGAGACACTTTAAAGGGATACTGTCATGGGAAAAAAACATTTTTTCAAAATGAATCAGTTAATAGTGCTGCTACAGCAGAATTCTGCACTGAAATCCATTTCTCAAAAGAGCAAACTGATTTTTTTTATATTCAATTTTGCAATCTGACATGGGGCTAGACATATTGTTAATTTCCCAGCTGCCCCAAGTCATGTGACTTGTGCTCTGATAAACTTCAATCACTCTTTACTGCTATACTGCAAGTTAGAGTGATATCAACCCCCTCCCTTTTCCCCCCCAGCAGGAAAACAAAAGAACAATGGGAAGGTAACCAGATAGAAGCTCCCTAACACAAGATAACAGCTGCCTGGTAGATCTAAGAACAGCACTCAATAGTAAAAACCCATGTCCCACTGAGACACATTCAATTACATTGAGAAGGAAAAACAGCAGCCTGACAGAAAGCATTTCTCTCCTAAGTGCAGGCACAAGTCACATGACTGGAGGGCAGCTGGGAAATTGACAAAATGTCTAGCCCCATGTCAGATTTCAAAATTGAATATAAAAAAATCTGTTTGCTCTTTTGAGAAATGGATTCAGTGCAGAATTCTGCTGGAGTAGCACTATTAACTGATGCCTTTTGAAAAAAATTTTTTTTCCCATGACAGTATCCCTTTAAAGACACAGCAGTAACTTCTTGCAAAACAATGGCACAACAATTAAATTTAGCAAATTGCTGCATAAGCAGAAAACCATTGAAATGTGTAAAATTTCATAACTCCCAAGTAATTAAAACCACATAGCATGGGTTATTATTACAACTACTTTTTTACTGCAACTCATAGAATTTTATAGTAGCAGGGATTTGCCATTTGCAATTTTCTAATTTGAATTTTTTTCTAAGCTCTCATTTTAGGTAATGTGTGTTGCGCAAGTACTTTCAGATGGGTGTTTCTTTGCATGTGTTGTTAGGATAGGGGTTTTTGGCGTTAACTAAACTATTTTGGTTCTTTTCAAAAATGTTACTTTTAAATGTCATTTATACTTGGGTTCTCAGGCCAAGAATAACATCTATAGCAGAACATTAAGAACTTGCCTTGTGATGTAAAGTAATGTGTTGGCTCCTTTTGTATCTACAATGTATAGAAGGTGTTCAGAATGTCCTCTGCTAGGACAGAGGCTAGGAGATGAGGACATCTGAAATGAAACCCTTCTTAATAATAGCTACCGATACATGTTTAACCTTTTCCTTATATTATCTGTCAAATATTGTATAGACATTCTTCATTGTTATGAACTACCACAGTTGTAGGACATGAATACTCAAATTAATGCACTGTGCAGCCACTTTCTAGCTGGATTCTAAAATTGCAAGTCGCTAACATTGTCTCAACCGACTCCAGTTGTTGTGTCAGTTGTGCTAAAGAGATAGCCTTTTTCCCCTACATGCACATGGCTTGTCTTGACTTTCTGACTAGTTCATAAATAGTCAGGTTTTATAGACATTTGGAGAAATATGCATAGATGCCACAGTTCTTTGAATTTTTAAAGCTGCACAAGCAATGGTAAAAATGTATTCTAAAACAATGCTTTGTGAGTTTTCCTTCAGGTCAACGTAACTGGTTTAAAACTGGCGCCAATACAAATAATACATGTCGGACTACTAAGGGTCAGGGCACACGCTCAGATTCGGGGAAATCTCCTCTTCTTTGGGGCGACTTATCTCCCCAAACTGCCTCCCGCCAGCTAGAATGTCAATAGCTGGCATGATGGCACTCGGAGCGCTTCGTTTTCTGAAGTCGTTGAAGTTGCTTCACAAGGAAACTTCAGACAACGAAGCGATCGAGTGCCATCCCACCGGTGATCTACATTCTAGGAGCCATAGCTAGGCAGTACATGCATGCATTTTTATTTAAAAGAATTGTTCCCAGCTGTTAAAGCATAAGTGCATCTCTCTCTTCCACCTTTCTTCTGCCGTATAGTAAGTTATATATGTATACAAGCAGGGAGAGCAACACTCCAAAAGCAGATTAAGATACAAATTTAGCTTTATTGGTAACACTAAGGGGCAGATTCACTAACTTCGAGTGAAGGATTCAAAGTAAAAAAACGTCGAATTTCGAAGTGTTTTTTGGGCTACTTCGACCTTCGACTACGACTTTGAATCGAAGGAACTAAAAATCGTTCGACTATTCGACCATTCGATAAAGTACTGTCTCTTTAAGAAAAAACTTCGACCCCCTAGTTCGCCATCTAAAAGCTACCAAACTCAATGTTAGCCTATGGGGAAGGTCCCCATAGGCTTTCCTAAGTTTTTTTGATCGAAGGATATTCCTTCGATCGTTGGATTAAAATCCTTTGAATCGTTCGATTCTAAGGATTTTATTGTTCGATCGAAGGATTATTCCTTTGATCGTTCGATCGCACTATTTGCGCTAAAATCCTTCGACTTCGATATTTGAAGTCGAAGGATTTTAATTCCCAGTCGAATATCGAGGGTTAATTAACCCTCGATATTCGACCCTTTGTGAATCGGCCCCAAAATGTTTAAAACTCTGGAGTCCAAAAAAACATCATCTGACAAAATAAAGCCAACTTGGTAGTTGAGTGTGCCTTTCATTTAATTTAATATATACTGTATATATAGAATATTTCTCATTCTCGGTGACTCATTCACTGAACAAAGTGATCTTGCCACAAAAATATCAAAGGTCTGGGTTAAACAGCAGAAGTCTAGTGAGTGAATGTTTAACCTTTGCATCACTGTTGCCCACATTGCATTGAGCTATTTTCATGGTAAAGTCTGCAGTTAGCTTTACAGAGGGACTAGCATTTGAAGATGAGCCAGCTGTAACTAGTAATTGTAGTAACACTTCCTGACATCTTTGTTACTGAAAAAAGAGGCTCCAACAATTTTAACACAGTGAAGAAATCCCTTTTGGTGCAGGATTTCTCAAACTCTCAGGGGAACAACACTTCAGTTGGAAGGAGATCAATATTTACAGCTTTGGTCGTTCTAAAGGCAGTGTTGCAAGCAGAAACGGGACTGCTTTCAGCAGTGAAATGTTGACACTAGCTTATGGTAATTCCTCCATGGACAGGATACAAACCTATCAGTGAAAAAAAGAAATGTATTGCAGCACAAGGTTTCAGTACATCAGGAAATTATCGTTTGTATCATGGATTTTCAGTCTTTCTGTCAAGGCTCCATATTTTTGTATGTATAGCACGGATTTCTTGCATGGATTATTTAGAATACTGAAACGTACTATATGCAAATATGGGGCAGTTTCATTATTGGAAGAGCAGTTTTATAAAGGATACCTAGGCAGGGTTATAAGAGAATAAGCAGGTACTTACATTTGTAAACCTCTGTCTAAATGTAATGATCACTTTGGGCCAACAGTTTACATGGCCTAACTAATCCCAAGATTTACACACACTCATGTATATCACGACTCAGATTAGGTCTGGACTGAAAATCAAAATTGGCCCTGGTATTTCAGGTACAAAGAGGTCCAAATAGAACCTCATAGGTTTAATAAATAGTGAGTGTCCATGGTTGTTGTGTTTTGATGTAGCTGAACACATTACTGTACTGCCCCCAGCAATCTTTCACCTTGTGAATATGAAATCTTTCTTACAATTCTGTGCAACGTGTGCTGATTGATGCATGCCAGGTTTCTAGCATCTCTTGGGAGTATGTTTTACCCTGTGTTTATTTTATCTGTGCGATGCATACCGCTGACTCATTTATTCAACACTTTACAGGGATTGTTCATCACTCACATCACAACGTCAAAACCTTTCAGGGCCGGGCCAGCCCCTTCGCATACACGTGCGAAAGTGCTTGTGCACCATAACAGAGGGGAGTGAAGGAGGGAATGAAGGGGAACAGAAAGGGCAGGGGAGGGAAGTAGGGGCGAGCAACAGAGGGGAGGGAGGTAGGGAGGGGAAAGAGTCAGAGGAGGGAGGCAAGAGCTGCAGAGGGGAGCGAATCTGGACTAGGAATAGGCAGAAGAATCTTGAACAGGCCCCTGCCCAGCGCCCCCACATCATTGCGCCCTAGGCAGATGCCTCTTCTGCCTACCCTTAGTTACGGCCCTGCTAACCTTAAATATATTGCAGATCTAAAGGTGACCAAAATAGTGTTGCACTAGTTAGTTTAGGTTTGCCAGTTCTCTTACTTAAAGGACAAGGAAAGGCAAAAAAATAAAATCCCAGTTTTCTAAAAAATCTATTTCCAATATACTTTAATTAAAAAATGTGTACCATTTTTATAAAAAAAACTGACTGTATGCAGTGGAATTCCCCCTTTTCTGCTGTGGATAGGAATTGTCAGACGGTCCCTAACTGCTGAGCAGGGAAACAATCATACTTATGAACAGCAGGGGGAGCTGCCGCCTTACTTCCCAGCCATGCAGAACTCAAGCAGCTTTGTTTGTTTCCCTGTAGAGTAGTCGGTGACTGTGTAGAGATTTGTATTGGATTTTATTTTTGCCTTTACATCCCCTTTACTGTTTCCAACTCCAGCTGTAGGGACAAAGATCATGGAGCCAGATTTAAACGGATACACTGGGATTCAATTTGGAGGATACTTTGCTGCAGCCACTGATTATGGAGAGTTGAAGAAAGTTTGTATTAAAGGACAATGTTGGGCACATATTCCTCACACAAAATGCATCATTGCATCATATTTTCCCCCTCCGTTAGCCGCACTGTAGTGTTTTCCTGAATGCAAGATGTGCTTCAACCAGGTGGCCATTTTCTATCTGCTACATCATCATTTATATTTGTATATCCAGCCACGCCTGATGACCTTGTTTAGAAGTTTTTTTTGGTAATGTAACTTTATTAGCAAGTATGTGTAATCCTACTCACTCCTACATGTAATCCCACTCACGCATGCATAATCCAGATCACTCATATGTATAATCCCACTCATACTTGTAATCTCACTCATGTGTACATGTAATCTCATTCACTCATATGCATAATCCCATTCATACTCATACATTTGCATAATCATATGCATAATCCCACTCACTCATATGCATAATCCCACTCATACTCATAATCCCATTCATACTCATATGCATAATCCCACTCATGCTCATAATCCCACTCACTCATATGCATAATCCCACTCATACTTATAACCCCACTCATGGCCTCTTTGAAATCTTTAGATAACTGCCACTCTGGTCGTTAAAAGGTTAACAGTAAGGATGTATGATCCCACTCATTCATGCATAATCCAGCTCACTCATGCATAATCCCGCTCACTCTTGCATAATCCTGCTCACGCATGCATAATCCCACTCACTCATGAATAATCCAACTCACTCATGCATAATCCATCCTAATCCCACTCATATGCATAATCCCACTCATACTCATAATCCCACACACTCATACATGTATGAGTGGGATTAGGCATATGATCGGGATTATGATGGATTATGCATAAATGAGTGGGATTATGAATGCGTTAGCAGGATTATGCATGAGTGAGCGGGATTATGCATGAGTGAGCAGGATTATGCATGTCCTTTAAGGAAACATAGTAAAATATTAATTTGTGAGATATTAGCACAGATTCTTTTTTTGCTAAAAACCAGTGAAAACATTATTTTCATTTGTATTACCTATTAGAAGCATGCTATGAGTTGATCCCACACAAAATATAATTTTTATTAATAAAGTCTTTCCTATTTATGCAATGGAAATATGTGTACAAATGTTTTCAAATGCTAATGTACTTGCTAACTGTTTGTTTACTATCAGAAGACTTGGGAATCCCCATTCATATGCTAATTGCCTTGCTGGAATTGTGCATTAGATATACAACTCACATCATTCTCCCACATAAATAAGAAATGTGTGCACATAAACAAGCACTTAATCACAAAGTATTCAGAATGTTGGTTCCTGTTAAGCCATAGGAGTGTAGTAACGCAAACAATATTTTAATTCATGCTTTTATACCTTTTACAGAATAGACAGTGGGTCTCATAGAAAGCTACCACGCGGAGACAACATTTAAGGAGCTTACATTTTATATCAAGACTTGCATCAACATACTTTTCTCACACAAATTTTTCTGTTAAATAGCACCCAAATGTAAGCACCATAATTACTCCCACACTGAATGTGAGTTACAAGCTGGCACAAATTTTGCACCGGCATAGTGGGGGTGTAACATGTAGAGAAACTGGAATTCAATTAATTGATTG
This sequence comes from Xenopus laevis, assembly GCF_017654675.1. NCBI lineage: Eukaryota > Metazoa > Chordata > Amphibia > Anura > Pipidae > Xenopus > Xenopus laevis. The sequence continues at coordinate 44,794,312 of NC_054372.1, forward strand.
TGGTAAAAAAAACATGGCAAATTGCCCTGCTTTGAGCTTTGCATTCTGCTTCTATTGGTTAGTAAACTGGGTTCCCATTTTTTAACTTTACATACTACCTTCCTGTGTTACAGAATTTCTGCAGATGGAGCAGAGACAATTCATTGCCATTTTTGGCTACTTGCAATAGTCATCGTTGCATTCATGAGATGCAGGTGGGAGAAGGCATGTAGACACCTCACTGTCCCGTAGCTTGTGCAACCTTCAGACGTGCAGTTCGTGCCAAGTTTTTTCTCCAACCCCCATTCATCTGCAAGCACATGGATTGAACTGCTCTATCACAGGGTTTGCTTATACATAGGTACACCACGACAAAGACAGCTACACATTGGCCAGTTATCGTCTGGAGAATTACAAAACTAAGCATCAACTAGTAGAGTATGACAGTGCTAGCAGAAAACCCTTGAGCTAACAACTACAGTATGCTACCTCTCTAAATGAATGCATTCATGATAATGTCCATGATCAGCTGCTGTAGTTTGCAAGCCCAGTTTGGAATCCAACAGGGCAGGTTCCAGGATGCCTCTTGATGGTCCACTAATTGTGCTCTCTTCTTTATAAAACATTTAGGCAAGGCGTTCTGGGCTTCTGTGGTGTCACTCTGTCACAGAGTTTTTCTCCTTTGGTCTCACCGGGCTGGGTTCACTATCCTAAGCATTAGTCATGTAATTTCTAACTTTGTATTGTTTTTACTATCCTTTTAATGGAATTTAATGGAAAGCTACGGATATGCTTTCTTTCTTTTTAATTTCATGATTTATTCATATATCCAGTTCGTTTGAAAGGTTGAAAACATAAAATGGTGTAGAACCTGGGGTATTTTTATGTGATCAGGCTTAACCCACTGCAAAGGTAAAATCAGGGACAAGTAAAATGAATTTTAGGCTTCTGGGACTTAGAACTAAAGGTGTGCATTGAGGGAACTTGTCACAGTGTATAGATTGAAACTAATTGCTTGGATTAGGTTGTGCACATGAACTGATCTTAGGTTCCTTAAGTATAAACATGGACTGTGAAAGCAATTTGAGTTATCCTGCACCTTGGGATTTTATCCCTAACAATTCTATTTAGCGTGTAATTTGTCTGGGCCAGAAATGCATTAAGTTGAAAAAAACATTTTATATGTATATACATACGTATACAGAAAATAAAAGACTTTAGCTGCTCACGCTCCTGAAACAAAATGGTTTAGAGAGACAAATGATCTGTATTCTTGTTTCTTGAAGTCTTCAGAAATATATTTACAGAACCAAAAACTTGAATCACTGCTTCAGTTCGTCAGGTGACCTCTCCTCCTTGTGTGGTTCCTTCGAGGGATGAAACATGGACTAAATAAAGTTTTCTATTTATTTTTGATTATTCAAAATTTGCTTTGTGGTAGAACTGGCTAGACTGACTAAATATGGCTAAATATGTCAATGATCACATGCTATTGTTTTTTTTTGGGCTAACAAGCTGAACAGCTAAAAGTCAAGAGAGGCTGTGGCTCTTCCTCATTTGATGATGCACCAGGCACTGGGCAACATGGTGTTCTGGCAGATTAAATGATCGATAGTTATTCAAAATAAAGCCTCAATACTGACATACACAAGCATGTCCAGGAGCTGTGGTCGAAACTTTCCAAACTGCCTGACCACAGCTGACCATGTATGACCAGCAGAAGTTTTCATAAGAACAAATACTTGTAGGGTTACATAGTTACATAGTTACATAGTTACATAGTTAAATTGGGTTGAAAAAAGACAAAGTCCATCAAGTTCAACCCCTCCAAATGAAAACCCAGCATCCATACACACACCCCTCCCTACTTTTAATTAAAATTCTATATACCCATACCTATATTAACTATAGAGTTTAGTATCACAATAGCCTTTAATATTATGTCTGTCCAAAAAATCATCCAAGCCATTCTTAAAGGCATTAACTGAATCAGCCATCACAACATCACCCGGCAGTGCATTCCACAACCTCACTGTCCTGACTGTGAAGAACCCTCTACGTTGCTTCAAATGAAAGTTCTTTTCTTCTAGTCTAAAGGGGTGGCCTCTGGTACGGTGATCCACTTTATGGGTAAAAAGGTCCCCTGCCATTTGTCTATAATGTCCTCTAATGTACTTGTAAAGTGTAATCATGTCCCCTCGCAAGCGCCTTTTTTCCAGAGAAAACAACCCCAACCTTGACAGTCTACCCTCATAATTTAAGTCTTCCGTCCCTCTAACCAATTTAGTTGCACTTAGTCTCTGCACTCTCTCCAGCTCATTTATATCCCTCTTAAGGACTGGAGTCCAAAACTGAACTGCATACTCCAGATGAGGCCTTACCAGGGACCTATAAAGAGGCATAATTATGTTTTCATCCCTTGAGTTAATGCCCTTTTTTATGCAAGACAGAACTTTATTTGCTTTAGTAGCCACAGAATGACACTGCCCAGAATTAGACAACGTGTTATCTACAAAGACCCCTAGATCCTTTTCATTTAAGGAAACTCCCAACACATTGCCATTTAGTATATAACTTGCATTTATATTATTTTTGCCAAAGTGCATAACCTTGCATTTATCAACATTGAACCTCATTTTCCAGTTTGCTGCCCAGTTTTCCAGTTTAGACAGATCACTTTGCAAAGTGGCAGCATCCTGCATGGAACCTATAGTTCTGCACAATTTAGTATCATCTGCAAAAATAGAAACAGTACTTTCAATGCCCACCTCCAGGTCATTAATAAACAAGTTGAAAAGCAAGGGACCTAGTACAGAGCCCTGCGGTACTCCACTAACAACACTGGTCCAATTAGAAAATGTTCCATTTACCACCACTCTTTGTAGTCTATCTTTTAGCCAGTTCGCTATCCAGGTACAAATACTATGTTCCAGGCCAACATTCCTTAATTTAACCAGTAACCTTTTGTGTGGCACTGTATCAAATGCTTTAGCAAAGTCTAAGTAAATCACATCCACTGCCATCCCAGAATCGAGGTCTCTACTTACATTCTCGTAAAAAGAAATTAAGTTAGTCTGGCAAGATCTATTACGCATAAAACCATGCTGGCACAAACTCATAGTATTATGATTTGCTATGAAGTCCAGTATCTTATCCTTTATTAACCCTTCGAAAAGCTTTCCTAATACTGACGTCAGACTAACTGGCCTATAGTTTTGAGGCTGAGAACGGGATCCTTTTTTGAATAGAGGCACCACATTAGCAATTCGCCAGTCTCTTGGCACAATACCAGATCTCAATGAATCCTGAAAAATTAAGTAAAGAGGTTTGGCAATCACAGAGCTAAGCTCGCTAATTACCCTGGGATGAATACCATCTGGCCCTGGACCTTTGTTAATCTTAACAAGTCTCTTTTGAATTTCTTCTTGTGTGAACCATGCATCATTAGTTGTATTACTAGAATTGGGAGTGTTAAGAAGGGTTGTCAGTGAAGTTAAAACTAAATTAGTTAAAACCAAGAACTGTGGTAGGCCTTCCCATTTAAAACAAGCAGAAAAAAACTATTTTTGGGGCACAGAACAAGATTCAATTTTATACTCTCCGTTTTACAAAAAATATAAACAAATCCCTGAAATAAATAGGTAATACTGAATAAATATTACAGCAGCAAAAATAAACTAGCATGGTATTAGAAATTTCTACCAAGAAAGCACCTGCGCGCAGCAGGTTTCTTCTCCCACCAGAACTCTGCAAGCGTCTCCTGAAAAGTTTGCCTGAAAGTGTCTGTAATGCCCCCGCCGACAGGATGTTTCACAATTTATTTGCATTCACAGGAAATCTGTTTCTCTGATGAGAGGCACAGCTGGCAAACAAACAGGAAGATAATTCTCAGGCCTAAAGGATTTCCTCGAGTTATACTGCAATATATTTTATTGTGTTAAGCAATACTTGCTTGAAATCAAGAGATTTTCGCTTCAATGTGACCTTAAATTCCCACAGAACTTCTCTCAACTCAAACTTTTTTAAGTTGCATGGAATATAATTGGCAGTGTAACAGGAGGTATCATGGAATGCTATTTTCAGACTATAACTACTTCTTAAAATTAAAATACTTGAGTCAATTTTTGCAAAATATACAATTACAGTATCTTGCTGTCTCCTGTTCTAATGTGAGATACATAGGCACATAAAACTTTCACTCTCTGCTTCTCTTTCTGGATCTCTACCTGCAGTGGGTGTCTGTGTGCCTGCTCCTTCCTGCTGCTTCTGGTAGGCTCTCAGAATTCTTATTCCCAAATCACTCATTGGACTTTTTGATTGGCTTAGGGCAGTTTTTTTTATTTATTATTAAGCCAGAAAAAAATCCCAAAGAAATGGATCCTGTAATGGTATGATGTACTTTCTGGGCAGTTGGCATTATATTCATGTGCAGGCAGGTAGGGTCCAGCTAAACGAGTAGAGCAAGAGTTACTCTTGACACAACTTACCAAAGGCTTTCTGGGATTACTGGGTCAGGGTAAAGTTCAAATCCATCACTTTAACAATTTTCAAATGAATTGTTCAGACATCCTGACAAATAGGTATTTCATTCACCTAAAGTCAGGCCTGTTTAAAGGCTTTCTAAAACCTAAACTAAGATGGAGCCACGGTGCTGTGTGTACTTCACATTCAGGGGGTATATTTATCAAAGAGTGAAGTTAGAGATCAACACTGTTCTCTAGAGTGAAATTCTGCCACTCAGTGAAAGTGAAAGATCATCATTTGATAAATATGCCTTTCAAAATCCCATAGAATTGAATGGAGAGTGGTGGAATAGCACTCTAGAGGACTGTTGCGATCTTTAACTTCACTCTTTGTATCCTTGTAGCACCACTTCCTAACAGTTTTGCCATGAGTGAATCTTTTCCCCTAGGCCTAAGGGGCAGATTTACTCGAGGGTGCAAATTCGCCAGCGACCGATTCGCATCCATTGCTACACTTTGTCAGGCGAAAATTCACTCAGACAATGCTTTGCTAGCGTTACTTAGGCAATGTAAGCAATTGAAAGCGAAGATGCGTTAGCGTTCATTTCTGCCTAGCACAAATTCTTGCAGTCAGGTTAATTTGCATACGGTGGGAAATTTAAAGTTGAATGGACATATATGTTGCAGCAAATACATTACATTACATAAGTCCAGGGAAACTTAATAAAGAAAATAGAGTTGTTATAATGCCCTACACATGAGCCCACTGTATAGTTAATGTTCCATATGTTAGAAAATGAATGGGGGAACCCGGTTACCCAAAATTTTTTTTAAAGGCTTTTGCAGGCTATCACTCTGAAAAAAAGAAAAGACGCCAGGGTTTTTTGGACTTGGAAGATCTATGTACTCCAGTGCACTTCACCTGGTCTGAGCTGGCGAAAGCAAGTCTGGCGAAAGAGGTAACGTTCAGTAAAATCCGCATTTCAATTTGTCGCCTGGCGAAAGAGTGCGAACGACTGCAATCGTCTATCTCTTTCGCTAGCAAAGTGACGCCTGCGCCCCTTAGTAAATTGCCGATGTCCCTGCGGGCGGTAATGCTAGTGAATTGATGCTAGCGTTAGCCACTATGTCCTTGAGTAAATCTGCCCCTGAGCATAACAGTATCACAGAAGCTGTTAAGCTGTTTTTATTTTTTGCTGCACACAAAATACATGGTGTTAAAAGAATTGCAAATACAACAAAGCTTCAAAGAGTTAATTTTATATAATTTTGGCTTCCTCTTTATTTCTTGCCATTGGTTTGAAATTTGAATTCTTTAATTCGTCATAACACATTTAAGATTTCCTTAATTTACATATCTGCTATGTCTCTTTTTGTCATTATAGGATTATTAGCATATCTTATTTCCTTCTCTCTGTATCTTTTTTCTAGTCTGTCTACCTCGCATGAGCACAAACAGCCTTCCAGGCGTCTATCCATTTCAGTCACCTCCCTGGTGAGACCACATTAACCTGTATGAAATGAAAAAAAGCATAAATGATATCACAGTCAATGTCATTCGACATGCATCATATTTATGCTATTCCTGGCTTCAATAACACCTCTGTATCCTTCATGGCAATTCAAATGAAAATCAAAGTTTGAAAATATTTAATTTCTGCATGAGCAAATTAAGATTTCTGGGGATATTATAGCTTGAAAATTTAACCGTTAATGCTCCTGATGTTAAAATACTGTTGTCCAGTCTTATGAGATAAATGGATTGTTTATAAATGGGTTGCGTTATGTATTATCACAGCTTATAATAAGAATTTATAGCTGCCAAAACACTAATCTGCACCCATCTGATTTAGTCTACTAACTCAGAAGCCACCCTCAGTGGCAGGAATAAGTTTGTGGCATATCAAACTCACTTTCACAAGCAGAAATCTGTAAAAATCCGTGCAGATGCGTCATGGGAAGCAAGATGAGAAGAGGGCACTGCAGCAGCAGTGTCATCTCCTGGAAGAGGTACTGAGCCTAGGTAGTGTGAGGCCTAGTGGTGTAATAGTATGCTCTAGAGAGTGTAATAAGTTAGAAAGGTAATTAGCATGGGCAGCTATGGCCCCAAATAAAAATGAGTGGGCATAGTGTTCCCAGTGGGAATCCAGCCAGGGACTAAAAGGGGTGCCTGCAAGCGTTTCCCCCCTGGCAGTGTGCTGTTAAGGGCAATGTTCTGCAAATGGCTGGGAGATTGAGCCCTGTGAATGTGCTGCTGTTCCACTGAAGGCTGTGACAAATAAAGAGAATATAATTGAACTACAACTGTCTCCCTGGTATGCGTCAAGGGTTAACAATGGGTAAGGAATAGGAGATATTTGCCCCATTACAAGTCCAATATGAGAATATTGTTTTCAGTGCTAATGGTGTACAGGTTTTGAAGAACATAACCTTCATAGCTATTGGTAGTAATTGAAATACATATAGGTATATATATTTATGTATAATATGTGATGTTTAACAGTCTATTTATACTGTATATATAAGTTTTTGTATGTCAATGCATTATGTGTAATTATGCTAGGATAAACTGTGTTTGCTGTTATGATAGAGAAGGGAGCTGTCCCCAATATAATTATAGTGAACTCTGTGAAGCCAATAACTCTTTGACAAAGTACTGTTCTTTACAGCTGCTGAGAAATGTCACCGTGCCAGGAATGACATTATGTCTCCACAGATACACTTCCATGCTATTTGAATTAACTTTAAATCATTGGCAACTAACTTTCACCGTGTGTAATATCTCAGTTCAAATGAATTGTGAATTCAAAGTCCTGCCATTTTCCTTTTTTTTCCTCTGCTATGATCGAATGGGGAGTTAGGCCGTCCGATTTTCGGAGCCCTTATCTGTCTTCATAGCAACTACATAATGTTCCCAGTGGTTTTCTATGATCTAACACAAAGTTATGAATGGCTCATGCTGTTTTCTGTGCCTTACTGCTTAATATGGTTCTCACTAATATGATTTCTCAAGCACCTTGTAATAAACATTGCTTATTCCCTCAAGACCCAGCAATGGAAATTAGTTTTATCAAAGGAATATAAATATGTTTACTCTTTATTTTGAGTTCTACAGGTAACTTGCCTTTTGATTATTTCCCATCATTTTTTTAAACGTGTTAATAATGCAATAACTTAACATTATTCATTGCTTCTTTTGCATTCTTTCCATTCAATTAATTCCTGTATCTCTGCACAACATGATCCCACATACCCCTTTCTCTCTCAGGCACTGCTAAAGTAAAACTAAATTAACTCTGAGCACTTTGCAACTTACGGTGCCTTTCTGTATGACTTTTATTCAAACTCCTTTACAATTCCATAGGTGGGATTGAATTGCATATGGTGAAATACAAAAAAATGAGTCAATGTTAAAGGGCCAGTATACCCTCTTTTTCATTATTAGTTCAGTGATTAAGGCTTGTGTTGGGCCTATAGTTATATTTAAGAAATATGTATATTTCCTTAATTCTTGCCATAAACAGGGTAAAATCAAAAAATGAAAAGTCATATTCTAATCCTTGGTTCATAAGAGTATAGTGAGAACAAATCAACAGTCCACTCAGAAGCCCTGGGAGATTACCTGGTGGTCTAGTGGGGAGGTGGGCCGTCTGCTGGCTCCTGTTCCACGCAATGCTCCAGGTTTGACTCGAGGCCACGCACTTACTTTTTTGGCGTTATTTAATCATGTTGGGCGTGAATTTCAAATATTTAAAGGAGCCTCATGCAAACATTCATTGCCCAATGTAGGTCTATTTCCAATAGTTCCTGGGTGTGACTCTAGTGTGTTTGATCTATTCTTGACCTTGCCTGTCCCTGACCCTTGTCTAATTTGCCTCCTGTCCTGACTTTTTTTTTTTTTTTAACTACCCTCTTGGATCACGATTCTGTACTGTGTTACTGATGTGTTTGATCCAGCCTGTGACCTTGACTAACCTCTTGTCTCCTGATTTGATACTGCTCTGCCCAATTGGTATTGACCCGGCTTGTTCCATGACCACACTCCTAGTTCCCTGTTCTTCCTGTTAAAGTTTGGCTCCCTTGCCTGCCCAGAACTCTCTCCCTGGTCCTCTCACTTTAAGACCTAGTGGCATTTGAGTACCGGAGGGCTCCTACCAAAGTGAAAGGCGGTTGTTGTCCACACACCAGAAACCCAGTATCTAACTAGGGCTTCTTCACTTATTTAGGGCCCCTGTGTGATATGACTTCTGTCCCAGACAATTACAAGTGGATTCAACATAATTATATATTTTAAAAAGAACAATGTCTATGTTTGCTCTTCCTCAACTTAGCTTTCTGATCTGATCTTATTCACTCTCATTCAATAGCTCTATAGTAAAGGTTTACAGAAGATAAAGTGGGCCCTGTCAAATGAATTAATTGTAATTTTTTTAATGGGGTAGTGGCTCTGACCATGAGTTTTACTTGAATTGGAGCCAATAAATGCCACGGATATAAACACATTTATCATGTCAGTGTGCCGCAGTGCTTTGGACTTTGCATGAGTCTTACAATGACATGGCATAAAGCAAGGCAGGACCACTGTTGTTTAACAGAAAGGAAAGAAAGATAATTACATGCACCTAAAAATGGATTCCTCCATGGACATTGCTTTAGACTAAAGCCAGACCTTTATATTTTCGTGCCATTATTCATTTTTTAACATTTTTACTACTACTACATTTTACTTCTTTCCTTTGTATTTGGCTTGTATCACTCTATCTGTGGGGCTTCTCAATCACTTTTTTGAAAATTGTATAGCACAGGTTGCAGGTAGCGTGAATGACCATATCTTATACTGAAGGCAAAGCTTTGAGCCTTTGATTACAGCGAAGCGCATCATGTGCTACTGTACTTATAAAGCTACTGTATGTTTGTTTATTGCACTTTTGACTTCTGCCCTCCTTCCACCAAATTTCTCTAAAAACTGCACAATATATATATATATATATATATATATATATATATATGTGTGTGTGTGTTTATACAGTATATTATACAATGCACTGTTCCAACTGTTATCCTTTATTTTCTTTTATAAAATCTGCATGGTCAGAGATGCCAGAATTAGAAAACCATGGAGATAACTACATCTGCCAGGCTGTACGTTGGATGTCCTTGGTTTAGGAGCTTTACTCAGCAAGGTTTATTATACATTACAGTTCTTTAATTATCCACATAGTAATACAATATCATTCACGTAATGCAATTCCTTATTTTGTAAGCAACGCAGAAACCATGTTTTCTTCTAAGCACTTGCAAAATGCTAACATGCCTATTTCATCTAATTTACTAACATTTTAATCAGAAATGGACAAAATGGTAGAGAGGTTCTGAATTAATTTCCCCTTGGGAGATTTGAGCCTGACTGATCAGGTTAATAATCTATTAGTCTCCATCTGCCAGACTCCTAGATAATTAGACTATTAGTCAATTCAGGCAAATAGTTTATTAGCCAGTGGTTTGAAGCTTGTGTTGCTGCTCTACCTCACTTAACAATCAATTGGCTTCACGTTTCAAGGCTTCGAGTCGGAAATAGTTTAAGGTGAAGTGTGTTTTGCTATTATGTCATGCATCAGGATGTAAAGGCATTTGTTTGTTGGGCAATATGAAATATATTTAATAATATTTCATGTTTCAGTTTTTAAACATATAATAAAATGCATCTGGAAATTACTGCACCACGCTCTAATACTTTTCTATTTACAACATAAAGGAAGCAATGTACCCATTCTGTTTGCCCATAAATAAAGAAAAATACATAACAAAGCAAGGCCCCGCAGTTGTTGTGGCACTTTAAATCTAAAATGTATTCCATTTGAGCATTACTAATCTAAATGATTATTAACAACAATTATTATTGATTTGAAGGTGCTGGTGCAAAGAGGGTGTGCCCACATAATTCAACACACACAGAATATGTACAAAAACATTAAATTCTTTGCCTTCTCCCATTATCAATATATTAACCACACTGATATATTTTAAGCATCAAGTAGTGATGTGCGGGCCGAGCAGATACCCGTGGGACCCGACTTGGCACCTTCCTGCTCTCCCTGCCCGCCACCTTGTACTGCCGGTCTGCTGGCTTTATTTTTTTTATAGATGCGCGCCTTATTGCCCGCCGCTTTTTGTGACGTCACCGGTGGGGCGAGTTGGCACGGGTCTATAAAAAAGGAAGACGGAAGTTGCAGTGCGGGTTGACGGAGGGCGGGTTAGGGTCGGGTGTTTGGGTAAAACCCACATCACTAGCATCAAGCTACTAATAAATGCGGTCCCATTTGAACAAACAGGGATCCCATATATTGTAATATATGTATTCTTTGCAATATACTAATTTCATCTTATCTTCATCTATCTGATTTTTTATTACAGGTATGGGATCCGTTATCTGGAAACCCTTTATCCAGAAAGCTCCGAATTACAGAAAGGCCATCTCCCATAGACTTCATAATAATCAAATACAATTATTTACTTTTTTCTCTGTAATAGTAAACAGTACCTTGTGCATAATTCAAACTAAGATATATTTAATTCTTATTGAAAGCAAAAACTGCCTATTGGGTTTATTTAATGTTTACATGATTTTCTAAAAGGGGTTGATCACCTTTGAGTTAACTTTCGGTATGATGTAGAATGTGATATTCTGAGCCACTTTGCAATTGGTTTTTATTACTGATTTTTAAATTATATAACTTTTTATTCAGCAGCTCTCCAGTTTGCAATTTCAGCAATCTGGTTGCTAGGGTACAAATCCCCATAGCAACTATGCATTGATTTGAATAAGTGACTGGATTTTGAATAGGAGAAGCCTGAATAGAAAGATGAGTAATAAAACATAGCAATAACAACAGAGCATTTGTTTCAGATGGGGTCAGTGAAAGTTGGAAAGAGTCAGCAGAAGAAGGCAGATAATTAAAATACTAAAAAAAACAAGTAATGAAGACCTATTGAAAAGTTGCTTGGAACTGGCCATTCCATAACATACCAAAAGGTAACTTAAAGGTGACCCTTTAAGGTATGAAAATCAAAGTTACGGAAAGATCCATAATCAGGAAAACCCCAGGTCCTGAGCCTTCTGCATAACAGATCCTATACCTGTATTATATTAATAAGATATTTCCAAGCTGGTATTTCAATATAAATGGATATATGTATTTCCCATATTGCTTTCCTTAAATAAATAATTCTTCTTTTGCCATATTCGCTGTATAATATCAACCCACCATAATGTTATAATGACAAAAATTGTTAATTAACAACATTTTAGACATGTTGCTACAATTTACAGAAATGGAAAACCTCAGGTCCCAAGCATTCTGGATGATCAGTCCCATACTACACTTGGGGGCCGATTCACTAAGGGTCGAATTTCGAAGTTAAAAATACTTCGAAATTCGACCCTCGAATTGAAATCCTTCGACTTCGAATATCGAAGTCGAAGGATTTAGCGCTAAACGTTCGTTCGATCGATCGAAGGATTTTTCGTTCGATCGAACGATTAAACCCTTCGAATCGAACGATTCGAAGGATTTTAATCCAACGATCGGAGGAAAATCCTTCGATCAAAAAAAGTTTAGCAAGCCTATGGGGACCTTCCCCATAGGCTAACATTGACTTCGGTAGGTTTTATCTGCGAAGTAGGGGGTCGAAGTTTTTTTTAAAGGGAAAGTACTTCGACTATCGAATGGTTGAATAGTCGAACGATTTTAACCAATTCGATGGTCGAAGTACCCAAAAAATACTTCGAAATTCGAATTTTTTTCATTCGAATCCTTCACTCGAGCTTAGTGAATCGGACCCTTGCTGTATGTATATTGCAGGACTGAAAAATGAATAGGTAGCATTCCATGCAGACTTTTCCTTTCCATATCTGTGTTGGCAAAACAAACCTTGAAAAAAAAACAATGGACAAAGCACATCTTTAATGCAAAAAAATTTTGCCCAAACTTCAGCTGAATTTAAGACCTTCTGTTACATTTTGTCTGCAGTTTACATTTCAATTAGAAACTATTAGTCAATGAGTCAAATATGTGGCCTTCTGCCCTTCTAGGGTGCCTTGGGAACAAAGCATATTATAACACAATTCTCAACTGATTCCCTTAAAAATTGACTACCATAATAGTAATTACTACAGCTGGATCCACACTGAGCTCAGGATAAAAGATGTGAGGGTCATCTCTTGCAAATCTCTGTTGTTATATACAGCAGCAACGGCCTGTCTAATAAACAATAAACTAATAAACAATATATTTAATTGGCACTGGACCAGCAACACAGGCTACTTGTTTAGTATGATTCAACAATACATTATTTTCTGCAGTGATGGGTGAGGGGGCAGAAATCACCATGTGACACAGAAAAAGTAAATAACCTATATGGCGATGGGCAATACTTTCTTCTGTTTTTGTAAGAAAATACCTCTGATGATGTAACAGAATGTATATTTGAAAAAAAGGTTAAATATAAAAATATGGTACATTATACTGTAAATATCAGTTTATTTGAGACACTGTGATGTTTACAGATCTGCAATGTTCTTCCAGGGACCATTTGATGTCTTCTGTTAAATGCTTAACGGATTATCTCTGAGACTTAAAAACACCATTTCTTAAAAATTAAACAGACAAATTAAAAGGATTAAATATCATGTCAAGCAACCTTCTTTGCTCATTGGAGTATGGATCCAATTATTTTGCTGGTACATGTGCTTAAAGACTTCAGCCTGTTGTTGACGGCCTATAAAAAGTATTTTTCTTAGTTTATGCAGAAGAGATTCATTTAGAGAGTTGTACAGCTTCTTACTCCTTTGCATATATAACTGTATTGTGTTATTGAACTACACAGATTTCTAATGTATGAAATGGAAATTGCAAGGCATTGGTTTAGAATAAAAACTTATGTCGTTGAAGTAAGAATATGAAGATGAGTAGGAGGACCTTGTATGTGGGTTGAGCCAAAGGGTGGGTTATTTCTCCTGAAGAAAGCCTTCCTCCTCAACATGTCAGCATCTATTAAATATTTCTTTACTATTCTCAAGGTACTAAATACACACATATGTTACCAGTTTTCCTTATAGTGATCACATCTTGTTTATATTTCATTTACTAACAGAGGAATACCTATACACCATGATGGTAGATCACAGCAGCTATTTCAAAATGTAAAGTCTTTAGTCATGTTGCATTAGATCAATCAAAGGTCATTGCTAAATGGCTGTAGTGTAGTCAGGGTGGATTAATGAGATGTTAAACCCTTAGACTACACTTTCCGTAGGCCCCCTTCTAGGCTACTCCCACTTGGTTTTTGCACCTGCCAAACTCCAAGCATCTTAGGCAGCTCAGGCACATGCCTTATCTGGCTGTCTAATATTCACCCAGCAGGTACTGTACACCCATCTTGATAAGACCCAGGGCCAGAAGTGCAAATAAAAATATAATTTTTAAAGAAAATAAAACAAAAAAAGCAAGATGGCCCCCATATGATCCCATGATGAAAAAAGATGCTAATTATAGTTGCTGTTTATCCTTTTGTTTTTGGTTTTTATACTTGACATGCCATTAATGGGTTTAAGAACACCTTTCAAACTATGCTATTGTAACACCTATTTGGCTGTATAGCACACAAATAGTTAAAGAGGTCCAGCTAAGGTATGAGCATGGGTTACATGTGACCTACACTACAGGGCAGGACCTTCGCCAAGTGGAAGCTTTCCCTTTAAGAGGTAGTAGAACTACACAACACAGGCAGGTTAAGTGCTATAAAAGATAGAATGGACGCCAGAAGGTTCTTGGTGAAAAAAGGTGGATGTTTATTATGCCTAAAGCAAATGACCACAGGTTTTACTCACGTATGAGTGGAGGTGATAATAGTCGATAACACAGCAGGATGGTAATGTACAAGCAGATCACACGGGAACAACAAGATGATTATCACTCACAGAGAAATCAATAGTGTACATCAATTCCCATTTGACCAACGTTGCCAGTGAGGGGATCGGGATCAATCAGGTAGGGTACAGGCAGTCCTTTGCTAACCTAGATACCTATCAACTGAGTTCCCTGTTCTAAAGGCAAACAGGCCTTGTGGGAAGCTACTCCCTGCTATCAATCCTCGACGGAGCACCAACTGCTCTTGCTGAGTAATGCTCTCTGTCTTACTCTCTCTAGAGAGTCTATAACAAGAACTAGTCTGTGCTGACTTATCCCTCATTCACGGGTTGCCTGGTCCCGACTTAGATCTCCAAAGGTACAGGTCCCTTTGGGGGTAGATGGCTTTACTGGGGCCTCGGTGATCCCAGGCTCAATGGGAATCACCTAGCAGCATAGCACCAGGAGCCAAAGAGGAAGAGGCCACTCCCTAGACAGCACTATATAGCAGTGGGGCAGGGGAGTGTCATTGCACTCTTTGATCAATAGATGTAGTTGTTATATTTTACTGTCATAAAGGCTTGTGCCCAATAACATAAGCTATAAGGAACTAAAAAGGAAGGTAGGGGATTAACTCTATAGGGACTAGCAGCACCTTTATGTCCCTACACTATGCTACTTTGGTAGTTACTACTATGTAACCCAATGGGCAATTTCTATGTTTTTAAGAACCAGAAATTTGTATTACATGAGAATGAGGTTAATTCTGTATTAATCCTATGAATGGTCATAGATAATTCTTTCCTCTTAATAGTAAAGGATCATCAGATGCATAAATGTACTCACTTCGTATTTAGCTCCTCCCCATCATTCTTTTTTTTTTTTGTACCACCTTATAGTAGAATTTTTCTAACATAAATATAACTGAATATTATCTGAACTCCTCATCAGAATTCCTCATCAGATTATTACCTTATCAACATTGCTATGAGAATGTTCTGCAAAAACAATTTTTAGTGGTTTGAGGACAAGTTTTTGTCCAGTGATAACAACATCAACATCACCAAGTCTAAAATAAAGCTGTCTAAAAATGCTGTCATTTATATATTGAGTTTACCATACAAGCACAGAGATTCAGAAACCCCATAACATTAATGATCCAGGCCTTCAAAGTTGTCCACAGGAGCTCTCCTACTTGGATGCTGTTAGGTCATCTGTTGAGTGTCAATAACTCTGCATATTATCAGCGTGGTCTGGGCTGCTGTTGAGAAGTGTAGGGGTTGTTGGAAATGCTGAAGAAGAATGAGTTTCAAATGTCACAGAAGCTGATGCTACAGGGCTGATTTTAAATTCTATATAAAATTCTGATGTAGAATGCACTTGCCACTGAGCTGCCATGTAATGTACGTTATATACTCAAGTATAAGCCGCCCCAAGTATAAGCCGAGGTACCTAATTTTACCTCCAAAAACTGGGAAAGTTTATTGACTCGAGTATAAGCTGAGTATAAGCCTAGGGTGAGAAATGCAGCAGCTTCTAGTTAGTTTCAATCAAAAAATGTAGGTTTTCTGCTCCCATTGGAGGTGCCGGCATCTCGTTTTTGGACGCCGACGACCATTCTTGGATGCCGGCGACTATTCTTGGAGACTATTCTTGGAAGCGTTTTTGCGCTTGAGCCGAGCATAAGCCGAGGTAGAGTTTTTCAGCACATTTTGGGGGCTGAAAGACTCGGCTTATACTCAAGTATATACGGTAACTGTATGACTAATAAGCCTTGTATTGCCACTTTTATAAAAAGTATAAACACAGTGTAACCTCATGTTTGCATACTATTTTTGTGGTCTCACCTATATAAAATGCATAATGCATTTCCCTGATTCTGCATTTTCCCATATTTTACACATTTATTTTCACCTCCCCGTCCTCTGGTTTCTGTATACTGTATATTGTGCATCAGTCCCTAAGCGCAGACAACTATCTTCTCAGAAGATGAGAAGATGGAGAACTACAGATGCAAATTAAAAAAAGCCTACTTATTTGTTAAGCTTTAGCTCTCCTTTAAAATGTCTGCTTTTTTTTTTTTTGCAAAGTAGCTTAATTTAATAGAAATCCAGATCAGACTATAAACATATAGGGATTTGAATAAAATAAACAAATGAAATAAATTCAAAGGTTTTAAATCTCATCTTCCTAACATCTAACAGTTTCTATTTTACCCTGATCTAATCTATTAGACATGTCAATGACTTATGCCTTTTAGACCCTCTCTGTTGTGGCAACCTCATCACAGCTTCTGATGTAGTGCCTACAGAGATTTTGAAATGTGTAAGTCATCCATACCATTCCTCTTTGCAGGATACAGACAGGGGCCCATTTACTAAGGATCAAAGTGAATTTTCGAATTCAAAAACTTCAAATTTCAAAGTAATTTTTGGGTACTTCAACCATCGAATAGGAGAAAATTCGATTTGAATTGAAAATACTTCACAAATTCGACCATTCGAAAACCGACACTTCGCCACCTTAAACCTGCCGAATTGCTGTTTAGCCTATGGGGGACCGCCTATAAACTTTCTGAGTATTTGGCTAAGTTTTGAGAATTCAAAGTATTTTTTTTGTAAAATCGTTCGAAACGTTCGATTTAATCGATCAAACAATTTCTACTTCTATCGAAAACGGCCATTTTCTTCGAGCTATCGAAGTATCAAATTCGATGGTTGAATTTCGAAGTTTTTTAACTTCGTAATTCGAAGCTTAGTAAATGTGCCCCTATTTGTCTTGTAATAAAATGTTATTATAGTTGTGACACAGTGCACATTGTGTTGTTTATTTTCTGCTTGCACTGCCTAGGATCCTCTCTGCTTTCCAAATCCTCTCTGCTTTCCAAATCCTCTCTGCTTTTTCAAAAAGCAGATGAGCAGGAAGAAATATTACTACATCCAGATTCCCTTGTTTTTTTTTTTTCATGGACACTTCATGGACACAAGGATGCTGGGACAACCAGTGTTTCTTTTGGTTGTTCAGAGGTCTACACATGGTCCTGTCACCCAGTAATGTAGCTCTATATTTAAACTTGAAATCACTCACTTGTGTGATCAAAATTCACTGTATAGGATGGTATTGTATATGATTCATCATATTGTTTGGCATATAAATTTTACAATGGCATAAGAAGCTGGAATGTATTATGGATTTGTTAAGCTTAATAAAGTATTATACTATAAATGCCAATTATAGCTGATATGCATTGTCAGTATCTCTAGTAAAGAAGCACTGCCTGTTATTTTTTTTAATACCTCCACCACTACCACCACAACCAGTCTGTCTGATCAAGCTTAAAGAAGTAGGGCAGAAATGTTTTTCATTATGTTTTGGGCTTCTGTACCAGTCCAAGGCAACCACAAACCTTTAAGCCTCCGAAGATGCCCCAGTAGCTCCCCATCTGATTTCCTGCACATGCTCTGTGCTGCTGTCAATTACTGAACTTAGGAACCAACTCAGAATATATTGATTATGGCAGCTCGGAAACCAACACAATTGTCACTGACACTCCTGACAATATCTAAGATGGGAAACTCATGTGACAACATTAAATGCCTGGATCATTACTACTATAGAGATGCTGAACCTTTTGGCTGGTTCAATATGTTCAGTATATAAAATATGGCAATTTTAGCTATATTTACTTCAAGTTTAGTTCTCCTTTAATACAACTGGAAGTAAAAAGCCCCTTGAATCTTTATTTATTCTTGACTGGGAGAGATCTGTAGGCTGAACACAATATCAGTAATACTCCAGGCTGTCTATAAATAGGGGGCTTGGCTGGATCAGGTTGGGTGCAGGTGGGTTAGGGTCGGGTGCGACTTTTTGTTGATCCGCACATCACTAGTTTTCCCCTTAAAATCCAAATGCATTTTTATATGGTGTCAAGTTATAGGGTTTTCTCCATGATGCATTTCTGCTAGCAGAAATGAGATGAGTGACATGAGAAAACACAAGGCTATGGACACTTTTGGAACCAGAATGGATTGGAATCAGCTTCAAATGTTGTTTGTTGCTTTGCTCTGGATGGGCAAATTGATGAGTAAAAGGTTGAATTTGATGGACATAGGGAATGATTGTAACTGATGAAATGGGAACAGGAACTGCAACTGGCCTAATGCAATTTCAAGTACATTACATAGCAAGAGTTAAAGAAAAAAGTTTCTCAGCTAGACATTTTTATTCTTATTTGGTGGATAGCAGCAGGACATTTGCAGGAGTAGGCATTTTGTGACAGGATTTGCTGAGCAGTAGAGACCTTATCTGTACTTCCATCATAAATAAGGATAAGAATGTTTCTCAGAAATCTCTAAATGGCATCTCACGAATAAATATTAAGCTTATTTCAAGTTCTAGAAGGTTTTTCTTTTTAAATATGCACAATATCATTTTTTTTTAGATAATTTTTCAGTGGTTAGCAACTGCCACTGAAGCAGCAAAGTGGTATTTCATAGCCTCTATGTATAAATTCCCAAAGAGCATTGATAAGAAAAAAGTGTTTGCTGATATTGCTAACTAACCTTTTACTAACTTATTCATGATATTGGAACTCTGTGCACAGTGGGTACTTGTGCTTTGGAATTATGGGTGAAATAGCTTGTTTTCCTCGTGCATCAGAATGTCGGCAGTTTTGCTTAAAAGGATTTATATCATACAGTATTATCAGATGTATGAGGTCCATGACTATGGGGCAAATTAATTAAAATGTGAATGTGTTTTTCAGCTATTGTATAAAAATTTGATCACATTTAAAAAATATATACATATTTATATATATTATTTCATCAGCCGCACTCTTAATGCCGGATTATATAAATGTTTGTGGGTTCAGGGTCAAATCAACATGTAGAAATTTCCAAAAGGACCCGCACTCCAATCTGTTGCAAATTAAATTGTGTTTATTTCTTTTTTTTGCATCTGTACATATATATATATATATATATATATATAAATTTCAATGTGGACCAGCACTCCAAAGTTGTGTCAATCACACATTGTCACACACTTTATCCTTGAAAAAGGCCCCAATGAGGGCCGAAACATTGGATACATGAGTGATAAAATCGTGTGATTGACACAACTTTTGGAGTGCTGGTCCACATTGAAAATGGTACATTTTAATTGACCAAAGGACCCATCGATCATTAGAGGAAGGGTGCTGTGGGAACTTACAGAACTATTATATATATATATATATACAAACAAGTCATAAAGGTGCACACCGTTAACCAAAGCGATACCTGGGTGCCAGCAAAGTAGGATAAAATAGCAAAAAAGTTGCAGCATCAACTGTTGAGTTCAATAAAATCAGCTTTTCTTGATTCACAAATCCTATGAGTGCAGCAACTTTTTTGCTATATATATATATATATATATATATATATATATATATATATATATATATTATATATATATATATATATATATATATATAATATATATATATATATATATATATATATATATATATAAAAAGATACAGTCAAGAGCACTCACGGGTGTAGTGAAAAAAGGCTTTTTATTGGAGTGTTACAATCTACCCCACATCAACGCGTTTCGGTTCTCTCTGAACCGTCGTCAGGTTCACCTGACGACGGTTCAGAGAGAACCGAAACGCGTTGATGTGGGGTAGATTGTAACACTCCAATAAAAAGCCTTTTTTTCACTACACCCGTGAGTGCTCTTGACTATCTTTATGCTCCCTTTTGAAGAAGCACCCGGGATTCGATTGATTAATGGTGAGTGCCGGTTTAACAAAATGACTATATATATATATATATATATATATATATATATATATATATATATATATATATATATATATATATATATATATATATATATATATATATATATATATATATATACACACATACACTCGATATTCGAATGTAAAAACTGCTACTATATAAATGAATGTTTTTCACCTTCAAATTAACTTTTGGGGGGTTATTTACTATGCTCCGATACCCGAAATTCCCCGAAAGCTGAAAAATTTGTGATTTTTTTTAATAAAACCTGACTTTTAAAAAAAATCACGAATTTCTCGGAATTTATTAAACCCCGAGGGCTAAAAAACCCGAGGTTGCATAAAAGTCAATGGGAACGGTCCCAATGATTTGTGGTTGTGTCGGGGGTTTCGGGCAATTTCACAATGTTTTCGGAGCTTTCGGGTGAAAACTCTGAAAAATTCAGAGATTTCGGGGAAAATTCACGAAACAAACGTGAAAATCTGAGCTTTTCCCGCAAAGCACATTTTCGGGAAAATGTAATTATAAATAAGGGTTAAAAACCAGAGCGGGTTAGATCGGAGATTGTAGCAGCCGATATTGAGATAAATTCGGACCTTGATAAATAACCCCCTTAGTATGATGTAGAGAGTGATATTCTTAAACAATTTGCATTTGGTTTTCATTTTTTATTATTTGTGGTTTTTGAGTTACTTACCTTTTTATTCAGCAGCTCTCCAATTTGCAGTTTTAGCAATCTGGTTGCTATGGTCCAAACTACCCTAGCAACCATGCACTGATTTAAATAGGAGAGGGCCTGAATAGAAATATGAGTAATAAAAAGTAACAATAACAATAGATTTGTAGCCTTACAGGGCATTTGTTTTTAGATGGGGTCAGTGACCCCCATTTGAAAGCTGGAAAGAGCCAGAAGAAAAAGGCAAATAATAATCATAAATTATGAAGACCAATTGAAATGTTTCTTAGAATTGGCCATTCTATAACATACTTAGGGGCACATTTACTTAGCTCGAGTGAAGGATGAGAAGGAAAAATACTTCAAATTTCGAAGTATTTTTTTGGCTACTTCGACCTTCGACTACGACTATGAATCGAACGATTTGAACTAAAAATCGTTCGACTATTCGACCATTCGATAGTCAAAGTACTGTCTCTTTAAAGAAAAACTTTGACCTCCTACTTCGCCACCTAAAACCTACCGAGCATCAATGTTAGCCTATGGGATAGTTCCCATAGGCTTTCTAGGCAATTTCTGATCGAAGGAAAATCGTTCGATCGATGGATTAAAATCCTTCGATTCGAAGGATTTAAACGTTCGATCGAACGATTATTCCTTCGATCGCTCGATCGAACGAATTGCGGTAAATCCTTCGACTTCGATATTCGAAGTCGAAGGATTTAACTTCGATGGTCGAATATCGAGGGCTAATTAACCCTCGATATTTGACACTTAGGGGCCGATTCACTTAGCTCGAGTGAAGGATTCGAATGAAAAATACTTCGAATTTCGAAGTATTTTTTGGGTACTTCGACCATCGAATGGGCTACTTCGACCTTCGACTACGACCTTCGACTTCGATTCGAACGATTCGAAGAAAAAATCGTTCGACTATTCGACTATTCGACCATTCGATAGTCGAAGTACTTGCCCTTTAAAAAAAACTTCGACCCCCTACTTCGGCAGCTAAAAGCTACCGAAGTCAATGTTAGCCTATGGGAAAGGTCCCCATAGGCTTGCTAACCTTTTTTTGATCGAAGGATTTTCCTTCGATCGTTGGATTAAAATCCTTCGAATCGTTCGAATTCAGTTTTCCTGTGTTTGACAAAACACCATCACAATAATATTATTTGATTTTTTTTTCAAATATACTAGTGACCGATAAAAAAAACATGATTGTGAAATAAAGGCATTTAAGTTTTGTTGCACCCCCCACACATTTTTGTTTAAAAAAGTGATCATTATATTCTTCAGACATGAAAATGCCACTTTGTGGGTCTCTGTGCTGCGTCTATTGTGTTCAGTGAAATTTCATTGTAGCTAATTCAGAAATGGAGGAATGCCAAAACAGTATGTACTCCTCGCATTTTCCAACGTTATTTTACCAGTTAATTGGCAACTCTAAGCAGAATAAAAGTTTTTGGAACAAAGAGGGTTCCCAGCAATGCAAACACTAGCAATTGTATTGAGACAATATCCCGCAGTGCCCAGTGATCAGCCAAGAGGATGCACCATTTTTGAAGTAATGAATATGAAATGATTGTGAGTGGATGCATGGAGTGGTTCATTAAATGCTGGGAAAAATAGCTAACGGCCTCAAGGAACCTAATCTGGAAGCCCAAAATCACTGAGAAAACACAGCAGGGCAGATTCCTATAAACTGGATTTAAAGAAGGCAAAAGTATTACAGGGAATATTACGGGCTCCTGTTAAAATGTACAGAGCACATACCTGCCAGAAATAAATATATATATGTGTTTATATTAATACAAACATTGCCGATTTTTTTTTTTAAAAAAAAATCTTATGTAAACAATTCCCTGCCCTTGATTTAAAGGGATCGTCTCCCCCCCCCTCAGAGTCATTCCCTTTCCTTTCTAATATAATAGGAATCCTGATTGATTGTATTAGCATGATTGGAGCTATGAGGCGTTACTAAACCTTCACAGGGAGAGGTGCCAAAAAAGCATTGTAGCATACAGTATAATAGGTGTTACACCCCCTCAACTTGCTTTTTGTTTTCACATACCGTATATACTCGAGTATAAGCCGATCCGAGTATAAGCCGAGGTACCTAATTTTACCTACGAAAACTGGGAAAACTTATTGACTCTAGTATAAGCCTAGACACAACTACAGCCCTGTCTCCCAGCAGCGCACCTTCCGCCAAAGAGACTCCCCCAGCGATCGACCGGACTTCTTTGCAAAGTTGATGGTGACAGAGAATTGTGCAGAAAGTGCTGTGTGTCATAAAACCATCACTGATCTTTCGTATAACCAACAGATGGCGCTGTGTGATATTGCCATCACTGTTAATCCTTTATTCAACCAACAGATGGCGCTGTGTGATATTGCAGTTACTGTTATTCTTTGATATAACCAACAGATGGCTCTGTGTGATATTGCAGTCACTGTTATTCTTTGATATAACCAACAGAGGGCACTGTGTGATATTGCAGTCACTGTTATTCTTTCATATAACCAACAGATGGCGCTGTGTGATATTGCAGTCACTGTTATTCTTTGATACAACCAACAGATGGCGCTGTGTGATATTGCAGTCACTGTTATTCTTTGATACAACCAACAGATGGCGCTGTGTGATATTGCAGTCACTGTTATTCTTTGATACAACCAACAGATGGCGCTGATATTGCAGTCACTGTTATTCTTTGATACAACCAACAGATGGCGCTGTGTGATATTGCAGTTACTGTTATTCTTTGATATAACCAACAGATGGCGCTGTGTGATATTGCAGTCACTGTTATTC
The DNA here is from genome assembly GCF_017654675.1 of Xenopus laevis. NCBI lineage: Eukaryota > Metazoa > Chordata > Amphibia > Anura > Pipidae > Xenopus > Xenopus laevis. The sequence continues at coordinate 44,817,945 of NC_054372.1, forward strand.
TTTGATACAACCAACAGATGGCGCTGTGTGATATTGCAGTCACTGTTATTCTTTGATATAACCAACAGAGGGCGCACTGTTATTCTTTCATAAAACCAACAGAGGGCATTGTGGGATATTGCAGTCTCTCCCCAAGTGAACTGTTGGTATAGGAATGATTAAAAGTGACTGCAATATCGGCTACTGCCCGCTGACCCGAGTATAAGCCGAGGTAGACTTTTTCAGCACATTTTGGATGCTGAAAAACTCGGCTTATACTCGAGTATATACGGTATATGGCTTCTTTGACCTCTCTTTTGAACTAATCCTGCCTATCCAAAATGTGAACTTGGCAGTCTTCAAACATGTGTCCTTTTTTCTTTAGGGGGCCCATTTACTTAGTTTGAGTGAAGGATTAGAAGAAAAAATACTTCAAATTTCGAATGGTCGAATATGGCTACTTCGACCATCAAATAGGCTACTTCAACCTTCGACTACGACTTCGAATCGAACGATTCAAATAAAAATTGTTCGACTATTCAACCATTCGATAGTCGAAGTACTGTCTCTTTAAAAAATACTTCGACCCCCTAGTTCGCCACCTAAAACCTACCGAGGCCAATGTTAGCCTATGGGGAAGGTCCCCATAGGCTTCCTAACAATTTTCTGATCGAAGGAAAATCCTTCGATCTATGGATTGAAATCCTTTGAATCGTTCGATCCAAAGGATTTAATCATTCGCTGGAACGATTATTCCTTCGATCGTTCGATTGTAGGAATAGCGCTAAATCTTTCGACTTCGATATTCGAAGTCGAAGGATTTACATTCGGCAGTTAATTAACCCTCGATATTCGACCCTATGTAAATCTGCCCCTAGGTGTAGTCACACAGTCCTAATAAGAGGAGCTGGCTCTTCTGTGCTGAGTCATTTACAGTTGTTTAGTTAGGCTATATAACCACATGTATATTTTTGTACAGGTCATTCAGGTATTGAAAATCTCAGCTATGAAGGAAGACTGGCCAAGTTGGGATTGTTCATGCTGAAGAAGGTTCAGGGGAGCTTAAGGGGTGATATAATAAGTATAAATATTTAAGGGGATCATATAATAATCTCTCTGATGCTTTATTTACCAGTAAGTCCTTCCAGCTGACACACGGCACCCATTCCGATTATAAAAAAGGGTTCTGGCTAAATATTTAGAAGGGTTTTTTTTACAGTGAGAGCTGTGAAGATGTGAAATTCACTTTCTGGGTCACATTCACTAAAGGGCGAATTATATTTTTATGGTGATAATTCATCAAAATGACTATTTACAACAGCATTGTAAGTCTAGTAAGTAAGACATTTCACTAGCAAAAAAACTCAGCACAAGAGAGGTTTTTGCACCATTTAGATTGGCGAATTTTCACCCAGGTGAATGATTGTTAATCCTCAGATTTAGGGGAATATTTATCAAAGGTCGAAGTTCGAAGTTAAAAAAAACTTTGAACTTCGAATTCAAAAAGATGTCGAAGTTTTATGGGGTCGAAGTGGGTCGAATTCGACCTACTTCGAATTGTACGATCGTACTCAAAGTACCCCTGGTGCTGGGCCAAGATGTTTCATTGGAAGAGAGAGAGAGATGCAGGGGGTTATTTCCTAAGACCAAATTTTTGTGGTTGGGGTTTTAAAGGGTAAAACACACATTTTTCGTGGAAAAAAAAACAACTCAAATTTTTTGAGGTTTATTTTACCCCAAACCTGCTAAAAGTCAGAATCCAAAAAAGTAGAAGTCAATGGCCAATGTCCCTTTTCCAATTGGAAAATGATCTGCACTGAGCTTCATAGGATAATCCGAATAATTCATGGTTTTTGGGCATCAAATCTGAAAAATTCATACGATTCAAATTTCTTCATGATTTTATCGAGCCTTTTCAAGCACCAAATTTTTCGAGTTATTTTATTGATAAATAAGGTAAAATTGTGGATGGGAGTTTGGTTAAATTTGTTTTAATAAAATAATGAGAACATTTAGAGTTTTAGTAACTAACCCCCCATGAGGTTTCATAGGATAATCCTAATATTTTGTGGTTTTTGGGTGTCAAATTTGAAAAATTCATTCTATTCAAATTTTTTCACAATTTTATCGAATCTTTTCCCGCACCAAATATTTTTAGTTATTTTATTGATAAATAAGATAAAACTGTGAATGGGAGTTTGGTTGGATTTGTTTTAATAAAGTAATGAGTTTTAGTAAATAACCCACATAGAGTAGAGTCAAAATGGAAATTATAATAGATTTGTCAGTATTATACAATACAACAGTGTTAGATAGTAACCGTATTTGACTTTGCTTTAGTAAGTTTAGATTGGATCATTTTAGTTTAAAATTCTTCTTAAACACACACTTTTTATGGTCCAAGGGATTCTGAGAGCTGAAGTGGTTAATTGCAGGAGAAAAGTCAATACAGTTGACGAGAGGAGCTAAAATTGATATTCCGTGCAGATTTGCTTATATAGCAGTCTCCCTTGTATATTGTGCCAGCTATTGCTAGCAAGACAAATATTATAAATCATTTAACAAAGAGCAGTTAACTGAGAAGCCAAGGCTCAGGAAATAAACAGGCAGAATCTGTAAAAGGTATGCCCTATCTTCTTTTCTGTTTCTATGTCCTTGAAAGCATGAATGTACCCAAAGTACAGTACATCTGTTCATCATCTGTTTGATCAGGCTTCTGAGACCTCAACTTTTTTCTCTCAAACGCTCTCTATTAGTAGGACTTTGTGAATATAAAAATAAGTAACAATCGCTGCAGAAAATGTACTTTGTAATGAGCTAAAAGGCTCCTGTTGTGAATCACAGCTTTACAGTAAATCTGTAGATAAAGTGCCTGTGACATCTGCTGATAAAACCCTGGCTGAGATGCCAGATTCCATTCAGTGCTTCTTGTAATATTCATTTACAAATCTGCTCCAGTAACTAAATTCATATATTAAACTAACTTAATATTAGGAAAGTAGCACAGAGAGGAGGCTGCAGTTTATGTTCTGTACTCACTGCAAACAGAATAGCAAGAATAGAATAATTATATGATTAATAGGTTTTAGGATAACTACAATATTCTGCAAGTAACTGCATTGTATAGTCTTTGCTGCAGTCTTACAGGTATGTAATAGGCAGCAATCCATATTTTCATTCTTACATAACTGTATTTAGATGATTCAAGGCTAAAAATGAATATTACCAACTAAATGGCAAAAAGGCCCCATTGACTGTTAAATATGTGATTGTAGGCAAAATTCCACCCAACTTACCAAAATTATGTTTGAGCAGAACTGTTCTGTGGAGAGTGTTCTCTCTATCCAGTCATTCAAATTGTTATAAATAGAGTATATGTCAATACAAAATACTGTATTTACTAAATGGTATGTGCTGATGAACAGATTGCTCAGTTGAATATTCGGGAAAAAAGTTGGTTCAGCTAAACAAAATACAAGTAAAAACAATATTAAAGGTATACTGTCAGGTGAAAAAAACATTTTTTCAAAGTGAATCAGTTAATAGTGCTGCTCCAGCAGAATTTTGCACGGAAATCTATTTCTCAAAAGCGCAAACATATTTTTTTATATTAAATTTTGAAATCTGACATGGGGCTAGACATATTGTTTGCTCTTTTAAGAAATGGATTTCAGTGCAGAATTCTGCTGGAGCAGCACTATTAACTAATACGTTTTGAAAACATTTTTTTTTCCCATGACAGTATCCCTTTAAGTTAAGAGGTGTTGGACCATGGAATCACTCGGAAAATGGAATGTTATGGAATGTCCATAGGAGAAGAATGTATGCTCAAAGCAGTCCTTTAATCCTAAAGGGGTATACTGTTTTCTCTTCTATGTGGACTGCCACCCAAAAACTACACTGCATGCTCAAGGTGAGACCTTACTAGGGTTTAAAAGGAGGATATGTTTCACACCTTAAATGAATGCCCTTTTAAATAAAAGAGTCTGCCTTATTACCTTTAGTAGCAGGTCCGGACTGAGAATTAAAATAGGTCCTGGCATTTCAGGTACACAGAGGCCCAAACAGCCCACTAAATACTGACTTTCTATGGCACCTTATAGCAGCCCCTCTGGCATTTGCCAGAATCCACAGATTGCCAGTCCGGGCCTGTTCAGTAGACACTAGACATTCAAGCTATTTTTGCCCAATTTAGCCATGGATATCTTGTAAATTATATCCTTATAAATGGGGCTTGGTGATGTCAACAGTTGTAATCGGTGCTTATTAATATAATTTTTCTCACATGATTCACTGAAACTTGGGTACAGGTATGGGATCTGTTATCTGTAAACCTGTTATCCAGAAAGCTCCAAATTACAGGAAGGTTGTTTCTCATGCATTTTATACTAATAATCTAAATTTCAATAATTCCAATTGACTTTTTGGAGGCAAAAACCACCCTGTTGGGTTTATTTAATTTTTAAATGATTTACTAGTAGACTTAAGATATGAAAATCCAAATTACAGAAAGATCTGTTATCCAGGAAACCCCCATGCTGTATAACAGATCCCATACCTGTATTATGAGGATATTTGAAGTCACTTTGAATTTCCATGACCTGTATTAAAGCACTTGGTCTTTGACCTTGTGTCTTTATATTGTCACAGAACTCCTCATTGACTTCCTTTTTTTTACAACAGAGGGTACTTTATTCACTATATAATACACAAAAGCCATGAATATCCTGTAAATTATATCCTTATAAACGGTGAGTAGTGATGTCATCAGTTATAAACGGTGAGTAGTGATGTCATTTCTGTCACATGACTTACTAATATTTGTGTATTATAATAAATAAAGTACCCCCAGTTGTAAAATATGAGGATATTAGAAGTTACCTCGGAGTTCCATGACCTGTATAAAAACACTCGGCCTTCGGCCTCGTGTTTTTATATGGTCATGAAACTCCTCGGTAACTTATAATATCCTTATATTTTACAAGAGGGGGTACTTTATTCACTATATAAAATGTAATGTAGTTCTTTTGATTACATACCAGCATGTCACACTTTTACAAATCAGACCAAGCATAAGATCAGCTACCATGAAATGCTGGCACAGGGAGTCTATATACCCCTAGTTTGTATTCACTCCCCTCTGCAGCTCTCACCTACCCCCTCTGTCACTCGTCCCTCCCTCTCCCCCTCCCCTCTGTCCCTCCCTCCCCCCTCCTGCTTCCGTGATCAATGACCGGTGATTCTTTACAAATAAATATAATTTGAAAAAAATTCAAGATAAACGACTAAAAGAACGATTCCATAAATATACTGAAAAGTATTAATGCAGTTAACCTGCTCTGTTGTAATAAATCAGAAGGATAATTTAGAATGAGAAAAAGCCGGTAAGGGCAAGATCCCATTTGGAACAAATTACACAGCACAGCATCAAATTTGGTGTTCTGAAAATGCTATATAATTCTATAAATTCTACTATTTCAACAATGGACTGACTGATACCTATTTCTCTTACCTATTTAGATTTTTGCAGTTATTGAATCTTTAATGTTCCAGCCTCTCCAAAACAGTGTTATTGCTAAATCATTAAAACAGCAAATAAGGGTTTCTTTTTAATCAGGCAGAAGGATTATACTATTAAGATTTCTATATTTTATGCACAGCAAAGGTTATCTTACACATCACAATCCTTTTGGAGCGAAATATTCCCAGGGGTGTAACTATAGAGGAAGAAGACCCTGCTGCTACAGGGGGGCCCAGGAGGTATAGGGGCCCCATGAGACCCTAATTGATATTATAGATTTTTCCTGGATTTTTCATCAGAATTTTGTCCTGATGTACTCAAAACTGCTTTTTTTCCTCTATGAATGTTATTATTTGTGAAATGAAGAGGTTTAAAATACTAACCAGATGTATATTTTGCCATGGTTCTGCCTGTAAATGGTCAATTCTGATTAGTCTGCCCCTCATACAGTTCTGCACCAATCACTTATTGCTTTAGGTTGTGTATGTGACTGACAGGGATGTAGCGAACGGCGGAAAAAATGTTCGCGAACATATTCGCGAACTTGCGTCAAAAATGTGAACGGTTCGCGAACGTCGCGAACCCCATAGACTTCAATGGGAAGGCGAATTTTAAAAGCTAGAAAAGACATTTCTGGCCAGAAAAATGATTTTAAAGTTGTTTAAAGGGTGCAACGACCTGGACAGTGGCATGCCAGAGGGGGATCAAGGGCAAAAATGTATCTGAAAAATACATTGTTGACACAGCGCTGCGTTTTGTGCTGTAAAGGGCAGAAATCACACTACGTCACTCAGGTGATGTTTCTGGACACGGAATGTGAAAAAGCTCACACAGCTAGGTGGCACTTGGTTAAAGACTGGGCAAACAATGCCTGCAAGGGCAACGTATACAGTAGTGGATACGGAATATATTATTGCTGCTGTAAAAACATCACTCAGGTGATGTTTACGGACACGGAATTATTATTGTTATTTAGACAGAATGTGAAAAAGCTCACACAGCTAGGTGGCACTTGCATACCTCCCAACTGTCCCTCTTTTGACCACTCAACCCCCTGTCCCTCTTTTGTACTGGAAAGTCCCTCTTTTCTCTGCACTGAACAGCCAGAAAAAAAACAGTTTCTAACTTAATTAGCTTTTGGCAGAGAGCTCAGAACAGCTAACAGGTGCAAATAAGATACTTTGTAACAATTTTGACTCTGGTTGGTGCTGGTAGTGGTGAACTACTAGGAGGAGCAGCACACCAGTCCCTCTTTTCTCTGAACTGAACAGCCATAAAAAAAACAGTTTCTAACTTAATTAGCTTTTGGCAGAGAGCTCAGAACAGCTAACAGGTGCAAATAAGATACTTTGTAACAATTTTGACTCTGGTTGGTGCTGGTGGTGGTGAACTACTAGGAGGAGCAGCACACCAGTCCCACTCCCCAACACAGCTAGACTAATAGCACTGGGCTCTTACAGTAGCAAAGTAAAAAAAACAAAAAAGAAAATAAAAGCAGTCCTTACAAGGACTATTGGGTTACAGGCAGCAGTCAGAAGATGAGAGATCAGCAGCAGGACAGCTGCCCACAGCAGCTACATACAGAGCACTGCAGTAAAAGGTAGATTACTAGCCAGCAAAGCTACCTAACCTAAAATGTCCCTCAAATCCCTGCAGAGTTCTGTCCCTACAATACAGAGCAGTATCAAGTAGATTACTAGCCAGCAAAGTTACTATCAACTGTCCCTCAAATCACTAAACAGCTCTCTCCCTACACTAGCTCTTCCAAGCACACACAGGCAGAATGAAAAACCGCTGCAGGGCTTCAGTTTATATATGGAAGGGGAGTGGTCCAGGGGGTGTGGGGGTGGGTCCAGGAGGGAGAGCTTCCTGATTGGCTGCCATGTATCTGCTGGTCTGGGGTGAGAGGTCAAAAATAAGTGCCAGCTAAGGCGAACCCAAATTGGCGAATGTCGCGCGACGTTCGCGAACATTCGGCGGACGCGAACAGCCGATGTTCGCGCGAATTAGTTCGCGGGCGAACAGTCCGCGACATCCCTACTGACAGAGAGGCCTGCACATGCTCCCATGGTGTAACATTAACACTGCAATGCTTAACCCTTATTTACACAGTAAATATTGTATTACAAAGTAAAACTGACTCCTGTGCTTCTATCCTTTCAGGACTCGAAGAAAAAGTTACTTTAACACATTTCCTTGATTTTACATTTTCCCGGATTTAACATAATTTTTTCCTGGTCCCCTGAAAAAGGTAAAATAGGGGTTCTACTGTAAGTATAGAAAGTACTGTTATTCCTGCTGAGATGTGACACTCATTTTGCTATATGGAAAGGAATGTTTCAATCTCAAAGAAACACTTGCATGTTGTGTAGTTATAGACCATTGATATTTAAAGGTGATCTGTCAAACTAAGATTAATTATTTTCTATCATGTTAGTTTAATAAAATAAACTTTACTTAACCTATATAAATTATTAACGTTTTGTTTCATTCAGTCTTGGAATTCACAATCACAGCATGCGGGCAGGAGCCATTTTTATGGACCCCATTATTAAGGTAAGTTTTGTATGACCCTAAAATCTTGTTTATGTCCCAAAATGGGGTCCTAATGCCCTGCACAGGCTACAAGATGAAAGTCCATGAGCAGGGAGCAGGCAGTCAAAATATGATTAACAGTTCTGTTTTAAACTATATTTATAACAGGTATGGATGTTTTAATTAAAAAAAATAATTTGGGTTTCCCTGTTTATGTTGGAAAGGACTTTTATTACAGGTATGGGACCAGTTATCCAGAATGCTCCGGACCTGAGGATTTCTAGATAATGGATCTTTATGTAATTTGGATCTTCATGCCTTAAGTCTACTAGAAAATCATGTAAACAAATAAACCCAATAGGCTGGTTCTGCTTTCAATAAGGATTAATTATATCTCAGTTGGGATCAAGTACAAGATACTGTTTTATTATTACAGAGAAAAAGGAAATTATTTTAAAACATTTAGATTATTTGGATAAAATGGAGTGTATGGGAGATGACCTTTCTGTAATTCTGAGCTTTCTGGGTTTTCTGGTTAACGTTTACCATACCTGCATACAGCTTTTTATGTCTGCGTGGCAGGTCCCCTTTAAATAAGTATTTGAAAGAATATTTTCCCTTTCTGGGGAACTTGTTTTTTCCATGTTCATAAATATTTTGCAAACAGGTCTATGAACTACTATGAAATTTATTGAATGCGTTAGAATGTTGAATAAGTGTTAAAAACAATGTATTTAAGCTGAATATGCTATCTACAGTACATAACTAAATCAAGCCTACATGTGAAGTTTTGTCCAATAATAATAATAATTGCTTCAGTGAGGCAATATAAATCCAATTTTTAGGATATACAAAGTCATAAATTTAGACAAAATGTACTGTGTAGAAATGTCACGAGATAAGCCAACTGCTTTTTACAAAAAATATTTACTTTGGAGAGTATAAATATTGCAGTTCATCAACATTTATACAGACACTTTTTATTGATTTTCAGAAAGGAACATTGACATATAAATGATGAGATTAGCCCATGTTTCCCTCTTTTTATTTTGTATTTGCTGTTCTTCAGGATTACATTTTTAAATAAACAAGGATTCTATTACATGAATCATTTATTGTGCAAGATAAAACACTACTGTGGGACCTGGAAAATATGTCTGGGCATGGCTGTTACCTAAATCTAGACTGGGTGACAGTTGATCAAAGCTGAAGATTTCATCTGCCCAACGTTGGAACTTGCATGTTATGTATGTAGGTGAGGAAGTCATAATTTCTCTTTACTTCCTATTAGATCCAAACATTCAGGCTGTTGCCATGAATGAACGAAATAATGGTAATTAGTCATAACTGTTTTACCATTCAGATTATCTTAAAGTTTTATCTTAAATTTGTCCTGTTTTGCTTTGCTTCCAGCGAAATTCGCGAAACTGTGAAAAATCTGCAAAACGCTAATTTTCAGACGCTCAGTTTTGACACCACCGTTAAAGTCAATGTGTGTCTCAACAGTTGTGATGCAATTGACTTTTCCTACGCGCGTCCAAAATTTCTGTAATTAGAATACAGTATCCTTTACTTGATGATATCTTATCTGTATCCAGTGTTGGACTGGCCCACAGGGATACCAGGAAAAGTCCCAGTGGGCCAAGGTGTCCGTGGGCCCTCGTGCTGCTAAACATTTGGCCTATTTCATGGCCATTCCCTATTTCTATGAGAACAAAGTGGCTAAATAGATGGGATAGTATGTAAAGAAAATTAGAATAGATGAGTGAGAAAAGGAAGAATAATAGTACTAAGAGTGGGCCCCTGGTATAAGATTAATTGGTGGGCCCCTAGTTAAAGGTTTTTGGGTGGGTCCCTGGTGTCCCAGTCCGACACTGTCTGTATCTGTCCATACTGATGGCAGATCCTATATTTTAAGTACAGTTAAGACATGGTGATAGTCTCCTTATCTTGAAAATGCCAGTCCCATGACATACCTGTACACTTTGTACTAAGAAAAGGTGGAACATCCTTTTGTTAAAAAGGTGTTTATATGATATTCAGTTTCAAGCACATCTTAATTATATAATACATATGGAAAAAATTAAGTTCTACAAAATTAAAGCTGGCCCTGTAATTCTGTTTAAGAAAAGCACCATAAGCACTATTAATAAGCATAAAATATATATGCTAATATACCAGATACTTTTCCCTGTTGATGAATCATTATTGCATTAGTAAGCCATATGAAGTGTTAAAAAAAACTTGCAAATAGTAACTATAATGATATGCAAATTTAGACTAATGGGCTACTCTGTAAAGTCACTACTACATGATAAATTAGGTCATTGTCTACTGAACTAAGAAGGAGATGATCAAATGTAGCTTTCTGTATTGAACTACAGGGCATTTTATTTATATATTCATATTTGCTTTACATTTTCATTCAGTTTTGTTTATGGAATTCTCTAATTAAATAAACAATAATTTTCACATTAGAAGGAAACAAGTACACACCTGTGTACAGGTATGGGACCTGTTATCCAGAATGCTCAGGGCTTTCCGGATAACAGATCTTTCCGTAATTTGGAACCTAATACCTTATGTTTACTAGAAAATCAAGTAAACATTAAATAAACCCAATAGGCTGATTCTGCTTCCAAATAAAAATGACATATCTTAGTTTGGATCATGTACAAGGTACTGATTTAAAAAATAAAACTTTAATTATTCGAATAAAATCTGGTCTATTAGAGGCAGCCTTTCGGTAATTCTGAACTTTCTGGATAACGGGTTTCCAGATAACGGATCCCATACCTGTAGTACTTGTTGAATATACAGTATAAATAAGAGCTCAGCTATATCCACAGACACAGTGGGCAACTTGCACTTTTTCCTGCAATAAATTGAATCTAAATCCACTTTTATTAGAAGTACTTGCATCCAAATGCATTCACAGCCAATCAGTCTTTTCTGTCTTCAATTCTAAATTCATTTCTGCTGTGTTTATTGATGCACATCCCTGTATGAATGATAGAGCTTCCAGTGTCAGACTGGGAGGTGCTGGACAGCCGCATTAGTGCCATCCCCAGGGGCCCCCTGCCCAAGCAGCAAATCCCACTCTGCCCCACTTACTCCCCCCAATCAGGCAGGGGAGAGGTCATGAAGGAACGCTGAAGTGCAGAAGCTGCCAGCGGGGCCCAACAGGTTTTCTTCTGGTGTTCCGTCAGCCCAGTTCAACCCTGAGAGCTTCTGTCACCTCCTAACCAGGCAGTAGCTCCATGGTTGCCTCAGAGCCATGCATCAACAAATCAGACACAGTTACTCTGCATGCAGCACAGTTCAGTGAGATGCATCACTATTGTGCATTGCACCTGCAATGTCGCAAATATGGTGATTGTGCTTGAAAAATGCACTTGGCACACTGTATCAAAACTAATCAAAAGTGAACATTCACACTAGCAGGAATCAGCAAACTAATTTTGTTCAACATAACATCAACGTCTGCTTATTTAATATAATACTTTGTTATTATTGCATGTAAAAAGCAGACTTTAAAATAAAAGGTAAAGAAATATCCACACAAAATTATGCTTCAAAATTATATCAATACCGCAGTTGCAAAATTATTCACAATTTTAATGGTGTTACATAGTAGTACATTTTTGGATACATCGTAGTATTCTTGACATTTGATAGGTGAAAGCCTCCCTTAGAAAGTTAAAGTAATTTATCATTTTAAATCTGTACACAGAGGCAGAAAACTTGGGGATGATCCAAGCTTAATATTTTGTGGCATTTTTTTTTTTTGGTGAAACTACAGCAAAAATCTGCCATGAAAAAAAGTTGCCAAGATAAATTTGATGCCAAGACAAAATTGTCGCAGAGACAAAAAAGTCGCCATAATAAAAAATGTTCATTGACTTTATTGCATTCGGACCAAAAAGTCGCAGAGACAAAATAGTTGCCAAGACAAAAAAAATGCTGACAAAAAAGTCACCACAAGAAAAACGGCCATTGACTTTAATGCATTTGGAGTGAGAAAAAATTGTTGAGTACGTAAAAATTTGTTGCACGTAAAAAAAATGTTGATACCCATTGACAATGTGTTTTGCAAATTTTATCGCTGTCTCACTAATTTTTTCGAAGTTTCGCAAATTTTTCACCGAAGCAAAATGGGACAGATTCAATCGCTATTTGTGAGGGTTTTCGTTGACCTTTATATTTATGCATTTTGAAAAAAAAGAGAAAAAAATCAAGATAATAACATTCATTTTTAGCTGTGTCTTAGTGATTATCTATATGCTTATGCCTTATTAGATTTAGGATTTCCATAGTCAAGAATCACTGTCAGTTAAGGAAAGATGCAACATATCGACAGCCACTGAGGCAACTAGTTAGGACATTAATTTATGGACATCAATGCAATCTGTAGGAGAATAAACTATTTTTTCTCTTTGCCTGATAAAATGCACTTTGTAATATTCAAAGCAGCATTGCTCTAGAATTTACCATAGGACTGGTTTGTAGCCATTCACTGCTTCTCAGTACAATTACAAAAAAAAAAATATTGCTACTACTGCGACTACTCCACCTCCAGTTTCCCAGTTGTAGAAGCTGCAGTTCATTTGTACATATACTCTTCTCCTCATCATCTCCACTCATTCTATATGGAATTTGCTGGTAGACAAAGTCAACAGTATAAATTCCTCTTTATGTGTATTTTAATCAGTGCAAGTCAACTTGTAGCCCCTTACGACCTGCCAACCCACTCTGCATTGAGAAACTTTGATGTTTACTATTATGGAACATACTCGCTTTTTTTCAAGAGTCATATTTGATACAGTTGTTACGTATGTTATCCCAAACCCAGAACTAACTCCAAGGACTCGGTCAAGGCTCGCTCTTCTGCCAATAGCAGCCCCTTTGGCTCCGGGAGGAGCCCTCCGCTACTCAGATGCCGCCAGGTCTTAATGTGAGAGGACCAAGAAGAGAGTTCTGGGCAGGCTAGGGAACTGAATGTGTAGTAGTAGTAGTAGTGCATAGTCAATGGTTAGGCCATGTCGGTACCAAACAGGCACTACAGTACAGGATCAGAAAACAGAATGGTAGTCAAGGTCACAAGCCTGGGTCAAAAACCAAACAGTAACGTGGTACAGAATCAGAATGTGAAATATGGTCAATAACAGGCAGTGGTCTGTACAGGCAGCAGGATAGCAAAATCAGTTACAGGCAAGGTTCAGGAAAAAAGATCAAATCTTGATAAACACACCCAGGAGCTATGGAAAATAGACCTAGGCAGTAAGTATTTGAACAAGGCCCCTTTAAATATTTGGAATTTTTGCGCCAAATGCGATGACGTCAGACACGGATGGAAATGATGCAGTCGTGCATTATTTGCATTTTGAAAGATGAAGATCGATGTAGCAGGCATCCCCGGGACCACCGGGCATTCTTACAACAGTGCAGCAATTAATTTCAACCAGATGCTTTTCATCAATAAATGTAGCATATGTAGAATACCCACCATACAAATGTAAACAGAGGAACAGGGTAACAATTGTAGGTATACCAATAGCCTATTAAAATAAGACATTTAATAATGTAGGAAATGTTTTGACAGAACAGTGCCAGCGCAGAAATAAAAATATATAATTGCTACAGTTAATTGCACAATGCTCATCATAAACTATAAAAGACAGGGAGGATAGATCAGAAAAGAAATAAAAGAACCAGTAGGTAGCAAAGAAAACGAAGTGATGTCATCTAGAAATACAGGAGATACACTTAGGTACACTTTTTTGATGATAAAAAGTCAGAGAAGAGATAACACGCTCTGAACTATTTAAGAAATATACAGCATCCAAATAATTTTCTATCCTAGAACAGCCTGCACAGAATGCTTCCCTTGGCATGTTTACCTAGGAGATAACTCTATAGATTGGATTCTAACCAATAACTCATTAATTTTGATTGAACCAAGTCTGCAACACTGCACAAAAATCAAAAAATATATTCTGATGAGCTCAGCTAATTTGCTCTGTCATTAGTTGAGGCGTTTTATCACTGGTTATCAAAGATGTGTGAGATTAATATATTAATACCATTGTACTTGATTTATGTTACAATCATTTGTATTGATATACCTCCTATAACAACCTTTGCAAATGCAAATGTCTTAACATTTCTTTCTCACAAGTGCAGTTTATAGAGCAAACAGTCTGCAATTTTAATTGTTTAGAAGGTACTACATTAACAAAGTCAGAACAGGGTTGCCATTAAGAGCTTGATTAGAGGCAAAAATCGTTACTGAAGGGGATTGTTTTCAAATTTCAGACTGTAGATCTCATAAATGAATATACAGTACAACTCACGGTGAAGTTTATTTGTACAGCTCACCTTGAGTGCCAGCTGCATTTGTTCTCACTCAGTGGGCTCGGATTTCTGCTGTATAGAATAATAACATGTTGCTGTAATTGGCACTTAATGTATATAGATATAATCCCATACGTAATAAATGGCAAAATGTTAGCCTAGGTGCAGTAACCTATAGCATCCTGTAAAATGTTTTGCTATAGACTAAAAGAATGCAAAAATTGTGGCACTTACTGGCACTTCATTAAAGGTACTAGCTCCCAAAAATGTTCCTTGGACTTTGTTTTAGTTATACTAAGCACTGGTGCATCTGTTCTGTTGAATTATGCTAATGTGCGCCTATTGATGTTGTGGAATCTTGGAGTTCTGGACAGAGTTCCTATGCATGCTCCTAAAAAATATTTCTAAAATGCGCATGAGTTACTCGCCAAGCACCAAAGCAAATTCTGAAGGGGGGAATAGTGAGCCATCGAGGGAGAATGAATACTGAGTGATTAATGGAATGCTGCAGACTTTGGGGGTTATTTATTAAAGTCAAATACTAACTAGCGAAATTCAAGAAACGGTGAAAAATTCAAGGTCAAGGTCCTGTATAAATCAATGGCAGAATTCCTTATAGCAATTTTAAGATATTGTTGCCTGTGCTGGGTTTCGTACGATAATCTGAACATTTCTGAGCTTTTCCGCTGATTTCACAAAAAAATCAAACTTTTCTGTCGTCAAATCCATAAAAAATTTGGATTTTTCTCGCTACAGTCAAAAAAGTTGTGGTATTCATGTGACAATGGAAAAAGTTACGGATTTTGTCGACTTAATTTTTGTGGTTTTTTTATGATAAATAAGGGTAAATCGTGGATTCTAGTTTGGTCAGATTTTTTTCATTAATTTATCAGAAAAATTCAGATTTTAGTAAATCAACCCCTTAATGTTAAACTTCACATGACCAGAGTGGAGTGTCTGTTCAGTGATTTAATTTTTGCCTGTGGGGATTTGAAATCCCTTACTAGTTAAGGCTCCCCTTAGCTGGTAAAAAGGTTTAAGTTGTATCAACACTGTAGTGCTACGCTATTTAATAGTATTTCCAAAAATATCTAGGATTGCAAATATGTGTTGAACTTCATGGTGAGCTTTCAGGAGTATCTAGGGGAGTATCTAGGAGAATTAATGTTACATGATGGAGGTTGCATTGGAAGAGTGGTATTGGAAGAGTTGATATATGAAAGAAAAGTAGATGTTTGTATTCTTCCTACATGAACTTCTTTGGTTTTATTGCTTTATCTGCTTTATCTCCAGCCTAAGTGTAATTTACAGGGTCCAAATTTACAGGGTCCAAATATGGGCTCAGTAGTGGCAATGAATTTGTCCCCCCAACACACTAACACATAATTATTTGGAAGCAATTTTTCCGGAGCAACATCAGTTACTCTAATCATGGGCCCAATGGTCTCTCTAAATTCAGCCATACTGCTTTATAGTATTTTTTAATTATTTCACAAAATGTTGATGCTTTACTACTTCCCTAGTTGTTTAAATGGTCCCAGTGATCTGAAACTGGCATAATTGCTATACACACTGTGTATATGCAGCAGTGCCTTCCTATTCTTTCTATTCCCAACACATTTTTGTCCTTGGTACAGTTCAGGTTGTAAAAAAATGGTGAGCTAAATAGATGTAATCATTTATTTCACCATTTCATTTATACATATGTAACGCTTTTCTAGCCTAATCTGCCAATTAGGAGTTAAGGGTGACCAGCTAGGTAGTGAGCATGGGTTACATTGCGAATCTTTACCCAGGGCAGAGCCTTCGCCAAATGGAAGCTTCCCCTTTTTATTGCAGTTGAGTTACATGACCCCACCATAACCAAAAGCTTTATTCCATATCACACCCCCCCCCCTACCCAAGTGTACAAAGTCACTGAGAGCCACTTGGGGAGTAGTAAGGTGAAGAATAAAGGTGCTACTCAGCGAGTAGTTAGAGGTAGAAGAGTTTTGGTGGGGGCTCAGCAGTCTTTGTCTCATGAACCCAACTATTTACAAGTTCCAGACAATGTTCAGAAGTCCAGAAATGGAACAATGAGTGAACAAAACAATGAAGAAGGCCCAAAACTTGGGGCATCAATCTTGAAGAACAATGAAGAAGGCCCAAAACTTGGGGCAATCAAACGACGTCCTCAAGTGTAAACAAATCATCTCTAAGAGGAATTCTCACTCTTAGAGGCATACTGAAAAGTTACAACACACAGGGTCCAGCCGGATCCACTGTGGACAGCTTAAGAAATCATCCCATACTTTTCCAGGGTATGTTCATAGGATAGATAGTAAGAAGGGTGAGGCTTATCTACCTTCCCTCCATTAGGCAGAGTGGTTGACAAGCTGAAGAAGCGGTCCTCTTGAAACTTCCCACAACTTTTAACATGGTGCTTTAAGATGGTACGCCCATACCACCATTCGCTGAGGGTGTCACAGAGGAAGACCATGTCACGCTGCCGCTTCTGTGGATCGCTTTGAAACAATCCCTTGGGTCCCACATCTGTTTTCCTTAAAAGTTCTCCATAAAGCCATTCCTCCAAATTCTTCTCCACTTCGTCATAAACCCACTCAGGTGCATAGGGCATTGGATATCCCCAACGGTCACGAACACGGGCATTGATAATACGTTGCACCCTTGAAACTGTGCGTGCCTTCTTGGGGTCGGCCCTTCCCTGAGAGACCCAGAAACCTTGTGCCTCTGGAGAAAGCAAGGGTTTTGACAAGCAGGCAACAGGCTGCTGAGAACTGGAATGCTCTGATGGAACCACTGTGGATGAAGCCTCATCCTTTGGTGCAGTGGTTGGCTTTGGAGTAGCAGGCCTAGGCATGGCAGGCTTGGGTGTGGCCGGCCTAGGAGTGATAGGCCTAGGTACAATATCAGGGTTCCTGCGCATAGTACTCCCCCTCCCTCTGGGTGGAACACGTGTTTCCTCACTTTTTGTGGCTGCATCCCCACTAGCGCCTACTCCATGTGAAATAGACAAAGCTTTTATAGGAACGATCAGGCTTTGCTTGCTGGGTGGACACCCTGAGGAGAAGTGAAGAGGATATGCGGGAACAGGTGCAGGAGCAGAGTCTCCTGACACTGAAGACAATCCATCTGTGTCTGTAGCGATGGATTTTGTCTTTATGCCCTTTTTAGGATCAGCATAAAGTACATAGGGACCTAACCAGCACTCGTGAAAACAATGGGGGCACGATGAGTGGAAATTACAGGTCTCTGTGGATAGTTCACGGGTACAGTGCCCGCAATAGGGAACAACTATCCGGTTATAGTGGACATTCAGTTTTTCTCCATATGTCCCGGCCCAAATATATCTAAGGCCAAAGTCTACATCTTCTATGTCCTCATCCGAGAACAACGGAGCCCCAGTTAGGTTTTCCTCCGCATCCGCCCAACCTTCCCAAGAATGGTCAGCCATAATAATGGGGAAAAGGTTTTACCGTATGAAGAATGTAGGTAGTAAGTCCTCCACTATACCCGCAGCCGCAGGGTAATGAGTAGTGAAGTCCGGAAGGTCCGCACTTGGATGGGCCACAGCCGTGGTCCGTGATGGTGCAGCACCTTGAACAGGAGCGATGCAGAAATCCTCCGGTTTTGCTGAAAAAGAAAACGGTAACAAGCAGGTACCGCTTGGAGTGAAGAGTGGAAGTGCGGGGAAACTTCTAGGCAGCCGCCGGAAGTCCACAGGCACAAACAGGTGGAGCTGTGATGCACACGTCCTCTCTCTGCAAAGTCTCTTCACAAAATGGCGGCGGGACGTGACGTCAGGGACCGCCTTAATCCCAAAAGCGCGCCAACAGTTACTGCGCGGGAAAAAGATTGGCGCCTGCGAAATCTCGCGCTAGCGAGACTTGAGCTATGGCGCAGGCTCGTGTATCGGGAATAGAACCTCCAAGCCCGAACCCACGGCCCTGAGATACTAGGGGAAAAATATCTAGCAAATTTAGTAGAAAAAGACGTGCAGGCAGCCTTTTGCCAATCAGGTCCGCCGCCTGTCACGAAAATTTAAAGCGACAGTGCACAAAAACACTAAATCACAAAAATACAAAAATAGCCTGGATTTAGGGGCGGGGCCCCACGTTGGGCGCCAAAATGTAACGCTTTTCTGGCCTATACCGCCAAATAGGGGTTAAGGGTGTCCAGCTAGTGTATGAGCATGGGTTACACTGTGAAACTACACTCAGGGCGGAGCCTTCGCTAAATGGAAGCTTCCCCTTTAAGATGGTGTAAAACTACAACCCACAGGCATATAAGTGTGAAAGATAGAATAATGGACGCCAGGAGGTTCTTTAGATAGTGAAAACAAGTGAATTGGTTTATTTAGCCCAAAAGGATATGCAAGCAATTGACCACAGGTTTACTCACGCAGGAGTTGTAGTAGGAGTTAGCATATCACAGAGGAGAAAGGATAGCATTGATGATGATGCAGCATGTACAGATGTCACTCCTCAAGTCAAACAGTAGGAAGAATATCTCACTCCCAAAGACCAGCGACCAAAGTGAAACAGGATCGATCAAGTAGGGGTCAGGCAGTGCTCTGCTAACTGAATTCCCTATCACTGAGTTCCTTACACTAAAGGCACCTTAAAAGCCTTTGGGAGGCTACTCCCTGCTATTCTCCTTGTTGGAGCACAGAACTGCTCATGCTACCTAAATCTGGCTATCTCTCTCTCCTAGAGAGACTATTACAAATCTGCCCTAATGATAGCTAATCCTCATTCACGGGATTGCCTGGTTCCCGACTTCAGCACCAAAGGTACAGGTCCCTTTGGGGTAAATGGCTTTACTGGGGCCTTGGTGATCCCAGGCTCAATGGGAAACACCTAGCAGCACAGACACCAGGAGCCAAAGAGGAAGAGGCCACTCCCTACACAGCACTATATAGCAGTGTGGCAGGGGAGTGTCATTACACTCTTTGTCCAATAGGTGTGGTTGTTACACTTTACCAGTTAGAAGGGCTTGGCCCAATAACAAGGGAAAAGAGAACTACATACAAAAGGTAGGGGATTAACTCTATAGGGATAGGATATCCTATAGGTCCCTACACATACATTAAAAAAAGTGCTCTGCCAAGTTATAAAATCGATTCTCAGGTTTTCCAATGAAACTGTCAGAACCAGGCCTATTTTCAACACAGACTATTTCCTAGCAATACACCAACTCTTGTAACCATTTTTTGCAGTGAAAATGTATATTTGGTACAAGAGCTTAGTAAAGGAATAAATATTCTTATATAGCTAATATTTCACATCCACTTTTTAGCATTAGGATGTTATGTCTCATTGTCTCTATTGTTCCATGGTAACCGTGAGCAATTATTTTCTTTAATTTAATACATATTTATTCATATTTTAGATAGAACACTGTAATCACTTCTCCCTTTTTGATAATGATCTCCAACAACTAGAGCACCGGATGTTTTATTTGTGCCCTTATACGGTATTGACTGAAATATATTGCTGTATAGAAACTGAGCACTGTCCAATACATGAGACCACTAAATCGAAAAGATAATGCTGATGGACTTCTAGTAATATAACAATGGCAGACTGGGTGCTATAATGAAATAAGTTTGGCCTATGTGTCAGTATGCAGCGATATCGCAACTGTTTGTTAAGAAAATCTTTAAAAGTGTTTATGAGTGTCAAAAAGTGCTATTATTCTTTTGTACAGTCCTGATTTAGTCTCCATTGATCACATACCAAGGCAACATTTTCTGTGTGATGTAACAACAATGGTTTACAATAAAGGGCATTAACCTCACAGTTAAAAAGTCCTCTCTCTTTTGAGTGTTCAGAACATTCAAAGCAGTTCTACAATTGCAGTTGTCTGATCTGTTTTGTTCAGATACCAAATTGTTTTTCTTTTACCCAAGTAAGGCAAAATATAAAAAACAATGAAATGTAATAGCCTCACCTTTTGTACCGGTATTGATTGTGATGTATGTAACTCCATATGTTCTATGTATATAATTCATGTGATTTAGTTGTATAATCACATTTACTTTACAGTGCTACACAATATGTTGGCGCTATATAAATACATGTTAACAATAATAATAATAATAATAACAGTTAAAATAAACTAAAATGTTATTTTTCTAAAGAATGAGAAAACATATGTAATTTAACAACTAAAAACAAAAATGAACTTCAGCCAGGTATTTATATTGTTAGGAAATGCTTTAAAATGCTTTTTTTAACTGTTAGGGGGCCGATTCACTAACTTCGAGTGAAGGATTCGAAGGTAAAAAACTTCGAATTTCGAAGTTTTTTTTTTTGGGCTACTTCGACCATCGAACGGGCTACTTCGACTACGACTTCGAATCGAAGGAATCGAAGTAAAAATCGTTCGACTATTTGACCATTCGATAGTCGAAGAACTGTCTCTTTAAAAAAAACTTCGACCCCCTAGTTCGCCATCTAAAAGCTACCGAAGTCAATGTTAGCCTATGGGGAAGGTCCCCATAGGCTTGGCTAACTTTTTTTGATCGAAGGATATTCCTTCGATCGTTGGATTAAAATCCTTCGAATCGTTCGATTCGAAGGATTTTATCGTTCGATCGAAGGAATTATCCTTCGTTCATTCGATCGAACTATCTGCGCTAAATCCTTCAACTTCGATATTCGAAGTCGAAGGATTTTAATTCCCAGTCGAATATCGAGGGTTAATTAACCCTCAATATTCGACCCTTAGTGAATCGGCCCCTTAATGTTACTAACTGGAAAAACAAGTTTTTTTTGTTTTTTTTGCAATCTTGATTGGTGGCCAGTTGTTTCCAAGCTAAATGCCAAGCAAAAAAACCTAATAGTAGTTAAAGTGGATACAATTTTTGTTTAGAAAGAAGGCGAGATGTTGAAGAGAAAACTAATTATTATACAGGAATAAACAGCTCAGCCTCTCTATTTATTCATTATTCTCCACCACATCACTGCTGAGAACTGTCACGTTCCTGATGGCTAAAAAAGCATCTCTTTACAAGAGCAATAAGTACCAGCTATAGAGCAAAACCTGTGCATGCCCCTTCCATCTGTATCTTCATTGTAGAATTAAAAAAATGATATTTTCTTTTGTAGAAACAGCATTATGAAGCCAAAGAACTATAATATGTTTATTACCCTAATATTATATCATATAAATATATAGATGTCTCAAAGGTAGAGCGCTGTTTCTCTTCTCAAAGTATGTGAGTTTAATGAAACAGTAGATTATACTGCACAGAGTATGTCCTAATCCTTGCTGTCTTTTACTTCTCTTCATCAACAAAAAAAAATCTCTCTTCCTAAAATGTGCTTAGGGGTCCGTTTACTAAAGTGTGTTAAAAATATTCGCACAATATATAGACAGAATCTTCGTCAAATATGTTATTGCCAGTTTACTAACCTGCGGTAAATATAAATTTGCAAATTTTCTTGCGCAAGAATAATTGTTCGCCAGTTATCGCATTTGCTGAAAATAACGCTACGTACACATTAACACATTTAATTTAGTAAATTACACATTTACTAAACAGCGAAATGTGCTAAAGACAAAATTTACGCCAGAATATTCGCAAACTTTTACCGCCACCTATGTAGTGGAGTAAAAGTATTTTTTTCGCCAGAAAATTCTCAAGGGGCAGGAAATATCCCAACTGGCTTTTTTTACCCATCATTCTTTGCTGACAGGAGAGAGATCTGTAGCTATTGCTGACAGGATGTTTTGGCTTCTGCTTCTATCTGTTGCAACAGCAGCAGTTTCAGCTCAGAGTCGTATTATTGGCAGCAGCCATCACAGTCCAAGGATTCGTCAGCCTTTACGCTTTTTTGGCTTCATTTTGATTGGCTACATTAAACTGTGCATTTCTATGAAGCAAAGAGATTGACTGGTATGATTTACTTGTTCATATGATTCTATTGGCAGAAGGGTTAATATGATACATACATGTTTGGTTGGTGTTACTCTGGTGATGTTGTTGGATGGTATAATCATCAGTCAATAAAGTTTATGAGTTTTGAAGATGCATTTCTGGCCATAAATGTCACAGTAAAAATTGCCATAATAACCGCCATAAAACAAGACTATTTTATAGCATAAATATTCACAATAAAATAATTTTTCACCAGAAAATTGGCAACTCGCTAAAATTACCGCTAACGTAAGCTGGTTCGTTAACGTAGTTACCGCAAGTGATTGCAATGAGTTCTGAGCGCATCGCTGTTTAGTAAACTTAGTCGCTGCGAATATTCTGGCGGAAAAATATTCTCATCAATAACATGAGGAAACTTAAAGTCAGATTTACCGCACTTTAGTAAACGAATCCCTTAGTCTATGTTACTATCCCTTCTCTTTTTAGAGCTAATAAGCACGGCCATCTTTAGCTACTACAACATTCAGGGGGTTATGTATTAAAATCCTAATGTCAAAAACCTTGAAAAAGTAGAGTTTTTTTACCTCTAAAAATTTTTATGGAAAAAACCCCTCAAATTTTTCAAGATTTATTATGGATGGAAAAAGTCTGAATCTGAAAATCCGGCATCTCAGACCTACTGAGTTAATGGGAGAGGTCCCTATTTGGAAGCTTCTGTGGTCTGCGCTGGAATTAGCCTGAAAATCCGACTATTTCTGACTTTTCGGGAAAAAATCTGAAAAATTCAGGCTTTTCGCAAGCAATTTTTTGTACGATTTTTTCTGTGTGTCTCCAATCCAATTCAATCTTGCTTTTTTAATAATAAATAAGCTCCAATCGTGGAATCTAGTTTGGTCAGACTTTTTTTATCAAAATACTTAAAATTCGAATTTTGCTAAATATGCATTTATGATTGCTACTTCAGTTGGGGTCCCACAAATTTTCAGTGAGTTGATCCAAAAATCCCATTCACAAAAGGTATTGTGTCACAGGGCACTTCTGCTTAGTTATGTACTTATGCATAGTTAAAAGTGCTCACCATCACTTAAACTAACCTCCCCCCCTACATATTGATGCAGACAACCCAGAGTAACCACCATCTCCAAACCAAGTGGTAGCTCCACGGGTTCCACAAAAATTTGATGTACACACTTTCTGCTATTGCACATCACTACAAAATTACAGTTTATTATATATTATTATTATTATTAATAATAATAATAATAATAATGTCAGATACATTATGTCACTCTTTTTTTGATTGCAATTTAGGTGTTTTCTGCATACTATTTCCGATAAGTGCTTTTATTAAAAAAAAAAGTTATAAAGCTATTTTTTAAGGTGTTGTCATTCTTACAGTCATTAAACATCCTTATTACTGTCATCAGCTGTCAACTTAACTTCCTTAAACTGTGTCAGAGTTGACAGTTGATAACTTGAAAGATGGAAACATGGAAAAACATTAAAACAGCTTAAAACAGGGTGTTTTATTTGAAAAAAAGTGTTAAATATCCTGAGAATGTATACTGCATTAATAGATAAACATAGGTAAGTGTCAGTGTCACCTTCAGTATACCAACATAATTAACTTATAGAACAATCTAATCTTATTTATTAAGATACATATTTTCTATTTCACTAATGAAATGTGTTAGACAAATATGGAAACCATACTAATCAAAATTCATATAAACCTTTCTGAATCATTAAATCTTCTTTACTTTTATCCCTAGTTTACATGTGGTGGATTTAACTATAACACGAGTGAACAGTGAATTCTTCATGCAGTATGTCACATTCTCTAGTAAACATGTTGCCCCTTAATATGTATTTCCATAGCATGTTTTGACTATAGCTGGTTGTTGGGTCACTGGAAAGACATATTCCCTTGGCTTTTGGTACAAAGTAAAATGGCCATACAGTACATATTATTAGCCAGAGTAATAGTTAGCCTAATTTACATAAGGGATATAAATCCTCCTGTTTTCCAGTTAATGTTAGGGCATGTAGTATAGCAACAATTGGAGTGCATGGACTTTTCTAAATCAATTTCCATGTAATGTTCCTTGCCAAACTGGAACAGATTAAACTGCTAGTTCTTGTGCCATGAGAAAATGTAATTATGTTTTCCAGGACAACACTCTGTTCTAGATGATATATTGGATTATATGGGATGGAATAGACATATCCCTGATGAGCACATTGTAAATTAAACGAGGGTGCTTTACTTGAGCAAGTTATAATTCATATCTCGTTTTCTGTAACTTTTATTCACATATTATTATTATTAGGGTTTCATACAGCCATTTAAATTATTACTATTCATTACACACCCATTTTCACCCACCAGCTGAATTTACTACTAGCATAGAAATATCCATTAAAGGGATTCTGTCATGATTGTTTTGGTGTAGTTTTTAAGTCTAAACTATTCTGTTTACACTGCAAATAATTGACTCTACCATGTAAAATTTAATTCCTGAACCAGCAAGTGTATTTTTCTCCAACTCAATGTAATTGAATGTGTCTCAGTGAGGCTTTGCTTTTAACTATTGATTGCTGTTCTTACTAGCAAACAAACAGCATTGTTAACTTGTGTTAGGGAACTGTTATCTTGTTACCTTCCCATTGTTCTGTTGTTAGGCTGCTGGGGGGGGAGGTTATATCACTCCAACTTGCAGTACAGCAGTAAAGAGTGACGGGTGTTTGTCAGAGCACAAGTCACATGACAGGGGCAGCTGGGAAACTGACAATATGTCTAGTCCCATGTCATATTTCAAAATTAAATATAAAAAATCTGTTTGCTCTTTTGAGAAATGGATTCAGTGCAGAATTCTGCTAGAGCAGCACTATTAACTGATGCGTTTTGAAAAAATACGTTTTCCCATGACAGTATCCCTTTAAGCAAGCAACTACTAGTGAAGCCCTGCTGTTTATAGTCTTCATCAAGAAGCACCGATATTTTTTTCCACTGCATTCCCCTAGGTATAGCTACCAAACAATTTAAAACAATTCTATAGTGCCTAATCTCTTCAGTTAATTAAGCCATTAGGAAATTCATGTTTGGAGAGGAATTTCTATATTTTATCTGCTCCATGCTGGTAGCTTACTAAATACAAAAGTCCTCTGCACTCAACCCATTATCAATATATTTAAGACAGAGACATTTTGTGCATACTGCTACTAAAAAATGCCTTACCCTTTAAACAAAACAGGGATTGTTTGTCCATATATTGCAATGTATTTAAGCTGGCCAACTACGTCAAAGTCATCCCATATCTGGCCAGTCCTACGCTCAATTTTATCTGATTCATTAAGAATTCTATTGCTTCATTATACATTTTACAAAAGGGACTAGGTTTTACCTGCAACTTACTTGCTGCTTTCAAAGTTGCAGGTAAAACCTAGTCCCTTTTGTAAAATGTATAATGAAGCAATAGAATTCTTAATGAATCAGATAAAATTGAGCGTAGGACTGGTCAGATATGGGATGACTTTGACGTAGTTGGCCAGCTTAAATATATTGCAATATATGGACAAACAATCCCTGTTTTGTTTAAAGGGTAAGGCATTTTTTAGTAGCAGTATGCACAAAATGTCTCTGTCTTAAATATATTGATAATGGGTTGAGTGCAGAGGACTTTTGTATTTGACTATATGTATTTTGTGGTCACAGCCTCATTGCACCCCCGCCTAATGGTTTTAAAAAATAGTGGTGAGCACAACTTTCCCTTGTTTGTGATAGCTTACTAAACTAGTGAAGCTGTCATCTCAAATGAGATGAACAAGAATCTTTGTGATTCTCTCTGTCTTTTTTTACATTTTGCTAAAACAAGTACTATTTGGGATCTGGATCATGGTATTAGACTGAGTAATGGAAATAGACAAACTTAGATTTTAAATATTAACTTATACTTAACACGCAATCACCATGTGTTGAAAAATTAGGTAAAAAAATAGTGATTATGTCCATTTCCTTTTTTATTTCTGAATTTTAATTATGTGAACAGGAAAATAAGAATGGCACCAAGTATTCCAGATTTTTTTAAAAAATTCAGTTTAAATTGTGTCCAGTCTATATAGACTACAACTAGTTGATTGTATCCACACCCCTACAAATGCCCCATTCATTTTTGATATACAAACCAGTGATATTTGAATGCTATGGGATGAAACGCCTATCCTCAAGGTGCGAATGCACTTTGTTCTTATTCGGCCTCCTCTTCTCTTTCTTCCCTCTAATTCTACTTTATACAAAAAGGACTTGTAAATTGCATGAGCTTTCATGAATTTGTGTAATTCTTTCATAATTTTGAAAAGTACTCATGTTCTTTATCCTGTCAATAAGAAAATGCATCCACTGTTTATTGCTAAGCCTCAGTCTACATAGCAGGTGCCCTTGTAGCTGCCAGGAGTAGACATAGCACAGCATAGAGATATCATGTCATTGTGACAGGTACCTTCTGAAACTCCTTTGCCAGTCTCTCTGTATAGCTTGGTAACTTTGAATGTGTTTCCCCAGGGAGACTGTATAAGATAGATGGTCATTTTGCTGGTTTGTTTTGCTCAGGTGCAAAAGTTTTAATCCAACCCAGAATGTGTATATTATTTATAAAAAAACATATTAAACAAACAATAGCTAAGACCAAGTAATTATTTTCCAAATGTAAAGTGACTGCTTGTCTGTTCTAAATATCCTCATCCTTATATCATTAATATATATTATATATATATATAATAAAATATGAGTGATCAGAGTAGTTTGTACACTATACAAAACAACAATTTTGTGGATCAAGATTGTAGAACTGATAAACTATATATATATCATTAATGGTAGGTGATTTGGCTAAAACTCAAGCAGCTTCAAATCTTGAAACAATACATCTGAAAGACGTAACACAAGGGGGGCAGATTTACTAAGCTCGAGTGAATAGTTAGAATCCAAAAATATTCGAATTTCGAAGTAATTTTTTGGGTACTTCGACCATCGAATTGATCAAATTCGATCGAATCGAACGATTCGAAGTAAAAATTGTTCGACCATTCGATAATCGAAGTACTGTCTCTTTAAAAAATCCTTTGACTCAATACTTTGCCAAATAACAGCTACCAAATTGAATGTTAGCCTATGGGGACATTGTAGATAGGTTTTGGGCACTTTTTATGATCGAATAAAAATCATTCGATCGATTGCTTAAAATCTTTCGAATCGTTCGATTTTTAATCGATCGTTCGATTTTTAATCGATCGTTCGATTGAACATTTTGCGCTAAAATCCTTCGAATTAGAAATTCGAATTTGAAGGATTTTACTTCGAGGGTCGAATTTGAGGGTTTTTTAACACTCGAAATCCGACCCTTGATAAATCTGCCCCAAGGTCTATTTGTTTCCTGAATTACATCAAATACCCCTGTTACCATGTCAATGCTCAAGTGTGCAAAAAATTATTTTAAGACTAAAATCTTCATAAATACTCCTCTCCAGTTCTACCTCCCTCTCTCTCTCTCTCTGGAGAAGCTTTTTTGGCATATTACAAACTGAAAAAAAATAATTTATGCAAGGGGTGGATAGTGCCGAAAAGCCTGAGGCAGGAGTCCTCATTAGGTAGAAGAAATGTATAGGTAGATAGAACTAGTGAGTGGGAGGGCTAGCTCCTGTAACAGCTCACTATAAGAATAAGAGTCAGGATTAAATTAGTAGAGAAGCCAGGGGATTCATTGAGTAGAGCAGAAATGGTAAGCATACTGTGTTTCACAAAAGTCATGAACAACCAAAAAAATATATGCCTATAAACAGCTTTACAATATAATCAGATTCTGTTTATATATATATATATATATATATATATATATACACACAGAGTAAACCAAAAACATCAAGCTATGTGATATTTCTC
Source organism: Xenopus laevis (assembly GCF_017654675.1). Classification (NCBI taxonomy): domain Eukaryota; kingdom Metazoa; phylum Chordata; class Amphibia; order Anura; family Pipidae; genus Xenopus; species Xenopus laevis. Next base: position 44,846,157 of record NC_054372.1, read on the forward strand.
AGTATGAAACTATCGATATTCAAATGCTTGCAAAAATTCCACCATGTACTGTAAATATTACCTTTATCTTAATTGCAAACTGCTATGGTCTTATTTGTCATTCAGCCTTTGACTTGTGGATTCTCCATGTATTTGTTATGTTTATATTATGCTTATTTTATCTCAGGTACATGTTTATTTTTTTCAAAGCCCTTAATTAAAAAAAGACAAATTGAAAATTTGGTGGATAGAGGCTAATGAAAAAAAACACCTTTATGTTAAAAGAAAAATTGGACTAATATGAACAGATCTGGACAGACTTTGAAGCAATAAACATGATTCGACCTTAGAAGATATTGCCTCCCAATCTCAAACATATAATATACAATGATTGTTAGGGTAATAACGACATTGTTTTACTGTTATTGTTAACATTTATTTCACTTTATTTGATTTGACTCTACTATAATTTCCTCCCCTCTTCTCTACTTCTTTCTCACCCTTCTTTCCTTTTTCATTTTATTTTTTCTGACCACAGTCTCTACTGATAATTAAGGCATGTACACCTGATTTTATACATATTGGACAGAGATCTGTAATATAGTGTGACTTTGCAAACCTGTATATGTATCTAGCATTGTTACAAAGACGTGGCCAAGTATAGTTCTGGAAAATAAATAAAAATACTGTTGAAAAAAAACATATACAAAATGTATAAATAATATTAGACATGCCATTTTATTTGCAATAAAAAAAAAGTTATCTTACCTGGTTTTTTTCCTATTATTAACCTCACTGCCCTCACTGGGAAGAACTATTTTTGCTGGTTCAGTTCTTCAAATCTTAAAGGGCATGTAAAGGTCAAAAAATAAAAGCCCATTTTTACTTTCTTTAATGAAAAAGAAACCTATCTCCAATATACTTCAATTAAAAAATGTGTACCGTTTTTATAAGAAACCTGACTGTATGCAGTGAAATTCTCCCTTTATTTACTGCTGTGGATAGGAATTGTCAGATGGTCCCTAACTGCTGAGCAGGGAAACAATCATACTTATGAACAACAGGGGGAGCCCCCGCCTTACTTCCCAGCCATGCAGAACTCAAGCAGCTTTGTTTATGATGATCCCTAAGCAGCCCAGACCACACTGAGCATGTGCACAGTCTTAGTCTTGCAAAGATGTTTAACAAAGTTACAAGATGACAGCCCCCTGTAGCCAACTTTGAAAGCATAAATTATTTGTTTGATTAGGCTTGTGGTGCAGTAAGTTCATGTTTATATTTAGTATACAAAATACAGCATTTCTAGCTTTATTCTATTTTAGACTTTACATGCCCTTTTAGGGGGGGGTCTATTGTTATTTGTTCCGTTTTATGTGAAAAAAGTTCTGCTGCTATGGGGCAGATTTATCAAGGGTCGAATTGAAAAAGCAAAATTCGAATTTTCAAATTTTTTGATGGTCAAAACTGTTAAATTCGACTAGGGAGTTATTCAAATTTAATTCAAGTTTTTTAAAAAAAAATAATTTGATTTTCGAGATTTATCATACTCTGGCCCTTTAAGAACTTGAATTTGATTTGTTTTTGGGTCAATTCCATTCCTCCGAGTTTAAAAAAAATTAGATTTTTTAATAAACTTCAATTGGTCGAATTTATGGGAGTTTAGGGGAGTTTTTAAAAACTCACATGAATTTGAATTTTGATAAATGTGCCTCCTCAAGTAGTGTTTACGTTTTCTCTCACCAGTTAAATAAACATTATTTTTATTGTTTTATTAGACCTTCTTAATAATATTAAGTGAACAATCATTTAAATCTACCCAGGACACCAGTCTTAGTTACTTTACAGAATTGATGGAGTTACAGAGAAGTTTTGATTCAAGTGACTTTTTTACAACTGAGTTCACAAATAAGCAATGCATTATTTAACAGTGGTAAACTTAAATGAGGATGCGTCAGGATGTTTTTATGCCTACCTATTTCCCTGGGCTTGTCAAGGAATATTAATGTCCCTTGGGAACACTTTAAGCAGCTTGCAAGCTTAATATCCACATAAACTGATGGTCTATTTTATAATTAACTATGGGAACAAGTAAGATTATCTTCTTTCACAAAACTTTGGCATTTAAAAGTGTAAATATAGATTTAAATATAGATCACAAGGATATTAAGCATTAAAGAGCAATAGCTATTTATTGAAAAAATATTAAAAGCCACTGTATAGTAAGATTAATGATAGTAAAATACAACAATTATGTATCACCTGTCTTTGTTAAAACTCAAAAGTACCCTATAAATGAAACACAGAAAAAATTAAACAAAGGTTTAATTTCCCCAATCTATGCTCCGTGCAAGGTAGATTTCGCAATTGTCCCATGGTTCTAGTGACTAATACCTGTTACTAGTTATTTAAGGAAAAGATGCATGCCTTTCATCCTCTTTGATCTCCAGATTGTACCAAGTATGGATGTGCTAGAGGCAAGAGCATAAAGCCCCAGTAGACTACCTGTGAATGAGGTAAAGTTAGCAGTTGTTAGCTCTGTCATAGAATAATCACAGACCTTTAGTGATGGGCGAATTTATTCGCCGCCAGCGAATAAATTCGCAAAACGCCCGAAAAATTCGCCGGAAAAATTCACCGGCGTCAAAAACGGGCGTTTTCGCAAATTTTTCACCGTTTTGCGAATTTCGCGCGCAAATTCGCCCATCACTACAGACTTTAACTTTATACCTTAACATCACAATAGCCTTGGATATTATGCTTGTTCAAGAAATCATCCAAGCCACTCTTAAAGTCATTAATAGATTTTGCCATTGCAACATCTCCCGGCAGGTCATTCTACAACCTCACTGCACTCACTGTAAAGAACCACCTATGTTGCTTCAAATGAAAGGGATGGTATCTTGTACGCTGATCATTCCATGAGAAAAAGATCCCCTGATATCTGTCTATAATGTCCTCCAATGTACTTGTAAAGTATAATCATGTCCCCTCGCAACCACCTTTTTTCCAGAGAAAACAACCCCGTACTTGACAGCCTACTCTCATAGTTTAAATCCTCCATCCCTTACATTGGACTTCTCTGCAATGTTTCCAGTTCAGCCTTTTTAAGATTTGAGAAATGGGTTAATGTCCTTTTTTGCATACACTACTATTACATGTATAATATTATTTCTATAAAAGAGCTTAATATTGCACTACTCAATGGCGAGCCTTATTTGCCAGTTTGAACCCCAGTTTGCAAATTTAGTCAAATCGCTTTGCAAAGTGGCAACATGCTGAATGGAACTGGAACAGTTTTGCACAATTTAGTATAATCAGCAGAATAAATAAATAAATAAATAGATAAATAAATAAAAAGCAAAGGGCAAATGACATATCCCTCCAGTACTACACTAACTACAAAGGCCCAATGAAAATGCTCAATTTACAGGTATGGGATCTGTTATCCAGAATGCTCAGGACCTGGGGCTGGATAAGTGATCTTTCTGTAATTTGAATCTCTATGCCTCAAGTCTACTAAAATATCATTTAAACATTAATTGAACCCAGTAGGATTGTTTTGCCTTCAGTAAGGATGGACAAATTATATGTTAGTTTGGATCATACAAGGTACTGTTTCATTATTAAAGAGAAAAAGGAAATCATTTTTAAAAATGTGAGTCTGGGAGATGGTTTTTCTGTAATTCTGAGCTTTCTGGATAATAGGCTTCCGGATAACAGATCCTATACCTGTACAACTTTTTGAAGTCTATCCTTCAGCTGATTCTCTTTCAAGTATTATGTTCCAGGCAAATATTGCTTAATTTAACCAGTAACCTATGTGTGTTTTTGCTTTAACAAAAAGTACATCACATCCACTGCCATTGAGTCTAGGTTCCTGTTCACCATCTCATAGAAGGCAATTAAATTAGTCTGGCAATATCTATCACGCATAAAACCATGCTGGCACAATCATAGTATTGTGATTTGCAGTGTAATGAAGTATTTATGCTTTAATACCCATTTAAAAAGCATTTCTACCACTCATGCCAACTTCACTGTAATGTTGTCTCTACAACATAATCTTAAAGGAGACCATGTTATGATCACTGTTTCCTAAATGCTCACCAATGCATATGTTATGTGGCATTATTAGTCATTACCAGACCCAAAAGATCTGATATTTACATTATGCAATCAAAAGTTAGAAGTAAAGTTACTATTAGACAGTTCTCTTTGAAACAGTGGGATCTCCGTAACTGGTATACTATGAGCACCCGCACTTCCCTCCCTGACCCCTTTCTAATCCGCAGTCAACAGTAGCTTCCCCATAATGCTCTAGCTCACCCACTCAAAACGTATCACTCCTCCAGCCTCTAAGTTTGCACTGTTTTCCTAATGCACATGGCAAAGGTAAAATTTCCAAAAAAATTACATTGGAAGGCCCTTTTCCATTTGAAGATCGCGTTTTTTTACCAGATGCACAGCCCGAATTACATTTAGGTAAAATAAAAAGTCAAGAGTATAGAGAAAATTCTCAGCAAAGTTCTTCATAAAAGGGAATATTTTGGAATATTTTCCATAACTGTAAATAATGCAACCAAATTCACTGAAAAATAATTCAAAACATAATCCCCTTTTATGAAGAACTTCCTTGAGAATTTCTGCACACATTTGGAATTTGGTTGAGCATTATCTTTACCTTTTGATAACTATATCCCACCTTCTATATAGATAGGGGTATATTTATCAAAGAGTGAGTCTGAGATTGCCACAGTCTGCTAGAGTGAAATTACGCCACTCTCCATTAATTTTTATGGGATTTTTAAAAGAGTACGTATCGAGAGGTGAAAGTGAAAGTTCATCCGTTGATAAATATGCCTTTAAAAATGCCATAGAAATGAATGGAGAGTGGCGTAATTTCACTCTAGCAGACTGTGGCAATCAATATTTTTGAGGACTGATTGGCCAAATCCTAATCACATTCCTCTTAAAGGATGCTGCAAATCATAAAGAGCAGATACATCTGCATCAGCTTATCCTTTACCTGAGGGGGATTCATATGGTGATAATACTATAATTGAAAAATATTTCCCTCAGTAGAAATGAAAGAGAACAAAGCAAATTAACAGCAGTAACTTGCTCCTTGGTAAAAATATTCCAAGGATGAAAGGGCCCCCAGGCAAACACAAAATGTAATGTATGGGATTGCGCATACTGTAGAAATATTTGCTACATTAGCTTGCAGCTGTGTAGGTAGTGAGATGTCCCTTAAAATACAGTGTGTGCCTTACATGCAACATCTTTGTGTCTATATATCTTTTTAGATAATTCTGCAAAAGAAATATTCCATATGCCCAACAACAACAACAACAACCAAGGATGTTTTTATTTAACTTCTAAGGGCATGAAGATGATGGCGTTTATTTGTAGATGTAATGTAACACTTGACTGAACTTCATGATTCTTTTTGCAGAAAACAGTGCCACAACTTGTTCTTGCCCCAGAAAAAGAACATTTTGTATCAATTCAATAGACAAAGACAATGGTGGCATAAAATCTCTGAGAAATGTCTAAATTAAGAACAACAGAGCAGAACGTGCACTGATTTACAGAGTGAGGTCAGTTTTCAATATTCATTTTGAGAATGTAACCATTTATGTGTGAAAGATTTTAATTAATAAACTACCTATAATGTCATACAGGCAATAAATTCCCACACTATGCTGTTTTCAAATGTGCAAAAGTCAAATTTTCAGTATTATTTTCAAGAAAACAAACTGGGTGGAAATGAGGTGGGTGAACACGGAATGCAAAAATGTAAACAGAAGAGCAGGGGCACATGGATGCTTTAACATTCACTGTAGATGGGTACAAGGCCAAAAGCAAAGCAGCCTTTTGCAATAATCAAAGAGATACTGTAAACTAATTATAATATGCAAAACAATAACAATAGCCTCCACTCCACCAGTTACAAATCTACCTCCCCAAATTGTTCATATCTCTATCCAGCTGAATGAAAGTGGCGTGATCCCATCACATATACAGTATGTCTATTATGACACAGGCTCTTCCAGTGTTTATTCTAGTAAATTGCATTGTGCATCAGATTTATGCTCTTAGAATAAGGCCACAAGTGGCTCAAACAGAAAAAAACAGAACAATTCAAATCTGTTTGTAAAACCAGCATGAGATTTGCATATTTAAAATTCACATAGTGACAGCTGACCTCGAAGGGAATTTTCTACCTGGATCCCTGTGGTAAATGAAAAAGTTGACAACGCTGCCTTTCACAAAGAACATTTTTTCTGGCCATTCCTGGTAGCATATTTTATTCTCTGTATAGATAGGACACAGTCAGGTTCATAAAGTAATTCACTATACACCCCCTACCTGCCCTTATCAGACTTTTTTTTGTTCTGTTCATTTGTTCTTTCTCACAGATTTTCAGTAGTGATCGTCATATTGCAATCTCGGGATTTTTAACCAGGGGAAATAATTAGTCCGCTATTTTTGAACATCTTCAATATCCTCATACAGCAAAATAAGTGTGGTATTAATGACTGTTTATCACGTATATGCTTTCAACCTCTGAGGAGACTGAAGAGACTGTGAGAAAGATTAAGGGGTTTGGGCAGAGAATGTACATGAGCCTGGTTTTTCATCTGTCACAAACCTTCCTCGTCTTTTCAACTTTTTCATCATGTCATGGGCAAACTTCATGACCAATCCATCAGGCTGGAAGACTATAGAACAGTAGATGTCAGATTTCCTCTCCAAAGAGTGCAGCAGTTCAGGTTTCATCAGGAGAGAAAGCACCCCTGCAGTGGATTGTAATATAATGTCTCACCACCTTACCTTATCTTAAAGTAGAAGGAAAGGCTAAAACTAAGTAAGCTTTATCAGAAAGGTCTATATACAGTAAATACACAAGTAAACCCTCAAAGTAATGATGCTCTGAGTCCTCTGTCAAAAGAAACACCACATTTCTTTCCCTCTATTGTGTACACATGGGCTTCTGTATCAGACTTCCTGTTTTCAGCATAAACCTCCAGAATTAGGGCTTGAGCATGCTCAGTGTGCTCCTCTCTCCCTTTCCTCCCTTCTCGCCTCCATACCTGCTGCAATCTGAGCCCAGAGCTATGAGTGAGCAGGGAGAGACTCAGGCAGGAAGTGATGTCACACCAAGCCAATATGGCAGCTGTTATCCTAAAGAAACAGAGAGAGAGCTTCTAGAGCTGTTTAGTCAGGTATAGTAAAGCATTCTGCAGAATATATCTTATGAGTCTTACAGCTTGCACTATTCTGGCTAATCTATTGGCAATCATCTGCTTTGTTAGTTGTCCTTCTCCTTTAAGGGGGCACCGTCTGGAGCCCCAAGGTCATCACCAAGACTAGGCTTCTTTCAGGAGTCCTCTCCAACTTTTTGTATCCCCCAAAATTACTGCTGGCAGGTTAAAAAAACGGATTGCTCATAAGGGAACCCATAGATCAATGTTCTATGCTAACACAATCAGAACAAATGCTCACATAGGAATTTGTATCTTAAAACCTGTATTTTCACCCAAAATCTGATCTAAGCCAATCAATTTATTCTCTGCTCATGAGAACAGCTGTGTAAGCAGCATTTTCATTTGAACTCAATTAGAGACAGTGGTCGATTGCTGTCCTGAAATGCCCTAACTAAAAGATAGTTATTTGGAGAACACTTCTTTTTCCCAGTGTTTTACAATCTACTAATGAGTACATGCACTTGTTTCATTCAAATCTTTTTTTCATGCTAAACTTATTTTTTATGTGGAGAAACAAATGATAAAAATGAACAAATAACATCAAATCAAAGTCTGACATTTGGAACAAATTTATTTTACAATTGGAAAACACATTTTTGCCTAGTTTTAAATGTATTTGGCAAGAGAGTCAAAAGGTATATGTGAATTATTAGTGATGGGCGAATTTATTCGCCAGACGCAAATTCGCGGCGAATTTGCGCGATTCGCCGCCAGCGAATAAATTTGCAAAACGGCCGTGAAAATTCGCGGAAAAAATTCGCCGGCGTCAAAATTTTTTTCTCGAAAAAACGGACGCCGGCGTCAAAAACGGGCGCTGGCGTCGAGAATTTTTCGCTGTTTCGCGAAATTCGCAAATTTTTCGGCGAAACGCCGCAAATTCGCCCATCACTATGAATTATACCTAAGACAGGTATATACAGATTTTAGCATGGCTATACACAGATATAGAGCAGTAGTTAGTCTCATCAAATTCGGCGCTGTCCCAGGACACGAAAAGCAGACTACAGCTTCGGTGCAAAAGGTAGGCTTTATTTCAACACACACATGGTCAAGGTGTACAGCGGTGGGTGTGCAGGGCTGTTAGACTAACTACTGCTCTACATTGAATGCCGGCGGGAAGTAGCCGGCGTCTCACACGGGCCGCGACCAGGAAGACACAGCGATACTGGGTGAGCTCCGATGTTTATCGCATCATTTTTCATATAATTACCTATACACAGATATATACAGTAGTTCAAAGGTGTCCTTCAGCAAATGTGAGCAGGGTTGTCACCTTTTGCTCCTACATGGACTGGGCAGGGGGCAAGCCTGGTGTCATCATGTGCAGACTCATGATGTCAGGGGGCAGAATGAATGACTGTCTGGGGTTGTGCCTGTGACATCTAGGGCGTGGTTATGATGTCACAATCGAGGATTGGCTGATAGTAACATCATTAGCTCACCATAAAGTGTCACTATTTCATATACTGTATTTTGCCAGCCCACCCCAATTTCCTCCCAATCTAACTTTTTCTGGTATCCCTATAACCCCTGACAGCAATCTAACCTTGCCTATTCAGCCAATCTCCATCTGATCTGCCCTGCCTATGTCTCAACTCCTCCCCTTTTATGTTACAGTCCATCCAAGCCCTGCTCCTTACATTATTTCCTAACCCCCTTCTCCGCAAAGGCTAGTATTGCACCGCAGGGTGCAGGGGGATTTGATTGCACCCTCCGAGCACGCCGATGGTTTGCACGTACACAAATCTGCCGAGTAAATCGTTTCTGGAGGGGGTCTGGCTGCACACCTGGCACCCATGCCCTGCCCTGTATAGTTATGTTACTAGGGTTGCCACCTTTTCTGAAAAAAAATACCGGCCATTCTCTTTTTATATGATTTTACTTATTAATAACATTGTCACAAAGCAGCATTTTTGACAGGTAGGAAATACAGTAAGTGATGTCCATTGTAACATACTATGTATTATTGTTTGTTGCTAAACTAAAGTATACTACAAAAGACCTACAGTATGATGACAACTAAAGGTTATCAAGGAATGATAGGAACAGCAGTGCAGTATTATTGTTATTATACTGACTTGTTTCTATTCAGTCAGTAATTTAAAAAGGTGGATTATTGCTTATGGTAGGAGACAATTTATGATCTTTTGTTATGTCTCCCATCTAGCAATTAATAATCATTAATACATGTTTACCTAAACGATGTTTTGATGTGAATATTAGATGAGCGGCAAATAAAGCAGGACCTGCATTTGGAAAATCACTTGCTGAACATGTATTTACTAGAAAGTGGATGCTACTATTCCTAGCTTTATTCCAGAGGTCTGACACCACCTCAGTGCCATAGCAACAGATCAAACTGCTTTCATCTGTATTCCATTGCTGAAGTAAACAGCAGTACTAAAATACAAGTTGTGGGGGAGTGAGAAGGCACAAACAATATTTACAGACTGGAGAGGTTTCTCGCAGTATTACTTTAAAAATAATAAATCATGCTGCTGAGAAGGTAATTATGAACCTGAGCAGCTTTGGGAGTATGGAAAGCTGAACGTGAAGGATAACTATACACTACTGTACCATCTGTACCATTCCTGCTCTCTTTGTATGGGGCATTATATATATATATATATATATATATATATATATATATATATATATATATATATATATATATATATATATATATATATATATATATATATATACTGTATAACCCTGAATTCAGATCTTGCTGTTCGCAGGGAAACATAACTTTCCCTTACTGCCAGTATATTCCTGGCACACACAGGCTAGAGGCAATGAAACCAGCACAGAATGTCTAATGTACCAGTGTCTGAATCTCCTGTACAAAATATTTTGCTCTCCAAAATCTAAAGAATGAAAAGTTGCCTTTTTCCTCCTGAGACTTCTCATTTTTTAATTAAGTGCATGCAGATTCTCTCTTAGTGGTGGCTTTGCAGGTATGTAAAATAAATGTCCTTTGCGAAAATGATTTCCAGTGTTATTTTAGCAAAGCCGGTGGTGGCAAGGGAATTCTCTCTGAATTAATTACAGACTGGGTATTTTTTTCTCTATTAGTTTGCACAGCGGACAGATAAACTGTTTTATTAATGTCAGCACATTTTAGGTAAGTCACAACAGCAATGACAGTCACAAATAAGTAGGCTAATAGATATACAAATACATTTTTTAATTATTCTTAATTGGTTAACAGAAATAAAGACACTTAATCAGCTGTGGTCTTTTTTTTTTGACTGGGGACAACTCTTCAAAACTAACTTTTACTAAATGAATATGGAGAAAATACTGAAAGCTGCAGAGCAGATGATGGCCATGTTTAAAAAGCTGGCAGAAGATGCAGAGGAAGACCGGCAGGTACTGACAGGATTGATCCAACAGTTGGCACAGAGACCCCAGGAGCCACCTGCAGTAGTACATAGCAATGTACCCAAAATCAATGTAAGCCGCTTCCTCCAAAAGATGACATCAGAGGATGATCCGGAGGCATATCTCACTACATTTGAGCGGACCGCCGAAAGAGAGGGTTGGTTTAAAGAGCAGTGGGCAGGTCTTTTGGCACCCCTGCTAACCGGTGAATTGCAAAATGCATATTTTGATCTTGACTCTGTTACTGCCAAGGATTATGAGAAACTGAAAAAAGAGATTCTGGCCCGCCTTGGCGTTACCCTGGCGCTTCGTGCCCAACGTGTATACAGCTGGGCTTATCACCCGGAGAAGCCTCCACGCTCCCAGATGTTTGACCTGATCCACCTGGTGAAAAAATGGTTGCAGCCAGAATCCTTGACTGGACCTGAGATTATTGAGAGGGTGGTACTGGATCGCAACCTGAGGTCCCTTCCTGTTGCCCTGCGCAAATGGGTGACCCATGGAGACCCTAAAACTGCAGATGACCTTGTGGAGTTAGTGGAAAGGTACTTTGCCGCTGAGAACTTTGGCACCCCTCCCGCATCGTTCAGGGCTCCACACCTGAAAGGGAGGTACACCCTGGCAACGGGTTAGACTGTTCATGGGGACACGGGTGGTGGTAAAAGTAAATCACCCTTAAAGGGAGAGAATTTTGGCAAAAACCCGGGAGGCTGGCAATCTAAAACTGGAAAGTCTGAGACTCTTAGGTTTAATTCCGAGACTGTTAAATGTTTCCGTTGCCATGATTTTGGTCATATTGCAGCAAATTGCCCTTTGCTTGATGATCCCATGCAATGTGATTTTTCTTCCAGGAATAGACGCCAGTCCCTGTTTGCTACGGTTGCCTGCACTGCGGTGCCGGTTCAGGAAAAGCAAATGTGTAAAGTGAGTGTGAATGGGAAACAATTGCTTGCATTGCTAGACTCCGGTAGTCTAGTCACTTTGGTAAAGTTAGACTCCGTAGGCCCTGTTAAGTTCCAGTCAAAAAGGGTTGGTGTGGTTTGTATTCATGGTGACACACGGGAGTATCCTGTGGCAACCCTAAAGTTTAAAACGGGCCTTGGTACAGTGACTTACTCTGCAGGGGTAGTACCACACCTTCTGCATGATGCAATAATTGGGAGGGATTTTCCCCAGTTTTGGGATCTCTGGAATCAATCAGTTTCTCCCTGCTCTGATGCAGTGGTTGAAGGACCTGTGCCCATAGAAAATTCAGAACTAACAGGTTCAGAGGATTCTCCTCAGGAAACCCCAGCTTTCCCTTTCTCTGTATTAGCAGGAGACTTGGAGGACCCTGAAGATGGTCAAAACCCTAGTGGGGAAACCAGTGAGTCGGGTATTATTGACAGTGTTGTGGATTTCTCTGATTTGAATGTACACAAAGAGAATTTCGGTACAGAACAGTTAAAAGACCCTGACCTTATAAAAGCTAGAGAAAATGTGAAAATAATTGACGGGGAACCTATTGAGCCAGGGCTCAGGTTATCCTATCCTCACATGGCTTTAAAAGGGGATCTACTGTACCAAGTATCAAAAAAATCAAATGAGGTGATTGAACAATTAGTGGTACCCAAACCATACAGAAAAATGGTGTTGGATCTTGCCCATGTTCATGTAATGGGGGGACATTTGGGTGTGAAAAAAACTACCGAAAGAGTTTTGCAGAGATTCTTTTGGCCTGGTGTATATCAGCAGGTAAAGGATTACTGTGAGTCCTGTCCTGTTTGCCAAATTTCCACTCCAAGGCCACATTTTCGTAGTCCCTTAATCCCATTACCAATTATTGAAATACCCTTTGAGCGAATAGCCATGGATCTGGTGGGCCCTTTGTTAAAATCTGCCCGGGGTCACCAATATATCTTAGTGATCATGGACTATGCCACTCGCTATCCGGAAGCTATTCCTTTGCGCAACACTTCTGCTAAAACCATTTCCAAAGAATTGCTTCATGTGTTCAGTAGGGTTGGGATCCCTAAAGAAATCCTCACCGATCAGGGTACCCCTTTCATGTCCAGAGTAACTAAGGAACTCTGTAAATTGTGTAAAATTTCACAATTGCGAACCTCTGTCTACCACCCTCAGACAGATGGTCTTGTGGAACGTTTTAACAAGACCCTAAAAAGTATGTTGAAAAAGGTAGTGGACAAAGATGGGAAAGATTGGGATTGCCTTTTACCCTATCTTATGTTTGCTATTAGGGAAGTTCCCCAATCCTCTACAGGTTATTCTCCATTTGAGTTACTCTATGGGAGACATCCTAGGGGGCTCTTAGACATAGCTAAGGAAACCTGGGAAGGGGAAGTGACACCCCACAGGAGTGTAATTGAACACAGATCACAAATGCAAGACAGAATTGCTTCAATTATGCCCATTGTAGGAGAAAACTTGGCCCAAGCCCAGGCTGCCCAACAAAGGATATACAACCGTAATGCTAAAATACGTGTCTTTTCACCTGGAGACAGAGTACTAGTTTTGGTCCCCACGGTGGAGAGTAAGTTCCTTGCAAAATGGCAGGGACCCTTTGAAATAATTGAGAGAGTTGGGGAGGTAAATTACAAGGTACACCAACCTGGCAAGAGGAAGCCAGAACAAATTTATCATGTTAATTTACTTAAACCCTGGAAAGACAGGGCATCATTAATTGCAGTACCAGCCTATGCTGTTTCTAAGGACACTCACGAGACCCATCTGGTCCCTGAGGTTACCATTGCAGAAACTTTGTCCACCTCCCAAAGACAGGAGGTAAAAGAATTCTTAATGAGGAATAGGGATACTTTCTCTGACCTCCCAGGAAAGACTCCCGTTGTTGAGCATGAGATTGTAACCGAGCCAGGAGTGCGTGTTAAACTCAAACCCTATAGGATTCCCGAAGCTAGACGAAAAGCTGTGGCTGATGAAGTGGCAAAATGTTTTGAGTTGTCCTGAGGTAACTCAGGTGGTTAATTAAACAGGCAGCTCAAGCCAGAGTGGAGAGTTCCTGGCTGGGGAAAAGACACAGGAAAGCTGCCTGTGTGAGAGGGACTGAAATCACCAAAAGGTTTGGGATTGTATATCTTCCTGTATGTTCTTTGTTTTGGGGAGACAGGCGGTAGGCCTTCTCCTGGTTAGTTAGGAAAACTGACCTGTATTAGTTAGAAGCCCATTAAGTGGCAAGTATTTTATTTTGAATTGTTTGTTTTGTTTGTTATTTTTCTGCAAGAGACAATAAACTGCCAGCAAGAGACTATACTCTCATGAGTTGTGCCGTGGGCTGTGTTACCCCAGGAAAACTGATCCCAGCTACCCAGAGAGAGAGAGAGAGTGTGAGAGTGAGTGAGTGAGTGAGTGAGTGAGTGTGTGTGTGTGTGTGTGTACGTGTGTGTACGTACATACACTATTTACATGTAAGGATCCCTAAATGAAAAGCAAAAAACCCATATGTTAGAAACATTTGTCCAGGTGCAGTACACCATGGCAACCACGGAGATGTTTAAGGTGAACATTAAATGCTACCGTACCTGCTATAGGTGACAAGAACTATAGCAAATTTGCTCCTTATATTGCATAACCCTGAAAATACAGAAGAAACTGTATACCAGGGGAAATTTTGCTGCACTGCATCGACAGGAAAAACAGGGGCAGCAGAATATTATATTCTTCTTCCTCCCACTGAAAGCTCCTGCTATTGAAGTTTCTTCTTCTTTGATTTTTTTTTTATGCTCTCTCATATTTTATTCCCATCCTCAAATGCTCTTCTTCTGTTTCTTTCTTCTTTACACCATACCTTATTACTCTTACCTGGGTATAAGAGGAAGGTAAAGCTACGCCTCCTGGGGCTGTCAGAAACTTAGAGGAGCTATTTCCCTGGAACCACCAATGAGATCAGGGCTCATGAAACTGTAGGGGCAGTCACTGAACTGGAAAAGTGCAAAATTCAAACATAAATCTTTTTTTTTTCAAATATATACATGCCATTAAAAAAAAATTACATAAAAATGGATGTACTGAGTGATTAATTGTAGCAGTGTGAATATAGCTTTAAATGTCAATCTTTCTATGGGGTACCTGAGATGTGTCGTATGCATGTCTGCCTATGGTATCTTTTTAAATAAAGTAAGAGTGTTCATCAGAGTGATGCTGAGTAAGGCATCAAAGTAAAGTGTAGCAAGTTATTCCACAAGTATTTAGCTTTCTTCTTTAGAAGTCTTGCTCCCATGAGTTTAATTTTCCCTGCTCTCAATTACCATTTCTGTGATTTTATCTGAGGCCATTCAATGTTTCTAGTTTTAGATTTTTATTTTTTTTCTTTCTTAAAAAGAATTATCTATCTGAAAGCAATTAAAAAATAATCTTGTCCCAGTTTGAATCCTTTCAGAGCATTTTATAGCACATAATCTCAGAACAGAGAAAGGTAGCCGGTGACTGATCCATGGCTGTGCAGGCAGTTAAATAGTCATATATTCTTGAATTAAAGCAATTTTCATGAGCATGAATGCACAGGCCACCAACTACTGCAATACAGCAGCTAATAAACTTAGATAATATAATTTCAGCGCTATAAGAATGTAATTGTTGGATTTCTGAGTTCATATTAACTGAATATTCTTTTCATATCCCATTGAGTTTGAATATTGCCTTAATTAAAGGGACAAAGACGTCTGCTTACTGTAACTTTTACCTAAAACACAACAGCGCCCTATAATTTAAAGGGAAAGTTAACATTGGCATTCTCCCCAAATCAGTTCTACAGGTTGATACATTAAATTAGCTTTAAGAAGGGGTTGGATGGCTTTTTAGCAAGTGAGGGAATACAGGGTTATGGGAGATAGCTCATAGTACAATTTGATCACGGGACTTGTCCGAGGCAGGAAGGAATTTTTTCCCTCTCTGAGGCAAATTGGAGAGGCTTCAAAGGGTGTTTTTTTGCCTTACTCTGGATCAACTAGACTTTAAAGGTTGAACTTGATGGACGTGTGTTTTTTTAACCTAACTACTATGCAACTTTTAACATTTAATAGACTGACCTATACTAAGAAAATTCTTTATGCTTTTGAATTATTAGCCTTCCTATTTTATAGAAACGGTCCTATATATGTAAATTAGAGTGTGAACCTAAAACATATGTATCCCTCAGTGGCATAACTAGATGTTACTAGGCCCCACAACAGTTCAATTTAGGGACCCATAACATTGTTCAGCTTACCGATTCTACCAAGATATATTGAAATTGCTCATTATATAGGACTTTACTGGGCCCTCTACACTACTACCCCCCCCCCCCCTGCAACTGCAGCGCCTGTTTCATCCACAGATATGCCCTTGGTATCCCTATTTAGATTACCACTAAATAACAAATAAATATGGACTGTATGGTACATTCTTTTATTGCCAGTTTTCACTGTAGATGAAGAATTGAGCACACATTTGAGAAATATAGCCCTTACCATTCTTAAAGGGCAACACCATGTATTGAAAAAATAATGCAGCCTTAGCTGGAAAAGAGCCGACTACTGCTACATACTGTAGTTTCAGTTGTACATGCAATTAAGACAAGCAGTGTAAAGAATAACAATGGAAAGACAGATGCTGTTTTTGGTAGCAATTACAAAACCATTGAAAATGTTTAATTAGTGTATATTGAAAAGTTCTTTAGAATTAGTTTCTTTCTTTAGGCAAAATGTTATTTTGTGCACCAAGGTAAAGTCTGTAATGTTAGCCCTGTATTGAATTGTTTGTAAATGCATGCCATAATTCTTATACTAATATAAGCAAAAACATGATGGTACAATAAATAAAAAGTCTTATATTAGATTTACAGAAGCTTATCCTGTGGGGTGGTAAACATAAGTACTTATGCTGCTCTTTATTCTCTAAATTTTATAATTTTAAATGCAAATTAAACTACCTAACAGAGCATTTTGCATGGTTCACTTAGGTTTGAAATAGACATACTGTACACAGTGAACAAGTCATATGAAGTTCGGGTTTATGTGAATGTGCAATAGATAGATAGAGAAAGAGAGAGAGAGAGATGATGATAGATAGATAGATAATAGATAGATAGATGATAGATAGATGATAGATAGATAGAGAGATGATAGATAGAGAGATGAGAGAGAGAGAGAGATCCATCGATAGATAGATAGATAGATAGATGAGAGAGAGACAGACTGACAGACAGACAGACACAGACAGACATGATATAAAGCTAGTTAGATAGATAATAGATAAATAGATAGATAGGTAGAATTCACAAAGGAGTTCCACAACTAATAGAAGGAACAAAGAAAGAAGCCACAAAGCAACAGGTCATATGCTATTACAAAGGTCAAGGAACTCTGAGGTGTTTTCTAATATTTTTATATTTTGTGGTATTTGGTACATTTCTCCTGTAATACACACATTTTAATGAGTCATGAGGCACAAATGACATCTACTATGAAACACCCACTATGAGTAATCCGGCCCAGGTTTGAATATGAGGAAATATTCATAACTTTTGTGCAAGTATATATACAGTATATCATTTTGAGGATTAATGTCCATTTTTAGATTGTTTGCTAGAAAAATATGTTCACAATTTAATGGAATTAATTAAAATGTTCCTAGTAATGCGCCTGCAACACAAAGAAGACCATACATGTGGTGAATATCGAGTATATGCACTTTTGCATGATGTTGTTCATCAAAATATTTTGTTGGGAAAGGAGAAAAATATCTACTTGAAATTTTCTCTTGACACCACTGAAGAGCATAATAAAATGACAAAATTGGCGATTCTGTAGGTCAAAGTTTTCAGGGAAATCAACACTGACTGAAAACTCATGTATACAACAGAGAATTTTCAGAGAGTGTACCTCCCTCTAATAGTGGCAAGTCCAGCAGGTACTAAAATGCAAAACTACTCATTAATTGTATTATAAGGTGTAATGCATATAATAGAAAACAATTTAAACAGAACAGAAGACAGAATATGTTCAAAAATGTATAGAGAATGAATGATTAAAAAAAAAAACAATAATAGTATGGAAAAATCTAACTATGAACTTTGGGGGAAAAAGTTTCTAAACAAACTGAAAGTCACAGTACTACAAAATTCTCCTTCCTATAATCCGTAAAAATAATTTCCTGACTGTCCATGGTGCTGAAATAAAAGACTTTAGAAGTTTGTTGCATGTCGAGGCCTGCAGTATATTCACTGATGGCTGTAATGTTGTATTATACAGTATTCTTAGTAAAGCACATGAGAACTGCAACTGTTATGTAAAATTTAACAATGAAGGTATTCAGCAAACGTTCAAGAATTTATAGACACGAACACTAAGGGGCAGATTTATCAAGGGTCGAATTTCTAAGTATGGGAGTTTTTTTGAACTCCCATAACTTCGAAATTCAAAATAAAAAAGACCAACCGAAATTTATTAAAAAAAAATAGAAGTTTCTTTTTGTGGGTGATTAGGCTGTATTCAGTCATTTGAATCAAAGTAAGATTTAAGTTGATGGAATTCGATTTGAAGTATTTAAAAAAAAAACTTTTTCAAAGTCCACCAATTGACTAAGTAAGTTCTAGGAGGTCCCTCATAGGCATAGTTTAAGATGGAGAATGGTCGAAGTTGAAGCTTTAAAGAGACAGTATATGATAAATTTCAATATTCTAATTTCGAATTTTTTTCAAATTTGAATTGAATTTGGACTTTTCCCTAGTTGAAGTACATAAAAATAGCTCGAAACTTGAAGTTTTTTAATTCAAAAATTCACCTCGACTTTTGATTAATCTGCTCCTTGAACAACGCATTGTTTTCAGCTTCAGATGAACCCTTATTTTTTTTTAAAAAAACAGCTTCTTTTATTTCTATTTTACTGCTCCTTTTAATAATTTTGTCATACCACCCCCTTCTCTTTATTAACCAGTACAAGACACAGGGATACATTTATCAAATGTATCACTCTTTTTAAGTATCTTCTCAAAGGTGTCCCAAACACTTCTATGACCACTGTCAGCTTACCCAAACCCAGAGGACACTTTTTGGTGAAAAAGTTAGCTGGGAAAGGTCAGGACATACTTAACGGTGAGTGAAAAGCCTATAAACAATTTCACGCATTTGAAAAATAATTGATGTAAACTTCTAACAGGAAAAACCATTTGAACTTTGACAACCTGCCAATTACACACTTGTGTCTGTTCCTGACATTGATTAAAAAAAGAGAGGGTTTTATCAATGCACATTCCCTGGTCTACTGTTTCATTAGTATTTAGTATCTGTGCAAATGCATACATATTCAAAAACATTGGTTTTAAGTTACAAAGTTATGATCATAAAATTACCAAACTACAGTGCCATGTTAAGGTAAACCTAATATGATGCTATCTAGTATAGGTCAATCTAAAAAAAAAAAATTAAAAAAAAAAAAAAGGAGGGAGAACTCTACAGGGCAAAACTCAGCTGTCTTTCTACACTTAAAAGACAAGGGACACTCCTTTGAAGACAGCAAGGTCCAAATTTTGGATTAAGAAGACCGCTGGTTTGAACGAGGCGTGAAAGAGGCTATTCATGTCAAGGTGGAGAGACCATCTCTGAACAGAGGTGGGGGCCTTCGACACCACCTGTCTGCTACATACAATGCTGTTCTAACATCTGTTCCCCGGCGGATTCAGAACACTTCACACATCCATTCATGCAACTCTCACAAGTAACACCTGTATCTAGGAGTTGCATGACACATTGGATAATCCTATCACAACTACACAGAATCAACACCTCTGTGAGTTTCTTCAGATGTCACCTCTTTGAAGAGTTACAATGTGCCATTGTAAATGGATTAGTGGAAGAGTTTATATGGCGAGAACTTCCCACACCAGTCAGTTGAACTGAAGAAGCTGCTCGGATGAGTAGTGAAACGTCTTCATTGATTACTCAGCAAGTCCAGTTGTTTTTAGATTGACCTATACTAGATATACTATGACCTGGATGAATGAAAATCTTCATAGCCAATATGATGCTCTTATTTACCCACTGTCATAGTTTTAATTTATCTCTTAAATGGTTGCATTTCTTGGGAAAACTGTTTTCTGGTCCAGACACTAGTCTCACATGACTTGATCCTCCCCCACCATTTTTATAGGACAGAGATTGCCAAAACAAAAAATTGACTTAATAGGCTTAATCCTCACCTGCAATTTGAGAGATTGTCCAGACTAACACCCTATAAGAAAAAGCTAATGGTGGTGGGCGAAATAATATCTGCCATTATTTGTATATAATGTATTTTAAAGCAAGTTTGCATACTCAAGATGAGAGCTGTAATTCTTTAATACAATATTTTATTAACTGTGTCATGAGTCACAATAACCCACAACTTTCTGAACTAAGAAGGACCAAAACAGAGTTCCCAGCTTGCAACTCTCATTGCTAAGGTCAAGGGTTCATTTCAGGCTAAGTGATTTTTGCTTTTGCATGTATGTTTAAATTGTATGAGTTTTATGTACTTAATTTTGGGATATTAAATTAAGGTCTAGATAGCTTTATTTTGGACATTTACTTAATTTGGGACAATTTGGGACCAGATCATCTGCCTATATCCTATGATGACTGACTCTCCTCCACAAGTATCTAGTTCTTATCTGTATAATTGTCATTTTAGTGAATAAATGCAATTAATGAATGCTACTCTTACAAGGTACGCAACTCTGCTATTGCTTTGCTCTACAGATTTTAGTTTAAACTCAAGGTTAAAAAAAAAAGCAGTATAAACACATCTGCCACCGAGTACTAGAATAGTATAGTTTGATTCTTGCCACCAATAAATGGAATCCAAAGCAAATGACATATAATATCAGCTGTTCCATGAAGTATAAATATTCAGAAAATACTTTTGTAACGCAATATGTTAATGTAACCTAAAATTCATAAATTATAATATACTCACCTTTGGACTCTTGCCCTTTTCAATTGCAACTGAAGCACTTCTATCCTAATCTTAAATATGGATATCTCCTGGTATATAATGAGAAATTCTGAAATCTGAAAACAACTCAGTAGAGTAGTATGCAGGTTTTGTTTTGCGAAATATATAAAAACATTTTCATATTGTGATTTTAGACCAAAGTAAAAGCATTTTTATTAAAGGGTCACATTAAAAAATAGTATTGTCTTTTTTTAACAGATGTATTTCAGTACTGCAGTCTCAAAATTCAAATAGTAACCAACAAAAGGATCCGCACTCTCAGGTCTTAAATATAGTATAAAAAAATGTTTTATTGTTCAATGCGAGACTGACGTTTTGGCCTCCTCTGAAGCCTTTCTCAAAGTATATATATACATATATATGCAGTTTAAAATGGACCAGCACTCCAGTAGTTTAATCAAACAGATTTATTGACACATCACTCATGTATTCCAACGTTTCGGCCCTCGTTGGGGCCTTTATCCGACACATAAATCGTGTATTCCAACGTTTCGACCCTCGGGGCCTTTATCCTTGATAAAGGCCCCAACGAGGGCCGAAACGTTGGAATACATGAGTGATGTGTCAATAAATCTGTTTGATTAAACTACTGGAGTGCTGGTCGATTGTGAACTGGATATTATACTTTGACCGTGCACCCACCATTGACCAGTGTATGAGTGCAGGTACTTTTGGAATATAAATATATATATATATATATATATATATATATATATATATATATATATATATATATATATATATATATATATATATATATATATATATATATATATATATATATATATATATATATATATATAGAGAGAGATAGATAGATAGATAGATAGATATACATTTTTTAACAAAGGTTTTATAAATGCAAACTATCAAGTCAATGTTTAATCCTTCAGAAAGGTTTCTGAAAAGGACTGAAATGTTGACTTAATACACAACCACGAGAGCCCCATAATTCACAATGGATATATACACAGCATATGAGAAGAATAAAAGAGGTTGTGTGTTGTGATGTCTGTGAGGCTGTAAGCAGTGACTCACCACCTGGGCTCTCTGCCCAGGGGAAGCAGGAAGAGGTACATGCAAAGTAAGGTGATTTGTGGGAAGACTCTGGAAAAAAACAACAGTTATATGGTCTAACTATCCTAAGTGGGGCTGGACCTTTGCTGTGAAGAGCAAGGCCTGTGCAGTCAATCTGCCAGTGGAACAGGCTATTCAGACTAATGAACCAGAATTGTAAGTTACTTTTGTTACATACTGTTACAAGCTACTTCTTAAAAGCTCTGTTGTGAATAAAACAGGCAGATGTTGCTATCTTTATACTTTGTCAAGTTATTGCTAAGGCTCACATTTGAGTGCATTCCTACAATATTCAGATATGTTAGAGATGTGCTCTGAACAAATTTACATTCATTCTGAGGGTTTATATTTGCCTTAAAAATAAAAATTAATTTTTTTTCCCCTTTATTTCCTCCTGTGTAGCAAGTCCGCCAGTCTCTCCTAAGACATTGGTGTAAGGGCCTGAAAGCTATGTTAGTAGTGCGGACCAAGGAGGAAGCAGTTCGTAACACCAAAGTTCACGGTACACAAGGGTTCAACAATAGATTGTTCAAAGACCAGGCAAAGGGGTCAATCCAGGCAGAATAGGGTCAATACGGTTTAACAGGCAGAAGTCGATACACAAGAATCAATATAACAAGTGAAACCTATATTTGGGCAATGTTGCAGTATTCAGGCTCCTTTAAATAGGCCTCTTTAGGCGCCAAAATTGGAAGTGATGACATCATGACATTGATGCTGTCGTGTTTATGCTGGCGTTCAAACACTGGCGTCTATTCCGGCGCTGGCATCCAATTGGCTGGCGTGAAGGAGCTGGCATCACAGTGCTGTGACCAGGAAGAACCATGTGGGAGGACAGGGCACCACCATCTTGGATCGAGGAATGGCGTTGGTGAGTTGTTTCCCTTACAATTGGAGGGTTTCTGGGTCTGAATGACAGAAACCAACTATGGATATTACTTTAATGTCCTGGAAATGTTGGCTTCACTCAGACCATTGCATAACTTACTATATAATCTGCTTCCTGCATGTAATATCCTTAATATATGGCATTAAAACAGAATGAAGACTTGTGGGGGTATTTGACCCTACATGCACTGTGGACGTACATCAGATCCCAAAAGAATAACTCCAGTTCTAAAACATGAAATACATGCCACATGACTGGAATCAAAGTGAATAACAGTGAAAGTTGCATTTTAAGATTCCAAGTGAATTTATGCATTAAAACATTGTATACAATGATTTGTTTTTCAACTTCAAATTTTATGATAGTTAGAAATGTATTTTCTGTTTTCCCAAGAGTTGTGTTAGGGAGCTTGAGAGATATTTTACATTCATTATTTCTGTTTATTTCTATTGAGCATTAAGGAAAAAAAAAAAGAAGATTAATCATTCTCTCTCACACCAATAGAGCACAATATTAAATGCTAAAAGTTAAAAATTATTGATAAAATTTCAAGTCAGGAAATAAATTCTGTACAATATCTGGCTTACCAGTCATTCCTCATAGTGACTGTTTTGTTTTGTTATAGCTGCAATACATTTCTTTGTGCCTGAGAAATGAGGCAATCCACTGGAACAGTAGTGCATGAAATGTTCCTAAGTGTATATTCATCTGCAACGCTATTTTTGCTAATGAGCTCAATTGGGTAGAAGAAAACAAGAAATATATTGATCTGTTGCTCCACATGGGTCTTTATTCAAAAATAGTGATGACCTAAATAATGTGTTTTATATGATTGGCCTGAGGGTACTCCTACATGTATAGGATCTATTGTCAGGCTTTTTCTAATAAAGCACCATACAGTAATTTGGAGCAACATCCATTAAGGTGAAGTAAATACATTTAAACATAAAAAACCCAATAGGCTATTTTCTCGCTTAATACTGATTTATGTTACCTTAGTTAACATCAAGTACAAGATATTACAGAGAAAGGCAAATCAGTCAGTTTTTTTCAAGATGACAAGCCTTCTAGGTGTGGAACTGAGAAAACAGATATTAGAACTTTTTTTATTAATGTCATCTACATATAATTATAGACTTGAATGACTTTTTGAATATGAGGAATAAACAAAGAAAACAATATCAGAATGTACTTGTGCTGCCTCAAAGAGTAACAGAAATGATTGATATCAGTTCCCAAATCTGAAAATTGGCAGGCCAGACAGTGAATTAGTATTAAAATCAGTATTAGATACTGAAAAATAAGGAGCCCGTACTTATACCAAGATGTCTCAGTGTGTGTACAGCAAGCTGGCTGAGTGGAGAGAGACTGGTGAGGTCTGACAAAGTACCAGGGTGAAGACAAGTGGAGGTCAGACAGGCCGAGATCAGGACAGGCAGCACAGGATCAGAGTATCAAGCAGAAGATGGGGTCATGCAGCAAGCAAAAAGAGTAAAATAACTGGAACAGAAAATCAGAAGTAGCCAGTGACAAGCTCAAGAGACTAGCTTGATAGCCAAGCACTGAATGCTTTAAATACACCCGGTTCTGCATAGCAACAGATGTCAAATTGGAATGCACATCACATGTGCCATTGCTGCTGAGGAGTTTAGAGCACAAGCTGGGAGGACTGGGAATCCAGGAGATTAATCTTACAACAGTAGTAGTGGTTCTACCAAAGGAAATGTAAAAGAGAAAGGGTATGAAATATAGACATAATGGTAGAATAAGAAATGAGGAAGGGCGAAGAAGCAAATGAGATCAAAATGAAAAGTTGAGTGACAAATAGAAAGGAGGTGGGCCAATGGACTAGCTATAGGTGATGAGATGTTGGGGAAGCTGAAGCAAGTATCTGCACACTAACTGGTTATGTTGGCCTTTTAGGAAAAATAAGCTAGCAGATTGTCCAAGGTTGTAGACTATCAAAGATATTTTCTTGGCTGTAGAATTATTTTTGTAATAAGGGGGTAACACATTAATATGTTAAAATATTGACATTGATATTGCTTACAGAAAAGCATGATGATTTTAGCTCATGCTAGAGCTATATAAAAAAGCTTTGTTGAACTCATACAACAGAAAGACTGTTCATAAACAGGAATAGTCTATAGTTATAGTGCTAGTTTGCATAGTGCATAGTTTTTCATTCATTCTCCTATCAGTTTCTTTCTTTTTATGGCTTTAACCATAGTCTGGCACACTCTCCAAATGTAGAACCTTAATTATTCTGAAAAAGAAACAATCTCCACGACAATTCCATGGTATTTGACTAGCCTACTTATCTCAATAAAATACCTGTAGAGGACTATATAAAAGCTTGTAGTGTGTACATCAGACGACAACTAATGGACCAGGTGGGAAAAAGGAGGCTTAGAATTTAAAGAGTGAATTTAATTACTAGAGAATAGTTATAAATGCAACAACTCTATATAATAAATTTAAATGGTTGGTAAATCTACAAAAGGATTTAGCTGGCTGCCTGGTGAATTAGTCCAAAATGAAGAAAAATTGCTACAGTTCCTTTAAAGGGCATATGACCAGCATTGCAGCACATTGCTCATTGCGGTGGAAATTTCGCAGCACCATGTTCAAAGTTTAGAAATCAGATCAGAAGTAGAGCATTTGTTTTATTTATTCTCGAAGGCTGCAGTGAAATGCTTTCTTTTAGACAGAGACAACTACTGGCGTATTTCACAGTGAAAAATGTTAGCAACACAGAAAAAGTCAGAGAAAAGGCAATTTGTACAAAATGCTGGAGGTAAAGCTGCGTGTTACTGGGAAGAAAGCCAGACTTCAGCTAAGATAACTAAAGAAGTCCAACCAAAACCTTCCCTACCTCAAGAGGAACATTTTGTAAAACTAATGGTAAAATGGAAGGTCACTGGATGAGAAAGTCTGAAATATAAGTGAATTGTTTTATTAGTTTTTACTATGAAGACCACTAATGTGCAGGACACTTCACACCACTTTACATTTGTCATATTCTTTTCATATTGTTTCTGAGGCTCAAGTGAATATATGATGAGAAAAAAATCTTGTTTTGCAAATGTTTACATTTTAAACCTACTTCTGGTGTGTAAGGTAAAGTCACAAAATTAAACTACAGCCTCCAGTTCCTCTAAGAACCTTCTGCTGTCAGGGATTGGCGAGTGTTGGAAGTTTCAACTATGGTTACAGGTTGGGTATCACTGTCACCATCTTGTTCTGTTATATCTGATGTCTCACAGTGGTAGAACAGTGCTAAGTTGGCTGCATCCAGAAGTGGTGCATTGCTGCATTTTTTCACACTATTCTACCTACAACTGCTGCTCTAAAGGGCCACACTACAGGGCTCTGTTATCATGGTGAAGTAAGGGAAATGTTTGGGCAAGGATTAAAGGAACATGATTGTATGTACTTTTGCTCATTGCCCCAAGTAAAGATGCTTGACACTGGATTACTACACTAAATAACTCCCACATTTCCCAGTTACAGTCAGGTGATCCCAGTGGTGGCCAATAAAAGGGCAATGATTTGGAAGTTTGAGCCTTGAAGTAAACAAGTTGCAGGTAAAACTTAGTCCCAGTGTTAAATGTATAATGAAGCAATATAATTCTTAATGAATCAGATGAAAATTAGTGTAGAATTAGCCAGACCAGGAATATAGTTGGCCAGCTTGAATATATTGGGAGGGTATTTTTAGTAGCTTAATGCACAAAATGTCTTAATGTCCTATATTCAGTATATTGATAATGGGTGTGTGCAGAGGACCTCTTGTCTTTGACTGGAATATTTAAACATTCATCTTTTGTGTTTATTATAACTGCCTCTTAGCAAGGGGAACTTTCACTATCACCCTTTGATAAATATTCCTTTAAAAATCCCATAGAAATGAATGGAGAGAGGCGGTATTTCACTCTGCGGACAATGGAGATCTCTAACTTCACTCTTTGATAAATCTACCCCTAGGATTTTACCAGCACCATTAATTCTAATACATGCAAATGGAAAAGGCTTCAGGGAACCTGCTCTCTTAATACAGCCATGCTCAGAACATCATCAATTTATCATTATGATTCTCCAACACTAGCGATTCACATAAATTAGGTCACACTGATATTTATCCCTGATATTGTTAAGCCTGTTTACCTGAAGGTCCTTGTCAATAGGGTGCTACAACAATTCTTAAACATTTCTTCTGGCAGACAACAACCACCTCCACTGACAGCCTCTACCCAGCATATGCCACATCCATTCCTGGCCCCTGTGGATATCAAGGGGATCCAGAAACTGTAATCCCTTCCAAACAAATCTATCAGCAAAAGCAAGCACTTTCAGTGGGCACAGTTAACTTCTTTTTACCATAACATGCCCTCTTTTCCTCCCTTATCAAGGAATCCAACTGCCTGAAGCTATGACCAAAAACCCTAAAACAACCACCTACCAAAATAAATAAGATTGGACAGGTTGGGACACTTCTTGTTGCTATGCTAAAGCTGTTTCCCTGGCTACCTCACAGTTATCATACTGTATATAACCTCCAGCTCATAACAACCAATCACTAACCAGTTTTTTATATTTTATAGGGAAGTATCTTATGTGCAGAAATTTTAATTTCCATCCTAGGAAGGAGCAT
Source organism: Xenopus laevis (assembly GCF_017654675.1). NCBI lineage: Eukaryota > Metazoa > Chordata > Amphibia > Anura > Pipidae > Xenopus > Xenopus laevis. The sequence goes on from NC_054372.1 coordinate 44,873,398, forward strand.
ACTTTTATCCTCCTCTGTTTTTGCCACAGTTTGCGTCATTATGTGGCAAAATCATACTGGTGTAAATAAGATGTTGGATTAACACATACAATATTTGTTAAGTGCAATTACTCCAGGAGAAACAAGCAAATGTTCCCCAATGGAAATTTTGTTTTTTTGCCAAAATACATAAAATGTGATCATTTTCAATTTAGTAATTATGTATCTTTATAAGGTAGGACCTTCCATGAAATAAAGGCTACTTGCTACTATCATTTACCTTTAGAGCAGTGATCTCCAACCAGTCAAAGGCTTAATATACCTTCCCATTTCTGCTTTCAGCTCGGAAAAGGAAAGGCATTTTTACTTGGAATGCCAAAAGTTAGGCACCCCAAGTGATTGTACAAAATTGGGGGGTTGTGGAAGCACTCCTAAGGCTAAATCAAAGTATATTTAAGTATAATGGAAGTGCTACTTACAATGCACTTCCCTGGGCCCCTGTCTCATAAGTAATTCAATATAAATGCAAGTGCATGTGTTTATAAAAACAGGGGTTTTTTAGTTACAAAGTTATGATCATAAAGTTGAAAAGCCACCATACCACGTCAAGGTAAACCCCATATGGCGGTCCCTAACTTGTTTATTCTCAGGTCATAATATAAAAAGACAATTCTCTGCATAATAGCATTACCTGTATACAGTGTTTGTGGAACATTGGTTTCACTCTGGAGCCTAGATCCTCCCCCGCCAGTTAAGGCTTTTAAGAGAGAGAGATTGCCCAAACCAACGCCCATATTTAAAAGCATAGGACCACCATTAGTATATAGGGGTGGGTATGGGGTGCTATTAAAAACCACATGAAGCTAAGCCACAGCTTCAGGCTAATACAATGTACAAAATTGGGGGGTTGTGGAAGCACTCCTAAGGCTAAATCAAAGTATATTTAAGTATAATGGAAGTGCTACTTACAATGCACTTCCCTGGGCCCCTGTCTCATAAGTAATTCAATATAAATGCAAGTGCATGTGTTTACAAAAACAGGGGTTTTTTAGTTACAAAGTTATGATCATAAAGTTGAAAAGCCCCAAGTGATTGTATCTACTTACCTGACAACTCTGGCTGGTGCACCTATCAGGAGAAAACGGCACCACGACGAGTAATCCTCTTCCTGCTTCTTCTTTCTTCAAATTTCCCGGGGCAGGCGCATATGCAGTAGAAAGAAATAGCCAGCTTTTTCGTTAAAGTTCGGCTTTTCACTCTACTGTGCATGCGCACCCGTGCGAAGAGTAAAAAAGCAGGAAGAGGATCACTACATGGTGCTCTCTGGTATAACCCTAGGCTGGTGCAGTTTCTGCTGATAGGAGCATCGGCCTGGGGTTTCAGGTAAGTAAATACAATCACTTGGGGGTGCCGAACTATTGGCACCCCTAAGTATAACATGCCTTTCCTTCTCCTTTAATGTTTAAAGATTTAGCAAACAATAGTGTATCATTTCCAACACTATACTGTATATGACTTGTAAGTAAGTAAGCATTCTACATTGTCACAGTGCATCTTCTGAATAACCAAGTAATTTTTTATTATTATAAATAGCAAGTATAAAGACCATGCCATTAGACTGTCTTTTAAAACAAATGAAGTTCATATTGAAGCCGTCATGCTTTATCGTATGAATTATTCAACACTTCTAATTTAATATTCATAATTTTTATGCTTTGCATTGCGGCCCAGCTAATGCGATGCATTAGAAACTAATTTATCACAAGTTTTTCATAGCCCAAAACTGACTGTATGCTTCTTTAAGACCATGAAATCTTTACCTTGCATATTTACGTTAATTTAAGAGCTCTTTGAAGTTTTTAGAAATAATATGCAATGGCATTTCTGCTTTAGGCTAAGTAAGTTCACCTAATTAACCAAATAATTTTCTGTTGGTCACTTAGATACTAATGCCTATGGTAAGAAAAACAGTGAATGTGTTCATTTTTCATGTGTCCTAACAATATTTATGATTATGCTAGCCAAATGGTATGTAAAAATGTTTACAGAAGGTTCCTAAAAAACCATCACTGTTTACAGCAATGACAATGAATCAAAGAAGAATGTCCTGCCCAGCTTGATCACAATTTCACCAGTCCTTTCCAATTTTCAGCAAAATGAACATAAAATGTGTCTTAGTAAAGCTCTTCCTAAATGTAACATTTTCCATGTGTCAGGAAACCTTTTGGCTTTTCAAACATTGACATTTGAGGGTTTTTTCAGAGAAAAACTAGATTTGTACGAATCAAATACTAATTGAATATGATTCTTATTTTGGGTCAGAACCATTCTATTGAATATTAGACATTCAAATTTTACCTTAACTAACCTCCCAGTCCAATCGTGAGTATGTTCGAAATTAAAAAAAATTCACAAGAATTTGAAATTCGACCTTTGATAAATGGGCATCCCAGTGTTTTACAATAAATTGCAGATAGATTCTGTTTTTTTGTTCTATCTCCACTAATTTAATCTTTTGATGTACTTCTGCTTAGGGGCAGTGTGAAGTACATAGCCTTTATACTACATAAAACATTGCTGAACTATTATACTGACAATTGGATATGTTATAGGAACCTTTGATGAATAATGTCAAATTTGGATTGAAGGTTAATCCAGAGAGTCAGTACCATACACAAATTATTTGAATTACTGTAGAGCTGTGAAGCGAAATTTATCATGTACTGGCCATTTTTAATTTGAATTTGCCACCTTAAACCTGCCGCATTGTTGTTTTAGCCTTAGGGGGATGTTCTGGAATCAGTTTGGAGACATCCTGAAAAAACTCAAATCGAGTTTGTGGGTCAATCCCATTCACCTGAATTCATAAAATTGATTTTATTTTTAAAAATATTGATTGGTAATTTTTTTTCCCCCGAATTTCGAGTTCATGTGAGTTTATGGGAGTTTTTACAAACTCCCATGAACTCGAAATGCGACCCTTGCTAAATCTGCCCCATAGGATGACCAAATTGCACTGGTCCAGAGCTAAATGGTAATATCTTTATGCAGTTCCTGGTTGGATGGTGAGCCCATACATATGGCTATTAAGGTTATAATCGGCATTATTACTTTACCTTTTGGTTAATCAGCCATGTCAGCAAACAATTGGACCAGTGATGGTACTAAATTTGAATCCCTACTCTTACTTGCCATTCAATTACTTCTGTTACAACAAATCATCAAATGCCTATAGACACTTTATAAAACAAGCAGGTGTGTAGCCCTTTATTAGTAGGCAGATGTGCAGGCTTTATTTCAACATGTTCAACGAAGGGGTTAAACTTGATGGACTTTGTCTTTTTTCAACCCAATTTAACTATGTAACTATGTAACTATGTACTGCCCCTAGAGATTGTAAATTATCTTTTAGAATCTATAAAAAAACACGATGGCATTCAGATGATCAAATCGTACATTTTATTACAGTTTATAAAGAGCAAATATATTTTCCTGAAAAATTGGGTGGTAGAGTTTTATTGAGTATGCTTTCTTGAATTTCAGTCTGTGCTGCATTAGTATTTATAGAGTCCAGAGTCAATATTCCCCCAGAGATATTATCTTAATATGCTTCTGTCAACAATAGACATGGGATCAAAAAGTAAGTAGTGTTTCCCATCATAGATCACAGAAAATTGGCAAACCTCAGCTACCTTCTCCCTGTCTTGTTCACATAGTGCTACAAAAACTTGTCGGTTAAGTAGTAGATAGTGAAAAAAAGTGTGAAATTCTGACATTTCACAAAAAATCTTGAAAATCTGACCTTTTCACAGAAAATCGGAACACGGAAATTAGCTGCGAATTCGTGCCAGGCGAATTTATTCGCCCCATCAGTAGTAGCAGGGGCAAGTTATAACAAACAAAAAGCAGAAGAGGATTTATTGGCATCTTAGTAAACAAAACTGGCACATGGAATTTGTGATTCAATGGGATGTGGATTTTATAACTGTACATTCCCTTAAATTCAGCAAAAGGAAATACAGGTATGGGACCTGTTATCCAGAATAATCAGGGCCTGGGGTTTTTTCTCTCTAATTTGGATCTCAATACTTTAAGTCTACTAAAAAAAAAAATAAACATTACATAAAAACAATAGGATTGTTTGGTCAACAATATGGATTCATGAATCTTAGTTACCATCAAGTTTTTGATTGTAATGAAGATTGTTTTTATTACATAGAAAATTGGGATTATTTGCTTAAAATTGAGTTTATAACCCATATTCAGAGATTTTTTAAATAATGGGTTTCTGGATAACAGATCCCATACTTGTATTTGGTTTGTTTTTGTGAAGTAGAAATGATCTACAAATCTAAATTATAATCACGTGAGTCATCTTGTATACACAAATCCAGCAGGTAGGGTATTTCACAAATAGATGAGCATACGTGATTCATTTTTGCAGTGGATGGGAAAAAAACAGGGACAGAAGAAGTTTCCCAGAATAAATTAAAGGAAGGCAGGTTTTGTTAGATTATTATTCTTGCATATTATGACTATGTAGATTTAATAAAGGCATTTCAAATTTAGATTTGGTTTGGATTTCGAAAATGTATCCTTGGTTAAACCATCCATTAGAATAGAGTAAAAATTGGAATTCTGGGTTGCAGAATACTCACGGTACTGCATGTTGCACATACTGTTGCTTTGCCTGTTTCATAATGAACTACTCTTAGATTATAAGTAAACAGACACTGCAAAGAAAACACGTAGACATTCAAATTAATAACATCATAAATCGTTATACTGTATCTGACCTTGTTTTTAAGAAGTATGACCTTTTGGTTTGCTTTCTTGTTGATTAAAAGGATTATACATTTGAATTAAATTGTACAAATAGATGATTCTGTAAGGAAATAATATGGGAATAAAAAGTCAAGCAAAGCTGCTGTGTGCTGGAGCTAAACAAATTGCACTGCTAGCTGCTGTCAAAGTGTGACCTTTTAATGATGCATTTGGCTTTGGCCAAAAAAATCTGATGATTTCATTTTGCATGTAGAAATAGGAGGAGTAGCATGAGTCCTGAGAAAATAAATGAAATGCTTCGAAGCCCACTACCAGCTTGTAATTTCTGTTTGATTCTACTGGCACATAAAACATAAAATGTCAAAACTATTGCAGTCTGTACACCAAAAGAAGAAGGCCATTATCTACGCCAGATTTATGTTTCTGATAGGTTACGTGTTTTCAAATTGCTTGATTTAATAATACTGTTTTTTTTCTCCCTCTTGACCCAACTTTCTCCAAAGTCAAGAAAACTTATGTGTCAGATTCACATTAATGTTCAGCCACTTTTATTATTTTATTTTTCAGTTTCAGATATCTAAGAAGTTGATGCTAGAAAAAAGAATATCAGACAGTAGAATCTTGGCAGGATTTCAGAGATACTCATTGAAGCGTGTAAGACAAGTACATACGATGATCTGCAAATATCAATATCTTTGCAAACACTTTTAAGGTACACTTAACTGGAGAATCTGTACAATGTTTCAAATAAAAGGCTCATTTACTTAACAACAGCACCAATATATTTAAAAAAGGCCATTGTGCCGAGATCACATCAGGGTGCACGTATTCTAGCGGATGAGCGCCTATGGCAACCGAGAAAAAACCAAAAACCAAAAATAGTGCAGTACAGTTAGATATTGAGGCAGTTTTGAGGCAATAAATAATATCGAAGTCAAAGTATTTTACGCTATTCCTACGATACGAACAATTAAATCCTTCGAAACAAACGATTCGAAGGATTTTAATCCATCGATCGAAGGATATTCCTTTGATCAGGAAATTGTTAGGAAGCCTATGGGGACTTTCCCATAAGCTAACATTGGCCTTGGTAGGTTTTAGGTGGCGAACTAGGGGGTCGTAGAATTTTTTAAAGAGACAGTACTTCCACTATCGAATGGTCGAATAATTTTTAATTCGAATCGTTAGATTCGAAGTTGAAGGTCGTAGTCGAAGGTTGAAGTAGCGCATTCTATGGTCGAAGTAGCCATATTTGACCATTCGAAATTCAAACTTTTTTTCCTCTATTCCTTCACTCGAACTAAGTAAATGGGCCCCGTAATGTACAGGTTTCACATGCTTTCCTTCTCCTTGAGGGGGCCCTGTCAGCGTGCATATTACCCTCGTTGCCTGTGATCCTAGTGTGACGTCACTTCCTGCCTGACGCATTTCTCAAATTGGCTCCCTCAGAGGCATTACATGTGTGATTTACTTCGAACAAATGTGAGTGTTAAATTTGTTTTTAAAATTCTTTTTTAAATAAACGGTATTACATTATCCTGGATTTGTATTTTCCATATTGGAACACGTGAGCCAACCCAGAAGGGAAAAGAGCTGCTCATACTACGGGCATTGTGTTGCATTATCGTCTTGTGAGTAGGCAATTTAGCCATATGCTGGTGGAAAAAGATTGTCTGTAAAGGAATCTTGCATGTCACCATTAAGAATGGAAGATTAAAGGGGAACAACACCTAGAAATAGATTTTGGCAACGGGTGCTGCTGTAATATTTAACTATACTGCACTATTTTTGGTTTTTGTTTTTTTCTCTGTTGCCATAGGCATTGATCCATATATCATTTCTGGAGATTTTGACTGCAGCTGAGAGACTGTGCAAGGAAAATTAATCTAAAAGACTGATTTTTCTCCTGTATTTTTGTATCTTTTGCTTATTCTAGCGAATGACTTCTGTGCAGAATCTTCTCAACAAAGCATAATTGAAAAGAGGGTGAAATGTCTTTGTGCAGATATGTAAGAATGACAGACTAATACCCTGGACCATGCAGCCATGGTGTAATTCTTACATGATCCATTAGGCTTACTGAGGGGGCTTTATAATAGCAATCATGTAGTGGCTCTACCCAGACTAATTCACAACAGTACCAAGAAATACTGTGTTTAATTTTTTTTAATTTCTTTTAGCAATATGATATATACTTGATATTTTCATACAGAAAGTGAAGGGAAAATATCATGTTGAACTTTGTACCTAGAGGCTCAGTCAGCATAGTATGCCCATATCTTAAACTGTAGAATGTAACAGAAATATTTCAGTGAGGGCTAAGAAGTCAATGGCAAAGCAAAATGAATTCATTCTAAGAATCGGTAAGTCCATAGAAAAGAAAAAGATATCATGGATACAAAACAATACTAATCCTGATGTCTTTTGTAGAAAAACATTCTTAAGTGCTTCCATATTGCAAAGTTCACCCACAGTAATTGCTCAAGAGGACAACTATACACTTTTTTATCACTTAGGGGCAGATTTATAAAGGTTCGAATGGTAAATTTGAATTTGAATTTTTTTTGTGTCAGAACACACAAATTCAAAATTAAAAACACCAACTCGATTTGTAAATTCAAATGTGTGAGATTTAACATACCTCAACCATATACTGTAAACACTTTTAATTCGAAGATTCGTCACCTAAAACCTGCTGAATTAATTTACTAGTCAATGGCAGAGGTCCGTTGACGCATTTATAGATGTTAATAGCCTTCCTGACATTAGAGTTTTTTTTCTGAGAAAAGCTAGAATCGAGTTTTCGGGTAAGTAACACTAACTGCTGTCAAAGTGTGGCCTTATAATGATGCATTTGGCTTGGCCAGAAATCTGATGATCTCATTTTGCATGTAGAAATAGGAGTAGCATGAGTTCTGAGAAAAGAAATGAAATGCTTGAAGCCCACTATCAGCTTGTAATTTCTGTTTGATTCTACTGGCACATAAAACATATAAAATGTCAAAACTATTGCAGTCTGTGCGCCAAAAGAAGAAGGCCATTACCGTATCTACGCCAGTTTTATGTTTCTGATAGGTTATGTGTTTTCAAATTGCTTGATTTAATAGTACTGTTTTTTTCCCTCTTGACCCAACTTTCTCCAAAGTCAAGAAAACTTATGTGTCAGATTCACATTAATGTTCAGCCACTTTTATTATTTTATTTTTCAGTTTCAGATATCTAAGAAGTTGATGCTAGAAAAAGAATATCAGACAGTAGAATCTTGGCAGGATTTCAGAGATACTCATTGAAGCGTGTAAGACAAGTACATACGATTAGAGATGTCGCGAACTGTTCGCCGGCGAACTTGTTCGCGCGAACATCGGGTGTTCGCGCTCGCCGGAAGTTCGCGAACGTCGCGCGACGTTCGCCATTTTGGGTTCGCCATTGTTGGCGCTTTTTTTTGCCCTCTCACCCCAGACCAGCAGGTACATGGCAGCCAATCAGGAAGCTCTCCCCTGGACCACTCCCCTTCCCTATAAAAACCGAAGCCCTGCAGCGTTTTTTCACTCTGCCTGTGTGTGCTGAAGAGATAGTGTAGGGAGAGAGCTGCTGCCTGTTAGTGATTTCAGGGACAGTTGAAAGTTTGCTGGCTAGTAATCGTTTTGATACTGCTCTGTTATTGGAGGGACAGAAGTCTGCAGGGGTTTGAGGGACATTTAAGCTTAGGTAGCTTTGCTGGCTAGTAATCTACCTTCTACTGCAGTGCTCTGTATGTAGCTGCAGTGGGCAGCTGTCCTGCTTCTGATCTCATCTGCTGACTGCTGCAATAACAGTAGTCCTTGTAAGGACTGCTTTTATTTATTTTTTTGTTGTTTTACTACTACTACTATTATAAGAGCCCAGTGCTATTAGTCTAGCAGTGTTGGGGAGTGGGACTGGTGTGCTAATCTGCTGCTCCTAGTAGTTCAGCAGCACCAACTTTAATTTTTTTTTTTTAATATTCATTTTTTTTTTATTTTACTTTTTTTTATTTTACTACCGCTGTAGTAGTGTATAAGTTGACCTTTTAGGCATTATTTGCCCTGTAGGCATTATTTGCACACTGTTTTCTTCAACCCGCCATCTAGCTGTGTGACCTTGTTCATATTCTGTCTAAATATCCATAATATTACCGTCTCCAGAAAAAACACCGGAGTGACTTTTTTCAAGCAGCATTCATATATTTTACGTAATCCGTATCCACCGCTGTAGTAGTGTATACGTTGACCTTGTAGGCATTATTTGCACACTGTTTTCTTCAACCCGCCATCTAGCTGTGTGACCTTGTTCACATTCTGTCTAAATATCCATAATATTACCGTCTCCAGAAAAAACACCGGAGTGACTTTTTTCAAGCAGCATTCATATATTTTACGTAATCCGTATCCACCGCTGTAGTAGTGTATACGTTGACCTTGTAGGCATTATTTGCACACTGTTTTCTTCAACCCGCCATCTAGCTGTGTGACCTTGTTCACATTCTGTCTAAATATCCATAATATTACCGTCTCCAGAAAAAACACCGGAGTGACTTTTTTCAAGCAGCCATAATATATTTTACGTAATCCGTATCCACCGCTGTAGTAGTGTATACGTTGACCTTGTAGGCATTATTTGCACACTGTTTTCTTCAACCCGCCATCTAGCTGTGTGACCTTGTTCACATTCTGTCTAAATATCCATAATATTACCATCTCCAGAAAAAACACCGGAGTGACTTTTTTCAAGCAGCCATAATATATTTTACGTAATCCGTATCCACCGCTGTAGTAGTGTATACGTTGACCTTGTAGGCATTATTTGCACACTGTTTTCTTCAACCCGCCATCTAGCTGTGTGACCTTGTTCACATTCTGTCTAAATATCCATAATATTACCGTCTCCAGAAAAAACACCGGAGTGACTTTTTTCAAGCAGCATTCATATATTTTACGTAATCCGTATCCACCGCTGTAGTAGTGTATACGTTGACCTTGTAGGCATTATTTGCACACTGTTTTCTTCAACCCGCCATCTAGCTGTGTGACCTTGTTCACATTCTGTCTAAATATCCATAATATTACCGTCTCCAGAAAAAACACCGGAGTGACTTTTTTCAAGCAGCCATAATATATTTTACATAATCCGTATCCACCGCTGTAGTAGTGTATACGTTGACCTTGTAGGCATTATTTGCACACTGTTTTCTTCAACCCGCCATCTAGCTGTGTGACCTTGTTCACATTCTGTCTAAATATCCATAATATTACCGTCTCCAGAAAAAACACCGGAGTGACTTTTTTCAAGCAGCATTCATATATTTTACGTAATCCGTATCCACCGCTGTAGTAGTGTATACGTTGACCTTGTAGGCATTATTTGCACACTGTTTACTTCAACCCGCCATCTAGCTGTGTGACCTTGTTCACATTCTGTCTAAATATCCATAATATTACCGTCTCCAGAAAAAACACCGGAGTGACTTTTTTCAAGCAGCCATAATATATTTTACGTAATCCGTATCCACCGCTGTAGTAGTGTATACGTTGACCTTGTAGGCATTATTTGCACACTGTTTTCTTCAACCCGCCATCTAGCTGTGTGACCTTGTTCACATTCTGTCTAAATATCCATAATATTACCGTCTCCAGAAAAAACACCGGAGTGACTTTTTTCAAGCAGCATTCATATATTTTACGTAATCCGTATCCACCGCTGTAGTAGTGTATACGTTGACCTTGTAGGCATTATTTGCACACTGTTTTCTTCAACCCGCCATCTAGCTGTGTGAGCTTGTTCACATTTTGTCTAAATATTGATAATATTATCGTCTCTAGAAAAACCACTTGAGTTGCTTTTTTTCAAGCAGCATTCATATATTTTACGTAATCCGTATCCACCGCTGTAGTAGTGTATACGTTGACCTTGTAGGCATTATTTGCACACTGTTTTCTTCAACCCGCCATCTAGCTGTGTGAGCTTGTTCACATTTTGTCTAAATATTGATAATATTATCGTCTCTAGAAAAACCACTTGAGTTGCTTTTTTTCAAGCAGCATTCATATATTTTACGTAATCCGTATCCACCGCTGTAGTAGTGTATACGTTGACCTTGTAGGCATTATTTGCACACTGTTTTCTTCAACCCGCCATCTAGCTGTGTGTATTATCGTTTCCAGAAAAACCAACTGAGTTTTTGTTGTTGTTGTTGTTTTTTTAAAAATAATGCCAGGCAAAGGCAGGCCGCCACGCAGAGGCCGTGCTGCTATGCAATCCTGTGGCCCTAGCAAATTGCCCAGTTTTAAAAAGCCAATGACCCTGAACTCCCAAAATGCTGAAGAGGTAGTTGACTGGCTTACACAGCACACCCCATCCTCTACCGTTTCTAACTTTACCACAACATCCTCCTCATCCTCCACTGCTATGGCCACCCCACGTAACACTTCCTCCACCACCGGTGCCCCTTCTTCACTGGGGTCAGAGGAGTTATTTTCCCATGAGTTTCTTGAACTGAGTAATGCGCAACCATTATTGCCAGAAGAAGATGAAGGAGATGAGGACCTTACACCAGATTTAATTCTGGCAGAGAACACGATAGAGATGGACATAATGAGTGATGAGGAGGAGGTCCCCGCTGCTGCTTCCTTCTGTGATGTGTCAGAAGAAATTGATGCATCTGAGGAGAATGATGATGAGGAGATTGATGTTTTGTGGGTGCCTAGTAGAAGAGAGCAAGAGGAGGGTAGTTCAGATGGAGAGACGGAGAGTCAGAGAGGCAGTAGGAGAATAAGACTTAGAAGAAGCAGGGAGGACAGCCCGCAGGGATCAGTAGGGCAACAACATGTATCGGCACCTGTGTTCAGCCGGCCAACGCACCCGCCATTGCCGCCAACTTCTACTGTTACCGCCAGATCGCACACTTCCAAAAAGTCAGCAGTGTGGGATTTTTTTAATGTGTGTGCCTCTGACAAAAGCATTGTAATTTGCAATGAGTGCAGTCAGAAACTGAGCCTTGGTAAGCCCAACAGCCACATAGGTACAACTTCTATGCGAAGGCACATGAGCGGCAAGCACAAAGCACTTTGGGAGCAACACCTCAAAGGCAACAGGCAAACTAAAAGCCACACTCCTTCTGGTCCAGCATCTTACTGCTCTACCTCTGCTCTCCTTGACCCGTCTGAACCACCCTCCACTCCGCCTTCCACCTTGACCACCTGTTCCCATTCCCAGTCATCTGCCACCAGCCAAGTTTCTGTGAAGGCCATGTTTGAGCGTAAGGAAGCCAATGTCTGACTGTCACCCCCTTGCCCGGCGTCTGACAGCTGGCTTGTCTGCACTCTTAGCCCGCCAGCTTTTACCATACCAGCTGGTGGACTCTGAGGCCTTCCGCAAATTTGTAGCAATTGGGACACCGCAGTGGAAGGTACCCAGCCGCAATTTTTTTTCTAAAAAGGGAATACCACACCTGTACCAACATGTGCAGAGCCAAGTTACCGCATCTCTGTCACTTAGTGTTGGGCCAAAGGTCCATATGACTACTGACGCATGGTCCTCCAAGCATGGTCAGGGCAGGTATGTCACCTACACTGCCCACTGGGTGAACTTGGTAATGGCTGGGAAGCAGGGAATGGGTAGCTCAACAACAACAGTGGAGTTGGTGTCACCGCCACGGATTGCACGCGGTTCTGCCACCACCTCTACTCCTCCATCGCTCTCTACCTCGTCTTCTTCTTACTCTGCTGCTGGGTCCTCCTTCTCCTCCTCCTCCACACCTGTGCACCCCCAGCTCCCCCTAGGCTATTCGACGTGCCAGGTACGCCGTTGTCACGCTGTCTTGGGGATGACGTGCCTGGAAAGCAAAAACCATACCGGATCTGTACTCCTGTCATCTCTGCAGTCACAGGCCGATCGGTGGCTGACCCCACACCAACTGCAGATCGGAAAAGTGGTGTGTGACAATGGAAGCAATCTGTTGGCAGCGTTGAGACTGGGCAATTTAACACATGTGCCCTGCATGGCACATGTGTTAAATTTAATAGTCCAACGTTTTGTCTCCAAGTACCCAGGATTCCAGGACGTTCTCACCCAGTCCAGAAAGGTGTCTGCCCATTTCAGACGTTCCTACACAGCCATGGCACGCCTTGCTGACATTCAGCAGCGCTACAACATGCCAGTCAGGCGTTTGATTTCTGACAGCCAGACTCGCTGGAATTCAACGCTCCTTATGTTGGAACGTCTGCTGCAACAACAAAGGGCCGTCAACGAGTACCTTTTTGAACTGGGTGGTAGGACTGGATCTGCACAGCTGGGGATTTTTTTCCCCCGTTACTGGGTGCTTATGCGCGATGCCTGCAGGCTCATGCGACCTTTTGAAGAGGTGACAAATATGGTCAGTCGCACCGAAGGCACCATCAGCGACCTAATACCCTTCGCTTTATTCCTGGAGCGTGCCGTGCGACGAGTGACAGATGAGGCTGTAGACCAGCGTGACGAGGAGCTGGAAGCGCACGATTTCTGGTCGGAATCACCAGAACGAACCCAGGCACATGCTGCAACGCAGGGAGAGGTGCCAGAAGTGGAGTCAGAGGAGGAAGGTGGCTTTGTGGAGGAGGAGGAGGAGGACCAACAGGAGCAGGCTTCCCAGGGGGCTAGTGGTGACCTTTTGGGGACCCCTGGTCTTGTACGTGGCTGGGGGGAGGAGACCGTGGATGATGCAGTCCTTGATAATGAGGAAGCGGAGATGGATAGCTCTGCATCCAACCTTGTGAGAATGGGGTCTTTCATGCTGTCATGCCTGTTGAAGGACCCCCGTATCAAGAGGCTTAAGGAGAAGGACCTGTACTGGGTCGCAACGCTACTAGACCCTCGGTACAAGCATAAAGTGTCAGAAATGTTACCAACATACCACAAGTCCGAAAAGATGCGGCATTTACAAACCAGCCTGCAAAACATGTTGTACAATGCTTTTAAGGGTGATGTCACTTCAGGAACTCATCAACATTCCAGGGGCAGAGGTGCCAGTAATCCTGCCACGAGCACACCTGCAAGGACAAAGCCCTTTGGCCAGTCTGTAACGTCAGACATGCAAATGTTTTTCTGTCCAAGGCAGCGCCACAACCCTTCTGGATCCACCCTCAAAGAACGCCTCGACCGGCAGGTAGCGGACTACCTGGCATTAACTGCAGATATCGACACTCTGAGGAGCGATGAACCCCTGGACTACTGGGTGCGCAGGCTTGATCTGTGGCCAGAGCTGTCACAATTTGCCATGAACCTCTTGTCTTGCCCAGCCTCAAGTGTGCTCTCAGAAAGGACCTTCAGTGCAGCAGGAGGGATTGTAACTGAGAAGAGAACTCGCCTAGGTCACAAAAGTGTCGATTACCTGACCTTTATTAAAATGAATGAGGGGTGGATCTCGGAGGGTTACTGCACGCCGGAAGACTTGTTCTGACTTCTATGCAGCTGTCCTTCTCTTCAAGCCTCATGACTCCACACACAGCTGTCCTTTAGCGTCCTCCTCCTCCCTCCGCCACCGTTACAAACTAGGGTGCAAACCCTACTGGTTTAATTTTTCTGGCCTCTGTGCTTCAGTGGCTGCAACCAAAAAAATGCATATTTTCAGCATTTATATGGCATAATTTTTCTGGCAACTGTGCTTCAGTGGCTGCGACCAAAAAAATGACTATTTTCAGCATTTATATGGCATATTTTTTCTGGCCTCTGTGCTTCAGTGGCTGCGGCCAAAAAAACTGGGCAAACAATGCCTACAAGGTCAACAACGTTGACCTTGTAGGCATTGTTTGCCCAGTTTTTTTGGCCGCAGCCACTGAAGCACAGAGGCCAGAAAAAATATGCCATATAAATGCTGAAAATAGTCATTTTTTGCCATACGTTGACTCAACGTATATGGCAAAAAATTACTATTTTCAGCATTTATATGGCATATTTTTTCTGGCAACTGTGCTTCAGTGGCTGCGACCAAAAAAACTGGGCAAACAATGCCTACAAGGTCAACGTATGGCAAAAATGACTATTTTCAGCATTTATATGGCATATTTTTTCTGGCAACTGTGCTTCAGTGGCTGCAACCAAAAAAACTGGGCAAACAATGTCTACAAGGTCAACGTATGGCGAAAAATTACTATTTTCAGCATTTATATGGCATATTTATGGCAACTGTGCTTCAGTGGCTGCGTCCAAAAAAACTGGGCAAACAATGCCTACAAGGTCAACGTATGGCAGTTGTTTAAAGAGAACAGTAGATTACTAGCCAGCAAAGCTACCTAAGCTAAAATGTCCCTCAAATCCCTGCAGACTTCTGTCCCTCCAATACAGAGCAGTATCAAGCAGATTACTAGCCAGCAAACTTACTATCATCTGTCCCTGAAATCACTAACAGCTCTCCCCCTACACTATCTCTTCCAAGCACACACAGGCAGATTTTTCAGATACATTTTTGCCCTTGATCCCCCTCTGGCATGCAACTGTCCAGGTCGTTGCACCCTTTAAACAACTTTAAAATCATTTTTCTGGCCAGAAATGTCTTTTCTAGATGTTAAAGTTCGCCTTCCCATTGAAGTCTATGGGGTTCGCGAACCGTTCGCGAACCGCTCGCATTTTTGCGCAAGTTCGCGAATATGTTCGCGAACTTTTTTTCCGACGTTCGCTACATCCCTACATACGATGATCTGCAAATATCAATATCTTTGCAGACACATTCAAGGTATACTTAACTGGAGAATCTGTACAATGTTTCAAATAACAGACTCATTTACTTAACAACAGCACCAAGCAATATGTTAATTAATTGGTTATTAAACAAATAAGACATTCTGCCGAGATCACACCAGGGTGCATGTATTCTAAGACTTCTGTCAGAAAAATTGAAAAGAGGTTGAATTGTCTTTGTGCAGATATGTAAGAATGACAGACTAATACCCTGGACCATGCAGCCATGGTGTAATTCTTACATGAGCCATGGGAGGCTTACTGAGAGGGCTTTATAATAGCAATCATATCGTCACATGTTGTGGCTCTTCCCAGACTAATTCACAACAGTACCAAGAAATATGCTAATTTTTGGTTATTAAACAAATTAGACATTCTGTGGAGATCACACCGGGGTGCAGTTATTTTTTTAAATGCAAGTTATACATTAAATGGCAGTGTGTTGGGAGTTTCCTTAAACGAGAAGGATCTAGGGGTTTTTGTAGATAACAAGTTGTCTAATTTTGGGCAGTGTCATTCTGTGGCTACTAAAGCAAATAAAGTTCTGTCTTGCATAAAAAGGGCATTAACTCAAGGGATGAAAACATAATTATGCCTCTTTATAGGTCCCTGGTGAGGCCTCATCTGGAGTATGCAGTGCAGTTTTGGACTCCAGTCCTTAAGAGGGATATAAATGAGCTGGAGGGAGTGCAGAGACTAAGTGCAACTAAATTGGTTAGAGGGATGGAAGACTTAAATTATGAGGGTAGACTGTCAAGGTTTGGGTTGTTGTCTCTGGAAAAAAGGCGATTGCGAGGGGACATTATTACACTTTACAAGTACATTAGAGGACATTATAGACAAATAGCAGGGGACCTTTTTACCCATAAAGTGGATCACCGTACCAGAGGCCACCCCTTTAGACTAGAAGAAAAGAACTTTTCATTTGAAGCAACGTAGGGGGTTCTTCACAGTCAGGACAGTGAGGTTGTGGAATGCACTGCCGGGTGATGTTGTGATGGCTGATTCAGTTAATGCCTTTAAGAATGGCTTGGATGATTTTTTGGACAGACAGAATATCAAAGGCTATTGTGATACTAAACGCTATAGTTAGTATAGGTATGGGTATATAGAATTTGTGTGAAAGTAGGGAGGGGTGTGGGTATGGATGCTGGGTTTTCATTTGGAGGGGTTGGACTTTGTCTTTTTTCAACCCGCTGTAACTATGTAACCTTCTTCTAATTGGTATAATAAAAGTCCTGCAGTGACCTTTGAAGGGCTAAGGTCCACGGGAGAACATAGCAGACATTCTTTAATTCATTTGGTATTCACATCGTGCTCCAAAAATATTCTAAAACCCAGTTCTGCATTTTAAAGAAGATTCAGCACGTAAAGGGAAAATACTTGTTGATATGGAATTACCATATGGCTTGGGATACACACGCCATCTGCTGTGTCAGATGCGCTGCACATAGTCTTGTACTGTCCCATGTAAATACTTTATCTGAGTGAGATATAAAACGAAAATAATTTTTTTTTTTATAGTGGCTTTCCTGACTGCCATGAGCAGCAAGTGATACTTTCCTCAGCCACTCACTCATTCATTTGTTTTGCAGTGTGTTTAATAAGATGAGTATTAATAGAAACATGAAAGAGCAATGCCTTTATATCTGGCAATAATATACATACACATGGTAGCGTTCTCAGCACAGGGAATTACAGATGAACAACCTGACTGCTGCTGAAGCTGACACACAGCAATTGAAGATACCATCTGAATTTCTGTCTACACTGAAAATAAGTATCGAGCTGGCAAAGGAAAATACTCTACAGCTGGGCAACCAGCTGTTCCCCCACATTTTACATTGTATACAATAGATAGTCAGAACCACTGGAGATGTAGTACATTTCAAGAGAATTAATTAAGCATTTGGTTCAATATAATAAATACTATGACCCTGGTGACTTAAGAACCATCATGAGATTCAGTAGGGCCAAGAAAGAGGTTACAGATATATTGCACCACACAACTGCACAATGTTGTATATAGGCATAAGGCAAAGTTGCAGTAAATTGCATATTTGTCCAGTGTAAAAAGCATTCTCATAGCCAACTAGCCAAATAGATTTGTTCCTGCTAGATCGGATCACACCGCCACCAAAGTAACCAGTACCTATAGACTTTTTATTTAGCTATTTAATATTATTTAGTAAATTTCATCTTGTGGATTATTAGACAAGGCATAAGGTTAGAAGAGAGAGATAGAGCTTATTTCTGTAACACTTGCATGATAACGATGGTTAGAATAAATCAGGATGGTAGCAGTTTATAAACATAGAATTTATTGAATTAATTAATAATGTTAATTAAATATTAAATATCAGCAGATGCCAGATACATAAGATCTGCAAAGACCTGTAAGATATTTTATGAAATTAACTAGTATACAGTATATATTTTGCAAGTTTCTCATTAAGAAAACACGAATAATACTAATTTACATAATTCTTAGCTCATAATTCTGAGTGAGAAAAGTGGTTTATTCTCAGGACCCAATGGCATCTGATTCAAAGGAGACAAAAGAGATATATTCTCCACATCTGTGACATCATCAATACTAGCTGCAGGTTTATTGATGGTTCCACTGCTGTTCTCAAGCTCCACCCCAATGAATATACATAAGAATGACCTCTTAAAAGAGAAGGAAACCCAGTCGGCGCAAAAACCCTCCCCTGTGTTGCTTCCCCTCCCTCCTCCCCCCGGGCCTACCTTTCTTGCTGGGCAAATGCCCCTAACTTGTTACTTAACCTTTTGCGCAGGTCCAGTCTACGGAGTTCACCGACGCCATCTTCTTCCAAGCGATCTTCTTCCTGCTTTGACCGGCATTTTGGCGCATGCGCAGTAGGAGCATTTCACCGGTACGGATCTACTGCGCATGCGCCAAAAGTCACAAAGTTTTCCGATTTCACTTCGTGACTTTTGGCGCATGCGCAGTAGATCTGTACCGGCGAAATGCTCCTACTGCGCATGCGCCAGTCAAAGCAGAAGGAAGATCGCGTCGGTGAACTCCGTAGACTGGACCTGCACAGAAGTCTAAGTAACAAGTTAGGGGCATTTGCCCAGCGAGACAGGTAGGCCAGGGGGGAGGAGGGAGGGGAAGCAACACAGGGGAGGGGGGAGGGTTTTTGCACCGACTGGGTTTCCTTCTCCTTTAATGGGATACTGTCATTGAAAAAATGTTTTTTTCAAAATGCATCAGTAAAAAGTTCTGCACTGAAATCCGTTTCTCAAAAGAGCAAACAGATTTTTTATATCTAATTTTGAAATCTGACATGGGGCTATTGTCAGTTTCCTAGCAGCCCCCAGTCATGTCACTTTTGCTCTGATAAACTTCAGTCTCCCTTTACTGCTGTACTGCAAGTTGGAGTGATATCAGGCCCATCCCTTTCCCTTCCAGCAGCCTAATAACAGAACAATGGGAAGGTAACTAGATAACAGCTCCCTGACACAAGATAACTGCTCCCTGACACACGATAACTGCTGTCTGGTAGATCTAAGAACAGCACTCATTAGTAAAATCCGGGTCCTACTGCGACACATTCAGTTACACTGAGTAGGAAAAACAATGCCTGCCAGAAAGCAGTTCCTCTGCAGTGGTGCAGCGCCTAGCAAGGTGCGCTGTGACTGCAGGGAGAGAGGCAGCAGCCTAACCTGCTTTCCCCCCAGTGCTTCTGCCTGGTGACATAATCTCCAGGCACAGATCGCTCCTGAATGAGTGCAGGACATGGGGAGTGCAGCGTCATTTCATGCCCCCCTCCTCTATGCAATGAGTGCCAGGTGGGGAAGCGTGGGGACAGTAGCATAACCACCCACCCTTCAATTATGCTAAAAAAGCCTTTTCACCACTGTAAGAGTATCACCGCATGTAGTTTCTGAAGCACTGCGTATTTACTTTGTTACTTTGTTAATGTATTACTGTTCTGCAAAGAGATTGTCACAGCAGAAAGTTTTGATCCTTGCCTTAGCATTATATGGATAAAGAATTGTTCTCATATGCTCATTGCTCTTGCAATGGCCGGCATTGATGTTTTTGTTTTGGACTAAAAATGGTTATATAATAAAGGGTTAAGTCGGTTATAGAAATGTGTTTATAAATGTGCAAGGATCATTTGAATAAAACATGCTAATAAAGCTGTGGCCGACCTTCATCCACACGTTCCCCTCTGAGTCTTGAATTGGGCAATTAGAAAAGGGGGGATTTGTTATTCTTCCCTGCAGTCACCCTAAAATGCTGGCTCTTTCTGAAAGCACATGACCGGGCAAAATGACCTGAGTATGTGCAGTAAAAACAGTAATTTAGAAATAAAAACGACATCATAAAAAATCATGACAGAATCCCTTTAATGAATTCAAGCCAACAAACAATGCACGTATTTATTGGAAATCCATCTTGTAATACCTATCATTGTCCTTATGTTAACCTCTATTGTCATGTTGGGATTAAAGATTCTATATGGGGGAGTAAAATCAAGTTTGTTGTATACAACAGCAACTTTTCTAGTAGGCCTTAATACTGATTAAATGACCTTGGGGGAAGGATATTTTCAGCCAGGCCAGTTGAGCATTGCACAGTTGTTAAATAATACTCAAGTCCTGACTTCTGCTACTTTTCTTCACCTGCCTTTTTCATGCTTAATAAAGGAATATGAATAGTTCGCAAGCAGTAAATTTGAGATGAAAATATGATTTACAGTTGCATGAAAGCATTGCTGTGATGGCTGAGGGTATATTGTATATGTGTTTGTTGTTCCTTAGTTGTCCCATTTTAAAAATACTTTGCAAAACTAAACTCTGGAATGAGGTGGGAAAATTATTTTCGGATAGGCAGCTGTTAGGTTTATAATCCTGTCTGGACCCTCCCTTTCTTGCATACATGTTATTTTCATCACTGTGGCCACCTACTAAGCAGACAGATATCTGTTTGGTCCCAGGCATAGGGAAGCATTTTTAATATGAGCCCAGGGGATTTTTACAGTACAATAAGAATCTATTTTGTATTTTCCTTCTAGTGAAACATGAACAATTGTCCAAGTTTTATAAACATCATCTTAAAGCATTTCCAGATAAACCCTTTGGATTTAATAAAACATCTAGCACAGTGCAGGACAGAATAGGTTTGATTTTAGAGGCTGTGGTACCTGTAATTGACTTAAATATCACATCAGCATCATAATCCTTATTACATTTATGAATGACCATTTTCCATCAGTGCTAACTATATGATTTCTGGAAACTCTACTGTTTTATAGCAGGTTATCATAATACTGACATCAGCATGGGAGAAAGGAAATGCATTGTTACAGTCAGCTATAGCCCTTTGATACAACAATTAATATTATAGTTACCCTCAATTTCGTAAGTTTTTAAATGTCTTTCAGGCAAAATATACAGACCTTTTAAGAAGGGTTTATTCCACTATGTGAGCATATATAATTCTGCACGGAATTCCTTATGTAGCTGCATTTTTTGTGTATGTTTATCATTTAAAAAACATAACCCCTTTATATAACTGACCTTACCCCAGCAATAAATGTTCAACCTAAGCTGGCCATAGACGCAAAGATCCAATTGTACGAATAGAGGATTCGTATGATTTTCGGACCGTGTGTGGAGCGTCCCGTCATTCTTCGTCCAGCGGAAATCGGTCGTTTGGTTGATCGGACAGGTTAGAAAATTACTGTCAGCTGCCGATAATATCTCTGCGTCTATTCCCGATCGTACGATTTTCAGTGGGAGACTGTCACCAGCTTTGTCAGACATAACTTTCGTACGATTGCTGTCAGGGGCAGAACATCGGCTCATCTGTTCTTTAACTACTTTATTTGATTGGAATGGTAAGACTTTGATCTTAATGGTTAGTGGCAGGCCGGGAGAAGGGAAAGTCCGATTAGTATGATCGGATCTTTGCGTCTGGCCAGCTTAAGTGTCATTCAGGTTGATTACCTTCTATTATTCAGTAAAAAAAAAACGCATTCACATTATGCATGCAGGTCTGCTATTGATTTGTGTAACATCCTTTTGAACAGCCAAGTGATTTTTACTATAGCTTGAGATTTAACTGAACTTTTCAAAAGTTATTTGTGGAGCCCCCCGCCAACATTTGAAGGACCAGAGATTCCACCCCTCCCATACAGGGCCGCCATCAGGGGGCACAGGTGGGGACAGTTTTCCAGACCCAGAAGATTTCAGAGTTTAAATGGGGGGCTGGCTGTGCTTCACTTTCCAGATGGTGGTCCCCCTTAAGGGAAATTGAACCGGAAGAGCCAAAGCCACAGAAGCCCCAAAGAGCTGAAGCAGAAGCTGCCGAAAGGAGGCAAAAGGAGCTGAATCTGCTGAAGAAGCTGGAGAATGAAAAAGAGCACACACAAACTTAAAGGGATACTGTCATGGTAAAAAAAAATTTTTTTCAAAACGCATCAGCTAATAGTGCTGCTTCAGTAGAATTCTGCAATGAAATCCATTTCGCAAAAGAGAAAACAGATTCATTTTGAAATCTGACATGGGGCTAGACATAGTATCAGTTTCCCAGCTGCCCCCGTCATGTGACTTGTGCTCTGATTGACTTCAGTCACTTTTTGCTGTACTGCAAGTTGGAGTGTTATCACCCCCTCCCTTCCCCCACCCACAGCAGCCAAATAAAAGAACAATGGGAAAGTAACCAGATAGCAGCTCCCTGACACAAGATAACAGCTGCCTGGTAGATCTAAGAACAACACTCAATAGAAAAAGCCATGTCCCACTGCGTCACATTCAGTTACATTGAGTAGGAAAGACAACAGCCTGCCAGAAAGCAATTCCAACCTAAAGTGCTGGCTCTTTCTGAAAGCACATGACCAGGGCAAAATTACCTGAGATGGCGCCTACACACCAATATTACAACTTAAAAAAAAAAAAAAAAAAATACAAATACACTTGCAGGAATTACATTTTATATTGTAGAGTGAATCATTGCAGTGTAAACAGTGTAATTTAGAAATAAAAAATTAGATAGGTTCCCCTGAACACCATTTTTTAATGAAACCCCTGACAACCAATGTTTTTTTTTTTTAAAAATCTTTTGTACGGCCCCTGACCACCAATGTTTTTTTTTAAATCTTCTATGGGGCCCCTGACCACCAATGTTCTTAATGTTTCAATGTTTCTTAACATGTATGGAGGGGGGCTGGCCCCCTTGATGTTTTTTTCACTTTATGGGGGGGCTGACCACCAATAGTTTTTTAACTTGTAGTAGGGTGCCCTGGCCGCCAATGTGTTTTAGTGTTCATATTTTAGCACCCTTGTGTCTAGGTACATGGGGGCAGATTCCCTAAAGGACAAAGTGGCTAACGTTAGTGTTAATTAACCAGTGTGATGTCATTTTGGTACTTCACCAATTCCCTAATGGGCGCAGGCGTAACTTCGCTAGCGAAAGAGAAACATGCTAGCCATCATTCGCACTCTAACGCCAGGCGAATTTTCACTCTGGCGAAGGGACGTAACTCCACAAATTCAGTAAGATGCGGATTTTATCGTTACCTGTTGCACCAGACTTGCCTTCGCCACCTCAGACCAGGCGAAGGGCAATAGAGTAGCTAGGACTTCCTCAAAATTTAGGTGTAAGGGTTACAGCGTGGAACCGCTGTGATAGTGGATAGCCATTCCATTGGGAGAGGATATGGCTGAAGCCCAGGGGTGTACCCATAGATGGTAAGGGAGGCAGACATGGTGAAAATAAAGCAGGTTTACTTGGAGCTTGCAAATAACACAGGAACAGTTCAAAATAAGGTAATTACCAGGAAGGTGAGGATAAGGAAACAATGCTGGAACAAGGCAACACAGGAGCTTGGAATCCAGGAGCTTGGGATACAGGTAAGGAATCACTGGAACAAGATACAGCGACCAGATACAGGATACGATTACAATTAATGACTCAGCCCTGAGCAAAGCTCAGGGCGGGGTTAATAAAGGGACGGTAATTGGGAATGGGAAACACATGAGGGTAAACGAGGTGGGTGGAGAATGGGGAGGAACACACTAGAAACTGACAGGTACATGAAACACAAGACACACAAGGGTAAGGATCAGCCTCAAAGAGCCCCCAGTGGCTCAAAAGAACACACATTGTCCAGAATCTGGGAAATAAAGGTTCGAGTCCCGGGCAGATCCTTACATTAGGTAACCGGCTTCCCCCCTACATTTCCTAACATAGGGCACATAAACTATACACTGGGCTCATGTATAGGGCAATATAACAATTTTATTTTATTTTATTAAGGTTCCCTGGGCTTGTGTAGTGTAATGTATTTGCTGCAACATATACCTCCATTCAACTTTAACTTCCCACCGTTTGCAAATTAACCAATGCTAGCTCAACTTTGCTCTGCTTGCGAATTAACACTATTGCAACTTCACCAGCGTTCGGCGCCCTGGATGCAACTTCGCATTTTAGGGAATTATCGTTGTCTGGGCGAAATTACACCGGGCGAAGTGTTGTGATGTGGGTGAAGTGGACGCTAGCGAATTAGCACCGCTTAGGTAATTTGCCCCCATAGGGTCTGGGGTGGAACCTGTGGTGGGGGTGGGCAGGCCCAGGGGGTCCAGTTTTACGGGGCCCCATGATTTATGATGGTGGCCCTGCTCCCACAACTATGTATATGTCACTCCAATGAACAGAGACAACTTTTCATATATCAGTGGTGACTGACAAGGGCTAACTAACAAGCTGAGAAAATGAATGGGGCTGTGTAAAGTGCATATTAGATCAAATTTTGCTGCTTTTCTGCTCATTTGAATGTCACTGTGTCAAAATGATCAATTTGAATTGAGAATTAGTGTTTTCCTTCTCAAACATACTACTGAAAAGGGGATTGGATTATGGGCTATTTTCTAAGCAAATTAGCTTGATTTGCGAAACATCATGTATTAATGGACCTAAAAAGTCTTTCCAATTAATTTAATTATAACATATGCAGTCCATCCTAAGAAAGAAGGTTGCAATTTGCCAGAAGTTAAGTGATGTTGACTCTCTCTCACTTTAATAAAATATTCACAGCTGCCTAAAAGAAGGAAACCATTGCATTTGTAGAAGCTGCTTTTTCATACTGCTTGAAATGCTACCACTTAATTCTCTGTGAAAATGCTCCATGCTCTTACTTATATTATTCCCTTCTTTGCAACATTTCAAACATAATACTCATATTATCTGACACTGTTGGCTAACATATTTGGTATTGTCTTCTGTATTAAGAGATATATACAACACAGCATATTTTGCAGGTGTCATTTGTCAACTTAAGCATAACTCAGTCTTTTCACAGTAGTGATGGAAATATTGGGTGTTGGGGGTCCTCACAAGTCTTTCCAATAGTCCTTTTCAGTATTCCAAACTTTTTACTGAAGCAAAATATAAACAACATTATAATGCCCACAGATATTAGTAGAAAGTATTATAGAATACTAAGACACACTTCTGTGGAGCTTTCTTCCATCTTAACTTCTGATACTTCCCATGCCCTACTCTTTTCTGAATTCTAGTGGATTGTAGTGCATTCAGAGGCAGAGGGCAGCTGTAGACGCATCGTTGATGAATACATATTTTAGAATTGCATTACTAAATGCTCTTCTCCCTTTTGTTGTATGTTTTTTGTATGTCTAAACGCAGTTGCACTAATTGTTATGAGCAGAGCAATTTCACCAAAACCTACAATGCATTTGACTAGAAGAAACTTATGAGCAGTAGAAAGCCATTCCTTATCATCTGGGCATTCAATTTACTGGCTATATGCCTATAGACTTTTTCATCTACAAATTGCCTCTTTACAGGGCCAGATGAGCAACAATGTGTATGATACTCAATGTAAGGTTTCCTGGGAAATCCCCATCCATCGTGGGCCTTACATAATTGCTTTGCAGAGTGGTTGGGTCCATGGCATTGCAAGTCACCACAACACAAAGGTGCACACATTTTCCATGTTTACAGCTACAACATGTGTTTATGCCAGTTTACTGCATGTGTTTGCTCTGCAGAATTACACAGTTGTATACATATGGTTATTTTGATGCAACATTTAAATGGACACCGGAGAGCCTATATCAATGCTTGTTTAGGCATTCCTGTGACCTGGCTTTTATACATGTATACTTGTTTATACTTGTTCCTGACCTTGGCCTCTCCCTCTGCCTGTACTTTGTCTGCTCTTAACCTTGAGCCGGTACTGTGTACCTGTTTCTGTTTCCTACATACTGTATGTGGCACCTCTTCCACTTCATGCAGATGTGTTCTCAACCTCATAAGCTGGTTGAGAGGCATTCTCTACTTTATGATTTGAATCCTGACACTTCAGGGCATTTTGCAAAAATGGGTCCAACATGAAGATCTGAAATGGAGCTATTTGTAGATAAATTATGAGCATTTGTGAAAATTGTGTGTGCCAAGTTGTGTAATTGGAGTTTCACTTTTGTCCTCAAACATGGTTTCTTTCCATTTAGTGCAGACCATAAACTCTGTTGATCAATCTTCCAATCTGCCTCTTTTTAAAAAAAGAAGTGTTGTTGATCCACCATATATTTTTTCCTCAACCCTGCATTTTTGCCAAAAAATCGAGCATAATTTCACCAGGTACAGATCACCACAAATATTGCACAATTAGCAATAGCCTATGAGTAAGTGCCCCAATAGGCACGAAACGCATTAGGTCTCATGTCCTAATAAACTTTTCTACTTTTTACATTTGTTTTCTAATTTTTGGAGACCCTCACATTTTTTGGAGACCCTCACCTTTACTTCATTTTGTATTTTTGATCCAATTTTCATTCATTGAGTGGTACCATAGATATTTGCTAGGATGTGGCAGAAGTACAAACCCTGTTTCTACAATTAGCAATAGTGCCATTTTATGTATCTTTGATGCAAGGTATGGGTTATGCACAACTCCTTTGTATTAGATCTTCCACCTGTTCCTTATTTCAAAAGAATGTTGGGGAATATTACCTTCTCTCCCAGAGTTTAGAGGCATCTTGTACATAATTTTTAAATGTCCAGTACGAGATACACTGGTGGTGCAGTAGTACAGACAGGGGGTGTGTGGCTTTCTAATACTTTCTATACTGCTGCTCAAATTTACAGGATACAGTCTTCTGTCAGACAAATGTACTGTAAAGTGGACTGGGTGACAACAAAATTTTATTTATTATTCACATGCTTTGTCCTATCCCAGTACAGTTTGGTAGCAGATAGAAGAATGTATTGTGTGGTAGAAAAACGAGGGTGCAAAAGTAAGATCTGCAGGTCTCAGTGATGGCAGTACCACTGTACAACACTCAGAGACCTGAGAAATGTAAATTTCTATGTGAGTTGTCTCTGCCGTTGTACTCAGTACTGAGATTATTTTCCCCTTGAATAATCATCCAACTTTACTGGCTGATTTCTCCGTAGCCTACCAGTAGATATTATTTTTATAGATCATTGCATTTAGGATTGCTCTAATTGAACAGTGGTTATGTTTATTTTAAATGCACTCAAAATGCAATCAGCACAACCCTGTTAATGATGTTTTTTTGCATTAGCTCACTTACAGGCAGCAACATGACTAAGTCTGAAATAAACAATATTAAAAGTAGTTACATAATACAGTCAAAATGATTTGCAAATTAATTATAATTAAATAGGTTTTCTAAAGGCCATGAAACATGCGCTTGCTCAACTCAGACTAGAATGTTCCCTACATATTAAGATGGTTACAATAATGAATGCAGATTGTAACTAGCAAAAATGAATTGTAGACCAGATTACAAAGCCTGTACTTTTTTGCTGAGTGGGAAATTTAGTAATATATTTTCATATAACTAATGCATTATGGTTGGCCACTGAAGAAGTTCTGAATTGAATGCAAGGTAATGTATGGTGCTTGTGAGGGGACATGATTACTCTTTATAATTACATTAGATGGCATTATAGGCCGCTAGCAGGAGATCTATTTTTTCATAAAATGGATCATTGGGCCAGAGGTCACTCCTTTAGACTAAAGAAAAATAACTTTCATTTGCAGCAACGTAGCTGGTTCTTCACAGTGAGGACAGTTACATAGTTACATAGTTAAATTGGTTTGAAAAAAGACAAAGTCCATCAAGTCCAACCCCCCAAATGAAAACACACACACCCCTCAATAATTTCACATTAATTCTATATACCCATACCTATACTAACTATAGAGTCTAGTATCACAATAGCCTTTGATATTATGTCTATCCATAATATCATCCAAGCCATTCTTAAAGGCATTAACTGAATCAGCCATCACAGCATCTCCCGGCAGTGCATTCCACAACCTCACTGTCCTGACTGTGAAGAACCCCCTACGGTCCAATGCTATTTGTCTATAATGTCCTCTAATGTACTTGTAAAGTGTAATCATGTCTCCTCCCTTTTCCCCCCCAGCAGCCAAACAATAGAACAATGGAAAGGTAACCAGATAACAGCTCCCTAACACAAGATAACAGCTGCCTGGTAGATCTAAGAACAACACTCAATAGTAAAAACCCATGTCCAACTGAGACACATTCAGTTACATTGAGAAGGATAAACAGCAGCCTGCCAGAAAGCATTTCTCTCCTAAAGTGCAGGCACAGGTCACATGACCAGGGGCAGCTGGGAAATTGACAAAATGTCTAGCCCTATGTCAGATTTCAAATTTGAATATAAAAAAATCTGTTTGCTCTTTTGAGAAATGGATTTCAGTGCAGAATTCTGCTGGAGCAGCACTATTAACTGATTCATTTTGAATTTTTTTTTTCCCATGACAGTATCCCTTTCAAAGAGCAAACACTTAAGAGCAGCTAACACTAGAGCAAGCTCCACTGGAGTCCCAGGGGTTCTATTTATACAGTCTGTTCAGGTGCAACTAATCAAACCCCACCCCCTCAAACTGTGGGAAAACTAACTGTAAAGTAAAGCAGGTTGTGACAAACTTGCTGTAAGCACACTAGCACAACAAATTTGCTATTTAGTACCCAAGACAGAAAAAAAAAATAAAAAAAATAAAACCACAGTAGTTAAATATAAAAACTTAATATAAAATAGTTAATAAAAAATACTTAACCTTTTCAGTTGATTTGTTTACTTTTAATTGCTTTTTTTCCAGTCAGCAGCCTGTTTCAAACATTTCATCAGTGAGGTTGTGGAATGCACTGCCGGGTTATGTTGTGATGGCTGATTCAGTTAATGTCTTTAGAGTGGCTTGGATGAGTTCTTGGACAAGCATAATATTCAAGATTATAGTAATCTACAATTAATATAGATATTGGTATATATAGTTTCAGTGTGTGTGTGTAGGTTTGTGCACTGGGTTTCATTTGGGGGGTTGAACTTGATGGACTTTTTTTAACCCAAACTAACTATGTACAGTAGTAACAAAGTAACTGTTTAAGTAAATATTTTAATTTTAGAATGTAATGCAAAGCAGAGTGAGAATTTTAATATCGCAAATCCCCACCCCCTTAAAGTTTATAGAAGTCTTATTCAGGGGGTTTTAAACACCTTTAAATACTACTTGAATACTCAACCTCTAAGAATTCTGACCATTCCAGCTTTAGCAACAGAAAGGAAATAACTTCATATGCTCTTGCTAATCTACAGATTTGGAAATAACAAAAGAGAAAATGACAAATACAACTGAAGATTGAATGCAAAGGGCAAGCATGACAACAGTGGCAACATGCCCAAATGGATGCATATGTGATATGAGAACATAGGGAACCCTGACTGGTGCATATTTTTAATATACCTATGCAAATTGGAAAAACATCCCAAATCAGTTGAAAAGAAGGAAGAATGAATAAAAAGGAAATGGAATGGGAAAGCCACAACTTGATGGCAGAACACAACATGATCGGAAAAAGAATAGTGACAAACACAATACAAAAGTTGATACGTTTTTATTATAATATTCTTTGTAGACCTTTCTTTATCAGTTTATTTCTTTCCTATTAGTACCATTGCCATCACATATTATTTCTACAAATAAGACCAAAGTAATTTATTATGTAATAGCATTCCACTCTATGTACAGTAGTTCTGGTGTTGAGCACAAAGAATGGCAGTGATGTTCCAACTAAAGGGTTTATAATCTGCCACTTTGTGACACCAATGCTGACAAAGTCCATATACATTAGCAACAGAGGTGTGTTTTCTACTGAACTTACAGTTATTCCTTTTGCAACCTTAGTTAAACCCCACTGGGCCAGGGATGTTATATTAAATTTCTGATCTTTCTGTATGGTTTAATAGCTTAAACGACATCAAGTTGGCTGCATTAACATCAAGTTTTCCCTTGGCTCTGGTATAATTTCCAACTTTGCTGGACTCTCTGTGCAGACAAAGAAGGTGTGCAATCAATATATTTTAATTTAGGACAAAGCATTGTAAACATTGCCATCCCACAAAATAGCAAAGAGAAAGATAATTTAGCTGTATTAGAAAACAATCCACCAGTTCCTCAGACCCCACCCTAATACTTCATTAGAAGTATATCTCTGCAGAACAACCCTTGTTGCATTTACTAATATACTAACATTTGAAACATAAAAGCTTCTGAAAATCCCTACCATAGCATCTTGAGGCCATAGGTGCTAGAAATTAAAGCGACTCACCAGAGCCAGAGAGCTCTGCTCCTAGCAAGGTACAGTCTTTTTTAAAAATTTAAGTTTATTAAGTATATCAGAATAGCATCAGTATTTCACAGGTAGTTATTGCAATAATAGTACAGGTAAATGCAGTATAACCAATAACAGCATCATCTGTTTTGAAACCCTGCTGTGTCTACCTTATATATTGGGTAAGTGGCTTATTAAGTAATACTGGGGCTCGTATAGGTTTCTGAGTAACTTACCCTCTTGCCGCATGGGCTTATACTTTCCTTGATCTAACAGGTAGGGGTTCAAACACCTGCTTAGGATAACGAAAGGATGTATGAGATTTAGGAGTACTTCATGTGGTTTCTTGCTTCACTGCGATGTCTAGAAAAGAGAGTCTCATGGCTGTGCAATGGGGTTGTCTAGTTTTAGGAATGTCTGGGCCCCGGTATACTCTTTGTGCATTTGTGTATTTTGTCTTATACCGTAAGATTCGGCAAGTGAAGCGGGGTCTTGCGCTTTCCATTTCATGGCTAAACATTTTTTTGCAGTAGTATACAGGATCGCTAAAAGAGTCCTTGTTGGGGCCAAATCCTCCACATGGTTAAGTAGCATAATTAGCGGGTCAAGTTGAACTGGGATATTTGTGACCTCAAATGTGTAATCAGAAAAAAAGTTCCAGAACTGTTGTATTTTGTTACATGACCAAAACATATGCATAAAATTTGCAAAAACCTGGTGACATTTTGTATTGTATTGTAGTGAAATTTTGCGTAATCTGGAGGGCGTGAGATTTAAAGTAATTTGTCTCTAGCTCCAACTAGATACTCGTGATGTGAGTCCAGAATGTCCAGACAAATATCCTTGTTTATACGAGGAATGTCCTGCGACCATTGTCGAAGAGGAGTAAGCTCTGGGACTGGGTAGGATGAAATTAATTGGGCATAAAACGTAGATAATGGTTTGGTGAGTTGAGGGTTGCGGACCTCATTTTCTATGCGCCTTGAGGATGTATCAATGATGTGACCATTGGCTTGAGCTGACAAGGCAGTTGGAAAAATCTAAACAACATGAACTGTGTAAGGTCTTTATGGACTGTAATCCCAAGATATTTAAAAGACAAGGTCCACTGTAACCCCTTCAGGTCAGGTGTTGTATGTGGGTCAGGGGTATCAATAGGAAATAGGGTAGATTTCACCCAATTAATTTTCAAACCTGAATAGGCTCTATGCTTATTGATAATAGATAGTGCGGCTTCTAAGTCTGAGGCAGGGCAAGCCAGGTATAGGAGCATATCGTCCGCAAATAAGGACAATGTCTCTGTCTGTGGGCCCAATTTAAGTCTATATCAACCACTATATCAGGGGAGTCTCGAATTAGGCAGTCCAATGGTTTCATAGCAATGGCAAAAAGCAGGGGGGACAGCGGTCAGCCCTGCCTCGTGCCTCGAGAGAGGGCAAAATGTCGGGAGATGTTGTGATTAGTTTTAACACATGCTAGGGGCAGCGTATAAGGCTTTCATCCATTTCAGGAAGTTAACAGGGAACCTGAGGTATGTCATGATAGACCATAGATACGCCCACTCAACCGAGTCAAAAGCTTTAGCAAGGTAAATTCTCAACTTGAATTACGGTTACACAAGAAGAAGTCTATCCCAGTAATGTAGGGTCTGGGAACAGTACAAACATAAAAAGGAACTACAGGTATGGGATCTGTTATCCAAAATACTTGGGACCTGGGGTTTTCTGGATAATTTGGACCACCATACTCAAAGTCTGCTAAGAAATCATTTAAACATTAAATAACCCCAATAGGATTGTTGTGCTTCCAATAAGGATTAATGCTATCTTAATGGACAAGTACAAGATACTGTTTTAATATTACATAGAAAAGGAGTTTATTTTTAAAAATTTTAATTATATGAATGGAGTCTACAGGAGATGGCTTTCCTGTAATTCGGAGCTTCTTGGACAGGTTTCCAATCTTATACTAATGCATATTTGACTAAGGGGGATTGGGGGATTCCTATGCAGTATTTTTTCCAGTGTGATAGTGGCCTCAAGGTGGCAATGTGTATGACACAATGGCATGAAATGTGAAATGTTGTTCAATGGATGTGTGCCTCAACATTAATTGTAATAAAAGAAGAACTGGCACTCAGAGCTCGATGCATGCGGGCAAAGCCCTGCGTGTTTATTACAATGTAACGTTTCGGGGGCGGGCTCCTTCGTCAGACAGGGGCCCGTCCCCGAAACGTTACATTGTAATAAACACGCAGGGCTTTGCCCGCATGCATCGAGCTCTGAGTGCCAGTTCTTCTTTTATTACGCTTACTATAATTGGGGTTGCCGATCCCTTCTGACTGTGCACCGGGCCAACTTATGCTGGAGAGGCCAGGGTGTGCTGGTGGGTTCTGGAATTTCAACATTAATTGGACATAATTGCATGCACAAGTATGCTGTGTCTATTGATGGAGACCACTGTGGAACCCTGGAGTTACCACCTCCTAAAAGGCAGTGATTTGCACTGTGTGTAGTTTCTTCCAAATATACTAGCAAGGCACATTGGTGCATCACTGCATAATGCACAAGTGCAAGGTGTGGCTTTAAACAAAAGTGCCTTTAATGAATGGCACCGTTTCACACAATGACTGCAGCACAAGTTATGCAACCTGGTGTTAAGTGACTAGGGTTCTTTCTTCTTTAAACATGAGCTCATAAAATCATCTCCAAGCTAATTAGCATCTTCATGTAAGTTGCTTTTTTTTTTTTTTACAGGGTTTCATATGTGTGTGTACTATAATCATCAGTACAACTAAATGCAAACAGATTTATAAAAAAAAAGAGCTATGCTATTATAATAATGAACAATGCAAACCTAAATAGCTTGTCTGATGCTAATACTCCAAAAGAATTCAGTTTTATAGCTGAGAGAAAAAAGATAAAAAATAATTAGACGTTAACCAAAAGATAAAGGTAGAAAGGTTAAATGAATCCAAGCTGTGGAAAGCTTTTTAAAAAGGCAGTTCTTGAAGCAAAACAAAAGCATATGCCAGAAGTCAAAAACGGCAACAAGAAGCCATAGGTGAAGCTGATTTAATTAAAAAAAAATATCAATTAGAAGTATGAGTCTTGAAATTAATTTAGAGAAAATCCTAAGGAGAAGACAAAGTAAAATGTGATATAGATGTTTGGTACTGATGCATTAACTTTTAGTTTTTCCCTTTCAATTAAAAAAAAACAACCAAAGAATGACAGTTAAATAGAAAATATGCTAAGGCATTTTCTAATCTCTAGCTTGCCTGCCACAGCAGAAATCTTATAATGGAGTACTTATATAAAAACTGGCCTCTTTTGGGGAGACTAAGCGAAATCTTTCATTATTTACCAAATATGCTTTACATCTTTATCCAGGGGCTGGGGGATCAAAAATAAAAGATCTCAGCATATTAATGCATTATTTTCTCCATATGAAATGCCTACATTTTGGACAGTTACTAAAAATGTTAACCTAAGACTTGGTGTGGTTTTAATTATGCATAAGCTTGATTCTACGCAGATAAATTGATACTCATAAAAATATTTAAAATAAATTAAAACAAGGAGATCCAGAAGCAAATGTACATAGCGATCAACAGGCCATATTATTCCTTACTGCTTTTAAATGGTTCACATCCCTAGAAGGTATTCCATAAATCTGATGTCCTTTCTGTAAAGTAGTCATTTTTAATCTAGCATAAGCCTCAGGCCTTTTCAACTCAAATGATATATTTCTACTGCTTCACTGCAGTAATATTGTATTTCACACTTTAATATACTGTATTATAGAATTAGCAGTTGTTTCAAGATGCAAATCAGCAATGATTATTGTCAGAAACGTTCTGACTTTAAAGTAGTTAGAGCTGTCTGGGCCTCACCAAGCGTCTTGGTGTTCTTTTTATTTTGAATTTTCTATTCCTTTCTTATCATTTCGGCATTATGGCGTTAGTGTGCGACCCTGGGTGCTGCCATCTTGCCTGCAAAGTGGAGCACTCTGCAACTGAGCACTTCTGACTGTACCCTCTCCCTCAGGGCAGGCCACTGGACCACTATGTCTTGGTTTCCGAGGAAACTGTTTATAAAATTTCCACACCAATCGGGGAGAATGGACATTCAAATGCTTAACCCAGGAACATTTCTGTGGCCCAAAAGCCTTCCACTGGAGGAGGAACTGTAGTGATCCCCTGGAGAATCTTGAATCCAGAAACGTTTCCACTTCATATTCTTGTTCTTCAAGGTAGACAAAAATTGTTCCAGAGCTTGATTTACATGTTCAACTCCCCGGTTGGAATGAGGATGGGAGGCTGAAGAGAATTGGAGAAAAATGCCCAGACTTTTACACAGCGAAGGCCAGAACTTGGACATAAACAGGGAGTCTCTATCCAAAACTCTCTCAGAAATCCATGCCGATGAAAGACCTATTGGATAAAAAGTTGGGAGAGTTCCACTGCAGAGGGAAGCTTTCAGAGAGGAATAAAGTGTGCCATTTTGCTAAAGTGGTTGATAACTACCCAAATAACAGAATTATCTTTGGAAGGTGGCAGCTCAACAATGAAGTCCATAGCTAAGTGAGTCCAAGGACGAGAGGGAATGAGTAGAGGTTGCAACAGACCTCATGGACGAGAGTGACTGGCTTTAGAGGAGGTACAGATGGTACAGGCCCCTACAAAGTCTTTGACATTCTTCAGTAAAGTTGGCCACCAACAAGGCAACTTAACAGGTCTAAAAAAAAAATTTGTACCGGGATGCCCAGCTTGTTTGGAACAGTGGGTATGTTGAAGGATGCAAAGAAGGAGTTCAGGAGGAACATATAGTATCCCAATGGGAGTGTTAGATTAACCAGACTGAATCTGGGAGGCAAATTGTGGCAGAAGCAACAATCTTGATTGGAAGAATAATTGGGTCTTGGCCCTCACTGTGATGATCAATAAGTATGAAGTTTCTGCCTTCCAATTTTTGGAACCAAGGCAGTATGAGATAATTAAATTAAATCGGAAATTAGAAGAGTGCCCACCTCGCCCCCAATGTTGGACGCATCTACTTCAATGAAAAAGGGTTGAAGAGTGTCTGAATGTCTGAGGACAGGAACTGAGGTAAATGAGTCTTTTAAAGATTGAAAATCTTCCAAAGCCTGTTGGGCCCAAGAATAAGGGTGCCCTCCTTTGCAGATAAGAGCCAGGATAGGGGCAATGCATGATAAGAACCCTTTGATGAACTGCCTGTAGTAGCTGAAAAATCTTTGTATGGCTTTGGTACAAGTAGGAATATTCCAGTCCTAAACTTTAGAATGATGCATGTCAAATCCCTCCTGAGAGATAATGTAGCCCAGAAAAGTAATTTAAAAATGCACTTCTTCAATGTGGCATAGAGGGAATTTTCCTTCAGATGAGAGATAACCTCCTTCACTTGGATTCTATGACTAGACAAGTCTTTGGGGAAAATAAGGATGTTGCCTAGATAAACCACCACTGATGTGGGTGAGCATTTACGGAATAGTGATCATAACATGGTCTCCTTCGAGATTCAGTTGCAGAGGAAATGCTATAAGGGAGTAACTAAAACACTAAATTTTAGATGTGCAAATGTTGACAGTATAAGGGTATCTCTGCAACATATTACGTGGGAAATGCTTTTCACAGGGTTAAACATGGAACAAAGACGGGAAGTCTTTAAAATGCTGCTTAATAAATATACATAGACATGTCAGTATATTCCCCTTGTAAGCAAGGAACTTTGCTGCAAAGCAAAACCTTTTTGGCTCAATAAGAGTGTTGGTGGTGAGGTGGGTAAGAAAAGATGTGCTTTTTAAGGCTTTCAAACAGCCGAAACATTTATAAGGTACAAGGAGACCAATAAATCCTACAAAAAAGCTAACAGGCAAGCTAAAATCGATAAGGAAAAGGGTATTGCAGCAAGCAGTAAAAAGAATCCACAAATATTTTTTAAATATGTACATAGTAAAAAGATGAAGCAGGAAGGGGTGGGACCCTTAATATCAGAGGGGGGTCAGCTGGTTGATAAGAACAAAAAAAAAAAGGTGAGATTCTAAACTCGTATTTTTCGTCTGTCTACACAATTGTGGAACCAGTTAATAAAGGTGTCAAGTCTCCAGCATAAGCTGTCATCATGCTGTTACATTCATTCATTGCTCCTTTGACAAACTCATTCCGCTGGATGCTTGCTGTAATTGTGCAAGGCCACTTCCTGTATTTGTTCTGCACCTCCACATGGCTTATGGCAGAACTGCATTTGAACTCATCAGGCTACCATACTCCCAACATGTGACCTAAAACAGTGCCTTATGGGAGCTAGGACTCCATTTTACAGTCCATGGTGTGGAAGAAGCACACAGTTCTGCATTCTCCTTTTATGGTAGCATCGCTGGTAAGCAAATAGACTGAAAGTTGCACCAAAACAACTTTACAACTACCAGTATCCCCAGAGACATTACTGTACATATATTTCATGCCAGCTAATGTTTATGTTGCAGTTACGTACTCCTACGTGTTTTATATTATTGTTCATTACAAACATAGTACTTTCTGTATTTGTTACAGTTTCACCTCTCCACTCAGCTCTTTATCTATTTCACTTGAATATCCAGTAAAATCTACAAATTCCAAGCTCAATCTGTTTATTGGATTGTGGGGAGGTTTAGCTGCATATCGAACTACACACTGCCCCAGGGTAATATGTGGGGAGGAAAGAACAGAAGGGTTCCTTCGTAATAGTCCTAATTCTAGTAATACAGCTACTGAAATATGGTTCCCACATGAGGAAATTCAAAAGAGAACATGTTAAGATAAGCAACGGTCCGGTGCCAGATGGTATTCATCCCAGGGCACTTAGCGAGCTTAGCTCTGTGATTGCAAAACCTCTTTGCCGCTATTCAAAAAGGGATCCCGTTCTCAGCCTCAAAACCATAGGCCAGTTAGTCTGATGTCAGTGGTAGGAAAGATTTCCAAAGTGTAAATAAAGGATAAGATACTGAACTTCATAGAAAATCATACTATGAGTTTGTGCCAGCATGGATTTATTCGTAATAGATCTTGCCAGACCAACTTAATTTCTTTTAATGAGAAGGTGAGCAGGGACCTCGATTCTGGGATGGCAGTGGATGTGATTTACTTTACCACCGGGCTCTGTACTAGGTCATTTGCTTTTCAACTTGTTTATTAATGACCTGGAGGTGGGCATTGAAAGTACTGTTTCTATTTTTGCTGATGATACTAAATTGTGCAGAACTATAGGTTCCATGTAGGATGCTGCCACTTTGCAGAGTGATTTTGAAGTTGGAAAACTGGGCAGCAAACTGGAAAATGAGGTTCAGTGTTGATAAATGCAAGGTTATACACTTTGGTAAAAATAATATAAATGCAAGCTATACAATAAATGGCAGTGTGTTGGAAGTTTCCTTAACTGAGAAGTATGTAGGGGTTTTTGTAGATAACAATTTGTCTAATTGGGCAATGCCATTCTGTGTCTACTAAAGCAAATAAAGTTCTGTCTTACATAAAAAAAGGGCATTAACTCAAGGGATGAAAACATAATTATGCCTCATTAAAGGTTCCTGGTAAGGCCTCACCTGGAGTATGCAGTGCAGTTTTGGACTCCAGTCCTTAAGAGGGATATAAATGAGCTGGAGAGAGTGCAGAGATGTGCAACCAAACTGGTTAGAGGGATGGAAGACTTAAATTATAAGGGGAGACTGTCACGGTTGGGGTTGTTTTCTCTGGAAAAAATGTGCTTGTGACTTTTTGTCACAAAACAAGGAAGTAAAAACTATTTTCCCCTTCACACACCTAATTTGCATATGCAAATTAGGATTCAGATTCGGTTCGGTATTCGGCCAAATCTTTCGAGAAGGATTTGGTTGAATCCAAAATAATGGATTCGGTGCATCCCTAGTTTAAATGCACGTTAAGTGCAGGAAAAACGCCTGTGTGTAAGAGACCTAAAATGCAAAATTCTTATGCTATTATGATAAATACTTTAGGGAAATGATTATAGAAATCAGAACAACAGTTTAAAATTTCTCTTGTTTAGAGGTATGAATTTGTTAAAAAACAAATCCTTTGGTTTGTTGATTTACACTCTCTCTTTGAATCATTTTATAAAGAATATTTCTACATTCATTGTGATTAATTATGTACATTTTTTAACACACTGCAGAGAATTTTTGTAAATTATGCATGAAAATACATGTTAATTCCTTAACTTGCTGGTTTCCCTTTGAGAAAGAACTTTTTACTGTCTTCCCTATTTATCGCTTATTCATTTTTTTCATGCATTGTGTTAACCTTTGTGACTCTTCTTATAACCCAGCTATAGTATTTCCACAGGAAAGGTAATACACTTCTTAGACGCTTTAAGGAGTAGCAAATGGTTTCTAACAGTAGATGGTTTTAATATCAGACCTAGATTGCCAATACAGTGATAAACTAGGCACAGTTGAGACAGGTTAGAGGTCTATTTCATGCAATCCATCATTCAGCATAGAAACAGTTACAGTTCAACACATGTAAGGTCCCTATCAACAGTTGTTACTGAATGAATAACCTTGAGTATTTACAGGCTATTTGGCAATGCAGGTTTTTGTTTTGAAGTATTTGTTGAATTATTTATTTTTTTGCCCAAGCGAGTGAGTTCAAAGGAACCCTATGGTGCATCCCACATACTATAACAGGCCTATTTCAACATCGACATTCAATTTTAAGATTCATTTCACAAAATATCAATGAGAGTTGCTTGCCAGCTCAAACCTGGAAAATTAACTGTGGGGGAATGAAAAATATATTGTAGAGAAACTAAGCAAATAATCTATTGCTTAATACTCAGTGATATTTTTTTTATCAAAGTATTTTTTAATGCTGTTGAAGCAATTAGATTTCACTAGCATTTTACAAATTCAACTAAGTTTCCACTACTTCTTTGACATGAGCTGAATCTATTTGAAAATGCGCAATATGCTATTTCCAACAATTTAAGAAATAAAGTGTGTTGAAAAAAGAAAATGTTACCACTTTCTTATGATTCTTTTTTTTTCCAGTAAGAATATAAAGATTCAGGTCAAAGACTTGCAGAACCTACTATATCCAGTTTCATGGTGTGAGCACATATTGTAATTGCTTTTAAATATGGGACTTAATGCAAGTAAGGAAGAACACAGTATACCTATGACACTGCATAAATTGGTACAGTCAGTAAACTGCCCTTAGTACAGATTATTCATAAAAACTAATAAGTAGCATCATGCTTGTAAATGTGATAAAAAAAATAGTTGACTTTTTTTGCACATAACTTATAAGCTTAGAGAGCTTCTTCTTTAGTGGCTTTGTTTAAACCCTTGTTAAGGACTATGACACACCCTCCATGGAAAATCTGCCAACAGCAATATTATGAGTACAATATAAGTAAATAAAACGAGTTAACAACCTATTTCCTGACCTTAATACAGTACTGACTATTTTTACATTGCCCTGACATAACAACTCACAAAGCTATCATGACCCCTTAACCCTTTACCGGCATTTATTCCTTCAGTATGGAACTTGAGATGCCCTTTAGAGCATGCTAGATGACTTCTACAAGAACAGTTACTGCTAATCCACAGTTAGAGCCATTAAGATGCTTAATGCTCAGTAAAGACATGGTCAATTTAACGTAAATACTATTCACAGCTCTCATTTGCTCAGCAAAACAACAAACCCTTACTGTGGGTACACATGGCACTTTGACTTAAGAGCCTGCTCATAAATATAGCTTGATGTACCTGTCTGTCTAGTTATCTATCCATCTATCTATGTATCCTTTTACATCATAAGTTAAATACACAATGCGTAATTCAAATTTTATTTGCAGCAGATCTGGAATATTTTTATGCTATCCATTTAACTAAGGTGCAATAATCTAACTGTAATTTGTAATCCTATAGTGGCCAGGTATGTTAGATATTTAGATATAAAGTCTATCTCATGTCCAGGGATGGATGAATTATCACATTTCTAGTTTAGATATAATGAAGAAATAGTATTGAATTATCATACCTTTTTTACCCCACAATGCAGCATTTTCTGCCACAGTTTCAGCCACAAAGTGGCGATGTGCCTGACACTTGTGGTCAATGCAGGTACTTCAGGCTCATTTTCGTGACAACATCACGTATTTACTTATAACTGTAATTACGCCATTACGAGATGGTTTAGGGGGAAAATACACTGGCGAATTAATGCCATAAAGCAATTATATCTGTGGGATGTTAGGATATATAGAGGATATGATAGAGATAACGAGATATTAAACTTGCTTCTGTATATTCATAATGATAGTTTGTCAGCCTGAACCTGTTGAAATTTCTTTAAGCTTGAAAAAAAAAAATTTCAAAGTTTTCTTCTGGGATTCAAGACAGGAACAGTTGGGCTTCTGGCTTTATGCTTTTTCCAATAGGTTGGGTGGTGTCAACCAATCAGGACTGGCTCTGCCCTATATAAGCCCAGGGTGCCTGAGCTTAGCTAGTGTTGGAGCATTGTGGCCTAGCTGCTCCTCCTGTGTTCTTGCTCCTCGTTTCCAGCCCTGTCTGGCTCTGATCCTTGTTTTCAGTCTTGTCTGGCTCTGCTCCTTGTTTCCAGACCTGTCTGGCTCTGCTCCCCAATCCTGATCCAGATTCTGCCTCCTTCCTGCCTCATCCGGCTTCAGCCCATCCTTGACTCTATGCCCACACTGTCCTACTCCAGCCTCTCCTTGACTCTACACCTGCTCCATCTTACTCCAGCCTTTCCTTGACTCTACACACGCATTGTCCCTCTAAAGCCTGTCCTTGACTCTACTTCTGCTCCATCCTGCTCCATCCTGTCCTTGACTCTACACATGCACCGTCCTACTCCAGCCTGTCCTTGACTTCGCCCCTGTTCCATCACAATTCTGACTCTGATTTTCAACTTCTTTCTTCTAAATTCTCACTCACTCATTACTTCCCCTAAGAAATCCCTCATAGTTTTGCAGTGGCATAATTCCACATAATGAAAATACACAATTGTCTACCAATGTTAAAGTTAAATGCCTAAAACTTGTTACACTTATGTTTCAGTAAACAGCTTTTGCCATAAATATTTCAAATTTGACACTTCACACTTTAGGATTTATGCCCCATATCAGGGACAGCCATAACAAATATGTTTGTGTTACATTCAGGCTAAGCATGATTACAAAAATATGAGCTGGGAAAAGCAGAAATGTCTGATGTGCAAGTCAAGACAAGCAGGATTGTAGGCCCTGTCTACTGCTCTTGTGTACTCACCTCTATGCTCTGGTTTGACTTGTGCTAATGGGCCAATCAAATGGTGAGCAGGACAACAATATAACAGTTAAAACATTAACCAATAAGATTTTGTCATTGTGACCACATGCTACGTTACAGTAATTCCTCAATGCTGTACTGTACTATTTTATAAAAAATGCTACAGCCAAAGAGTCATAAATGTATCCCTATCTTCACATTCTATTCTAATCTATGGTGGAATTTGCAATATTTAAGTATTTAACCAAAGCATAAGAAATGAAAAGGGAAAATTCATCATTCTAATCCAGCTTCACAACTTTCACAGCTATTTCCTATTTTTCTCCTAAATGTATGAAGATATACCTTTAATACATTTTAATCCAGCAATTTTCTAAAATAATAATGTATTCCATAGCACAGTTTAATATATACCGTTCTGTCACTGAAGCAATGGAACATCCCAGCTGGCAAAGGCAATAAAACTCTGGCAAAGGGACATTTGATTGCCTTGTTATTCTAGACAAGCAAAATCACTTGCTTGAAATATGCTGTGAATACTGTAGCTCTGACTATATCTGTGAATGTGTAAAAGAAATATATTATTGTGTATTACATTTTTTTTTATGAAATATGCATCCTGAGTAACACCAACTCAAGATATTAATCGCAAAGAGTATGAGAGTTCCTCAGAGAAATATGAAACAATGCCATAAGAACAGAAAAGAACTTAGCCTGGTTAGGGTGAGATGGACTAAAAGGAGCCAAAAAGCCCTTCACATGCTAGGCATGCAACAGAAGGCCCTCTGAAAACAGAAGGTATTTATTTCTGAAGCCATGTTCCCATATCTTCCAATAAGAATTAATTATATCTTAGTTTGGATCAAGTACAAGGTACTGTTTTATTATTACAGAGAAAAAGGAAATCCTTTATAAATATTTGGATTATTTAGATAAAGTAGAGTCTATGGGAGACGGCCTTTACATAATTTGGAGCTTTCTGGCTAACAGGTTTCCAGATAACGGATCCCATACCCACGTATCTATGGGGGTGATTTATCAACATTCAAATTTCTATT
The DNA here is from genome assembly GCF_017654675.1 of Xenopus laevis. Classification (NCBI taxonomy): domain Eukaryota; kingdom Metazoa; phylum Chordata; class Amphibia; order Anura; family Pipidae; genus Xenopus; species Xenopus laevis. The sequence goes on from NC_054372.1 coordinate 44,915,928, forward strand.
TTTGCCAAGATTCAAATGTTTTTGCGTGTTTTTAATCAAATCTTGCTTTCAATAACTCGAATGTACATTATTTATTAATCAGATTTTCAGACCCCATTGACTTCAATGTGTTTCTCTAATTTTCTCACCGTTTCACGGTTTCATTATTTTTGACCCATTCAAAATTATAAATAGCGTGCAAATCAAGGAATTCAAGTTATTTTTCAAATTCTCTATAAATAAGCAAACATTTAGCTTTTTTTTGTCTTTATTTGAAGTAGAAAGAACCGCTAACATTACACAAATTAGAATTTTGATAAATAGGCCTTTAGTCTATAGCCAGAGTGACTTGTCCAATGCAAACATTGATTTCTCCTCATTTTTATTCTTCCATGTTATGTTCCCTGTCTACTTTTCATTAGTGATGGGCGAATTTGCGACGTTTCGCTTTGCCGGAAAATTTGCGAATTTCACACGAAATTCACGAAACGGCGAAAAACGGTGCCGGCGTCTCGTTTTTTTTCAGGCGAATTTTCGCGGGCATACAACGAATTTATTCGCTGGCGGCGAATCGCGCAAATGCGCCGCAAATTCACGCCTGCCGAATAAATTCGCCCATCACTACTTTTCATATCTACAAATCACAAAATCAGATAATGTTAGAGCTAGGTAATACTTTTGCTACAATCCTTAATGATGACAAAACATGTTCTCATATTTATGCAAATTCTGAACTCATCCCTTGGATTTCTAAAAATCATTCAAAGACTTTATCTTAATACTGTATATAATAATTACTCGATAACATATCTGAAAATATTCCTTATTAATTTACATTTCCTACTCTTCCCTAATTACAGTCTATCAATATCTTCTTTCTGCAGTTTCATGATTTGTATAAGAAATTACACTAGATAATGGGAAGGAATGTTATTTGTACACTAATACATGGAGAATGCTTCTTACATCCTACTTTCAAAGCCTTCAGTTTTGTATTCCTTGGATGTACAATAAAACAGAACATTTTATTACCTGCCAAAAATGATATAAGAGAATCTTATAGTATCTGGTTCAAAGAAAAGAGCAAGACGTGGATCTGTGCCAGAAATCATTTTCCGACAGAAAGTATTTAATGAATACGTGCAGATACCATGATTTTGGCTCATTAGTGACACCAGCATTTATAATAATTAAATTATTCTGATGTACGTAAAAAATTCAAGTGTAAACTAGTTTGTGAAAGCTTGACAGAGATTGTTAGAAAAAGAAAATCAGAGCAAGAAGAAAATGAATAGTGTCTTTCAGCTTCAAAGGGAATAATGAAGTTTATTTCTGATGCTGACACACAATACAATGACATCATTTTGGTACTCTGCATCATCATTGAGCAAGAGTTCATTGAAACAAAGATGATTTACATTTTGACTTACTGTCCAAGAATCCCTCTCAAGCTGACACCCACTTGTGCCTGAGCTGTGTAGATAATCCCAAAGGGTGTTCTGTTACAATTGGTATCCCGAATTCAGAACAAACCCCAAGGTCCCGGTCACACCTCAGCCTTCTGCCTTTAACAACCACATTTAGCTTCGGGAGGAGCCCTCCGCTACTCGGGTGCCGCCAGGTCTTAATATGAAAAGCAGAGAGTTCTAGGCAAGCAAGGGAACCACATGTTATACTGAATCGGTGAACAATGAACTTAGTCGGGGTCACAGGCCGGTTCAATATACCAGATGAGCAGAGCAGCACAATCGAGATGGAAACGTAATCAAGGTCACAAGCTGGGTCAATATACCAAAGGAGCAACGCAGTACAAGACTGGAGACAGAAGCATAATCAGGTCACAGGCCGGGTCAAATACCAGAAAGTTAACAGGATCCAAAAGAATGTTCAAAACACAGAGAGCAGGGGTCAAAGACAGGCAGCAAATTGTAATGGAATAAGGAGGAACCTTTTCTCCCTAAATTAATCTTAACTCTCGTTGTCTGGAATTATAATACATGGATGGTAATAGAGTGTGGATTTAATTTAAAATATTAGTGAGCAATGTATAAGAGCACAGTATTCCTTAGCAACCAAACAGGTAGCATTTACTAATCAGCTGTTTGAGGGCAAACATAAGATTGGGTGCTATGGGTTACTCGACTTGAAGTAAACTTTGTGCCTTTTATTAAGTAAGATGTCTTCTTTTCATAAAGTGGAAGATCATTATTGTGTAGATCTGTAAAACATATACATTTTAATTGAATAGATAGATAGATAGATAGATGACAGATAGATAGATAGATAGATAGATAGATAGATGGATAGATTACTTGTTACTTATATATACTGCTGTGTACAGCTGGAATTATAATAATCATATTGTCACCCTCAAACATGATGTCCTGGAATTAATCTGTTCAATTTCCTCTACCTAATCCAAATATATATTTTTAATAATATAACTGCTTCCATGGCTGTTCCATACTTTCTTTCCTTCTAGGTTTTGGATTTTATAGGAACAATCACACATTATGGGGCAGATTTATCAAGGGTCGAATTTCCCATAAACTCGAGATTCTAAAAAAAAGACCAATCAATAAATTAATTTTTTAAAAAACGGGTGAATAGGATCGAGCTGCAAACTCAAATCAAATTTTGAATTGAATTCTATTGAATGAGATTCAAGTTGACTTGACAATGTGACTTTATAGATGCTATATGCAGAGTAGGCCTAAATATTACTATCAAGGAAAAACCCTGCTCACTTGTATTGTTTGTACATTGCTTGATTTAAAAAAAGGAATTTCTAGTTGCAATTCAAAACTGATTAATAAAGTTGGGTGGTCTGGGAACCTGAGAAAAAGAAGTACTGTTGTTCTTACAGAACTTGACTATAAAGGCTACATTCATAATAACCAACACTGGTTAAATTAGATGTGAACCACAAAGGAGGAAACATCTGACTGGTGGTATAAAGACTTCTTTTTTTCCCCCTGAATATTGCTCTTTTTTTAATTAGAATGGTTTCCAAGCAAACCAGGTAAGAAATGGCCTGACATAGCAATGCATCAAAATGATCGACTAAGGCTTTTAAAACCCTGACATGCCATGTACCCATTTAAAGAAAGATTTATTCCCTAAGCACTGCATCATTATAACATTATTAAGTCTGAAAATTCCCTAATTGAGCCAACTTACTTCCTGAAGTTATCTATGCCGATTTCAAAGGAAAATGTACAAAATCTTTAAAAAGTAAAACAAACAAATTGAAAGTATATTTTTTTCTATAATTATTTTTCCCCCCTCCATTTTCTTCTTTTTTTTAATGCTGCTGCTGAATCTAGAGCTACGGAAACGCACAGTTTAATGCAGAATGCAGTCCTGTGTGGTAGGTGGTATCCATAGCAACCAATGGATTTTATGCTAAGCCTAGCCTTTACAAACATTTCACGTTTACCACTGTGAAAAAGATGGCCTTGATTTAAAAATGACATAACAGATATCTTGAATGAATACGGTTTACACTTTCTGCTGCAAACAGAATTAACAAACATCTTTCTTAGAACTCAATTCCCGGTGGAACGCCAGTCATTGCTGACGTATAGTGGGCATATTCCCTCCATAAATGGAAGAGAGGAAACACTGGTGTATTCTTTGTTTGTCTTTGTCTTTTCTACAGCTTTCAGTGAATGCAGATGTTTAGAACATAGGAGGTCCAACTGGTGTGTGTGTGTGGTATGAAAACCAACCATGGAATAATCACCTGAAAATTGTTGCATAAAAAAGTTTTATCAGTCATTTACGAACAAAGCACATGGTGCAAAGTGAACTTTTCAGATGCAAATTGCCGCTTGCATACAGAAGTGATATACTTTATTTGCCAGGCATGGATTTCGCTGCCCGCAAATGCTTTTGTGAAACTGCAGCAAAAATTTGCCCGTGAAAAGTTCGCAAAGGAGCAATTTAAAAACAGTTCAGTATTAGCCAACTGCCCATAGATCTTTATTAGTCAGCTGTAATTAGCCAACACTTTCCAAAAGTAAAACGTGGCTTTGACCACAAAAGCAAGAATGAAGTGCAAGCTATCCCATATTAGTAATTTACATACAGTAGTTACATAGTTAAATTGTATTGAAAAAAGACCAAAATCCATCAAGTTTAACCCCTCCAAATGGAGTTTGTTAGGAGTGTCTGCGACACTCAAATGCTCAGTGGACTCTGAGCAGCTGTTGAGAAGCTAAACTTAGGGGTTGTCGCAAATCATCATGTAGAATCATTTAAACTGATGCTACAGGGCTGATTATTTAATTCTGATGCTAATTGTGCTGGTTTCAGAGCAATGTACATGTACAATTATTTACTGATCAGCCTTATATTGTGAAACTTATATTATATATATTCAATATATTGCGAGTTGGTCCCTAAACTTAGTGGCAGCAGCACAGAACATGTGCAGTGAACCAGCAAAATACAAAATGGGGAGCTTCTGGGGCATCTTTGGAGACACAGATCTTCCCTGCTAAAGGGCTGTGGTGGCCCTAGACTGGTATAGAAGCCCAAAACATAGGGGCAGATTTGTTAAGGTTTAAATGTTAAATTCAAATTCGGATTGTTGAATTTTTTGTGTGTGTCAAAACTCACAAATTAGAATTTAAAAGCACCAACTCCAATGTAAATTTGAATGTGAGATTTATCACAACTCAACCATAAAAACTCAGAATTTGAATATTTGCAACCTAAAACCTATTGTGTTCATTGGCAGAGGTCCATTGAATCATTTGAAGATGTCAATTGCCTTCCTGACAGAGTTTTTTTCGGAGGAAAACTTGATTAGAATTTGATTCAAATTTGATTCTAATTTTCAGGTTTGGACTATTTGATCGAATATTAGACGTTCAAATTTTTTCATAAATTATCTCCCATTCGAGTTTTAAATACATTCGAATTTATTATAGTAAAAACAAATCACATATATTCAAAATTCAACCTTTTATAACCCCCATAATGTACAACATTTCTACCCTACTTCTTTAGTTAAGCTTTAGTTCTCCTTTAACTCTGGACCATAACATTACCAGTAAAATCTCCAAGAGTATAAAAAGCTCTGACTAAGAGCAGGAACCTCTGCCTTAAATTGAAAGGGGGAAAACTCACTTTAGAAACTGGGGCACAAAACAGTCCAATTGACGCTTTGTCCTTTCCCCTTACAAAAAGACTATGGATTATATCCAAAGTGAGTGCAGATATAAGACAACATTTTCTTACTAGTATTTTCTACAATAGATAGCTGCTCCACACCAAAACTTTGTGTAAACGTAAAAACTGGTTTTCTGACAGAGAACAAAAGTATAAATAACTTTAAACTGGAGATAACATAAGCCATTTTATACATACAACTGGTATAGATCAAACATTCATTTCCACATAAAAAATGCTATTTGAAGATAAAATGTTATCAAATCACCACTCTTTCATCATAAACTCCTTTATAAAGTGTTCAATAAAATAACTTCACAAGTTGTTTGCAAATGTATTTGTTGCTAGAGATTCTATTTCCTGTTAAACTATTGAATTTATTCTTCAACCTGTAGGGTTTAGGCCTACCAAAGTCTAGGGCTACAAGGCTATCAGAATTATCATTATAACAGTTACAGAGATGGCAACATATTTCACAATGCCTCTGACAGTTGATTTATTATGGTGGTCTGATCTGTATCTTTGCAAATATTGCTTGGGAATAGCAAACGCCTTGTTACTCTTTTTGTTTCTGCTGTTTTGTGTTGCCCTCATCTCTCTCTGTCCACAAAAATGGGCATAGTATATTGATTTAGTGTCTTGACACGTGTACCTGATTTATGATAGTGATTACATTGTTTTATGATGTTCATGAAAATCGTGCACCACAAAGAAAATGTCATCAGCTCCTTTTTTATCCTTATTGCTTGTGGCGCGAATTAAACCTTTCGAAAAATAAATAGACAGCAATTATGCCGGTTTTATTGTATATGAACAAACCGTATTAAAAAGTCAATTAATGAAAGTGCTAACGTAAACCCCTACATATAAAAAGGGCTTACAAAAAAAACCAATCTCTGTGCACTTGTATACCTATAACTATATAAGTAAATGGAAAACTTCAGCACCAGGAAAGCAGGAAATATTAAAAAAAAACAATCATTGTATAAATTATATACAATAAAAAACAATATTCTACACATGAAAAAAGTCAACACACATGCAAAATGCACTTAAAAGTAGCACACAATGTTAAATATAATATTAAAATGAAATAAAATAAGGACACCCTTGCTCCTGACCTGGAAAGACTTAAAGGGCACCTATCACAGCCAAAATCAAACACATATTAACAATCTGACCAGTACAAGCTAAACACGTTTAATAAAACCACATATATAGTTTTTTGAAAAAACTGCAGGTTTTGAAAAAATCCCTTACTTTGTCAAATGGGTTCTTTCACTGAGGGAGGCCATATTGCGACTATAACAGAGACTATAATATGCAAATTTCAGGAGCATGCTCAGAATGCCTTGTTTAATTAAACTCCTCCACTAGAAGTATCAGGATATTTCCCTATCTTGTCCCCTGCTGGTAAAGTCATTATGCAAATGAAGGGCACACACTAACTTCCAGCAGGTGGCAGCACTACTGAACAGCAGCTCTCACAGAGTTTTGGCTGATTTGAAAATAGCTTAGAAGGGTTGATAAGCAACAAGGAATTTCAACTGAGCATGTGCGAGATTTCAGATTAAGCCTATGATTAAGGGATTTACTCCCGAAACGTAAGGTTCCACAGCAGTAACCCCAATAAAACCTATTCCAGAAGTGCCGTCTGCCTGTTTCGAGTCCATTGGATGTTTGCAGTGGGGACACTGTTCGACAGAGCACCTGGTTAGGAGTATGCGGTGAGCAGTAGCGGCCCCTTTCCTTTGTTTTCTATCTGCGAGATTTCAGAGCTGCAGTTGGCTGGGATGATATAGGTAGGAGGAGACAGTGAAATCCAAGATGCCTGCCTCAGCTAGAACTGCAGTTGAGATAGGGGAGATCTTGCAGAAGGTATAGTGAGCTGATGATTTACATTATACAAACAATTCTAACTGTTTTAAAAATCGGATTTCTTGAACTTTCGCATAGTGCAAAGTAGTGTAAAATATACAGCGAATTTATCAAGGTGTGTTTAATTTTGCGTCATGCACACGCCAAATTTGCTGTTGTTATTTCACACTGATTCATACCTTTGTGAGTAGTTCCACGGCATATTTTTTAAATGGCGATGCCTGTCTATTTGTGGTGAATTATTCTGGCTATTTAACCCCTGCTCTACAGTGATTTGTTGACCATTATAAGTCAAGGGTGCTTGATTCTAGGTGCTTCGAGCCTTGTGATTGCTGTACCTGCTCTTGTTCCCTGTGTGATTTCCTGGTTCTGACCCGACTAAGATTGCTTCATGATTCAGCGCCTGTTATCTGGTTCTGGCCTGGCCTGACTGACTATGTCCAGCTCCTTCCCAAGATTATACGTTTGGCACCCTTGCCTGCCCCTGTGGGACTACTGGATCTTGTTCTGTAAGTTCTGGCAGCACCTGAGTGTCTGAGGGCTAGACCCAAAGCCAATGGTGGCTGTTATATGCAGAAGATCATGCCAAGGCAGGAATCCAGTCGCTCCCCTGGGGTTTGGGTTTACCATACATTACAATTCGGTAAATATAAAAAGCTAAATAATTTGACATATGAGTGTCTTGTTTGATAGTGGTATCTAGTAATCATAACATGTACACAAGCAAAGACTATTTTCTGTATGTATGATAGCATGAGACTGGAATTGTAACATTTAAAGGTCAGCATTTATCATTGTGTTGTGTCTGCTTCACAAAGTGTGCCTTTAACTTATCAGGACGGAGCTGCAGGATCAGCTTATTAAATAATAATTAATGCCAGAATCACATATAATAATAAAAAGGATTTGTTTCAATTAACAAAGTATTGTCTCTAACCTATACATATATTTTTCTTTTCAAGAAGAAGTTCTGGTGGTCTGTAAATGTCTTTGGTCTGTTGCCAAATTCCAAAATGCCTTACCCAGACTTTTATGTTCAATGAATTTTCTTTAAAACTAGGCTCTTTCATAACAGGAGGGGTTTCAGATGTTTTCTAACTATGTGGTTATGTGGTATTGGTAGCCATATTTGACCTTTATCATAATTAGACAGCAAAAAGACCATGTACTAATGGAGTACATAACCAATTATGCTTTACTGAACATTCACAGAAAATTACAGTAAAGCTATAGATGAAGTTAAAGGGATTTTGTCATGATTTTTATGGTACAGTTACTAAATCCCACTGTGTTCATTGCAAGTAATCATACTACCATTTACAATGTTATTCTTGAAGCAATAAATGTATTTTTTTAGTTGTAATATTGGTGTGTAGACAGAGATCTTAGGTCATTGTATCTGGCCATATGGTTTCCTAGAGAACAAGGAACTGCTTTCAGACAGGCTTTTTTTCACCTACTCAGTGTAACTAAAAGAGTTGGGTTAGCTGGACTTGGATTTTTACTATTGAGGGTTGTTCTCATTTCTACCACTATTGGAGCATTTTTAGCAATGCAGGTGTTAGGGAGCTGGTTGCTTTCCCATTGTTTTGTTGATAGGCTGCTGGGAGGAAAGGAAGTGGGGGGTGATATCACTCATTTGCAGTGCACCAGTATAAAGTGACTGAAGTTTATCAGAACACAAGTCACGCAGCTGAGGGAACCTCAAATGTTTAGCCCCATGTCAAATTTCAAAATTAAATATGAAAAATTCTTTGCTTATTTGAAAAACAAATGTTAATGCAAGATTCTGCTGGAGAAGCACTATTAGCTGATGCATTACGTAAACGGACAGAATCCATTTAAGGGCAGGCTTATCAAAGTGTGAAATTACTGTAGATTCATCACATGAAACACACCCACTTTTTATTCATTCCTATGCGTATTAATCAATAGGTGAAAGTTAGGTGAATCTTGCCCTGAAAGTTGCACACACAAACAGGACAGTTGTCAGGTTTTTCATCTGGGTAATGTGTAATTAGGCTAAACAGGATGGCATGCTGCTGTATGCATACATTTCAGACTGGTAAACCCCCCCCCCAAATATGTCCCAAATAAAGTCTGCAGTATTAATTTTGACAAATGTCAATCCATTATTTAAAATGATTATCTGGAAGGTTTCACAAACTTGGACAATCCAAAATAATAGAGTAGAGAGCAGCACACACCAGCTAATGCAAGGGTATTTAACATTTCATTTTAGCCATTTTAGAAGTGACAAGACAAAGTAAAATTTCAATGGACAAGCCTGCTTTGTACCTTCTGGATGGAGCAGTACTTGGGGGCCGATTCATCAAGGGTCGAATACCGAGGGTTAATTAACCCTCGATATTCGACTAGGAACTAAAATCCTTCGAATATCGAAGTCGAAGGATTTAGCGCAAATGCTACGATCGAACGATCGAAGGATTATTCCTTCGATCGAACGATCGAAGGATTATTCCTTCGATCGAACGATTAAATCCTTCGAATCGAACGATTCGAAGGATTTAAATCCAACGATCGAAGGAATATCCTTCGATCAAAAAAACTTAGGCAAGCCTATGGGGTCGAAGTTTTTTTTAAAGAGGCAGTACTTCGACTATCGAATGGTCGAATAGTCGAACGATTTTTAGTTCGAATCCTTCGATTCGAAGTCGTAGTCATAGTCGAAGGTCGAACTAGCCCATTCGATGGTCGAAGTAGCCCAAAAAACACTTCGAAATTTGAAGTTTTTTTACTTCGAATCCTTCACTCGAGCTTGATGAATCGGCCCCTTAGTGTCCACTTAGATTATATGCAAGATGGGTATGATATTCTCCAGTGAGCAAGGACCCTTAAGGGGGTTATTTACTAAACTCCGAATACCAGAAAAATTTGAGGCTTGATAAAGAGGCCCCTTAATCTCTCCTGACATAGAGCCCTATTTCTCAAAATACAATTTTTATGACTATTAAATTAAAAAAGTCTAACCAAACTAGAATCCATGATTTGACCTTGTTTATCATTAAAAAAGCACGATTCAATCGAATCAGGGACAAATACGAAAATATTTAGTACGATTTTTTTGGAGTTTTTTCCCAAATCGCTCGGTTTTTTCGAGCTTTTTCCTGAAAAGCCAGAATTTTTGGGATTTTTACTGAAAAGTCTGAAATAGCTGGATTTTCAGTTTAATTCCAGCGCAGACCACAGAAACGTACAAATAGAATAGGGACCTCTCCCATTGACTTATATACAACCTCAGATTTTGCCATTCAGACTTTAATAAATAACCCCCATAATGTTGAAGATCACTCTCTCTGGGAGGAACAAAAAGGTTTTTATTTTGGTTTTAATAAGCATGCCTTTGATGTAAGACTTAAAAGTGTGTATATATATATATCTATATATATCTATATATATATATATCAGTAAATGGACTCGCACTCCATAGTCAAGTGAATAAATGTGTCTTTATTCTTTAATGCGTATCCGATGTTTCGGCCCACATTAGGGCCTTTTTCAAAAAGAATAAAGACACATTTATTCACTTGACTATGGAGTGCGAGTCCATTTACTGATATGTTCAACAAAGTTGACCAAACGCACCCGCATTGACTACAGTCCGGTAAGAGTGCATACGCTGAATACAAGTTATTTATTTATATATATATATATATATATATATATATATATATATATATATATATATATATATATATATATATATATATATATATATATATATATATATCCCTTTAGAAAGATCTGCACTCACAGGACTTAAAATTGAAAAAAATTACTTTATTGTAGAGCAAAAGATTGACTGCCAAATCAATATGAAAAAGTTTGGGAACCCCTCTCAGCCTACATAATAATTTATTCTTTAATTTGTATGGCAGGGTGATGAGAAAGAAGTGATTTTGCACACATGCCACAAAAAGTCACTAATTGTACGCAAAAGCTCATTTAGAAAAGCCACAGTCATTTTGGAACAAAGTGCTTTGGACTGATGAGACAAAAATTGAGTTATTTGGTCATAACAAAAAGTGCTTTGCATGGGGGAACAAGAACACTGCATTCCAAGAAAAACACCTGCTACCAACTGTCAAATTTGGTGGAGGTTCCATCATGCTGTGGGGCTGTGTGACTAGTTCAGGGACTTGGGCTCTTGTTAAAGTCAAGGGTTGAATGAATTCAACCCAATATCAAATCTTCAGGATACTGTTCAAGCATCAGTCACAAAGTTGAAGTTACACAGGGGCTGCATATTCCAACAAAACAATGACAATAAATACACTTTGAAATCTACAAAGACATTTATGCAGAGGGAGAAGTACATTATTCTGGAATGGCCACCACAGTCCCCCAATTTAAATATCATGAACATCTATGGGATTATTTGAAGCAGGCTGTCCATGCTCAGCAGCCATCAAATTTAACTGAACTGGAGAGATTTTGTATGGACGAATGGTTAAAGATACCACCATCCAGAATCCAGACACTCATTAAAAGCTATAGGAGGCTTCTAGAGGATTTTACGTTTGCAAAAGGAGGCTCAACTAATTATTGATGTAATATCTCTGTTGGGGTGCCCAAATTTATGCACCTGTCTAATTTTGTTATGATGCTTAGTGCATATTTTCTGTTAATCCAATTAATTTTATGTCTATGCTGAAATACTACTGTTTCCATAAGGCATGTTACATATTAAAAGTAGTTGCTACTTTGAAAGCTCAGCCAATGATAAACAAAACTCCAAAGAATTAAGAGGTGTTCCCAAACTTTTTCATATGACTGTATATGTAATTTCGCTACATACAGGGACAACATCTTGCAATACAAATTATAACAAATCCTGCTTTCATAGTCTTTTCCCTGTAAGCTTTTAATTTACACAGTTACCCACAAAGCATCTCCCTACGGGGAGTCTGCAATGTATATTAAACAAAGTTCTGTGCTAGATTTTTCCCAGGCATAGAAATAAATTTACATTACAGTTCAAAGAATGTTTGTGATATGAGGGATATACATAGTGATACAATACATCAATAAACTCAGTAGAATTGATTATTAGACATAAACAAACAACCTGAAGCCAGCTGCCATTTATTCAAGCATTTAAAGCATCTAAAATACAAGTGACGGGTAGCCTGAAATTACACTGAATTTCTCAATGAGTAATGAGTTAAAGTAACTAAAGGGTGAGATAAATTGTAGTCAAACAAATTCAGTTCCTTTACTCGAAGTAGCTGATTCAGCAATGATAAAATTTAGTTTTGTTGCACGAAGACTCACATGTAAAACTTTGGTATATAACAGCTTGCCCAGTAATGGAGAAGTCAATGGGAGCTGACCTAGACAAAAATGAACACATACAGTAGAAAAAAAGATTTAGGCTGCTCCAAACCCACCCCCTGCGTGTTCTTCTTAGTGCTCCATTTTTATTCCGGGTGCTCTGCCATGAAATAATATTTGCTCAAAGAATAGAAAGGCGGCACTCATAGCCTATGATTAAGGGAGATACTCCCGAAATGCGTCAGGTGATGATGGTCAGTGACCTGTTGGAATAAACCACCTTTCTATTTTAACAGGAGTGCCGCCTTTCTATTCTTTGAGCAAATAGGCAAAAATTTAATTATTTATTCAATTAGAATTTTTCTCATTTTTTGGAGCTTGCTAGTTAATCAATTTGAGGTATTTGATTTTATTCAATATTCAGATTTTTAATAATGAGTTTACTTATAGTAAACTTTAAAAAAAAAAGTGTGGGTAGGGAAATTAGAGCTCACCACAGAAAAACTCATCCACTTTCTTTTAATTTCTTTGGAATTTAAAAACATATTTATCCAATGGTGAACTGTAACTTTTAGAGGCTTCAAAGTACCTCCTCAACCTTACCCCCCCCCCATGCAGAAAATGTTTGTTGATCTGTAATATAAGCTGATGCTACAAGGCTGATTATTAAATTCTGATGCTAGTTGCACTGGTTTCTGTGCTGACGTAGTAATTATCCATATTAATTACTAATCAGCCTTATATTGTGACATTTATATTCTATGTGTACTGTAAATTGTGAGTGGATCCCTAAGCTCAGTAAGTGACAGCAGCACAGAGCATGTGCAGTGAATCTGCAAAAAAGAAGATGGAGAGCTACTGGGGCATCTTTGGAGGCCCAGATCTTGAAAAAACAGCAATAGTTTTGAGTTCCTCCAAAAAATCAACCAAAGATGGTAAAAATACAAAAGTGTTTATTGGGACATACTGTATTAGGGGAAGGCATAGATCTTCCCTACTAAAGGGCTTTGGTTGCCTTGGGCTGGTACAGAAACATAATATACAACATTTCTAGCTACTTCTTTAGTTAAAGGAGAAATAACACCCCAATAACAAAATCCCCTACTTACTTTCCCAGGTAGTCTCTCCTCCCTGCTTAAAATCTTGAGCAGGTCTCATACGGTTTATTAGATGGTATACATAGTAGAATTAATAGCAATACGAAAAAATTGTCTCACTAGGCATCCATGTCTTCACATTACGATGCTGACATCATTTTGCCTTCCTTTATGGTCGCCTTCGAGCGGCACAGAGAAATCAGTTTCCCTTAAGAGGTGTATGTCTGAGTAATTAAGTGCACATCGAGAAATAAAGCAATTTGTTCTTCAGTTTACTTGATCTGTTTTAATGGAACTTTACTGTGAGTGGGAAATTTAAGCCCCTTCAAGTCAATCTGATAAACCCTTGAGGTTGATGGGAAGAGTCATAATGAAGCCACGCGTAATACTGCAGAAAGTATAATATGCAACACTTGCTGCACCCAAGAGGAATGTCCTGGGAAACTGTGTGAAGGCAAGTTGACCAAAGTAACAAATTGGTGTGATAAAGTACAGCAATTAAGAAATGACAATGTAATCCAGGTCTGTTAGTTTAAATGACCAATCATTACCGTATACTCCCAAGGCTTCACTCCACTTTACATAGACGTTTAAATACAGTGCATTGAAGCTGCTGTCATTTTACTTCAATTAAGAAGCCAGGCGATTCTTTATCAGTCTTTAACTGTGCAGCCCCATGCGAGTCAGGCACTGACATATCTCTAACATATTATCCTGACTCATTTTATAGGCAAAGGAAAAGTAAAATGCTATTTAGAGTGCTACTACATTCACAATGTATTTAACGATGATATTCGATAAATCAGAGAAGCAAATGATTGTATTTAAAGTAAAGCAAGACGTTTTATTGTTAGTGTTCAGTATGTTGCTAATACACTTCAGAACAGCACAATTTTACAGTTTAACATCAATAACTGTTAAAGCTATATGTTCTGAATGAAAACATAACAAAAGATAATGGGCCAGATTCAATTACAGTAGAAAAAAAGGCATCCTTATTCAATTTCAGAACCAGAGGCAATTAGTAAGAATAACATATATCATTGTTTATCACATGAATGCAAGAACCTGGAACTGAATAAGGAGAAAAGTTTTTTTCTCCTCAAATTGAATCTCACTCATAAGTTGTTACATGATAAACCATAAAATACTGTTTTCTCGTTGATTTGTATCTGGCCCTATATCCTGATAAGTTACCTTTCAAAGAATCCTGTCATATTGTCACATACATATACTGTACACAATTATTGCCCTTCTACATCTGGTACCTTGTGGCATAATTTTGTGATGCTTTGTGTGTCACTCGCATATTTTCATTTTTGGGGACAATAATGTGAGTGTGCAGTGATAACCCAATACAAAGTTTCCCAGAGATTTATACACACAACAAAAGTTGCACCAAATTTTTTTGACATGTGGCAGAGCACCAAATATAACACACAAGTGGGGGTATGTAATATGTTTTGTAAGCACAAAAAATGTTTGTGAATGTTAGCAACCATGTTTGCCCATGTTTGCCCCATTTTTGACTTCCTCGCAAAGTTTGCGACCAGATTGCTTTTGCGAATGTTCACAGTGTATGTGATAAAATTTCGCAATCGCAAACCATTTTTTGCGACAAAATATTTAACGAAACTCCAGAGCAGGTGTTAAAGGTTTGCAATTAAGATTTGCAATGCAATAAAAGCTTTATGAAGAATATTACATTGCTTTTTGCAAATTTTATTACATTTTCCCCAAAGTATACTAATCTGAAAGTCCAGGTACTCAGTTCAAGTCCAAGGGGCACATTTACTAAGCTCGAGTGAAGGATTAGAATGAAAAAAACTTTGAATTTCTACATTTTTTTGGCTACTTCGACCATCGAATTGGCTACTTCGACCTTCGACTACGACTTCGAATCGAACGATTTGAATAAAAAATTGTTCGACTATTCGACCATTCAATAGTCGAAGTACTGTCTCTTTAAAAAAAACTTTGACTACCTACTTCGCCTCCTAAAACCTACTGAGCACCAATATACCGTATATACTCGCGTATAAGCCGAGTTTTTCAGCACCCAAAATGTGCTGAAAAACTCTACCTCGGCTTATACGCGGGTCAGCTAAAAAGGTTGACGCTTACTCAGTGTGCAGTGACTCCTCCATGCTGCCCATACTTCTCCCCGCTCGTGGCTTCCTCAGCCCCTCCCCTCTAAGCTCTCGTCACACAGTACTCCTCAGCCCTTCCCCTTTTTGCGCAGGAGATGTGGGACAATGTGTGCGCATTACCGTATTGCGCGCAGGAGCGCACAAGAGTTTAGAAGAGGAGCGCTCGAGACGGGATGAGGTGCGCGCTCACTCTGTGATACGAGCACGCACCTGTACAGGGAGTCTCTGACGCTGCCCTGGGATGCTGAAGCCTCATAATAGGGGGAAAGGAGGAGGACATTCCGTTCGTATCCTGCTCTTCCCTGTAGCCTGATTTCAGTTGCAGGAGGGGCTGCAGCTCTGGAGTTATACGGTACTTTTTAAATACTTTATGGTGCCTGTCAGAAAGAAGAGCTACCATTGTCATTTGAGCACGGAGGGGAAGGGCTGAAGAGGGAGGACTGATTGACAAGAGCTGAGAGGGGAGGGGCTGGAGCAGAATTAAGCGAGGAGGGGGGAGAAGTATGTGCAGCAGCATGGAGGAGTTAATGCATGCTTCAGATCAGTGAGTAAGCAGCAACGTTAAAGCTTTAAATTAGCCATGTCCTAAAATAATTTCTCACCCCTAGGCTTATACACGAGTCAATAAATTTTTCCAGTTTTCTTAGGTAAATTAGGTACCTCGGCTTATACACGGGTCGGCTTATACACGAGTATATACGGTAAGCCTATGGGGACCTTCCCCATAAGCTTTCTAAGCAATTTCTGATCGAAGGAAAATCGTTCGATCAATGTATTAAAATCCTTTGAATCGTTCCAATCGTTCGGTAAATCCTTCGACTTTGATATTCGAAGTCGAAGGATTTTACTTCGATGGTCGAATATGGAGGGTTAATGAACCCTCGATATTCGACCCTTAGTAAATGTGCCCCCAAGTGTTAGGGGACAGTTTACTAAAATTTGTGATTTTTA
This sequence comes from Xenopus laevis, assembly GCF_017654675.1. Taxonomy (NCBI): domain Eukaryota; kingdom Metazoa; phylum Chordata; class Amphibia; order Anura; family Pipidae; genus Xenopus; species Xenopus laevis. The sequence goes on from NC_054372.1 coordinate 44,932,456, forward strand.
TTTTGTTTCACAAATTGTATTTTTTCTCTAAATTTTTGTGGCTTTTAATTATTTCTCTAAAACTCTAATTTGAGATTTATTAAGTATAAACATCACAAAAAACTCTAATACAAAACTTCGCCACATAAAAGCTTTTGAGGACCCTTATAATGGGAATTGCGCTGATTCTATTGGTCCATTTTTCAAACAAAATTTGAAAATCATATTTTTAGAAGTTTTAGAAATATTCATATTTTTTGTAATCATTCAGCTCTTTTTTTAGTTCAAACTTTTATATTTGGATCTTTAAATAACATTCATGGCATTCTTGGTTTTAGAGAAATAGATTTATATGTCATATTTTAAATATTGAATTTACTGAACCAGTCTAAAGGTTCAGCATCTCTATTGTACCAATGAGTATCTTGTGTGTCAGCCCCTAAGCTCAATAAGTAAGTAAGCAGAAAAGAAGATGGGGAGCTACTGGGGCATCTTTGGAGACACAGATCTTTACTGCTAAAGGGCTGGGAAGAAGCCCAAAACATACAGTAATGTACAACATTGAATTGTGGTTTCAAAAACCTCTAAAACCACTGAAATAAATAGGCCTCTATGTTATACATGAAGCAAGCCATGACAAGCAAAAGAAAAAAGAATTCCAATAATCTGTTCCTTTGAGGTGGCCAAAAAGGTTATTTGCGTAGTACTACAATTGTTTGAATGTGGTATCCGTAATGACTAGCCCACAGAAGGGTCAGTTTTTTCAATATTACTATCATGGATACACTCTTTGTGAGTTATATATAAACAATCCAATTCTACAATGCCTCAATGTGATAAGGTATTGAGCCTCCATATTTAATCTGTTTCTTCTTCAAACAGTTTATACTAAATTTTTACATAGCGTCGGACTGAGGGGCCCATGGCTCACCGGGCCTGCTATTTCTCTGTTGTGAAAAATCTCCTCCCCCCCAAGTGCGCCCGTGTGTGTACCTTTTTCCAGTGCATCAGCGCAATGGGGTCAGGGAGGTAAGCAGAGGGAGTGCAGGGAGTGGGTCTGGGCCTGTGGGCCCAAAAGAGTTTTTTCTGGTGTCCTGCCGGCCCAGTCTGACCCTGTTTTTACAGAACCTTGCTTTACTACCGACCAATGCAATTAGGAGACAGTAATGTTGGCTGATAGATATTCCTTAGAGTTTGGGTTATGTAATTGTTCTTGTTTAATTTCATATTGGCCAGTCCTGAGCATTTTAGCCATTTATTTACATCACTGGACATGCATGCATGGTAGCCTTTAATTTGATCTGCATACTTTGTAAAGGGTGAAACACAACAGCACTTTTTGCAATTTTGATACTACTACTCCCCTTGGTAATAGGACACTAATGGTCCTTTAATTTAATTCAGGCAGCTATGTCCCTTTTCCTGGGTCCACAGCAATTAGAGGGTTTGTCCACTAGCAGTATAAAGGGGTTTAGGACCATGTGTTCAGGGTCTTTCCTGGGGCCTTGCGTCTTTTTTGTGAGATATTACAGGTCCAGGGCTGCCAGTGTGAATGATAGATAGAGATATTTAGTGATAGACAGATTGTGTCATAGTTGCTCTAGGAGCAATAGAGAGGCTCAGGGTATGTAGTGAGCAGTTTCCGCTCCAACAAGGAGAAGTAGTGGGGTTAGGACCCCGTGGTATGTAAACCACTAGAGCAGGGGATACCGTGGGTGAGTTGAGGACCAGATAGGGTGACACGACCCCAGGCTGATTACAGTGGGTGAGGTGAGGACCAAGTCCGGTACCAAGATACAAGACCCCAGGCTGAAAAACCCAAGCTTTAGTGATCATCAGGAGGGATAATTCCCAGTGAGAGTGGTAATTATCTTTTGAGTCTATTATTGCTGCTACTCTGAAGATGGTTATTGTGAATTTGCTCACCTGGAGCACCTTGTTTTTCCTGGAGGGATTATTGCCATCTAACAATATCCTATCACTATTATTTTGTGGACAGTTCCCTGATAAACCAGTTCTGTTATTGCAAAGAAACTTGCCTGGTTGTATCTCCTGCTACATTGAACTACACCAGGTACAGGGAGTTGCAGGGAGTCCCACGTGTACACTGGGGTCCGGGGCACATTACAAGCAGTTTAGCCTGGTCACACACAGCTCACTTCAGTTCCTGTGCTCTTGCTCTCCCTAGTGGTAGAAGGGTTTATTACGGGCCCTGCTTTAGTAAACTTCTCCGCGTTCTGCGAGCACACACACATGGCGACTTTTAACTGTAAATGTGCCAGGTGGGGAAGGTTTCCAGGGTCGTTTCTCCACTGGGACCCAACTCCTAAAATGGGGTCGGTCCCTATTGAACGTGGACGAATGGTCAGTTTAACATGACTGAGGTACTCACAACCTGAAATACTTCAACTCCCCCTCTTATTCCTTCAGTGGTGCCATTCTGTGCTGTATCTGCTACACCTGTGACTGTACCTGGTATTTATTGACTACCTCATATGCTGTGAGTATTATCAACCTGGTGGTGCTTTTGTTGAATAAAGCCGGTGTTATTTTGTTTGCAAAGAACCTCTGGCATCCATTTTCTACTATTTAACTATTTTGGCAGTATAGATGTGTAGATCAACAACACCCTCATGTGCTCTTTCCACACAGTGAAAGCCCATCCTGCTGAAAGAGGGTCCAGTGTAGCCCATGCTCTACCTCACTAGTAGGTATTTGCCTGTTTAAGCCAAACTAGAGTTACACATATTTTAGTGGTGTCTCTCTATACAGATTTTAAGAAAATAAAAACAAATAAGCTGTATATTACAAGTCACAGATTTTTGGAAGTTTGCCACTAAGTGCTACACATTGCTTTGAAAATGCTAATTCATCATTTGAATCACTCCATTCAATATTATTTGACATGCCTAGCTTGGCAAATGTTAGTCAATCAATACTTGTCTAGAGGGTTCAAGGAGCAAAAAAATGATTATAGATGTAACAGCCCTGGAATTACCATGTATTTAATGTACAATAGCAAACTGTTCCTATTAACAAGAGGATTTGAACATTTGACAACAGACTTAACTAATTGTTTACAAGAACTAACAATCTTGTATTTCCCACACCCTACAAATCTCTTCCAGGTACAATATGCAAAGCCCAAGCTAAGTTCTGTTTATTTCACTTTCTTCAAGTGATAATTGCATGTACTATTATAAATACATATTGTATAATATTAACCCTGTGTTTTAATGAGCTCAGCTCTTAGCATGCCTTTTATAAGACTTTCAGATTCAGCACTAACTGCAGGGAAGTCTAAAATTGGGTAATATAATAAAAGTATGAAACAGTTTGATTAAACCATTATAACCCTATTTTGACACCACATGTATTATACGATGTATATCATTGATATCTTACCATTCACAGGTTCTGAATCTCCTTTGTGAAATGAAAGGGTACTGGGAATTTCTCACAATGGCAGTGCCTCCAGCTAGTGGGATCTGGGGATGGCCCCACTAGGAAACAATAATTAACCACACTGTTGCAGTAAACAGATACAACTTTATATAACTAGAAAGGAAAAGGCAAATTAAAATTACAGTTTAATATCAGCCCTGGGGTACGCATGTGGTCTTCCAACTCCTGGCACAATCTCTACCTAGGACACAGTCCCACACACCACTCCTGGTGGAGACACAGGTACAGTCTCAAGAGCTCTTCATGCCTGGTAGCACTACCTGCCCCCTATACCTCTCCTTTGGATAGCGACAGTAGCTCCCACATATAAGGCACGTGATTAACGGGGTAATTAATGGGACCTTTAAATACCCTTTCCTCAGGCCAAACTCACTGAGGGCTCACACAGAAATGGTACATGCATCCACAGAGTCTCACAGGATTTTCAAAATGGCTCCAATACTAATCCAGAGTTTGAGCACATCCATCCCAGACTCTTTTATCAGAATCTATTATCAGGCAGCTCCTTTACTCTCTCTGCTGCTTCCAAGCTCCAAAACGATAATCGGGTCCAGTTATCCCCAAACCCACCAAGGGCATCACCACACATGTGCTTTCCCTCCATAGCCTGGGTCCTTTTGCTGCAAGGACCACAGCCGAAAAGATTTACTCCATCCTGGAGTGGATAGGAAAGTAGACTGACCCTGAGCACATACAGTGACACTTTCTGGTCAAATCTAGAATGTGCCAGGGCTCACCGCACTTGGGACAAAGGACTCACTCCCCCTCCCAGATCCAATTTAGGTCAACACTTAGCTTGCCACAGCAGGGGATTTCCAACCATGGGGAGATTTTTAGACCATAGGGGAACTTAACCCTATGGGTCACTACATTATGTTGCAATTTTTCACTTCAACACTCTAATATTCAGGATGAGATGGCCTACCAGATTTCCTTGTACCAGATTCTGACAGAGTTGTGCAGTTCTACACGATCCTTTGCTACTTATAACTTTAATTTAGAAGAAATGCATATCAGCACTGGTATTCAGTTTAACACAGGAACATGCAGCTTCAGAGGAAGAGATCTCACACACTATCACAGGAACCGGAAACTAGGGATGTCGCGGACTGTTCGCCCGCGAACTAATTCGCGCGAACATCGGCCGTTCGCGTCTGCCGAATGTTCGCGAACATCGCGCGACGTTCGCCAATTTGGGTTCGCCTTAGCTGGCGCTTATTTTTGCCCTCTCACCCCAGACCAGCAGATACATGGCAGCCAATCAGGAAGCTCTCCCTCCTGGACCACCCCCACACCCCCTGGACCACTCCCCTTCCATATATAAACTGAAGCCCTGCAGCGTTTTTTCATTCTGCCTGTGTGTGCTTGGAAGAGCTAGTGTAGGGAGAGAGCTGTTTAGTGATTTGAGGGACAGTTGATAGTAACTTTGCTGGCTAGTAATCTACTTGATACTGCTCTGTATTTTAGGGACAGAACTCTGCAGGGATTTGAGGGACAGTGAGTTAAGGTTAGTTAGCTTTGCTGACTAGTAATCTACCTTCTACTGCAGTGCTCTGTATGTAGCTGCTGTGGGCACTGCTTCTGATCTCATCTGCTGACTGCTGTAATAACCCAATAGTCCTTGTAAGGACTGCTTTTATTTTCTTTTTTGTTTTTTTACTTTGCTACTATAAGAGCCCAGTGCTATTAGTCTAGCTGTGTTGGGGAGTGGGACTGGTGTGCTGCTCCTCCTAGTAGTTCACCACTACCAGCACCAACCAGAGTCAAAATTGTTACAAAGTATCTTATTTGCACCTGTTAGCTGTTCTGAGCTCTCTGCCAAAAGCTAATTAAGTTAGAAACTGTTTTTTTCTGGCTGTTCAGTGCAGAGAAACGAGGGACTGGTGTGCTGCTCCTCCTAGTAGTTCACCACCACCAGCACCAACCAGAGTCAAAATTGTTACAAAGTATCTTATTTGCACCTGTTAGCTGTTCTGAGCTCTCTGCCAAAAGCCAATTAAGTTAGAAACTGGTTTTTTTCTGGCTGTTCAGTGCAGAGAAAAGAGGGACTTTCCAGTACAAAAGAGGGACAGGGGGTTGAGTGGTCAAAAGAGGGACAGTTGGGAGGTATGCAAGTGCCACCTAGCTGTGTGAGCTTTTTCACATTCTGTCTAAATAACAATAATAATTCCGTGTCCGTAAACATCACCTGAGTGATGTTTTTACAGCAGCAATAATATATTCCGTATCCACTACTGTATACGTTGCCCTTGCAGGCATTGTTTGCCCAGTCTTTAACCAAGTGCCACCTAGCTGTGTGAGCTTTTTCACATTCCGTGTCCAGAAACATCACCTGAGTGACGTAGTGTGATTTCTGCCCTTTACAGCACAAAACGCAGCGCTGTGTCAACAATGTATTTTTCAGATACATTTTTGCCCTTGATCCCCCTCTGGCATGCCACTGTCCAGGTCGTTGCACCCTTTAAACAACTTTAAAATCATTTTTCTGGCCAGAAATGTCTTTTCTAGCTTTTAAAATTCGCCTTCCCATTGAAGTCTATGGGGTTCGCGACGTTCGCGAACCGTTCGCATTTTTGGACGCAAGTTCGCGAATATGTTCGCGAACATTTTTTCCGCCGTTCGCTACATCCCTACCGGAAACTATACATCAGGAACAAACCCGGAACCAATAAGCAATCACTTACATCACACACACAGGAAATTACATTGTTACATGTAGCATATGAATTGTGAGATCTGTAATATTCTGTATAACAGTGCTTCCTAACTAGTGGCCCACTACCCCCCCTAGTGTGGTCCCCCACATGAAAGTCTGCCTGCTGTGATTGCTTACTTTGTGTAAGCTTTAAAAGGTATCAGTATTGCAATTAACTGGCCCCTGCATTGTTTACATCTCAAATTCAGACAGTAATCTCCTGCATTGTTCACACCTGTAATCGCCGCTGTATTGTTCACATCTGTAACACCTATATTGTTCACACCCATAAAGCCCTTTAATATTCACCCCTCAGACCCAGACTGAAACTGCCCACATTGTTCACCTGTACACATCTCAGACAAACTGCTGGAGTGTAACCAGCACTGTGTCACTGTATTTCGCACGGTATGAACTCATTTTAGAGTCCTGATAGCTTTTCCTGTCTTCTGCTCTATTCTGCCTTCCCTATGCTCCCTGTGCATGCCATGCTCTGCCTTTCCTATGCTCCATGTGTGTGTGCCATACTCTTTCTGCCATATGATCACTGTGTGCCATAATCAGCCTTTCCTATAGTCCCTGTGTGTGCTATTCTTTGTCTGCCCTATGCTCCCAGTGTGTCTTAATCATCCTTTCCTATGCTCCCTGTGTGTGCCATACTCTACCTGCCCTTTACTCCCTGTGTGTGCCACACTCAGCCTTTCCTATGCTCCCTATATGTTCCATGCTCTGTACCCTGTGGGATGTGAGCCTGGTAGGGTTTATTAACATTTGGAAATTGTTGTTAGGGGCCCCTACGGTTTTTAATCATGTGTTGGGGAGGAGTGCTGTGTTATCCACTGGGTAGGAGGTGGCACATATATTTAAGGGTATGTTTGTGTTATATTTAAAGGAACAGTAACACCAAAAACTGAAAGTGTCTCAAAGGAATGACAATAAAATGTACTGTTGCCCTACACTGGTAATGCTGGTGTGTTTACTTCAGAAACTCTACTGTAGTTTATATAAACAATCTTCTATGTAGCCAGGGAGGCAGCCATTCGAGCATAGGATACACAATGGATAACAGATAAATTCTGAAAATCCCATTGTGTACAACAAAGCTTATCTGCTGTGTAACCTGTGCCTTTTCTAATTTTTCAGCTTTGCTGCCCCCATGGCCGCAAAGCAACTTGTTTATATACACTATTGTAGAGTTCCTAAAGCAAACACACCAGTTTTTATACAGTACATTACATTGCATTACTTTACAAGACTTTCATTTTTTGGTGTTACTGTTCCTTTAAGGTATGACTTAATTTTTTCACATATGAGTGATATCCCTGCAGTGAGCACCACCATTAATGTAGACATGGTCTTAAAAGTTCTTGTGATACAGGTATGGGACCTGTTATCCAGAATGCTCGGGACCTGGAGTTTTCCGGATAATCGATTTTTCCATAATTTGGATCTTCATACCTTAAGTCTACTAGAAAATAATGTAAACATTAAATAAACCCAATAAGTTGATACTTCCATTAATGTTTAATTAGATCTTAGTTGGGATCAAGTACAAGCTACTGTTTTATTACAGAGAAAAAGGAAATGATGTTAAAAAATTTGGATTATATTATTATAATGGAGTCTATGGGAGATGGCCTTTCCGTAATTTGGAGCTTTCTGGATAACGGGTTTCTGGATAATAGATTCTATCCCTGTAACATGTGTGTGGTTTAAAAGGGGGTGGTTCAACACTGGCTTCCATTATCAGCCCTCCACCAAGTAGGTCAGAAAAATTCCGGCCCTTGGTGCCACAGAAGTTGTACAACACTGCTATAGCATATAACACATCTTTAATAAAGATTCAACATCCTCTGGCCCCATGAACTCTCATCAGAAGATCTCCAGAGAGTACAGTAATTGTATTAGTCATCTCAGTCAGCACAGTCGCAGATGGTATCTCAAGTTACATGAGCTTACATGTCTTCCTTAACCAAATCTCAAACTTTGATTGAAGATACACATTCTCCTCCTTCAGTCATATTTGCTTTGTTTAACCATCCACCTACACACAAGAGTCCATCCTTGTCAAAAAATGGATATAGGTCTCTTACTTTGGAGTTGTTAGGCAAGTTCCTTCCAGTATTAAAGGGGATGTAAAGGCAAAAATAAAATCCAATTTTTACTTTATTTAATGTAAAATCCCATTTTTATTTTCTTTAGTGGAAAAGAAACATATCCCCAATATACTTCAATTAAAAAATATGTACTTTTTTAATGGAAAACCCTATTATATGTAGTGAAATTTCTCCTTCCCTTGACTTCCTCTGATTGCTGCGGATACCAATCTCTACATAGTCGCCGGCTGCTCTACAGGGAAACAAACAGAACGGCCCAAGGTTTGCAGGGCTGGGAAGGAAGGTACAGGGGTTGTTTGGCATAGAGAAAAGCTAAGGCTAGCCAGGTTATGCAAACAAAAGATAAAATAACCCTGCACATTGCTTCCCTGCCGTTCAAAAATATGGTTGTTTCCCTGCAGAGCAGGTAGCGACTTTCGTTTCCTAGCATTTGTTTTTATGGTGGTGTCAGAGAAAATTTGTCAGCGCAAACATACTTTCTTCCTGGGGAAACTTCATAAATAAACCTACGCTTTGGCCAATTTGAATAAGGTGGGTACATATAGGTCATATATATGTCTTTATTAGTGATGTTGGTGCAAATGTGAAAAAATATGAAAATAAGTGTTTTGTCTTTTTTTTGTGACTTTTCTGTCACTGAGACTGAGAAGATTAAGGAGGATGTAGCTTCATCTTATCAGAAGCAAAGTCTGGAGAAAGGGATAACGTATTGTAAAGTTCACACTTTAGTCAATTGCGAAATAACGATCGTTCAACTGGGCGCAAAACTTCAATAGCACTGAGCTCTTTTGCAAACGAATTGTCGTTTATGCCTGTAAGTAAATTGGTGATGTCCCTGCGGATTGTATTTCTGGTGAATTTTCACTAGCGACAGCCACTTCACGCTTTAGTAAATTTGCCCCATTGGGTTTAAGCTACCTGTTGAGTAGGGTTTATTGTACACCTAACAAATCTGTACTTATACTAAAGGAGTTAAAAGATTGTCTTGCCTGGAAACAGGGGCTTTTTGCATTCTGACAAATAAAGTGAACATCTTGAGTGTGGATCTTACTTTCATTCACAATGGTGAATCTATATTAAATGAGGCCAGAGCCCAATTTCCTGTATATTATATGACTAAGATCCCACTGGCAATGCATGTAGTGTGACATCTAAACATTTAGCTCTGTATGTCAGAAGGATAAAATTTGTTTAAGAAAATATTTGGAAATGTATTTTTAATTATTTCCTTCCAGGTTCCAATAAGAGCTCACACAACAACAGTAACCATCTATGCATGCACATTTCACAGTCAGTTATGTCACATGAATTATCCAGCATCGTGACAACTTCATCACTCGCTTCAGTAGTTATTTTGCTTCTGTAGCAAAGCATATTCATTTTCTATGGTCACTCGAAGCAAAAGCCACAGTTTCTCAAGATAAAAATGGTTATCTCTAAATGTACAGTACATATGTATGATAGATACAGGACATGCGTTAATGTGTAACAATCTAATTTCATGTTATTTTTCTCTATAGTGCATGATGTAATGCTGACAGTAACACATGGAACCAGTAGTAGGTAGGTGGCTAATAAGGGTTCAAAAAATTTATACCAGGAAGAAGCTAGAATATGGCTTGATTCAGTTATTAAAGCCTATATTTTACCCCACCTAAAGTTGACAGACATGGGTCAGGGGTTATGCTAAATGCGACATAAATAGAGGCTGATTTTTTTTTCCGTTTTTATAATAGGGAATAGGGTAAAACAAGGCAAAAAAGCTCACTTTATTACTTAACTTCCTTTTACCCAATTCCCTATTGCAAAACTGAATTAATAATATATAATAAATATATTTGTTAAAATGTCCATGTGGTATAGTATATGTGGGGAAGAAACACGGGAGATATTAGGAATTGAAAGGGCAATCTAATTATAGATATACCTGTCACTAAACATTCTGCAACAATGGCATATAGTGTGATGCAACTTAACTGGCGATTGATGGCAACTGTTAAATTCCCAAAGAGAGGTGATCATTTTAGATGATTGTTTCTTCAAAGGGAAGCAATTTGAATCACAAAATTGAATACACTTATGCCTGCTGGGACGGCTGCATTTTGAAATGTGAAATTCTTTCTATAAAAGTAAATTACTTGATTCTAATATCTTGCCGTCTGAAGGCAGCCTTAGTCAGAATTACATTCCTCTACCACCAAAATTCCTTAAGTAAAGTTAAGTTTGCCAGTATATCAATGGCTGGGATGAGGCTAACATGGTAAGTATTACCAATGGGCAGCAGATTATGTACTGTATCTGCACAGTTGAACTAACACTCTGCTCCTACACCAGAATTTGCTCTTTTAACACCCAAACCATTGGGTTTTGGTTTTTAATATACCAATATGCAGGTATTGCCATTGCACTGTTGAGCTAACACTCTCACATTCATTGGAAATCCCAGTGTACCCAGTTACTAGCTATACTGGGCTAATGTTTCTGATAGATGAGTAGCATGGTATGTAAAAGTTTAATGGGGGAATGATATATTGGTCGCTAATTTTTTAAAAAAAGTTTGCAATTTGTTCGCAATGCGAATAGATGTTCGCAAAATGAACAAATTTGACTTTGCCCCTCACACGACAGTAGGATGGCGATTGTGAATTTTATAGTCTGCGATAGTGCGCAATGTATGTAATAAAACTCCTTAATAAAAACGTTGTTACGGTTGCTCCAAAAGTGTACAGCACCTTCAAGCAGGTTAATTAACCCTCGATATTCGACCGTCGAAGTAAAATCCTTCGACTTCGAATATCAAAGTCAAAGGATTTACCGCAATTCGTTCGAACGATCGTAGGAAAAATCATTTGATCGAACGATTAAATCCTTTGAATCGAACGATTCGAAGGATTTTAATCCATCGATCAAACGATTTTCCTTCAATCAAAAAAGCTAGGAAAGCCTATGGGGACCTTCCCCATAGGCTAACTTTGTTGCTCGGTAGGTTTTAGATGGCGAAGTAGGTGGTCAAAGTTTTTTTTAAAGAGACAGTACTTCGACTATTGAATGGTTGAATAGTCAAGCGATTTTTAGTTCGAATCGTTCGAGTCGAAGTCGTAGTCGAAGGTCGAAGTAGCCAATTCGATGGTCGAAAGTAGTCAAAAAAATACTTTGAAATTCGAAGTATTTTTTATTCTAAACCTTCATTCGAGCTAAGTAAATGTGCCCCATAATGTAATGAAAGTAAAATTAAGTTTTACCATTGGACTGGTAACTATGAACTTTGATTAACTGATTGTATGATACATTTTTGTCACACTTGATTGTGGGACTGTGAAGCCTGAAACTTGCCATATGTAAAAGTGATAACTGCAATTATTCTACTGGATTCCAAGTCTTCCTGCTGTTCATACATCATTTTACCAATCCCCACATTATACAAGTGCTATAAATTCAAGTGATACTAAACACCCATACATTAAAGGAGAAGGAAAGGTTAAAACTAAGTAAGCTTTATCAAAAAGGCCTGCCTAAATATACAAGTAAACCCTCAAAGTAATGCTGCTCTGTCAAAATAAACACCTCATTTCTTTCCTTCTATTGTGTACACATGGGCTTCTGTATCAGACTTCCTGCCTTCCTCTTCAACCTCCTTGTCCTGGGTGTGAGCATGCTCAGTTTGCACCTCTTCCCCCTTCTCTGCTGTCAACTGAGCCCAGAGTTATGAGTGAACATGGAGAGACTCAGGCAGGAAGTGATGTCACACTAAGCTAATGCTGCATCTGCTATCCTAAACAAACAGAGAGCTTCTAGAGATTTTTACTCATGTATGGTAAAACATTCTACAGAATAAATATAGCATTCTACCTTGCTTAATCCGGTATCTCAGACCTGCGGAGGTTGCATATTAGTCAATGGGAGAAATTCCAAAGATTTTTTGATCTACGCTGGGTTTCGTGCAATAATCCAAAGATTTCAGGGTTTTTTGGGCAAAAATCCGAAAAAAGTTTTTCCAGGAAAGTGTATTAATAAATAAGGCAAAAAAACCTGTGCGGATTTGGTCTGAGTTTTTTTCAGAAAATGTTGAGATAAATTCGGTCTTTGATAAATAACTAGTGATGGGCGAATTTGTCCCGTTTCGATTCGCCGGAATTAGAATTTTGACACCCACGCCAATGCTGATGCTTGCGTCAATTTTGACGCCATCGTTAAACTCAATGGATGTCCGAATAATGTTGACGTGTGACGGTTTTGACACAAGCGACTTTTCCGATGCTCGTCCAAATTTTTTTTGACACCTGTGAATTTTCACAGCAGTTTTGAGAATTTATTCACTGGCAGCGAAATGCAGAAACTCAACGCGAATTTGCGCCTGGTGAATTTAGTCACCCATCACTATAAGTAGTCACCTTTGCTAATATATATTGGTATGTAGCATTTTGTCTCAGAATCATAAATACAATAAACCTTTGACCATTTAGTCTGACCATGTGCTATTATAACAAAGTCATGGCCCATGATATTGTTTGTTCTGTTAAGACCCCCAAGTGTAAGTCATGCAACAGAATGACAACCATAGTTATAGCTACAGTATCTAATAATCTAATACATTTTGTATTTTAAAAAAAAAGTTGCTGTTCTTCTGTTTTGACTTAATCAGCTACATTTATTTTATAAAATCTAAACATACAAACATCATCCAATCAACTTCCAAGCAAGGATGACTATTTAATTTATTTTTTACCTCCATCAAGACAAACCAATGCTAACTGACAAATTCCATAGCAAAATAAAATTTAAATGACCCATTAATCGTTGGAAATACTTCAGAGAAATCATGTATTCAAGGGCAAAGCTAAAGCTAACAATTCTAAAAGCTTATTTATTTTTCTTCAGGCTCTCTAAAGTCCTGCCTTGATCAAATCTATTTCAATCCTCAGAAAATAAATTGTCTTCATTTTGTCTGATGCCAGCGTTATTTGGAATTCCTTAGCTAAACAGAAACAGATATAAGAAACAATGATTAATACAATGCAGAGTCAAAGGGCTCCACCAATAAAAACTGTCTACATCCAACAGGAGCCAGTTAAGTTTATGGTTGATAATGATCATATTAACAAATGAGACACCAACATCTATATACAATGTAAGCAAAACGCTTGCCACTCATTTAGTAGTCATCAAAAATTAGGTTTAATACTTGGAACCTATCTGCCTATATTGCTACTGGGTAAACAACTTCTCGATAAGTTCTTTTAAGTGATTTGTTTCACACATAGATTTTTTTTAATGGAAGCTTTGGGAGCATGTGGCAGAAAGGATGTTTCTGGCATGTGTGGGTTTGGCGTCAAAAAGAAAATATCACAGATGCTCAACAGAGGGAGATTTCAAAGTGGGATTATCACATTTATTGAAGTTGATGACAAAGTCCTCTGATTCAATAAATAATGCAACCCACCCTGTGAGATCTTGCCCATTTCAGCATCTGTGATATTTGTCTGTGTTGAATCTTGGCAACTCCAGAGCCATCAGAGTTAATATATGCTTCTTGTGCAAATATTAAATCTGCACACTTCAGTACATCCTTCGTTACTAATATCTATAATTGCATTGTTAATGGTATGACTATGCTTCAGCAATTACATGTTTATAGACTTGTGTATATTGTGAAAGATGTCAAGTCCTGCTGCAATTAGAACAAATATCAATGCAAATATTAGATGAAATGCATTGAGTAAAATGTTACACCTTAATTCTTGCTTAGGAAATGTATTCTGACCAAAAGAGCCAGACCTAACACACACACATTTAAAAACTGCAACTTATGCATACAATCAAGACAAAAGATGACAAAGCAGTAGTAAAAATAAAGACATTCTTCATTAAGTCCCATTCCTATTTAGTCGAAATGGAAGCTGAGCAGAGTAACTCTTCCAACTTTAACCACCCATATACATTAACCGTATATACTCGAGTATAAGCCGAGTTTTTCAGCATCCAAAATGTGCTGAAAAAGTATACCTCGGCTTATACTCGGGTCAGCGGGCAGTAGCTGAGATTGCAGTCACTTTTAATCATTCCACTTGGGGAGAGACTGCAATATCACACAGCGCCCTCTGTTGGTTATATGAAAGAATAACAGTGCGCCCTCTGTTGGTTATATGAAAGAATAACAGTGACTGCAATATCACACAGCTCCATCTGTTGGTTATATCAAAGAATAACAGAGACTGCAATATCACACATCACCCTCTGTTGGTTATATGAAAGATTAACAGTAACTGCAATATCACACAGCGCCATCTGTTGGTTATATGAAAGAATAACAGTGACTGCAATATCACACAGCGCCCTCTGTTGGTTATATGAAAGAATAACAGTGACTGCAATATCACACAGCACCCTCTGTTGGTTATATCAAAGAATAACAGTGCGCCCTCTGTTGGTTATATGAAAGAATAACAGTGACTGCAATATCACACAGCACCCTCTGTTGGTTATATCAAAGAATAACAATGACTGCAATATCACACAGCACCATCTGTTGGTTATATGAAAGAATAACAGTGACTGCAATATCACACAGCGCCATCTGTTGGTTATATCAAAGAATAACAGTGACTGCAATATCACACATCACCCTCTGTTGATTATATGAAAGATTAACAGTGACTGCAATATCACACAGCGCCCTCTGTTGGTTATATGAAAGAATAACTGTGACTGCAATATCACACAGTGCCCTCTGTTGGTTATATGAAAGAATAACAGTGACTGCAATATCACACAGCGCCCTCTGTTGGTTGTATGAAGGATTAACAGTGATGGCAATATCACACAGCACCCTCTGTTGGTTATACGAAAGATTAACAGTGATGGCAATATCACACAGCACCCTCTGCACATGGGACAATGCACACAGTAATCCGTTTGACAATTCTCTGTCACCATCAACTTTGCAAAGAAGTCCGGTTGATCGCTGGGGGGGTCTCTTTGGCGGAATGTGCGCTGCTGGGAGACAGGGCTGTAGTTGTGTCTAGGCTTATACTAGAGTCAATAAGTTTTCCCAGTTTTAGTAGGTAAAATTAGGTACCTCGGCTTATACTCGGATCGGCTTATACTCGAGTATATACGGTACATATATTTCTTTCTCCCTAAATTGGCCTTATTAGTAAGAATGGGATGAGTTCTATATCATTTATATGAAAAAGGGCTGCAAGTGAGCCTGAAACGTCATGATTGTTGCAGATCTAAAAGCCACATGCCAATAAAGGCTTTTTAAATTAATATCTTGAATGGAGCATATCATATATTGGAGTATCTATATCATTTTGTAATAAAATTACCTGCGCGGCGGGCTCGCCCGCCGATCCACCGGCAGGGACGCCCGCCGCGTGTTTCCTAGGCGCCATATTGATTCTTAGGGCGCGTGCGGCGCGCCTGCACGCCTCCTTTAGGTACAGGCGCGCCTGCGCGCCTCCTTTAGGTACAGGCGCGCTGGCGTGATTGCGCCAGCGCGAATATGCACATGTTTTGTGCAAACTTGGACAGTATTTAAGGCCCATTCTGACACCCAGCCAGACGATTCTTGATATCTGCCTGCCTCGACACAGCCTGTCTGATGATTCTCTTGCCTGCTCCATTTGTACCGTGACCTTCGGCCCAAAAGACTCTGCTAACAGCCGTACCCCTTTGCCAGCCAGAACATCTCGCCTTGTACCCCTCGTTAAGTCCAGGTGGCACCCAAGTAAGCTGAGGGCTCCTCCCGAAGCCCAAAGGTGGTCACACTACTGGTGAAGCCGAGCCGAGACCAGGGTGCTTGGCACTTGTTCTGGTATTGGGTGCCGCCCGTGACACATTTATATTCAACAAAACATGGTGCTTTGGCATTTGCTATCATAATTGGTCATAATTGTTGGTCATAATTGGTCTGTTGGGATCATTTACTAACTAGTGTAGGTGCAACTGAGTACAGTTGCCAGCTGCAACCAATCAAAAATTAGTTTTGAACAGTCTACTGCACATAGGTGTAAATATAGAGGAAGCATACACTGTAATGTTGGAGGCCCTGTGGGAAACTGATTGATTAGCAGCTTCATTATGTGAATAATGTTTAATATAAAAAAAAAATATGGTGGCCCTAAAATGTTTTTTCTGTGAGGCCCAGAAATGGCAGCTATGGGTAACTGCATTGGCAAAATGTAACACATATGTTGGTAAATTAGTCCCTATGTTCTTTTAATAAACTCAGGATGCCGGACGAATAGGAATCATTTTTTTGTTTTCAGTTACACACAATAATGAAAACAAAGCAACAATTTCACAAGACATTAATTCCTTGTTATCGTTTTATGTTTTTCCAACATAAAAACTTTTTGATTCATTAATGTCTTTCTAATTTTCCCCACTGTGAAGTATTTGTGCGAGCAATAATTAAGAAGGAGGAAGAGAGTGCTATAAATAGCACCATTACATTTTCTTCTCAACTGGAATGTTTTTGGTTACTCCTTATTCTAAGCATTACTCTTCTTTTCTGACACAAAGCTAAAAGACATTGTTTTTTCCACTGCTTGACACATCATTTACAGTGATTACTTTGGATTAAACACTACTCCTTCCCAGCAAAAACAAATTCAAGCTGAGTAGATCGACAGCATTTGCTGTGGGGTGCCTCTATAGATGAAGCCTTCTCAGCACATTCATTGACTAATAAGGTTACAAATATTGACCCCACTTCTAGAAATGGCTGGTACCTTCTGTTGCTGTAGCTCTTCCTGCAGAAAAATTGCTGAGAGATCTGTTTATGTCAATTTTACACTATTATTACCTATCATTTCCAGTTTTGGACTTGCCTGCATAAGCATTCCTGATATAAGAATCAAATTTAGCAAAATAAACAAGTATGCTGTTTAGCAGCAAACACTTCAGCATTATTTATTACACTACAAAAAAATGTTAAAGAGGAATTTGTATCTAACACTGGATCTGTATTTTGAATTAGGTTTGAAATGCTCCTGGGCACCCTTCGAGGTTAAAATGTGCATTATAAAGATTTAAAAGGATCCCATGTGCAGCATAATATATTAGATTTAAAGCAACTAGTATATGTCCAGTTATTGAGGCATATTGTGTCTCCAATAACCATCATAAAGTAGTCAGTTACTTCCGGTGACTTCAAAGCAGATACTTATTTTTGAATTCTGATTTGGAGGTGAGTTTTGGTTACAAAAAAAACAGGTGTACTGCCAAACAGAGCCTCCTGCAGGCTGCCAGTGCACATAGGGGCTTCCAAATGGCCAATCAAATCACTTGTGATGCACTATCTAGGACTAGGAACATTTTTCATGTTTGTGTTGTTCCCAACTCTTTTTATTGCTGAATGTGCTCATGGGTAAAAAAGTTGGGATCCCTGGTCTACAGTATCACCTGGGCAACTGTATCACTGGTATCATTGGTTGGAGACTACCAGACTGAAACACAGAAAACACCACCACCACCACCACCTGAGCAAATTGTGTCTGATGTATGTAAGGGATAACTAGAATGCATTTAACATTTATATGTTTTTCTGTATACATGGAAAATGTAGAGGTAGAGGCAGATGATGATGGGACTATAGCAATAAAATATTGACATCTAGGGGCAGATTTATCAAGGGTCCAATTTCGAGGGTTACAAAACCATTGACCCTCGAAGTAAAATCCTTCAAATATCGAATTCGAAGGATTTTAGCGCAAAAGCTTAGATCGTTCGATCGAATAAAAATCATTCAATCGAAAGATTAAATCCAACGATTTGAACGATTTTAAGCGATCGATTAAAGGATTTTTATTCGACCAAAAAAAACTTAGAAAAGGGCTGGGGAAGGTCTCCTTAGGCTAACATTGCACCTCAGTTGGTTTAAAGTGGCGAAGTATGAAGTCAAAGTATTTTTTAAAGAGACAGTACTTCGATTATCCAATGGTCGAATAGTCGAACAATTTTTACTTTGAATCGATCGAATCATTCGATTCGATCGAATTCGATCGAATTTGACCAATTCGATGGTCGAAGTACCCAAAAAAATACTTTGAAATTCGAATATTTTTCCATTTGAATTATTCACTCGAGCTTAGTAAATCTGCCACCTAGTGTAAAAATGAAATCATGTGAATGACATATTATAAATACCACATATAACCACTCGAAAATAACTAAGCAACATACTTCAGCAAAGGCATGTCAATTAAAGATGATTGCTCTTTGGGGTTTCAACAAAAATTAGTAGATGATGGGTTATTTTAAACGACTATTATATGCAGAGATGAGAGATAATTTACTCCTCATTCTAAATATTTTTATAAAATCACAACTCACATGTTGTTTCCATGCCAGCCCATGGCATTTCTAATTAAATAGCGGTTTCTCATTTAGATATTTTCTTTGAAACATAAACATAGGCTTTATTGCTGCAATGCTACATTTTTGCATTCAGATGAGTTGGCAAGCAAAATATCTTTTCTTGTTGAAAAAGAAAGCTCTGTGCAGATAAATCTTATTGTCATTATCCTTTTTCATAATTTGCATAATTATTCTAATCCTAGTTTGTCAATTTAGAAATGAAAAAGAATTTTCCTTCTTAATTATTTTGTACCTTTTGTAAATTCTCTTTCCAAAGAGAATGACTGTCCACTACCATCAGGGGACATTACTAATTATTTGCAAATATACAAACTCAGTGTTTGAACACTCAACAATTAAAAAGACATTAAATGCAAAATGGTGTTCTTGTCAACAACCCAAAGCATGATTATAAAAGGAATTTAAAAAAACATTGCCTATAAACCATTTTTGTTTAGAGAAATGCATAAAAGTATAATTATATAGTTTACTATGCTTAACCATTTTCATCTGTTCAGGGTTATGGTTGAAAATGCATTGTGGTACATGATGGCTTTTCTTTTGATCCCCATAACAGAATCAGGTGTAAAGTTTGAATATTCATAACCCAGGAGTTCAATAAGCATAATTTTCATGCTCATCAAAGCATGCAATGACTACGTAGGCTTTGAGAACTTGAATTGATATTGGAATTGATTTTGTTCACCATAAAAACTTAGGGCATGGACAATTCTTTAGTCTAAGGGGGAAATGTAATAAAATTTGCAAAGAGAACAAAATTGCGCACAAATAAGAATAAAAATTCACATGTCACAATGTAATATTTTTCATTAAGCTTAGGCAAAATTGTTCACTTTGTGAACATTTATTCTTATTGCGAACTATTTTTATGTTAGAGACCAATATTACATTTCCCCATAAGACTTTAGTCTAATGGCCAAAGCCATTATTTTGGCTTTGATTTCCTGGGTACTGTCCCATTACCTTAATTAACTGTGTGTGTTGTGTGTGTGTGTGTGTGTGTGTGTGTGTAGGACGGGGGGAGGTTTCCCACTTAGCACATGAGGAGTATGGGAAGTTCTTGTTCTATAGTCCATAAAAGGGGACAACACACGTGATTGTCTTTCTTTGGACTTCCCTCCTTGATGGGGGTGGATACTGCTGATGAACCAGAGGCAGGATGAAAAGCCACAAGAGAAGAGTTTGCTGTAAGGTAATCATAGATGCAGTGACGTTGGAGATAAGGGATCCCATGTATGAAGTGAAGATACAGTATATATATATACTATGTATATAATAATGATTATGATTTTTCAATATGATGTCATACATGACATTACTGTGTATATTTTACATTTTTTAACATTAAAGGGGTTATTAATCAAAGGTCAAATTTCAAGTTGCGTGAATTTTTTTTAACTCGAATCAATTCAAATGTACTAACAACTCGAACGGGAGATTATTTAGGAACAAACTTGCACGTCTAAAACAGTATTTGATCGAATAGGAACAACCTGAAAATTAGAATCAAATTTGAATCGAGTTTTCCTCTATCATTGACTTCTACATGAAAAATAGTAATAGGATGCTAAAGTCTAAGGGGCCTGTCAAAAAGGGACCATAGTTTCTGGGACAAAACAAAAAAATTAACCCATAACTCTATAAAATCTTAAAGTTTGTTTTTATTCAAAAATCATGTTAAAAAGATAGGCATACAGGCCACATGGATGCGTAAGGTGGAATACCATGTGGTCTGGATCTTTTTAACATGATTTTTGAACAAGAACAAACTTTTTAGGATATTATAGAGTTATGGGATCATTTTTTGGTTTTCTACATAAACTCAGGTTGTTTTAATTGGTGAATAGTCAAATTAGGATAGAGGTGTGATAAATCCAACATTTGAATTCGAGTTGTGGTTTTAAAGGAATTGTTCAGTATAAAAATAAAAACTGGGTAAATAAATAGGCTGTGGGGGGCGTGTCTAGCCACGCTACAGGGAGGACGGTCTTCTCCGCGCTCCCGGGGTCAGCAACCACTTTGGCCCCTGCTACGATTCCCCGTAGGGGCAAAACCGACAGGCCTAGCCCGGGGTAACACCCGTCAGCGTTAGCGGACCCGCCCGTGACTTTTTAGGAAGCTGCAAGTGCAGCGGCGGCTATTCGCTGAGCGGGGCCTAGCGGTGCACGGAAGCCGCGGCCTAAATTTTGGGACTGGTGCGGCCGCGTGTGGAAGCAGGCGCGGACGGAGCGCCAGTGCCCCACTAACAACTGCCGGCAAGCGAGTATTGAGGCAAGTAGACCTCGGGAGCGCTCTCCTGCCTACGAGATTGTGCCACAACACAGCTATATCCCCAGTGTGACTGTTAAAGTCAGCCCACACAGTTCTTAGGGCTGCTGGCCAAGCCCTGGCGGCCTTTGGCGCGAATGTGCTGTGCAGACTGCTGGAAAAAACGGATGCATATGGCACACCTTGCTAATTAATGCAATTTTAGCACCTATTGATATCTCCGTGTCCAGCTACCATTAACTCCCCAGGGTTCAACTACCAAACGACCTGCTCACTGATGGGGAAATACGGCCCGCCCAAAAAGCAACCCTCAGCTTCACAAAATATGGACCAATTTGTCCGCAGACCGGCTCAGGAAGATCCATCTTCCCCTCCACCATCTCCTGCAGAACGCCAAGAGGACACGGTGTCACAGGTACTGGCGGCCATAGCTAACTGCCAAGCTACACTCACGGCTCGCATAGACGAAATCAAAACAGATCTGTCCTTGATAAAGGTAGACCTGCAAACAATACGTGAGCGCACAACTGAGGCGGAAACAAGGCTGAGTACTTTAGAAGACACCTACCACCCAATTCCGGCGCAAATAACTGACTTGAGGCACCAATTGCAACAACAAGCAGTTCAGCTGGATGACTACGAAAACAGACAAAGACGGAATAATGTCCGGGTGATGGGGCTCCCAGAAGGAGCAGAAGGTAACTCACCACCAGACTTCGCTGAATCTTCTCCGTACCCTGCTTCCATCAGCAACTTTTACACCTCACTTTACAGTGGAAAGGGCTCATAGGGTCCCGGGCAGAGCTAGACCCCCAGGTGCCCCACCGCGGCCCTTTTTGATCCGATTGCTTCACTATAGGGACAGGGACATAGCTCTGCAGGAAGCTCGGAAAGCTGGTCGTCTGGAACATAATGGAGCTGTAATCTCCTTATACCCAGATTACTCTACACATCTACAAAAGCAACGTAACTCCTTCACAGCAGTTAAGCGGAAACTGAGAGATCTGAACCTGTCATACGTGATGCTGTACCCAGCGAAACTCAAGATAATGGATACCAACAGATCCCACTTCTTCGTATCACCTGAGGAAGCAATGGAATGGATTGATTCCAGATCAAGACAAGGTCCACAGGCTTGATTTGGCACCTTTACTCTAAAGGGGTCGGAATCTTGAGATATATGTATCACCCCTATCTTAAAGCTCGGGTTGTAATGAATGCCTATCTGGGGCACATAAGGATCATGGAAACCCCTATTAGTCCACGCACCCATACAATGTCCTCAATATTCAAGGTATCAAGACTTTACCTGCACACGAGTACTGTGGGATGAGTACAGAACCGACAAGAGGATATGCCCCGAGTAATTGGTCTGGACTCAGTACTTTATCTTGACATTGTCAGGTTCACCATCCAGACTATCTGATCTCTGTTACAACTTATTCTGGTGTGACCATATTTACCAACAACGATGGGGTTTTTCCAAATATACAATTTCTCTGGATTTACTTCACTTATGCTCCCTTCCATGGGGAGTCTTCCCTTTCTAGTTACTTCCCATTTTTTTTACCAGGCCACGGAGCTATGCTCTATCACCATAGTTTATCAGAGCCTTCCTATTTAGTGGCAACCACAATTCCCTGTTAATTCAGTTATGGGTACAAGGCCCACCCACTTGAGGGGGGTTGGGCAGGGTGGGATGGGATTTTGGGTTTTGTTTTACTATGTATTAATCATTGCTTCCTCTTCTATTACTCTCCCTTCTCTTCTTTCTGTACTTTTTCTCAATAGACATGTGGCTAATGGAGATATGACATTGCAATCAAGCGGGGGCATCTGGCGGCTGCTTGGCAACTACCCATTTGGTAAGACATTTTCAGAAGTAACTTATCTTCAAAATGGCTGACATCAAAATCATTTCGTGGAATGTCAGAGGTCTAAATGATAAAATAAAACGAGCCTTAGTCTTTAATTACCTGAAAACCTACAATCCACATATCTTATTGCTACAAGAAACACATTTGACGGGTCAAAAAATCCTTGCTCTTAAAAAACCATGGGTCGCACACGCATACCATTCTACCTACTCCACCTACAGCAGAGGTACCTCAATTCTTATTAGAAAAGGTCTTTCTTTTCAGTTGGAGGGGCTGCGCACTGACAGATTTGGCAGATTTCAAATACTTCATGGCTTGGTATCGGGTTTTCCCATCACAATAGTCAATTTATATATTCCACCTCCGTTTTCTGAAACCATTTTGCATGACGTTTCTTCAGCTCTTGCACAGTTGCCCCCATCCCCCATATGCATAGCGGGTGACTTTAACACTTACCTTGACCCTTCTATGGATAAGCTTAACCCCTCGCACGCCTCCCCCTCGAAACTGGTAGACTGGCTTCAGGCCTTTAATCTAACGGATGTCTGGCGTTGGAAGCATCCAAATGATAGAGAATTCAGTTGCTATTCGGCCACTCACCGCACACTATCCCGCATTGATTTGATTCTAACCTCGGCTGATCTTCTCATAAAAGTAAGAGACGTCAAATTCCTCCCTCGCGCAATTTCGGACCACACCCCTGTTTTTTTATCAATACAAATACACCCACCAACCCAGTATAAACAATGGAGACTTTCTCCAATTTGGCTTAAAAACTATACAATTATTGAAGATTCTACTGTGGCTCTTCAGAATTACTGGGAAATTAATTCAGGATCTGCAAACCCAAGCACTACTTGGGAGGCTAGCAAAGCAGTGTTACGGGGGGCTTTACTAACATCAATTAATAAAGCACGAAATATTACCAAAGATCAATTAAATACTCTTGAACTCAGTTTGGCACAAGCTGAACGAGCCTTCACTGACGACCCATCCCCCGAAAATCACGCTGACTTTACCATGGCCCTTAGACAAGTTGAACTGTACAGGTTAAACCTCACTAAAAAACAGCTTTTATACTCCACTAGTAGAGCATTTGCCCTAGGAGATAAAAATGGTAAACCTCTAGCGTTTTTAGCCAAAACAATGGACCAATCTACGGCTATTCCCAAAATTATTAATGCTCAAGGTCAGGCCATTTTGGCTCCCTCCGAAATTGCAGAAGAATTTAAATCATACTATGCGGACTTATACACGTCCAAAGTACGATACACCAACGAGGAACTACACACCTATCTAAACAAGATCACGCTTCCCCACTTATCTCAACACCAAAGTAAATATCTAGACAATCAAATCTCACAATTAGAGATAGCTGAGGCAATACTGGCTATGTCTACAGGGAAATCCCCGGGTCCAGATGGCTATGGAATTGAATGGTATAGACTACACATAATGCACTTGGTCCCCAAACTCCTGGATACATACATGCACGCCTATGAAAATTTTGCACTACCCCCCTCATTCTCAGAAGCAACCATTATAGTGTTACCCAAACCTGGTAAAAATAGCACTAGTTGCGCATCATATAGACCAAAATCGCTTCTAAATTCTGAAGTTAAAATATTAGCAAAAATCCTAGCAAGGCGACTAATTAAAATTATAACATCCCTGGTACATGAAGACCAATCTGGCTTCATTCCCTCCAAATCAACAGCAATTAACATACGCAGACTATATTTTAATCTACAGGCATCGCATGAAAATGGGGAAACAGGTATAGTGGTATCCCTAGATACAGCCAAGGCATTTGATTCTATTGAATGGCCATATCTATGGGAGGTGTTGACAAGACTAGGAATTGGCCCAAGCTTTATTAAATGGGTTCGCTTAATGTACAGTAAACCTACAGCCAGACTTAAAGTAAATGATGTCCTCTCCACTCCTTTTAACCTATCTAGAGGAACCAGACAGGGATGCCCTCTTTCCCCCTTACTATTTGCATTGACAATAGAACCTATGGCCATTGTTATTCGACAACATCCCCAGATTCAAGGCCTAGTGTATAAAGGATTAGAGGAAAAAATCTCTCTTTATGCAGATGACACCCTTTTATACTTAGCCAACCCAGCGGACTCATTGGGAATCACTTTAGACACAATCTCTACTTTTGGGAAATTTTCTGGCTTGCAAATCAACTGGGATAAATCTCAAATATTTCCTCTTACCACTCGTGCGCTACAGTCAATACACCCCACAATCAACCTTAAAACAGTCGATACATTCAAGTACTTAGGAATTTTAATACATAAAGATCCAACCACATTTATTTCCCTTAATCTACAACCTCTTATGCAATTTATGAAAAATACACTTGCGAAATTGTCTACCTTGCCTCTAACCCAAATTGGCAGGATTAATATATGCAAGATGTTATTTCTTCCCAAATTTTTATATCTCTTCACTAACTCACCCTGCTATATACCTAAATCATTTCTGCAAACAATAGACCGCACACAAGCCGACTTTGTGTGGGCCCAAAAAACTCCAACACTAGCTAGAACAACACTTCATGCCCCCGCAAGCCAACTAGGTTTAGCGATGCCTAACTATGAATCATACTACCTAGCAACACAAGCAATCCATGCCTCCAATTGGAAAACATTTGATACCGAAAACCCAGCTTCTCTGTTGGAAGCTTTATACTTTGGTTCCATTGAATCGTTACACCATGCTCTTTACAGGCCAAAAAAATCCTTACCAATATTAATTCCATTGTTAGATGCCACTAAGAAATCGTGGGACACGTTGTAAAACTCAACCAACAAGGACAATTCTTTGTCACCAGACATGCCCCTGTGGCATAATGCCTCACTAAGCACCTTTAACAAATTTACAGGAGGGGGCTTCTGGGCAAGGGCTGGAGTCAAGCAACTGCAACATATAACACAAGAGGGTAATTTTAAAACTCTAGAGCAGTTCCAACAAACTCCGGAATTGTCAGATCTGTCGGTGTATAGATACCTGCAACTGCAACATTTATACCACATGCAATTTCACATCACCCCACCCAAAATACAACTAGTAACTGTAGAAACTATAATAAGCCCACCAGAGAAACAGAAACTAGTATCCAAAACATACACGCACATTGCATCGCAAAAATATGACCCCAGACCCAGGGTCAAGCTTAAGTGGGAAAGTAGTGGAGTTCACTTAGATCCTGATGATTGGGAAGAATTAGAAGACAGCCTCTATCTTCCTCTTATCAGTACAAGAGACAGGCTCATTCAATTTAAAATTATACATCAAACATACTTGACACCAAAAAAACTACACCTTATGGGCCGCCTAGAGCATTCCAGATGTCCCCGCTGCACCTCCCTGGATGCGGATTTCATACATCTTATATGGTATTGTCCTGTTATACAGCAATTTTGGAGAAACATAATGCAGTTTTTAGCCGATGAATTTACTCTACCACAAGTATTAAACCCAGCTACCTGCCTACTGGGCGTAACGGATGCTCTGGTACCCAGAATCCACTCAAGATTATTAATGAGAGCGCTTTTGTTCTATGCCAGGAAAACAGTAGCCCTACATTGGATGGGACCAACTCTGCCTACACTTAAAAAATGGATTAATCTTATTAATTCCCAGCTGGAACTTTATAAGTTAACGTATATTGCCAGAGGTTGTCCGCAGAAATTCGATAAAATATGGTCTCCTTGGTTGGATTCACCTGCAACAACGACTAAATAAGTCTACTGAGAATTGTCTTTATATCCTATCATGTCTACCTTCTTCTTCCTTCCTTCTTTACTTCCTCCCTTCCTTCTTGTTGTTTATGAAAACTCAATAAAAAGTTACTATTAAAAAAAAAATAAATAGGCTGTGGAAAATAAAAAAATATATTAGAAACATTGTTTATTTTGCACAGCCTATCTATTTACCCAGTTTTTATTTTTACACTGATCTGTTCCTTTAAATTCAAATTTGTGAGTTTTGACCAAATAAAATTTGAAAATTCAAATTTAACATTCGAACCTTAGTAAATCAGCCCCTAAGGCTGCATTTATTAATCAGTATCCCAGAATTGACATATGTTTTATCTATAAATACTGTTATTGTTGTTAAATTCACAAGAACATTTATTTTTAAGCAGTCTTCTTCCTATTCAAAGGTAATGCCTGTGTGTATTTCTAAACCTTACAAATTGTGCAGAAGGCTATTTAATAAAAACAAATATATTGTAGAACATGCTGAACACAGTGGCAGTATCAACAAACCGATACCCGTTGGGAAACAAGTTATAAAACATGGATTAAAAAATAAAAGCCATTACTACATTAGTGATGTGAAGGAAGAGATGCACAGTCCAAAATGCAGCAGATCAAGTATCCTTGCACTTATTATTTATGCCAGCACTATCCAAAATTAAACGCCATTTCCACTAAAGTTTCAGTTTTACCTGCAAGGAAATCATGTCAAAAACAAACAAGGCTAAATTAAAACTAGTACCTCTGGGTATTTTGTGACCATTGTGAATGTACTGTACTATAAACATATGTCATTGCTGAAATACAACGTCCTGTTTTTATCTCTACTGTTAAGGTTCAATTTAATCATTTGACAATGACACACGGACCATTGCAAATTGGATTAAACTACTAGTTTTGAAAAACATTTGTGTATTGTTAATAGATGACTGAACTAGGAAAGAACTAATACAGACAAATACAAGAGGTCCTCAGCACTAAACCCATTATCAATATATTTCAGACATTGAGACTTTAACCCATATATGTTATAGACGTAACCCATAGCAAACAATGAATTGTTTACTTTTAAACAAGTGACCAGTAAATGCTACCTGCTGATTGGTTGCTATGGGTTACTGCTCCTGGGCAAACATAGTGCCTTTTATTACATAATCCCCTTTGTGCCTTAAGATACCAAAATACGCCCTCCCCTTTAAACAAAACAATATTTTATTATTTTATTATAAGGGGAGAGCATATTTTGGTATCTTAAGGCACAAAAAATATCTCAATGTCTTAATATATTGATAAAGGGTTGCACACAGAGGACCTCTTGTATTTTGTGTATAATTATAATTTTGTGGTCACAACCTCATTGCAACCCCCGTTTAATGGTTTAAAAATTATTGTTGAACACTTTCCCTTGTTTATTAGGAAGGAGCTAATGTTAGGGCTAATCTTTCATTGTATGTAAAATATCTACACATATTTATTGATAAAAAGTTTCAATTGTTTTCTATATTCATCACATATATACCGTCCCCATTTTTATGGCTTTCTAGTGGAGGCGTTGGAAGGATTGGTTTCTGCTCTAACTTAACTTCATCTACAAATTGGTAGCCCTGTTCAGATGCCTCATATATCTAATCTCACCTAACTCTTTCTTTTCACTTATGCCGTAGGACATTTTCTGCTTACTTAATTCAAAAAAGCTTAACATTAGGTAAATCTGTGCTTTTATTTGTTGTTGAACAGTATAGTTCTGCTACGGCTTTGGAACAGTTTCACTTGAGAAATCAATTCAAATCCTAGGAGGTTATTTACTAAACTCCGAATTTTTTTGGTCGTAGATTTCATTGGGAAAACATAATTTTTTCGTGGGAAAAAAAACCTCATGTAGAAGTCAATGGCAGATGTTCCTTTTACAATTGGAAGATATCATGATCTGCGCCAGGTTTCATACAAAAATCAGAACAATTTGTAGTTTTTCGGGCAATAATCAAAAAAGTTTTCAGGTGTCAAATTGGGTGCTCATCAGAATAGTTGCAGACATAAAAATTGTCGCGTGACAAAATTATTGCGACACCCATTGACTTTAATGCATTTGGACAAAATAGTTGCGTGTATAAAAATTGTCACGGGCATCAAAATTGATGAGCAGAAAAATAATTGCGACGCCTATTGACTTCAATGCATTTCGTGAATTTTTCACTGTTTCACGAATTTCACAGAAAAATTACGAATTTTTCTGCAAAGCAAAATGGGACAAATTCGGGGATTAGGGATGGGCGAAATTTTTCGCCTTGTTTCGCCTTAAAAATGATGCCCATAGACTTGTATGGCATTGTGCGTCAAACAATTTTGCCGCGTGACAAGTTTTTTTTGACGCCCATAGACTTTAATGGGCGTCAGCGACATTTCGACAGTGGCGAATTTTTGGTGAAAAGAAATAGGTCAAATTCTCCCATCCCTAATCTTAGCTAAAAGTAGCAGCTACTGCTACTTTTAGCCAGTACATTGGCAAAGCAAGTGCATTTTGTTAAATTTCACAATTTACCTTCTCTTATATCTAATTTACACCACAGTTACATTGGTCTTTTAGATCTCATCAGACCTATCAGGGAAAAATCTGGCAGTAAAAATCCCCTTGCCCACTGACATCCATTTCCACTTTTGTGAATGACAAACATGCTGTGTATGGCAAACCAGCAACACTGGAATATGAGTTTCAAAATAACCACTGGCCTTTGCATGAAAGGAAACCTGCGGTCAGCAGACATGCATGCCATGGGTCTAAAGGAAAATGCTAGAAGAAGCTTGACACCTTAGTTTAAAACATTCCTTAAGTAATGGAAAGTAAAATAACCCAAAGATCCTACTTACATTGGTAACCAGGTCTGGAAAGGGTCATCTTTTTTATATAAGACAGCACACTACAGTAGAAAGTGTTTTATGCAAGTTCAGCTGCTGAGAAACTTCAAAGTAACAGTAATATCATCCTCTTAAAACACATAAATGAATTTCTAATCTGGCAATGGCTTGTCAAAGACTTTTCCCAAATAGGTTTTTCTGTCTCAGGCCTGATAAGAAATAAGGTTAAGTGGGGACCATTTGGATTCAAGAGGTTGAGACTATTGCACAGGTTTTTTTTTAAAAACGTATCTTCTGCCATTTCTGTAGCAGGTATAAAAGGTATAAAACAGTAAGATAAAGGAAGGCAAATAATGCAGCAATAAGGCAAAATATACCCTGTTAATACAATTAGTTTATATTGCATGTCTTATTTGATATGCTTCTCAAAAGTCAGAGTCAATATTGGCCCTCCTCTGTTGTGGAGGTAAATAAACCTGTTGATACTGGCCTTCATTCAGCAACCCCCAATCATGAATACTCCAAGGGGGTTATTTTTTTCACATATTTTACCAGAAACTAACTCAACCTAACCCCCCTACACAAAATTCACTAATAATTAAACTTGGAAAAATCATATTTTAAAAAAAACCTAGAAAATGTTGTGTTTTTGTGAAAATCTAATTTTTCAAATTAATAGGCTGAAAAACCTTAAATACTATTGACTATGAAGATTTTCATTCATCCAGGTCATGTTATATCTAGTATAGGTCAATCTAAAAACAACTGGACTTGCTGAGTAATCAATGAAGACGTTTCACTACTGCTCGGATGAGTAGTGAAACGTCTTCATCGATTACTCAGCAAGTCCAGTTGTTTTTAGATTGACCTATACTAGATACTTAAATACTATTATCGAGTTTTGGAGAGAAAACCAGTGTCAAGTTTTTAACCTTCAATTCGTGAAGGTTAAAAACATCTTCAAATGGATAAAGGGACAGCTGCCATTGACTTTTACATGAATTCGACTCTATCAGATGGCAGGGGCGATCCTGGCCCCTCTGCCGCCTGAGGCAGCAGCAGTTGCTGCTGCCCCCCTCCCCCGGAAATTAGCTCTTAAAGTACGAGGAGCAGCATTTTTGCTGCCCCTGGTACCTAGTGGGGCGCTGCCGCCTGAGGCGACAGCCTCAACTTGCCTCATTGGCGAAGCACCCTTGTCAGATGGAATATTTTTGGATTCAGACTTTTAGCAAATTCAGGGCACAATAAATCTCGAAAAATTCAAGTTTTATTTCCTCTAAAAATGTCAGGGTTTTTTTGTGAAAAAAACTTTAATTTACAGAGAAAAAATAGAGTTTTTATAAAAACAACCCCCAAATGTTTCTTAATCTAACTTATGAAATTTGTTTCTCATCCTGACCCCCAACCTCTCTCTAGTCATCATGGATAATCAATAGGAGTACAAAGCTAAAGTAATTCTTTACTGTCTCTAAGTTCCGGTTTCTATTAGTGGTTCCCTAAGCCTGGTAAGTTATGGGTTTTTGAGTAAAAGCATTATTCTAGAACAGGAAAGGAACTAGGGGCAGAAGAGGCACCTGCCTAGGGCACGATGATGGGGGGCACTTGGCAGGTATCTGTTAAAGGGTCTTCTGCCTACCCCTAGCCCGAGTTCACTCCCCTCTGCCGCTCACCCCTCCCCTCTGTCGTTCCCACCTCCATCACTTCCCCCTCCCTCCCCTCTTTTACTCACTCTGCCCTCCCCTCTGCTGTTCTTCCCTCTGCCACTCTCCCCTCCCCTCCTCCCTGCCACTTTCCCCTCTGGTACGGCGCATGCATGTGTACGTTCGCGCACAGAGTGAAAGTAATGTTTAAGTTGATTCAATTCTGGCTTTTTGCTGGTATGTAGGTCTCTGCATCTAGTGAGTTCCAGAGTGGGGTTTATCTTGTTTTATATGACTTTAGCCTGCTGAAGGATACCAAGTCACTCCCTACCCTTAACCCTGAATTTTTTCCAGCACTTTTTATTTCTAAACCTTGGTCTGTCCTGACTACTGCTACTCTTTTGTCTGTATGTAGCTCTGAAATTTTACACACGCATAAGGTAACATCCAATACTGTGCCTCCTGCAGCCAATGAATTCTGAGGGGTTTAACCCATATAAAACCTCTCCCTGTCATCTTGTGAATGCAACCAGGGGTCACACCCTTCTGATATAATTTTTTATTATTCTTATTATTTTATGTTTTCTTCTTTCTGTATATTGTCTTTGTTTTACCTTTTTGAAAAAGAAAAACCAAATAAAGAATATGTAAAAAAAAAAAAACACAAAAAAAAACAAACCTCTCCCTGTAGATAAAAACGTACGAAAGAAAATCTTGAAAGGAGAGAGCTACTAAATGGTTACAAAATGGCTCAGTCAAATGGAAAGGTGGTGGTTATTGAAGAACAAATGCAAGGGGGACTGATCCAAAACCTGTACTTATTGTACAGATTTCTGCCAGAGGTATTATAATTTGACTTAATTCATTTGCAGTAATCTCACTATAGTGTTCCCATTAAAAAATATAATACAAAAGTGAATCCCATGTGATATTGATGGAGAGTATCATTTAAGTTTTTCCAATAGAAGTGTTTTTGCAGTCAAGAGATCCTTACATCTATTCTTAGCTGTATCTTCTGTCAAGATAAAGCTGAACATACCAAATGTAAGATCAAAAGTGTTAAAATCCCTAAAGAAGTACTTAGATAGGCTCTTTAACTTTCTGAGGGTTAGTTTATGATGCTAACTTCTTATTCTTACATGTAATTTATCTTAATGGTAAATGAAAAAGTACTATAAATTGCTTGGTTACATCCATTTTTGCTTCCAAGAAACAAAGTGGAAAATAGTCATTCACTGCATTTATCTTGCCTTCTCTTTCTAATACACATTTTAATAATAAAGATATTTCTGATAAAGTCACCTTGACAACAAACCAATTACAACACTCAATTCCATTGCTCAGAATACATTTTATGAAATTCAACACACACTTTACCTGCTATATGTGCACAAAGTACTTTTTCAGTGAGAAGTTTTATTTCATACAACACACTGCACATTGGTGAAAATAATAACATTTTCAGTCTTTTTTTCCATTGGCGTCCATCAGGTGGCGACTGGTGACGTTTCTGTTTGGTTGTCCATAAGCTGTTGCTATATGATTAGATTATTTCTTGAGTGACCTCACATTGGACATGTTTTTGCAACAGTTGTTATAATTGTTCTGGAAGTGTCAGTGTGTAAAACTTATGGCTGTAGTTGAAATTATAACCGAAGAAGAAGTGATGGAGTTTCATGGAGAAAAGTGAAGAAGAAGAGAAGACACCTCAAATATTGCTAAAATTTGCTAAATACACACAGTCTGAATCCAGGCAATCAGGATTAACTATTTTGGATTACAGCACTTTCCCTCCTAGATTTTTTCCCCTATAGAACCCCCTGCTTGGTGCTCATTTAAATGGAACTCAAATTACACTAGATTTTCACCGTATGGGAGAAAAAAGAATCACGTTTTATAAATATGCCCCATAATATGTGCAGATTAAATTGTTTAATGAAATAATCAAGGCTGTTGTTAAGAAGACCCTATAAGTAATATGCAAGTAATTACATGCAGTAATAGACACTTAATGCAAATTAAATGACCTCAACTGGAATGCTGATAGTTCATATTAAAGCCAAAAATCTTCTGCAACATTGTTTACATTATTGCCCCCGATTTATTCCAGACAGCAACACATCTAGAGCTTTGTGGCATGTGTCAGCTGCTTGTTTTCACATATGCTGAATACCATTCAAATGTGGCTGTAGGCAACAGAAAAGATTAGTGTTTGAATATATACTCCAAGTCAGTAGTCAGTAAACAGTCATTTCAAATACCAATATGTTCTATAAAAGAAACACCAACATGCCAAACACATTAAATCCTATTCAGCCCTAGCTTGAAAATAATCACTTGCATGCTTCTTTACTGATCATATATTTATTCTGCTACAGGGTACAGTAATTCTCCACAGCTTTACATACTCTAAATATTCACAGGCTTGGAAATGAAATCTTGGTAAGCTATTAAAAAAATGACAGATGTCACAATCTTTGGTAAAGTTAATGCAGCATTTTAGACCAGTTCAACAGTGGCTAATGTTCTAGCAAATAGAGAAATGTGTTACAATATAATTTTAACTACTTTGAAACACTTTAATGTATCAGTAGTTTAGTGATACATATAGCAATGCAGGTAGACGATGAATAGACTCCATTATAATGAAATAATTTTAAAAATTATTTCCTTTTTTTCTATAATAATATAAGAGTAGCTAGTATTTTATCCTTATTGGAGGCAAACCAATCTTATTGGGTTTATTTAATGTTTAACTTATTCTTTAGTAGACAGAGTATGGAGATCCAAATTATGGAAAGACATCATCTGAAAAACAGGTCCAATACTTGTATATTCTGTAAAGACATATTTTATGTTGATGACATCTTAGTCCTTAAATGTATCCATCTGATTGTAAAAAAAATGTTTTAAAGGCCATCCAGCTTTTAAAACAGGGTAATATTTATAGGTGTATGTTTAGGGGAAGTGCACCATGGTCCGAATATTCAGTCACACTGTTTGCTGGGGGACTTGATTTTAAATGCACTACAACCTTAGAATGCTAATTGATAATGTAGGAAAGGAATTATTTATTGGTGTATGTACATTGGCTAAGGCTTAAAAGTTCCCTGCTTTCTCACCAGAGCTTCTGAGTTAAAGGTAAGTGGGCTATTGTCTTGCTACTCAGTCACACTGGTTGCCAGGGGACTTGATTTTAAATGCACTACAAACTTAGAATAAAAATGGATAGTGTAGGACGTACAATGGGGGGGGGCCTTGACATGGCACGTGAGTTTACTACGTGGTAGTAACCCTTAATTTTTTGTAATAATTATTCTTAAAGGCAAACAGTGAGCTGGCAATCTTTCTTCTTCTTCTTTTTGGGTTTATAATGTTTAAGTTATTCTTTAGTAAACAGAGTATGGAGTTGCAAATTACAGATAGCCGAAAAACAGGTCCCATACCTGTACATTCTGGAATGACATATTTTATGTGGATGACATCTTAGTCCTTAAATGTATCCAACTGATAATAAAAAAATATTTGTCCGTCCAGTGTCATTCCATGTTGTTTTAGACTTTATAGAAGAGGAGTGCAATGGGAATGCTCTACTCATACATTCCAATGTAATTATCCTACCGCACACCTGTAGTTCACCAATCCTGCAAGCTGGTGAAGGGTGGGTGTTCCCCCCCGAAACGTTGATGTTTGGTGGCTGAATAAAAGGGGATAATCCCCAACTGCACTAATCGGTGTGTGTGCGGATCCGTTTCTTTTACACATTGGCTACTCATACATTCAACTGTACATGTTAATGTATCGCTGTGATTAAAATCCTTTCAAAATTCCAGATTTCAGAACATATTAGACAGGCTGCATGGGATTGCCTTGTGTAGCATCAGAATCTATCAAAGAACTGCTGAGATAACTCGTACAAATAAAATCTTGTTGTGCACATTTTTTTATGTTGGTACACAGAAAAGGCCCAAATGGAAGTCTTATCAAAATGGAAGTTTAGATTTATAAATTAGGCAATGCACAAGATACTATTCCACAGTATACACAGCAGTATGGTCCTTTCTCCAGCAAGCCCCCAAATTAAAAACAGTCCTACTAAGTGGGAAGTGCTTGCACAAAAGCTTCTGACATTATGCTAAATGTCACGTCATTGAGAGCATGAGGACACTCAAAAAAAATGGAGGCAGACCCAGAGCAAAAACCAATAACACCCAGGTCAATGAAAGGCCAGCTCCAAAAAAACGGAAATAATAATAGTAGCAAATCATGAACAAAACTACAGTTTTAGGCATACATAGCCTATTAAACACATTTAGCATTCTATGCAAAAAACAAGATATATATATATATATATATATATATATATATATATATATATATATATATATATATATATATATATCAATAAATAATATCAATTTATGTTTCAAAGACCATGCTAGAGTAAATGTCAGATCTATAAACACATCAATAACATTATTTTTACTTCTTATCCCTAGTGACAAAAATGTCATTTTTTTGTAAATTATAAACATTTATTATTCTTTTCTAGCATTATTTCATGACTAAAAGATGTGAAAAGTGAAGAGACCAAAATCTTCTACTGTGAATACAAAAAGAAAGAAAGAAAAAGTCAGATTTATCAAACACTTCACAAAATCTTTTCTCTTTGAGTTTACAGAGCACATAAGAACAAGGGCAAGAAGTACTATTAGCAAGATTTGCACCTTGCGCTATTCCTTAATTGAGTGCTGTTTGCATTAGTATAGTTGTGTGCATTGTACTTAAAGGGATATTGTCATGATTTTTATAGTATAGTTTTTATTTCTAAATTACATTGGTTACACTGCTTTTGTGGCTTTCTTACAAACCACCTTTGTGCTTATCCAACTGTGATTGGAGTTTACTTTTTAACACCACATTCAGTCAGTGCAGAAACATCTCCAGCAGAACAGAATACATTACTTACTCTGTTAATGTCTGATTTTGTGCCACAATTCCTATAATTACTTTAGATACAGTCCACTAAAATACACTGAGCATGTGCTGTATCTTAGGTACCAGAAAATAGGCTGACCAAGAACAAAATATCTTTAAAGGGCATGTAACATCTAAAATAGAATAAGGCTAGAAATGCTGTATTTTGTATACTAAAGATAAACATGAATTTATTGCACCACAAGCCTAATCAAACAAATAATTTATGCTTTCAGAGATGGCTCCAGGGGGTCACCATCTTGTAACTTTGTTAAACATCTTTGCAAGACTAAGACTGTGCACATGCTCAGTGTGGTCTGGGCTGCTTAGAGATCGTCACAAACAAAGCTGCTTGAGTTCTGAATGGCTGGGAAGTAAGGCGGGGGCTCCCCCTGCTGTTCATAAGTATGATTGTTTCCCTGCTCAGCAGTTAGGGACCATCTGACAATTCCTATCCACAGCAGTAAATGAAGGGAGAATTTCACTGCATACAGTCATGTTTCTTATAAAAACGGTACACATTTTTTAATCAAAGTATATTCGAGATAGGTTTCTTTTTCATTAAAGAAAGTAAACATGGGATTTTATTTTTTTTACCTTTACATGCCCTTTAATGTGATAGGGTTCCTGCCCCTCTGGA
Source organism: Xenopus laevis (assembly GCF_017654675.1). Lineage (NCBI taxonomy): Eukaryota > Metazoa > Chordata > Amphibia > Anura > Pipidae > Xenopus > Xenopus laevis. The sequence goes on from NC_054372.1 coordinate 44,969,129, forward strand.
CTGGTATAGTTAGTCCATTGTATAACAGTGTTTATTTCATGTTTTTTAACCCATATGTAAAAAGTGTAGGCCCTCTCTTGGTATGTGTTCTAAACCCCATCATGGAACTGCCAATTTTGAACTTTAATGTATTTCTCTTGCTATTAATATATGCTGATTGTAAAACCTTCTTTACACCAGTTGTCCTACTGCACCTTAATCTTACTGTGGGCGTATAGTCCTTTGGTAATTTGTACCGTTATGTTCTTTGCTGGTCTTTTATCCCTTATACTGTATATCTATTGTAGCCTGGGGCCAGAAACAGAATGAATCCTTTATATTTTATTGAATCATGCATTTGAAAGTTAACTGAAGCAAGTTGGGACTTTTCGGCTTTTACTTGATGCAGCAGAAAACCTGAATATAATTCAATAAAAAGCATATAGTAGTCTACTTATCATAGTAGCTTTGTGTTTTATCTTGTAGGGCTGATATCAAATCCACCTACAGAATTTTTTTCATTTTGGATTGTACCACAAATCTCTATCTCACTCAACCAAGTACATTGAAAAATGTGTGCTGCACGTTTTACTATAGGGCTCATCTACGTCCCCATGTGCATTTTAAAGTGTAATCTCCACAATGCAGCATTTTTTACTAGAATTTCAGCATCATTGTGCTCACAAAGGGGTGATATGCTTGTCGCTATTGCCCCTAGCCTACTGCAATAAGTTCAGATTTGCAAATGGTGTAAATCAGTCCCAATTGCTTGGCATTTCCAGGGTTTGCAGTGCAAGTGACGTATGTACTTGACTTTTTGGGTGCTAATTTGCTCTGCCTTTTGACACTGGGTACAAATTCAACCCATGAGCTACAGCCTAGTCAGGAGGTAGAGCTAAGTTTACCCTGCATCAATAGACGCAGCAGCGCTTGATTTAGAATGGAAGGCAGGAAGGACTTCAATGTTACAGAAGTGCAAGGAGTAAGTACCTTTAATAAAAATGGTTTTACATGCAACTGACAGCGAGGAATTTGTGGGGTCCCTAAATGAGCCCTTATGTTTCTTTTCCCTGTTCTGCAGTTCAATGAGGTCCTCCACCCAAAAACCCAATTTTTTACATAGTGAAAGAATATGTTGTTCTAAGCAGCCTTCCAATACACATTAATTGCACATTCCAATGGTTTTAAAGTTATTTGAAAATGTTATTACAATTGAAAGCAGTATCTGCCTGGCTGTTTTGAGAAAACATGTTGCAGGGCAGTCGATCGAAAAATCTAGATAAGATCTGACTCCTGTGACATTGTTTTAAAAGCCAGATCCAGAGAACAGTTGCAGTTACATTTAAAAATACCTTTAAAACCATTGGCATTTGTTTATGTTAGTGGAAAATTCTGAAAATTATATTTGCTTTCATTGCAAAAAAATAACAATCATTTTTTGGTTAGAGATCCCTTCAATGTACAAGCTGCCTCGTTCTGCATTCTACACAGAGAGAAATTATTTTCTAGACACAGCTATTGTTCTATTAGAAATATGTTTTCTAGTAGCTAACAGTGACAGGTGAGCTGGGCTTAAAAATGTGTCAAACAATAAATATCTTTGAAACATGTCAAACTTATAGTTTTGCCCCCAATATATTTACTGCATGACTTTTGACTCTTGTATTCTTGTAATGTATTTGTATCCAAATTATGTTACTGGAACAAAACTGTAAAACAATTAGAAACCAACATTTTGAAAGTCTAGTTAAAATCTTTCTTTACAAGACTTTATATTCCGTCCATGCATCCTCTTGTATATATGTGACCTTTCTGTGATAATGCAGTACTTGTAATATGAACCTAAAAATATCTCCATATAATGACAAGGTCATCGTCATCGCAATTTGAATTTCTTGGTTTATTTATAACGTGTATCTCTCTCTAGCCTTTTAAATATAGAGCACCTGTCTTACAATCACTTGGCTACACCATCTTACTTCAACACATATTAATATAGCTAGGAATTAATTTGCATAGCATTAAATCACTTTACTGCTCTGTATGGACTGCAAGGATTCTTTACTGCTGAGATGCATATTTATTCGTTTTACAATGTGGTGGCTGATCATTACAATGTACTTATTGAATAATAACTCTTACAATGTACAGCTTTATAAGAATATGCAACAACTTAAAATTGAATTAATACCATTGTTACGAATATTGTATTTGCATGCTCCCCTAGTCTGCAATGCTCAACTACACTGCTATCTGGGGTTGGGGGGTTAGATGTGAGTGAAAGAACACACACCTGCAGCCCATCAATGAGAATAAAACTAATTTTTATTCTAAAAAGCTAAAATAGCGTGTCCTAATGCGTTTCGTATTGAGAGATACGTAATCATAGGCACATTTTCAATCAAACCGTTACACAGAAATTTAAAACCCACAAATGGATGTGACTAGCTTAGATTACAGCAGGGATGGGAGGAGGGAGGGGGAGAGGAGCAAACTGAGCATGCTCAAGCCCTGCCCTGGAGGTTTCAGCTGAAAACAGGAAGTCTAATACAGAAACCCATGAGTACACAATAGAAGGAAAGAAATGCTGTGTTTCTTTTGACAGAGGAGCAGCATTACTTTGAGGGTTTACTGGTGTATTTATATAGACTTACTTAATTTTAGCCTTTCCTTCTCCTTTAAGTACCTTGTGTAACAAGAGGCAATACTGCATTTTGCTGCATTTTTCTCCAGCTCACAACATAAGACTTCAGATAATATAAGAAGTCCGAGGAACATAGGCACCTTACCAGGAACACTGCTTGTTAAGAGCAGACTCATAAGAAAGGAAGATGGTGCCATACTGCTTGAGCACTGCAACCTCTAGCCATTTCTGGAGGTGCCTTAGTAACATGAGCCAATATAACTTCTGTGTCTCCACAGAAGATTCAGGGTCACCCATACAAGCTTAAAATATTAAACAGCAATAGCAACGTGGCCAAAAGGCACACCTGCACCTTATCAGATAGTGACTAATTAGCTGGATGGAAACTCCAGCCAAAGCCCTGATAACTCTCATCTAAGGGACATAATTAGCTTATTAGCATGCAGACTTCCCAGTGCACTGAGCATTTTAAAAACACACAGTAGATACTGAAGAATCATACTCACCAGCTTCAGGCTGTTATAACTAGCCCATATGCATACCCATGGCCCTTTTGCAGAAGTTCTGTAAAGTTCTGTAAAGCCTCACGTAACTAAAAAGAAAAGGGGGAGCCCAAAAAGCTCACAGGTAACAATGTGGGAAGCCCGCAACTGTGTCTCTTCCCAAAAAGCACTAGATTGAATTTTGTGCCTTGCTGGGCATATAGCAGGGGGGCTATTGTAGCACAGGGCTAGGACCATGGGTTTGCCCACACCTGCACTTCTTCCCAATAAGCGATAATTTACAGATTATGTGTCTTGAGGCATCAGGTAAATTCTTCTCCATTACCTGGGAATCATCCCTCTGTCCACACAGAGGTAAAAAATAAACAAAAAATACAAAAGAAAAAACAAAAAGCTCACAGGTAACAATGTGGGAAGCCCACAACTGTGTCTCTTCCCAAAAAGCACTAAATTGAATCTTGTGCTTCACTGGGCATATAGCAGGGGGGCTATTTTAGCACAGGGCTAGGACCATGGGTATGCCCACACCTGCATTTCTTCCCAATAAGCGATAATTTACAGATTATGCATCTTGAGGCATTAGGTAAAATCTTCTCCATTACCTGGGAATCATCCCTCTGTGTCCACACAGAGGTAAAAAATAAACAAAAAATACAAAAGAAAAAACAAAAACTGTGTTTGATTTCTCTCAAAATTCACCAAAAAATAAAAAAATAAAGTGAGGAGGGAGATCCTACCTCCCTGTCCAGTAGGACAAAAAATAACTGTGGTGAGGAGGAGGTCATGTGGTCTTATTGGTCATGATTAATTTTGATTGGCTATGTTATAGGTCCTACTTCCAGGTCTGGGAGGGTCAATGCCCATGTGTACTGATATGGAGGGACGTAGAAGAAAAATATATATATAAGATAGTTTAAAATGTAATGCACTAACACTGTACCAGTATACAGTAAGTGATCTCCCTCCAGTATACACAAATCATCACTAAAGGTCATAGAAAGTAAGTAGATGAATATGGTTCTCTTCGGTTTTCCACTGATAACAGATGAGCCAATGCAAACCAAAACCTCTTGTCAATTACATTATTCAGACTTCCTCAGTCTAGAAGCCTGAAGACCAAAAAACGCCTGCTGGTTTAGACGGGTTGATCAGTGGACTGTCCCATTATACCATAGTGAGAGCTCTAATCATCTACTGACTTTGTATTGTTTTTGGTAATGAATTACATTCTATGACTAGGTGTTTGTCAAAATACAAGGGAAAGATTTATGATCATTTAAATGTAAGTCTACTAATAAACAAAATTCCCAAGTGCAAGACATTATGCAGGGGTTGTGAAAAAGAGAACAATAATGCACAGCGCAGTATTTGAGTATTTGTATTTATTTCACTCACTCCTTCTAACACAGTGTTTATTTATTCTAATAATAGTATTCAATAGGATATTCATCTAAAAGAAATGCTGAATATTTTAACTCAAACTTCAATTTCCATTCCTGCTCTGTTTATTGATGAATGGCTACAATACATTTCTGCCCATAATACAGCTTTTAAATTGTTCCCATCAAGGCACTTAGCTGCAATAATTTCATGTATTCATTTTTAAAGTATGCATTTTTAAAAGCACTGTATTAGAAATGGTCACATTATGGGGCATATTTATCAAAGGTCGAATTTCGAATTGAAAAAACTTTTTCTGAACTGAAATGAAGTCTAAGCTGTTTTTTTGGTCCAATAGGTCAGTGTTCGATTGAATAGGTTCGAATTCGGCCAAATCATATGAATCGAAGAAATAGCACATTTGATCGAATTCGATTCAACGTTTTTTCCAAAAAAACTTTGTTTTTTCAAAGTCCACCAATTGACTCCAAATAGGTTCTAGGAGGTCCCCCATAGGCTAAAACAGCAATTCGCCAGGTTTTAGATGGCGAATTGTCAAATATCTGCCTGTCCCTTTCTGTTCTCTGCTTTGCTGCATTTATCAAAGAAGCTTGCAAGGCATTATGGGAATTGGACTCGATCCACTTTGCCAGTTGTTAATTGGCTACAGATACGCTAATTCATTAAAATGCAAAGTTGCGTCTTGGCAGTCGAACGTTGGCATAGTTTCGCTAGTGTAAATTTCTCAGCACGACAATTTCATAGCGAACTTTCGCTGACGTTCTTTTCTGCCTAGCGAAATTAGTACACTTAGGGGCACATTTACTAAGGGTCGAATATCGAGGGTTAGTTAACCCTGATATTCGACCCTCGAAGTAAAATCCTTCGACTTCGAATATCGAAGTCGAAGGATTTACCGCAAATACTTTGATCGAACGATCGAAGGAAAAATCGTTCGATCGAACGATTAAATCCTTAGAATCGAACGATTCGAAGGATTTTAATCCATCGATCTAAGGATTTTCCTTCGATCAAAAAAAGCTTAGAAAACCTATGGGGAAGGTCCCCATAGGCTAACATTGTAGCTCGGTAGGTTTAAAGTGGCGAAATAGATAGTCAAAGTTTTCAACTATCGAATGGTCGATTTTTAGTTCGAATCGAAGTCAAAGTCGTAGTCGAAGGTCGTAGTAGGGTCGTAGTAGCTTATTCGATGGTCAAAGTAACCAAAAAAACCTTCGAAATTCGAAGTTCGAATCCTTCACTCGAGCTTAGTAAATGTGCCCCTTATACTTAGGTCAGTTTGAAAATACAATATGGATTCATGCAGCTTAGTTACCATTAAGTACAAGGTACTGTTTTATTATTACAGAGATACATAATAATTATTTGCTTTAACATGGACTCTGTGGGAGATGGCCTTCCTGCAATTCGGAGATTGCTGACCAATGCACTTTTTATGATATAGAAAGTTTGTACCAGATTTTTTTTATGTCTGAGCAAATCATCCCCACGGGATTATATCCTGGGTGCTGTTCCTTGAAAAACACATTTAGGGCAAGCATGATTATATTGTACTAATTCATTTAAAATATATTTTGAAGTTTTTGATAACGTCTGTTCTTTCTAGCTGTGTACTATATACAGAGCAGAAGAACTTTCACGTGGGGCAGATTTATCGAAGGTCAAGGTGAATTTTCGAATGAAAAAAATTCGAATTTCGAGCTATTTTTTGTGTACTTCGACTAGGGAATAGTCCAAATTCAATTTGAATTTGAAAAAAATTCAAAATTTCAAATATCGAAATTTATCATGTACTGTCTCTTTAAAAATTCGACTTCGACCATTTGCCATCTAAAACCTGCCAAATTGCTGTTTTAGCCTGTGGGAGACCTCCTAGAACCTATTTGGAGTCAATTGGTGGACTTTGAAAAATCAAGGTTTTTTTGGGAAAAACTTTGAATCGAATTCGATAGAATACTCTATTCCTTCGATTTGTACGATTCGATTTTACCCTAATACAGGCCTATTCAATCGAAAATGGACCTATTCGACCAAAAAAAACCTTAATTTTGGTTGGTTTTTTAAATTCGAAATTCGACACTTGATAAATATGCCCCATACTGTCCCTGTAAGACAGTCCACTGTAAGAATTCAAATTTGACTATTCGCCATCTAAAACCTAGCTAATTTGTGTTTTAGCCTATGGGGGACCTCCTACAATCAATTTGGAGTAGTTTGGTGGACTTTAAAAGAATTTGCAGCTCGATCCTATTCACCCGTTTTTAAAAAATTTGATTTTATTTTTAATAAGTTTCAATTGGTAATTTTTTTTTCGAATTTCGAGTTTATGGGAGTTGATGGGAGTTTTTAGAAACTCCCATAAACTCGAACTTCGACCCTTGATAAATCTGCCCTAAGTGTGGTAAAGGAATAAGTCTATAATATTATTATTCTATATTTATAATACATATGGCGGGTTTGAAATTGGTCGTTAACGGAAAAATCATTAGCAATTCATTCGCAGTGCGTTTGCTCCAAAAGTTTACGGCACTTTCAAGAAGGTGTTAAAGGTTCGCAATTTCCAATTAAGATTCACAATGCAATAAAAGCCTAATGAAGAATATTGCATTGGGACATGTGATTTTTTATATGCAAATTTCTTCTCTTTGCAAATTTTATTACATTTCCCCATAAGGGTTCTATTGTTTAGAGCACTGTAAGCAGGTCTCAGCTGAATAAAACAGTAATGCTCATGATAATCAGATAATAATCAGATCAGTATGGGATCCATAACCTGTTATCCAGAAAGCTCCGCATTAGGGAATGTTCATCTCCTATAGACTCCATTATAATCAAAAAATCCAGATTTTTTAAATTGATTTCCCTTTTCTCTGTAATAATAAAACAGTAACTTGCACTTGATCCCAACTAAAATATAATAAATCCTTATTATAGGCAAAACCAGACTATTGGGTTTAATTAATGTTTGCATGCTTTTCTAGTATCTAGAAGGTATGAAGATCCACATTAGGGAAAATCCCAGGTCCCAAGCATTCTGAATAACAGGTCCCATACCTGCATACTAATTGTAAGCAAGAACGCTGAATTTAAAAAATCATATAATTTTAAGAACAGCTATGAAACCCACACAACATTTTTAAGCCTGGGTTAAACAGCATTATAAAAAAGTCAAGCAGAGTAATAAAACCTTACCTTTAATTAATGATAGTTAAATTGTGATATTGTAATCTTACTGCCATGCTGAAAACGTCTATTCAGTGTTAACTCAACTATTATCCAGAATTTTAGTAGTCAATTAACTAATGTAAAATTAATTTTAAACAAGCAAAAATGTATGTATTATGTTACTTTTATTTCATGAACTTATCTTCATAGTTAAAGGGTATGTAAAGGAAAGAAATAAAATCCCATTTTTACTTTCTTTAATGAAAAAGAAACCTATCTCCAATATACTTTAATTAAAAAATGTGTAGCATTTTTATAAGAAACCTGACTGTATGCAGTGAAATTCCCCCTTCATTTACTGCTGTGGATAGGAATTGTCAGATGGTCCCTAACTGCTGAGCAGGGAAACAATCATACTTATGAACAGCAGGGGGAGCCCTCCCCGCCTTACTTACCAGCCATGCAGAACTCAAGCAGCTTTGTTTATGACGATCCCTAAGCAGCCCAGACCACACTGAGCATGTGCACAGTCTTAGTCTTGCAAAGATGTTTAACAAAGTTACAAGATGGTGACCCCCTGTAGCCAACTTTGAAAGCATAAATTATTTGTTTGATTAGGCTTGTGGTACAGTAAATTCATATTTATATTTAGTATACAAAATACAGCATTTCTAGCCTTATTCCATTTTAGACTTTACATGCCCTTTAAATGTATTTTAACTTTATTTTGGGGGCTGAGCTTTCCCTTAAAATATACTGGGTAACTATATGAATGTTGCATCTCTAGCTGCAGCTATAGAATTTTTTTTTTTCTTATGCTGATTTCTAATTGTGCAAGGAACAAGAATGTGTTAGGTGGATATGTAGGCAATAGAAAAAAAAAATATTCTAAAGTAAAAGACCAAGAGACTAGGGGGCAAATTCACTAAGCGCCGAAGCGCCGAACGCTAGCGTTAATTCGCTAGCGTTTGGCATTTTCCTTACTGCGCAAATTCACTAACGAACGCTGGCGTAGTTTCGCTAGTGTTACTTCGCACCCTTACACCTGGCGAAGTTTCGCTAGCGAAGTAACTACGCAAACTACGCGCAGTGTACTGAACGCTACATTTTATGCTAGACTTCCTTCGCCACCTCAGACCAGGCGAAGCGCAATAGAGTAGATAGCGATTGCTTCAAAAAAAGTCAAAATTTTTTCTAAGTCCCAAAAAACGCTGGCGTGTTTTCTACATTATGGGTGATAGGCTGAAAAAGATCGAAAAAATTTTTGGGGCTCCCCTCCTTCCCCCCTACATTTCCTGACTCATGGCAACTTACCTAGACAGTGGGCACATGTGTAGGGCAAAATAAATTTTTTATTTGATGTTTTGAAGGTTTTCTAGCCATTTGTAGTGCTGATACGTATTCCTCCATTGAAATTTGAATTTGGCGCCGTATGCAAATTAGCCTTCGCTAGCGTAACTTTGCTTCACTAAGCGAATCAACGCTGCGCAACTTCGCAGTCTTACGCTACCCCTGTGCGCAACTTCGGATTTTAGTGAATTTGCGGAGCGCTGGGGAAACTACGAATGTTAGTGAATTTGCCCCTAGCTGTGTATATGGGTACTAGATACTCTGGGGCAAATTCACTAAACGATGAAGCGCCTAACGCTAGCGTGAATGCGCCAGCATAGCGCATTTTCGTTAATTCGCCAATTCACTAACGGACGCTGGCGTAAATTCGCTAGTGTTACTTAGCACCCTTACGCCTGGTGAATTTGCGCAACGGACGTAACTACGCAAATTCACTGACGCGCGAATTATTCTGAATGCTGCCTTTTATGCCAGACTTCCTTCGCCACCTCAGACCAGGCGAAGTGTAATAGAGTAGATAGGGATTGCTTCAAAAAAAGTTAAAAAATTTTCGAAATCCCAAAAAACGCTGGCATTTTTTATGGGTGATAGGCTGAAAAAGATCGAAATTTTTTTTTGGGGCTACCCTCCTTCCCCCCTACATTTCCTAACTCATGGCACCTTAACTATACAGTGGGCACATGTGTAGGGCAAAATAAAAATTTTATTTGCTGTTTTGAAGGTTTTCCAGGCTTGTGTAGTGCTGCTACATATACCTCCATTGTAACTTCAATTTGGCGCCATATGCAAATTAACCATCGCAAGCGTAACTTTGCTTTGCTTGGCGAATTAACGCTAGCGCAACTTCGCAACCTTACGCTTCCCCTGAGCGCAACTTTGGATTTTAGTAAATTTGCGTAGCGCTGGCGAAAATACGCCTGTTGAAGTGCGGCGAAGTGCGGTGAAGCGCGGCGAAGCGGACGCTGGCGCAACAACGAATCTTAGTGAATGTCCCACTTTGTGACCCAAATCAGTACACTGCATGCATGGAAAGCAAACTGGAGCATGGAAGAATAACAAATGTCTGATTTGTCATAGGCTGTTTACTATGGAAAGCAGCACAGAAGCTCTGAGGCTTTAGTTGATAATTTTTAAATGAAATGATGAGAAAATAAAATAAATAATTGACACTCGTTTACCTTAACAAAAGTTCCATCTCCATTGTTTCTTTACATACTGTAGTACCAACAAGCTGCTTAGAACTTTACAAAAATGTATTCATGGACTTCTTCAGTGTTAGTGATACACAGGGCCGCCATTAGAAATCACGGGGCCCCGTACAACAAAATTTTTGGGGCCCCCTGGGCCCCGCCCACACTGACGACCAAGCTCCGCCCCATATCCCGCCCACATCGCAGTTAAAAGACCACACAGACATCAGCGCTAAAAAAGTAACCCCCCCCCCACACAAGTTGTAAAAAGCTATTGATGGTCAGGGCCCCCTTATAAAAAAAATTGGGGCCCCAAAAAAAAAAATTAAAATTTTTTTTTTTTAAAAAAACATTGGTGGCAGGGGCCCCCTGTTAAAAAAAACTTGGGGCCCCAACAAAAAAAAATGTAAAAAAAACGAAAAAATAAACAAACATTGGTGGCAGGGGCCCCCTTCTAAGTTAAAAACAAATTGGGGCCCCAAAAAAAAATGTGAAAAAAAATAAATTTTTTTTTGAAAAAAAAAAAAAACATTGGCGGCAGGGGCCCCCTTATAAGTTAAAAACAAATTGGGGCCCCAAAAAAAAATTTGAAAAAAAAAATTTTTTTTTGAAAAAAAAAAAAAACATTGGCGGCAGGGGCCCCCTTATAAGTTAAAAACAAATTGGGGCCCCAAAAAAAAATTTGGAGAAAAAAAAATTTTTTTGAAAAAAAAAAAAATGGTGGCAGGGGCCCCCTTACAAGTTAAAAACAAATTGGGGCCCCAAAAAAATTTTTAAAAAAAAATAATTTTTTTTTGAAAAAAAAAAAAAAACTGGTGGCAGGGGCCCCCTTACAAGTTAAAAAAATTTGGGGCCACCAAAAAGAAAATTAATTTTTTTTTTAAAAAAAAAACCCAAAAAAAAACAATGGTGGCAAGGGGCCCCTTACGAGTTAAAAAAAAAATTGGGGCCCCAAAAACAAAAGTTTTAAAAAAAAGATTGGTGGCAGGGGCCTATAGAATATTAAAATAATACATTGGTGGCCAGGGGATTAAAAAAAAAAAAAAACACAAACTGGTGTTCAGTAGAATTGAACTCATGGCTTCAGTACTTCAACTTCGCCTCCTTTCGTGACTTCGGGTCTTTTCACCGCTTCAGGACTTCGGCTTCGGCTGTTTTCGTGACTTCGGGTCTTTGCGCTGCTTCAGGACTTCGGCTTCGGCTGTTTTCGTGACTTCGGGTCTTTTCGGCGCTTCGTGACTTCGGGACTTCGGCTTTTTCCGTGACTTCGGGTCTTTTCGTCGCATCGGCTTCGGCTTTTCGGCACTTCCGCATTCGGCACTGAAGAGGCAAGACGTACGGCTCGGGCGCTCGTAAGGGGGGCCCGGATCTTCAAAAAAATGCAGCGCTGCCGGGCCCCCCTTCATGCCCGGGCCCGGTACGCTTGTCCCCCCTGTCCCCCCCTGATGGCGGCCCTGGTGATACAGAAAGGTGATACAGTGGCTAAATGGAAATGAACACAACCGGCAAATAATTTGTGGGGAAAGGTGGTTAATTTATTTCAAGGAGCGAGTTAAGTTTTAATGCACTATTGCTTGTGCTAAAAAGGCTTGTTTATATTTTACTAGAGCATTTGATACTATTCATAAACTGGTGCAGAAAATTAGGGCTCTTCCATTATAACACAACATTCATTTTTGGTCCTGAGATATCAATAGGGTATCATAAGCATTATTTCTAGATCAAGTTCTTTTTTAATTATCTTATTGCACATGCACTAAATACAGTCAATTTGAACTGTGGGTGAAGGGCAGATTCACAGGTTTGCAGTTACTTGCATAATATTAGGGTCTTTATTTTAATTTAAGTTTAATATCTTCAATAACTGTTACGGTTTTTTTTTTCAATCCGAGCATATTAGATATGTCTTGTCTAACCAAGTGCTTTTCTCCAAAAAAAAAAAAAAATATATATATATATATATATATATATATATATATATATATATTCATAACAAAAATATAAAATATTTTTAAGTACAAATATTAGCTAAGACAAAACCCATCAGTGGGTTTCTTTATTTTAAGAGCAGTTCATTATAAAAATCCACCAAGGGTCAGTGATTTATTGGTAGGGTTCCAAAATGCCTTTTTTAGAATTATAACATGTCAAAGCATTGTGGAGCAGCTGATCTAGGGAGCATTATCATTGTTATGTCCCCTTTTCTGAGTGAATTGGTTACTTGACTGCTGTGATTTTTGGTTGTCCTACTATGTACCCATAGTTTAAGTTTCTAACTTACTTTTTAGTCACATTTTTTTTGAGCAGACAGCATAAAAATCTTTTTTAAAAAAAACAGCCAAAACAGATTTTATACATTTTATACATGAAGTGCATGTTTTATTACTTGCGTTCAAGGAAATAAATTGAATCAACTGGCAATAAATTTTACTGTTATTTCTAGTAAAATCATGAATCAGCCACCCATTACCATTCAATTTATTCACAATTAAATGCAATGCAATATAGAAACAGCGGTACATACAATAAATCCATGACACTTTCACAGTTATTTAAGCTTGGAAAAAGGTTTTGATCATTTATATGAATCTATTTTTCTTATTAACCTACATTCCAATAAGTAATTGACATCATTAAGGATATTGTTAGATCAAACAGTTAGGGGCCGATTCATCAATAGTCGAATATCGAGGGTTAATTAACCCTCGATATTCGACTGGGAACTAAAATCGTTCGACTTCGAATATCGAAGTCGAACGATTTTGCGCAAATCCTGCGATCGAACGATTCGAAGGATTTGAATCCAACGATCGAAGGAAAATCCTCCGATCAAAAAATCACAGGCAAGCCTATGGGGACCTTCCCCATAGGCTAACATTGACTTCGGTAGGTTTTATCTACCGAAGTAGGTGGTCGAAGTATTTTTTAAAGAGACAGTACTTCGACTATCGAATGGTCGAATAGTCGAACGATTTTTACTTCGAATCGTTCGAATCGTTCGAATTCGAACGAATTTAACCAATTCGATGGTCGAAGTACCCAAAAAATACTTCGAAATTCGAAGTTTTTTACATTCGAATTCTTCACTCGAATTTTGTAAATCTGCCCCTTAATGATATTTCACAGTGCAGAATAAATCCAATTGTTGTGCTGAAGCTTTATTTTTCAGAATACATTGATTCCCATCTGACTGTTAGATTTTATAAATTGTTCACACTAAAAATAGCTTGTGGAAATGATATTTCTTTTAAATTAAATATTTGAAGTATGTCAATTATGTAAGGTGTTAAATATTCTATCCTACTGAAGAGCCCCTCCAAGATATAGGGGCAGATTTATCAAGGGTCGAATTTAGAAGTTATGGAAGTTTTTTTTTTGTTTTCAAATATTTTATTGAAGTTTTACAATAAAACAAGCAGAATCAAAACGCAGCCTGTTAAAATGCAGACATGGATAGTTACTGTTGTAGGTTCTTGTGACAGAGTTGCCAAGTTCAATTCCTAAATAGGAGATTGTTTCATGTCTCCATTGAAATGGGTAGGTTTCCTTCAGTGCTTTTGTTTTGTCCCTGGGTATACACTTTGCATATCCTGGTTGGGCAGAATGGCTACAGTCAAAATGATGGCTTTACCCAAATTATTATACGTATTCAGAACACTACCAATAACTGCACCGAAATCCTTTCTAAGACAAGCACAAGCGACCCTGGACACATTTATCTGGGGAGGAAATAGACCAAGAATCAAGCGTAATATGATGCAGCGCCGACAACAGGAGGGAGGCTTTGGGGTACCTAACATAGAAAATTACTACAAGGCAGCTATTCTTGAACAACTAGCAATGTGGAACCTCCCCACAGGTCACAAACATTGGCTTGACATAGAACAGGAACAAGCACATCCTCTGACGCTCCAACAACTGATGTGGACTAAATCACCTATGCAACTAAGTAAAGATAAAACTCTGTACCATACCACAACAACAGCACTGAGAATATGGACTCAAATTAAATCCAATAACCAAATACATATCTTTCCAGCGAAACAAACACCACTCAGAACTATGGAAACCATGGTCCCAGATTTATCGGTTAAAAACTGGGAAAGCCTGGGCCTAAATTCACTGGCACATCTGTTTTCTAACAAAACTCTAAAATCGTTCACAGAACTGCAGACTGAATTCAACCTCCCGAGACAGGATCATTATAAATATCTCCAAATCAGGCACCTCCTAAACCCATACCAACATACTATTCATCGACAGCTTACACCCTTTGAGCAACTATGCTTCCGTGCTGCAGGCCAACAGAAAGGACTATCTAAAGTATATAAATTCATCTCAACGGATTTAACAGAGACTAAACCAGGTCATATCCAGAAATGGGAACAGGATCTTGGAATAACACACTCATTATCACAATGGATTCATGCAGCTAATGCAGCATTTAGGTACTCGAAATGCACCAACCACATAGAGAACCAGCGTAAAATTTTCTTTCGGTGGTACAAAACCCCCTCTATCCTCAACAAGATGTATCCGGACCCCTCAGCTAACTGTTGGAGGTGTAAAACAATTAAAGGAACTTTACTTCACATATGGTGGTCATGCCACATAATATCTCCCTTTTGGAAAGAAGTTTCACGACTGTTGCTTGAAACCACCACAACCCAAATTGTGCTTACGCCATCGCTAGCGCTGTTAAACCACGGACTACACGACTTTAACCCCGACGACAGAAAATTAATTTTCCACGTTCTCACCTCGGCTAGGCTGTTAATCCCAAGACTTTGGAAAAGCACTGAAATACCAGACAGGGAAAGCTTAATTAACCTCACGGACTCAAATCTTACCTATGAAAGACTCACAACAACAAGCGCTAAACAACTTACCAAAGACGCTATCACCTACCAAAAATGGCAGAGATGGAAAACCGAATACCGATTCTCTTCATCAACACCTCAACATCCGCCTAATGTACCAACTACTTCTTAAAGATTTATAGAACAGCAGCCCCACCGATAAGTGAACTGAGATTGATTAAGGAACATTACCCCCTCCCCTCTCCTTTCCCCCCCCTTTTGACTCTCTCCTCTTTCTTACCTGCTCCTTCTTCACTCTATGTCTTCTTTCAATTGTTGATTTATTGTGAAAAACATCAATAAAAAAGTTAAATAATAAAAAAAAAATGCAGACATGAAGACATATATAAACAAATGTCAGAAAAATCAGGGACATATCAATGGCAATAATTTAACAAAAAGATAAATAAATAAATCAAACAGTGATTGCAGACTGTATGGGAGTTTTTTTTGAACTCCCATTACAAGACCAACTGAAATTTATTAAAAAAAGTCAAAGTTTTTTTTCTTTGGGTGAATAGTCTGTATTCGATTGAATTTGAATCAAAGTAATAGTGCATTCGATCAAATTTGAAATAATGTTTTTCCCCAAAGAAACTTATAATAGGTTCTAGGTGGTCCTCTATAGGCTAAAACAGCAATTCGGCAGATTTTAGATGGTGAATGGTCAAAGTCAAATTTCTAAAGAGACAATACATGATAAATTTCGATATTCAAATTTACTATTTTTTTTTCGGATTCGAATTTTGACTATTCCCTAGTCGAAGTACACAAAAATTAGCTTGAAATTAGAATTTTTTTAAATTCAAATTTTCACTTCAACCTTTGATAAATATGCCCCATAGAGGCCGATTTATCAAAATATGAGATATTAGAGTTTACCACCCACTGTGGAATTTTAAGAAGCAAATAAATCAAATGTTGGACTCTACCTTTCACCCTCTGCCAAATACGCTTCTAAAAATTCCCCAGGAATGAAATTGGGTGAAATTTTCTGTAGTAAATTCTAATCTCGCAATTTGATACATTTACAACTAAGTCTACTATAGACTTCACAAACTTGTTTTTTATGACATCACCATTTTAATATAATGGCTCCCGAAATGCCTTTGATCAGGTTGTTAGTCCAGTATGGAAGAAGTTGGATAGCACTGTCCTAAATAATAAGGAAAATATTTATAATCACAACAAAAATATACCTATAACAGTAACAATATGCCTAAAACTGCAACAATTAGGAGGGGAATCTTCAATAGCAACTACTATACCTTTTTAGAACCGCTTGAATCTTACTTGAACAATTATGAGACAAAGGAAAATATTTATAAGATACTTGAATTAGAAAAAAAATCCCCATCTTGCCACAAACAGAATTCTGCCGTGACTAAAAAGAGCTATTCTTTTTATGGAGTTGCAGCCAACAGGAAAAAAAATATGAATTACTGTATAATCTGTTTGCCTCTATTGAGACTGGAAAAATACAGCAATCCATGGGTTGCTGTGATAAAGTTATTTATTCAGATATGCAATGTGTAATACAGACATTATAAATTCAATCCTCTATTTTTCATTTCAACAACTGGTCAAAGCACACCTTACTTTATAAAACGTATCCATGATATAAGAATGACATGGCACTCACTGGGCTGTATACTGTGATATTGTATTATGACAGCTAGTGCTATATAAATGTTTAACTACCGACACATCAATAAACAATTTGTGACAGCGCTAATACAGCTGTGTTATACCTTGTAGTATAGTAGATCATTATCAACAGACAGACAAGCCAGATATATTTAGAAAGATAGATAGATAGATAGATAGATAGATGATAGATAGATAGACTGCTTGTTACTTATATATAATGCTGTGTACAGCTGGAATTCAAATAATTATATTGTCACCTTTATCATGATGTCCTGGAATTAATCTGTTCAATCTCCTCTACCCAATCCAAACATATTCTTTTCATGATATAGCTGCTTCCATGGCTGTTCCATACTTTCTTTCCTTCAAGGGTTTGGATTTTAAAGGAACAATCACTCATTTAGGGGCAGATTTATCAAGGGTTTGTAAAAACTCCCATCAATTCCCATTAATTTAAAATAAAAAAAAACGACCAATAGAAATTTATTTAAAAAAATATTTTTTTAAAAAACGGGTTAATAGGGTTGATCTTCAAGCAGGAATCGAATTCTATTGAATTTTTTAAAAAAAAGTCCACCAAACAACTCCAAATTGATTGTAGGAAGTCCCCCATAGGCTAAAACACCAATTTGGCCGGTTTTAAATGACGAATAGTCGGATTTGAATTCTTAAAGGGACAGTACATGATAAATTTCAAAATTCGAATTTCAAATTTTTTTTAAACTCCAATGGGATTTGGACTATTCCCTGGTCAAATTACACTAAAATAATCTTGAAATTTAAATTTAAGAATTCAAATTTTCAAGTCGACCCTTGATAAATCTGCCCCTTAGTGTATATAAATGTGTGGTGAATCAGTTATGTCTACCAGTTCTCTCCTGAAAAGGGGATTGGTGTATGAGAAGTTATACGCTACATTTGAAACCATAATAACGTTTTCAGAACTGTCCCTTGGGTAAGAGAAATGATACATCTTTGACCATGAAACTGCAAACGTAATAGGCTCTGGAAGCACAATATCACATTATAGATATAGAGAAAGTTTTGCTTATCTCATATAGCAATTGTGCTCCTCAAACCGCAACTTCAAAACAACAGAAAGTAATTGTCAGTCCCCATTCCTGTACCCTAGGCTGATCTGCTTTTTAAGGAACAATGTAAAGATATGTAGTGATAGGCGAATTTGTCCTGCTTTGTTTCCCCAAAAAATTTGTGATTTTTCTTGCGAAATTCAAGAAACGGCGAAAAATTTGCGAAACTTGAAAAGTCAATGGGCGTCCGAATAATGTTGACGCGTGACAGTTTTGACGCGAAAAAAGTGAAATGGATAAATTTACATATAAGTAGATAAAGATCTGGACATTGACCTAAGGCAAGGATCCCATTCACCTTTTGAACACTTGAGCAACATTCAGAAAAAGTTGGGGAGCAACACATGCATGAAAAATGTACTTTGGGTGCCAAATAAGTGCTGTGACTGACCATTTGGTAGCTCCTATGTGGATTGTCAACCTACATTGAGGCTCTGTTTGACAGTGCACCTGGTCTTTATTCAACCAAAACTTGCCTCCAAGTCTGTAATTCAAAAATAAGCTCCTGCTTTGAGGCCACTGGGAGCAACATCCAAGGCTTGGAGAGGCACATGTTGCTCACAAGCTACTGGTTGGGGATCACTGACCTAAAGTCTTGTTATGATTCTTATTATTTATTCCCTTTGATGATCTTTGCACATAGATTCTGGGGGCATCCACTTCCTCAAGCTAATTCATTCCAGTTGTCACACTATTCAACAAGGCTACATAATACACTACACATTATTATTTTAGTCAGGAAGGAAAAGGTATCATATGTTTTATGTCAGATTTGCTTCATAATAAACAGATAAAACTGAAGAAAAAGGAACCATCCATTAAAAAAACCCTCTGTCTGGATTTTGAAAAAAAAATGACATATCCCAAAGCTTCATTTTTTGTATGCTAGGAAAATTGTATTTATATCACTGTATAATCTATCATCTTGTCTTATTGTCATACGTCAATGGGAAAAACAAATTATATGTCACTTGTCTCCTTTTTAAATGCCTTTGTAATCATTGTTTTGGAAAGACAATATCAAAAAGCTGTCTGCATTGTGAAGAAACTAAAAAATACTTATCTAAAAAATATCTTATCTTGACGGATACAATAAGTTACTTTTGTCCAATAGCATAAACGACATATCACTCAGGAATGTCAATCCCTAGGAGGGGACAAATTTAATGTATGATGTCAATTAATATCCCTTTTAATTTCTTGGTAATTGCCAGAAAAATGTTGTAGCCCAACATTGACCAAAGATTTAAGGGGTTATTTACTAAGCTCCGAATACCCGAAATCCGAAAAATTCTTGATTTTTTTTATAAAATCGGACTTTCAAAAAAATCACAATTTTTTTGGAAATTTATTAAACTCGAGGGCTAAAAAGCCAGAGTATAAAAACACGGCATCTTAAACCTGTCGCGGTTGCATAAAAGTCAATGGGAACAGTCCCATTGATTTTTTGTTGTGTCGGGGGTTTCGGGCAATTCCACAATGTTTTTGGAGCTTTCGGGTGAAAACCTGCGAAAAATTCAGAGATTTCGGGCAAAATTCACGAAAATATCGTGAAAATCTGAGCTTTTCCCGCAAAGCAAATTTTCAGGAAAATGTAATAATAAATAAGCGTTAAAAACCCAAGCGGGTTAGATCGGAGTTTGTAGCAGCCGATATTGAGATAAATTCGGACCTTGATAAATAACCCCCTTAATGTTCCCCTCTATTATGTTCAGTATTTATCACCAAAGCAACAACAGTTGGAGGAAGAAGGGTTAGCTTGTGATTAGTCTACTTCTTACTGGGACATAACCCCAAATTCAATAGTAGTTAAGGAACCAGTAGCACCCCAAACCAGATGCATTTACTAAGAGTAAAGAGTGTTGCTTGTGTATTGTGCACTGGTTATCTTAATGACTATACCTCACATTAGTTGTCTAATGTGTCCAAGCTCTCATGGACAGCTGTGCCTTATTATTTGAATTTTTAATTATGTATTATCATGGGATACTTAAGGGCCTATTTATAAAACCTCAAATTTTTCTGGTCTAGTTTTTAATGAGGATTTTTTTTTCAAGATTTATTATGCTCCAAAGCTGCTAAAACTACAAATCTGAAAATACGCATATATACAGTGCAATTGCGCCTGATTAGTTTCAAAACTCACGTGCAATTGTGCAAATTTTGTGCATGTGAAGCTGTATCCTTACATTAGATACAGCTTCACATCATGGCTGCAATCGTGCTGGATCTGTAGGGGAAATGCAGCATGGTGAATTATGTCCAAAATTGCACTTTACACACTGCACTTGTGGTAATAAATGATATGTTGATATGTTAAACTGCAGAAGTCTACACTGGGGCCCATTTGCAAATGCTCAACAAATGTACCCCACTGCAGTAACCATTACCAACCAATCAGCAAATAGCTTTGATCAGTTTGCTGCACAAAAGATAAAGCAAAACTGGGACAATGGGTTACTAGGGAGATCCAGTGTCAGTGTTCTGGGCAAATAGTAATAACTAGGTAAGAGAGTAATGCAGGATGAGAAATGAAAATTACAGCTACCCATACATTTCCTGCACCCATTGGTCTGTTTATCTTGTATACACAGAAAATTGGTCTCTGTCTACCTACTGGCAAAGGCAAATAAGGACAACTACTGTATGTATTTTATACACAAACCATAAAAAGAAAAAATGCAAAATTCTTCTAGTTTGCTATGTGCAGATTATATATGTTGAAATTAGATAAAAAGTAATCTTTCTCCTTATTTCAGCTTGTTTCTGCAAATCACACAAGTATTTATAGCTTTCCAACATCCCGAAGGTTGCAAATAATAATGGGAATGCCAGAAGTCTGTATATCATACCTGCTTTTTCTTTTTAAGAATGGATAGCCTCAGGTTTGATTTCGGTCATAAAACATTTTCGGGAGAATGTTACAGATGTTCATTAATATATGATATGCCTGAGATTTCTGTAGCTTTTGCAGGTTAATTAATTATGTACGCTATTAAAAAACAGTATTGCTGTTTGGCAACAACTATATGCCCTAGTACCTTTATACCATGCTAAATACAAAGCTAAAAATACAGGGATATTTAAGGAATGACAATGCAGCATCCGGACACCTGGAGTATAAACAGGCAGATATATGCAACGTTATTAATATTAAAGGGATTGTTTCCAAAATTGAGTACAATAGACCAAAGGTGCCTGCATTTATACTCCAAATCCACACTGCCAGTTTCATCATTTTATTGCGCACAATTCAAGGTGCAAAGTACAGGGTGACACTGAAGCAGAGGCATGCTGGAAATAACACCTGCCTCAAGGATGTGCTACCTCCATGGCTCCTTTTGCATGTTGAACCTACATATGTAACAGTAGCTTCTAATACTTGTACAATGTATGATAGGGATATGAGAAGTTGCCCAGTCACTAACCTAGGAGGCACACTTATACATTTAAAGTTTGAAGGGAAAAATTGAATATGAAATCGAACCAAAAAAACCCCTCAAAACTCATAAGACCAGGACCACAAAAACTTATATATATATATAACATTTATATATTATATATATATAACATTTTAACCTTTTAACAACCATTTGTATAACAAACTTTTAACCTTTCTCATATTATTCCCCCACCTGAGATAGGTTCCTGTTCCATTTCGCCCAAGCCCTAAACCGGGCTGCCTACCTTCCCATGAGGACCCAGGCCTACCAGGCTACTTCCACTCACTATGAAATACTCCCTTTTAACTTCCCCTGGGGGTCCTTGCAAAGGTACCCTCCGCAATTGCGACTAAATCCACCATTTAACAGGGAGGGAGGGCAGGATGCTGTGTCCTGCTTCCTCCACATTCTGGCGCAGAATGGTAAGTATTACCGCTGCTCCTGCCCTGATCACTTGCCCAGGATCCGCCATCCAATCAGAGCCCTGAAAGAGAAAAAAGGGGAGGGCGGGGACAGTTGCGCTCCTAGGCCCCGTCAAGACCCCGTTACCCCTATATGGGCCATGGGATCCCATTCTGAAATTGTCCATGCTTTGCAGAATTAACAAAAGCAATCATTTGAGTTTGCATACCAATAGCATACTTTTGCATTGAAAAGTCCTATTTTAAAACATACAAAAATTGCTGATTTGCACAATAATGAAGACTTACTATAAAGATTCAAAATATTTAGCATGTAATATACAAACAGTAATGTAGTTTTTACCCTTTAAACAACTACACACTCTGATAAAACGAACATTCTCCCGATAATGAAATTTTAATAAAAGCAGCTTATGCACATATATGCTGAACTACAACTGTATTATATATTAAAAAAATACTGAACATAAAAGCAGGAAGAGGAATAAAACATACAGTATATTGAAAATATAGAACTAAAGATCAATATGGCAAGCCAGCAAAAAGATTGGCTGTGATACAAATTCTTATTAACTATCTAATTTTTAATGTACATTAATTAGAATTTTTCCCCCACAAATGTTATCATCACACACACATCTACATAAAAATATCTGTTTTATTGTGTGGTGCATCAGATAACTTCATGGTTTATGTGATGGAATGGCTTATATCACAACTGGATTTTTTTAGGCTTTAGGCTGTTTTGTTAAAAAAACACACACACACACAAATATTTATGTTTGCATTGATCGTGCCTCTTCTTATAATAACAAAGGCATGCTTATACACTTTCTGGGAACAGTTTATTGTACAATGAATTATAATAGCTTAAAAGAAATGAATTCACTGAAGGTAGCATCACACAAATTAAGTATGAAAAACTGGCAAACTGGTAAAGGCAATCAAACATTGTGTTTGATCAGCAAATCACTTTTGGCACCTTTTTGAGTTGCTTTTAAGCCTCTCTATATCTTGCATTAAAATATTGCCGTATTCTGAATGCTAAATATGGCATTATAGGAACTGATATATAAACATATATTTCTAATACAAACAACCCCCACTGTTGGACACATTTTTTATAAAAAAAATACATTGACTGAGCATTAATTTATTGTCAGTTTCTAATATCTCTGCATCCCAATAGACCTCAGGCAATTTTTGTGTAAATGAAAGAGTTATGGGAATGTCTTATCACCAAGTAGTTAAAGCTTTTCTTCCTTTAAATAATTGAATTTCTTATCAATAGAAATAGTATCCCTACAAAAGAAATAGTAATTGAAAGAATTGTGTAATGTAGCTATTGTTTTTCATTTTAGACTCTTTATCATTAAGTAACAATATTTATAATAAATTATAATGCAGAGCTCTTGAAAAAACCTGCCTGTAAATGTGGAATCAGAGGAAAGATAGTAAAGAAAGATAGACAGTAGAACCACAACCCGTTCTATTTCTATAAAAATTTGTAGTAAGCTTTATCATTTAACAATGTTTTTTTTATTTCTCTTAGAGACAAAGCTTAATAGTAAAGGGAAAGACCACAGTAATTCTAGACAGCAGAGACAGAAAAAGGGGCAATATACAGGCCGGAATAGCATGATTGGTTGACGTGTGGCCACATCTTATCAAATCTGGAAGAAGAAAATAATTAATTCTTTACATAAGAAAATGTATTTAAATATTCATTGATTTGGATTTTATATTAACAACAGCTTCCCTTTTATGTGCAATCTTGCTATGAGTTACATATTAAATCTCAAATGAAAGCTTGAACGCGAGAGTTCCATGAAAAAACATATTTCATAGTATATCTCATGGAACTCAATAGAACTATTCTCATTCTCAACTAATTTAATCTGCCCCAAAGTCTGAAGTCCTCTGGCATAAACAGAATATGGGGAATAGAACTAATGTAAAAAGATTTCCCATTTTAGCACCACATTTTAATACATCTTCAGGAAAAAGTAAAGATTGCTAACATAAAACTAAGGTTTGACTACAATAGAAATTTGCCTTGTGTTTTTATTTTGTCCTGAAGTATGCTGTGTGATGTCAAAAAAAAGTGTGCTCCATTTGCACATTTAGCATACGTGAAAACCTAATGGTTCTATGTAATAGCATTAGGTTTGCACATTAAACATCTCTAAACCTGATTGAATTCTTCAGATAAAAAGGAAACAAGAAATATTACAGAAGCATACCTACTGTATTTTATCACACTCCAAATAGGTTCAAGATTGAACTGAACAATTCCTTTAAATATATATATATGTCATTTCTGTAAGATTCTTGAATATGCCACTTAATATGATATAAACTAAGGGGCACATTTACTAAGCTCAAGTGAAGGATTCGAATGAAAAAAAATTAGAATTTCGAAGTAATTTTTTGGGGCCTTCGACCATCGAATAGGCTACTACGATCTTCCACTTCAATTCGAACTATTCGAAGTAAAAATCGTTTGACTATTCGACCATTCTATAGTCGAAGTACTGTCTCTTTAAAAAATACTTTGACTACATACTTCGCCAGTTTAAACCTATTGAGGTTCAATGTTAGCCTATGGGAACCTTCCCCAGCACTTTTCTAAGTTTTTTATGATTGAATAAAAATCATTCGATCAATCGATTAAAATCGTTCAAATCGTTTGAATGATTTCTAATCGATATTCGAATTCGAAGGATTTTACTTCAAGGGTCGAATTCGAGGGTTTATTAACCCTTGAAATTTGATCCTTGATAAATCTGCTCCCAAGTATTCATTTTGGGGGTAATAGATTTCCGTAAATTCACAATTAAGGCATCATGTGAGCATAATGATCAAAATAGTGGAAATAGGGCATAGCATTGAATACACTTCTTTTTGGCCCTGTGATGACATACTTTATCAGTATGGTTAGTATGACAGTATTAAACTGACAAACCCTGTGAGTAAATAATGTTAATGTTGAAAAATGGCATTTCTGTGCCCAATGGGGCAGGAGAGGTACAGTATGTTAGAATGATTCTTCTAACTGATAGATCATGTAATTCTACCCTCCTGATCAAGACAAGTGCTTGTCTGACAGCTGTAACAAACGTGAGTGTTGATAAAAGAAGACATCTGAGTTTCCTGAGAGTAGGGAATTACTGCTTATTGAACATCACAGTAGGAATTACATCATAACTTCAAATCAATGGACAAAGGTTGATGTGGGAAAGAAACTGTTACGTTATTATTCCGAGGCTACGAGTCTCTTGTCTATTTTCATTAGAAGAAACCCCACTGACAGAAAACTTTTTTTAAGGATAACAGCGTAGAGTTTTGAGATACAATATTATTGATCATTTCAAAGCCTCATACATAATTGTAATCTTTGTAGTCAATGTATCACAGTTATTTTAAAGGCATAAGACTTTATTTAAGAAATAACCTGGGACTGCAAGGACTCTGCTCCCTACATACTAAGTTTGAGACTCTGTAGCCCAACTTTGTGCAGTTTAGGCTTCTTTGTCTAGTTAGCAAATTAATAAGAAGCAGTTCACGCAGACTGTCGTATTACAAGTCAATTTGGTGCTGGTCTTTATTTTTAATTCTTTGATTTCCTGTTTTAATTAAAAAATAATGTTCTCCATCATGTCCTTGAGGTCCTGTTATAAGTACAATGTAATTCTCCTACCGCACACCTGTAGTTCACCAATCCTGCAAGCTGGTGGTGCGTTCCTTCCGTTGACCCGGCCGGGTCCCTTAGCAACCAATGTGTAAAAGAAACGGATCCGCGCACACACCGATTAGTGCAGTCGGGGATTATCCCCTTTTATTCAGCCACCAAACATCAATGTTTCGGGGGGGAAACATCCTGATGAAGGGTGGGTGTTTCCCCCCCGAAACGTTGATGTTTGGTGGCTGAATAAAAGGGGATAATCCCCTACTGCACTAATCGGTGTGTGTGCGGATCTGTTTCTTTTACACCTGTTATAAGTACACCAGCCCAGAGCTTGGTGGTGGCATCTGTGAATCAGCGCACCTCTGGGATTCTATTGCCAACACACTCATAAATGCAGCATGTACACTAGGCACCAGCGATTTTCTTGTAAGATCAGAACATGACTTTGCCATGAAATTTAAATCTTTAAGGCCCACTGACACCAACTGGAACAAATTTTTGTTATGTCCCAATCCCCAGGCTGTGGTAGATCCTTCTGATCTGCACATTTTGGGAAGTTTATCAATATTTGTGACTGCATTTTTCAAAAGAAATGGGGGTGAAAAAACGTGTTTACAAATAAACACAAGTTGAAGTTTTTTAAAGTGAAATGATGATCAATTTATGATACAAAAGAATATTTTGTATAAAAAATGGCTAATTACTAACTGTTCCAGTAGTCAGAACAAGACAGAAATCATGAAAATATCTAATCAATGTATATTATCAAATTGCTTACTTTTTTTAAACTTTTTATGTACATGTATAATACATTTTTTAATTTTGCATGTAGTACATTGTTAAATATGATGTTAATTAACTCCTTTGTTGTAATGTTGTGTATTTCGGTAGTACAATATTTCAAAGCAAACTGTATGAGTGAGGGAAGTTAAGTAACATTGGCCAATCCAAGGTGAGAATGAAGTGGCTCTGGCTTTTTTAGTTAACAGAAATAATGTTGAATGCAGTTTGGCAATTAAGCTAATAATAAATAGTTTAATACGCACTATTAAGTGAGATAAGGTAGAACTGAGAAAGAAACCTCAGGCAATTCTTTTCACATTAGAGCTGTAATACTGGTCAGTGGAGAATAAGCCCAAATGGAAAGCTGTACTGCTAAAGGCATCTCTTTAGACTGTTACTGTGACAAGCTCATTACAATGTGTAACAAATTGTGTCTCCTACATCCTAGATATACCCACTGTATTTGTATCATTAGATCCCTAGGCGCTGTCTGCAGACACAGAAAGTGTGGATGACTCTATTTATTTCCAATGCTGTCTGGATAATCCTAGAAACTTCAGTAGATCAACAGTTTGCAAACATATAAAGATACAGAGAAGATAACGCACATAAAGATGCCATTTATATTATGTATTGGAGACAACAGAATCTAAGATATGGAGGATGAAACATGTCTCAACTTGTTATGCTACTCCACAGCTATATTTCAAGATATATATATATACACATATACATAAAGATATATATATATAAAATATATGAGAGAGAGAGAGAGAGAGAGAGAGAGAGAGAGAGAGAGAGAGAGAGAGAGAGAGAGGGAGAGAGAGAGAGAGATAACTTAAGGATGTGATATGTAAGAATATCAGGGTGATAAAAAATATTAGCATTGATAATTTTCTGCATTGCTTTACAGAGTAGGGGCTACAAATACAGGGCATAACAGTTTACATTTACAAACATTTCAAAAGAACAGATGCACATAGTTACATCTGCATATTGTTAGAAGATAATAGTCTAAGGGTCCTTTCACAAGAGCTTGCAATCTAAACAGGAGAGGGTAACCAGTGAGGTTGTAAAGTTACTGTTGGTTAATATACAGTAGTACTTGAAGGTGCATAGTGAAACATTAAGAAACAGTAGTAAGTGTGCATGCAAGTAAAGGATAAGGGGTTTAGGGGGTGGTCAAGTTGCTGAGGGCTTAAGTTAAGTTAAGTAAGAGCTTGAACGAAAAGGTTTTCTATGTGATTATTTGAAATTTTTCAAGGTTCTGGGAATGTCTAAAGGAATAGGGCAAAGAGTTCCAGAGGATTGGTATAGCTCAAGAATAGTCCTGGATGTGGGAGTAAGAAGTAATAATAAGTGAGGACAGATGGAAGTCATGAGCAGAACGAGGGTTACATCTCAAATGTATTACTAGGTTATTAGAGAGGTAAAATATGGTGGCACAACATTGTTATGTTCTTTGCAAGTGAGTACAAGAATTTTTAAATTAATTCTGTGTATGACATAAAAAACAAACTTTGGAGCAATAATATACATACAGTACAAAGGGGCAACTTTGCTAATTCACAACTATTCACTAATTCACTTAAATGAGAAGTTGCGTTCTGGACGCCAAACGTTGGTGACTTTTCGATAGCTTTACTTCGGCAGTGAGAGTGTTTCAAAGTGAAATGACACTATCGATCACTTAGCTGCTAAACTTCGTTAGTCCTCTTATGCTTAGGTCAGTTTGAATATGGCAGATACATTAAAGTCGTATGGACGTCTTTATTAGAGATGTTGTTGCAAATGTGGCCACTTTTTATTACAAATATTCAAGGAACCTGAATAAAGACAAAAAAGACCATCTAATGCCCTACACATGAGCCCACCCTAAAACAAATGACTAGGGAAAAATGTTAAAGGGCACCTATCACAGCCAAAATCAAACACTTATTAACAATCTGACCAGTACAAGCTAAACATGTTTAATCAAACCACATATATAGTTTTTTGAAAAAACTGCAGGTTTTAAAAAAATCCCTTACTTTGTCAAATGGGTTCTTTCACTGAGGGAGGCCATATTGAGACTATAACAGAGACTATAATATGCATATTTCAGGAGCATGCTCAGAATGCCTTGTTTAATTAAACTCCTCCACTAGAAGTATCAGGATATTTCCCTATCTTGTCCCCTGCTGGTAAAGTCATTATGCAAATGAAGGGCACACTCTAACTTCCAGCAGGTGGCAGCACTACTGAACAGCAGCTAACACAGAGGTTTGGCTGATTTGAAAATAGCTTAGAAGGGTTGATAAGCAACAAGGAATTTCAACTGAGCATGTTCGAGATTTCAGAGCTGCAGTTGGCTGGGATGATATAGGTAGGAGGAGCCAGTGAAATCCAAGATGCCTGCCTCAGCTAGAACTGCAGGAGAGATAAGGGAGATCTTGCAGAAGGTATAGTGAGCTGATGATTTACATTATACAAACAATTCTAACTGTTTTAAAAATCTGATTTCTTGAACTTTCACATAGTGTATTTACTTGGTAAATGATTTTGGTCATGATTGGTGCCCTTTAACACAAAAAAGGTTAATAGTTAGGAGTTTTGCAAGCAATCCTGCTTAAAAAAAGTCGTCAGCCTTTTTACAACTTTAATGCATTTCCAGCAGACAGGATATGATGTAACTGACATGAGATTGAGGAAGATCTAACTTCATTTTAGCAGTTCGCCTGTTCTGAGGAAACTATGACGAAATAAAATTCGCATCTTAGTGAATTTGCAGAGTTATGCCCGTTCGCTAGAGTGAAAAGTTGCCTGGCGAAAGAGTGCAAACGAACGCTAGCGACAGTCTCGTTTTCTAGCGAATTGTCCTCTACGCCTGTTAGTGAATTGGCGATGTCCCTTCGGATGGGATTTCTGGCGAATTGACGCTAGCGTTGGCCACTTTGTCCTTTTGTGAATCTACCCAAAGATTCTGCAGGGAGGATTTTTAACTATTAACTACCAAGTCATGGGAAAGCATGCGGCTTACAGCACAGAGGAGCAGATGTCACAAAAAATGTCATCTTACATTGTCTTCTGATCTTCTTCTGTCAGTTCTTTGATAGAAACTAGCAGAAAAGGATCCAAAGACAGGGAAAGATGGCGTCTTTGAACTCCACTACTCAACGCTTTTGTTTTTTGGCAGGTCTGCACACAGGGAAACTTTTAAACGGAATAGATTTGTTGGGAGGGAGCAAGTGGAGGGTGGCTGAGGATGGGCTAGGGTTTAGTTCTCCTTTAAGGAGGTATTTCATTAAGGTTTCCCTTTGTTTGTTGCAGTTACACGCACAACTGATTTTAACTTAAAGAATCACACAATAACTAAATAATGATTTCAGTCCTGTGAGCATCACTGCCCAACAAATGATACAATTCTCATACCATTGTCTTCAGTAAAATTTGACATTTACCAACACAGACAGTAATTAACACATTCTGTTTAGCAGGTACCCACATTATTCAGGAGTTGTGGGGAAAATGCTGCATTATAGGTTAAACAAACTTGGGGACTTGCATTTGTTTTGGTACTTTGCAGTTTACATTTGAATCTGTAAATGAACCTTACAGTTATATATTGTTTTGGAATATAGTAGGCATTAAGCATTTAGCCTTGAAACTAAAAATAAAAAAAATCAGCCTTTTAGATACGCTTGCTTTTAAAGTGACATTTTTGAAAGTACACGGCACTGCCAAATAAATGAAATAGCTGAAATTACATCTTATCTGCACTGTCAGGCACAGTAAAGTCTACAGTAAAGACTTTTTGTTGTGCAATCCCTGGTAATCGTACTCACCTCCAGTTGTGCTCAGAGCGTGACTATCAGCAAGACAGCAGTAATAGATTTCTAATTAGCCATTCACCTCTGTTTATCACTGCTTGAAACAGAATGCTGAAAACAACTTAATTTGCTGAGTGCTGAAATTTCTACATCTGCGCCATCAAAGAAAAAGAGCTGTTTATATTGTAATCTTCAAACTGGTAATGTCTAGGAACACATAATTTAACTACAACATTAATTTCATCAAACTAATGTTTCCAATGAAACAATATTTTCTTGTCACTATCCTTATCTGGATTATTTGTGTCTAAATGAAGTGTACGACAAGGTGGATGATGTCATTCTAGAATGATTTTTTTTTTCTTCTTAAAGGGCATGTAAAGTTTAAAATAGAATAAGGCTAGAAATGCTGTATTTTGTATACTAAATATAAACATGAACTTACTGCACCACAAGCCTAATCAAACAAATAATTTATGCTTTCAAAGTTGGCTACAGGGGGTCACCAGCTTGTAACTATGTTAAACATCTTTGCAAGACTAAGACTTTGCACATGCTCAGTGTGGTCTGGGCTGCTTAGGGATCGTCATAAACAAAGCTGCTTGAGTTCTGCATGGCTGGGAAGTAAGGCGGGGGCTCCCCCTGCTGTTCATAAGTATGATTGTTTCCCTGCTCAGCAGTTAGGGACCGTCTGACAATTCCTATCCACAGCAGTAAATGAAGGGAGAATTTCACTGCATACAGTCAGGTTTCTTATAAAAACGGTACACATTTTTTAATTAAAGTATATTGGAGATAGGTTTCTTATTCATTAAAGCAAGTAAAAATGGGATTTTATTTTTTTGCCTTTACATGCCCTTTAAGTATAATTAAGTTTATAAATACTTAGGGAATTCTCTACTGCTTCCAATACTGGTAAAATATAAATTCTAAAGAATAACTAAAGTATAATTATTGCTCAATTGCAATTGTTTATTCCCATCAGACAGTGTAGCACAAATTGTGTGAATGTGAGCTCTTTGCAGGGAGAGTGGGCATCTTGTTCAGAGAAAAATCAACCTGCAAGTAAGGTTTGCAGCTTTGAGCAAAGATTTGCACCAGGTCTTGTCTAGGGTGTTTCACCTTTAATTTAAATTTAAGTATGTTATAGAATAGCGAATTCCAATCAACTTTTCAGCTAGTCTTCATTATTTATTTGTATAGTTTTTTAATTATTTGTATTCTTCTTCTTTCCAGCTTTCAAATGGGGGTCATTGACACCATCGATAAATGTTATGTAAGGCAACAATGCAATGTATTGTCTTGTTACTTTTTACTACTCATCTTTCCATTCAGCTCCTCTCCTATTTATATTCCAGTCTCTTATTCAAATCAGTGCATGGTTGCTAGGGGAAAAAATAATCTTCTGATTATATGAAATAGTACACTACCCACAATAGTACATAGAGCGGTAGAAAGAAGGTGTTAATCCAGCAAGAGGGACAAGAGCAGAGTTCAGGATAGGTGCCAGTCTAGATTAAAGCTTCGCTAATAAATTTTGTGAATTAGTATTACCAAAGGACCGCTAGCGAAAAGTCACCAGCGCTCAGTGCCCAGTACTAAACTCTGCATGTTAGTGAATTGCCGTTGTCTGATGTCTGGTGAAGTGTTGCGCTGGGGACGCTAGCGAATTTTCCCCGGTTAGTAAATCTGCCCCATGCGATCTATTACCTTGAAAGCTTGGGATCTGAGTTTTTTTGGATGAGAAGAATTACTTTCTGTAATGTGGAGCACTGTGCTTAAAGGTTACTAAAAACATTTACAGTATGCATAAAAACACATAGCAGGATTGTTTTACCATTAGCATAATTATGCCAAAAAGCATCAAGTACACTACAGCATTACTACAGAGATACTAGTTGCCACCAGTCATTCCCTTCATGGGTTACTCCAACTGCTGCTTGTTGGTCTGATAACTCCATAAATGTTATTCTTAACTTACCCAAATCTGCCAAATACACTACCAACTATTGGTAGTAGATTGTTTCTCTAAAATGGCTCATTTTGTCCTACTGAAGAAGCACCCATCAGCTGCTCTTTGGATAAACTTTTTGTCAAAGAAATTTTCCGAATCAAGGCCTGGAACAGTTTTTCTACCAATTTAACTGGTACGAGCTTCTTCCATAGCCAGAGTTTGCCGTAATAAACCAATGTCATGAATACTTGAGTCACTATCCTTTTTCTGTATGGTCTCAACCCTCTGGTTCTACCATCTGAATTCTCCAAATTAAATGTATAAATGTCATAGACATGCTCCTGCCTTCCAGGCTGGAGATTCAGTGTGGCTGTCTACCATTAATATCCAACTTTAAGTACCCTCTCCTAAGTTATGTCCTCATTTAACTGGTTCTTTTTGAATCAAGGAACTTGTTAATCCTGTGTGTATCAAGCTGGACTTACTTCACAATATGAAAATATCCAACTCCTTTCATGTCGCCTAATTGAAACCTGTTATGAAGAATGCATTTTCTTCTGATTACTCCCCTCCTGCATCTGTTTTTGTTGACCCCCTGTCTGTGCCACATATTGGACCAAACTCTGCAGTGTCCAGTTTCTCTCTGTCAGTTCCCCAAACAGCATTGATGAAGACCTGTCTTGGCAGGACTCTCCTGCTCACAAAAGAGTACTATTGCAGTTTCCAGGGTTCCTGCTACAAAGATTGTGATACAAATGCAACAGTCAGAAAAAAAACATGTTTTCTGCCCTGAACATGGCAAAATGACATTAAAACACATCATGCCTACACAACAAAATATCAATTTGATGGCTTTACATCTTGTAGTTCCTACAGAAAATACAAAAGAATCTTTTTTATCTCTAAAATGTACATAACAGTACATAGGTACAAAATCTTTTTTAATTACTTCCTATTGTACAATCTTTTCAACATTAGTTTACTATTTGTTACATAGGGGCCCATTTATTAAGGGTCGAAGTGAATTTTCGAATTCGAAAACTTCAAAGTAATTTTTGGGTACTTCGACCATTGAATAGGCCAAAATTCGAATTGAAAAAAACTTTACAAATTAGACCATTCGAAAATCGAAGTACTGTCTCTTTAAGTAACTTCGACTTTGACACTTCGCCACCTTAAACCTGCTGAATTGCTGTTTAGCCTATGGGGGAACCTCCTATAACCTCTATGAGTTGTTGGCTAAGTTTTGAGAAATCGAAGAATTTTTTGTAAAATCGTACGATTAAATCGTACAAATCAAAGGATTCAAAGGATTTCACTGTGCGATCGAAAGATTTTAATTTTAAGGAAAAAACATTCGACTTCAACTGTCGTACTACACCTATTCGATGGTCGAATTTCAAAGTTGATAAATCTGCCCCTAAGTGTTAGGCACCGCAGCTCCGTGACGGAGCTTGTGCTGCCTTCCCCCGGGCTATTTAAGTTGCCGTGCATGCACAGTGATGCTGCACAGTTATACTTACGTCAACCCAGAAGTAGGTTCGGCTTCTCCGTGCTCCAGTCTCCCGTGTCTGATTCTCAGTAATTTTCATTGGTTCCCAACTTCAGCTCTTCTCCACAGCTCCCCAGCTTCGGTGGAACAGAGTATCAAGGCTTGACCCGGCGTGCTCTGTCACTGGCTTTTCTCATTTCCTGTCGGCTTTGTCTCTCAGAGGGTGCTCCCTGGCAAAAAATCCCCATTTCTTCTTTCTGCTCATGAGTGAGTTAAACAGTACTCAAGCCTGTATTATTTTCTGCCTGGACTCTAATATTGCTCCAGAAATATTCCATAGCACTGGTTAACCCCTTCAAGCTGTTACCAAGCGTATTTATTGTTTCTCATTTAAAGACTGTGATAAACTATTGCCAGTCCTTACCAGCTTAGTCAAGATGGTGTAGTTTAACCCTTGCTTACCTAAGTTGCCTGGTTTACCCTGCTAAAGAGTGTGCTGTTAACCCGTGCTTACTTATCTGGCCTGGCTTGGCTTATATTGTATGACTCAAATTGACTATATGCTAATCTGCCTGAGTGAGGAGTTTACACAGATGACTGGCCCCTAACTCTGGGACAGAATACTCACCCAAGTTACAACACTCCATGATTACTTGCCGCTGTAAGAATTGTCATTTCTGCCTAGCTGAGTGGAGTCATAGAAACATAGTAACACAGTAAGTTAGTTTTTTTTTTTTAACCTGCCTAACTGCCAGTTGTCATGCCATCTCTTGGGGGTTTATCCGGTGCAGGATCCATCCATCCGAGTACCTGTGGGAAGAGGTCACCATTAAGACCACGTAACTCTATCAGCAGCATTTCCCCACTACAGCTATACTTTCCTGGAATCTCCTGCCAGTCTTCTTCCAGCGTGCGGAACAGTCTGTCCTGGAGTACACAACGAATCTTCCTCTACGAGTACCTGATTATCAGAGACTCTCTCAGTTCTCAGATATATAAGTTTCCTTGCTGCTTCAATACAGGATTTACCATATGACTTTATTAAATACCTAACACTAAGATGAAGACGAGAAAACTGATCAATACCAAGAAAAATGTATGTATTATTAGTAGTGATGGGCGAATCTGACCCGTTTCAGATACAATTTGTGATTTTTTTTACACGTGTCAATTATTTTCACTCATTGGACTCAACACCTGGCAGGGTCGGACTGGGGGGCCCGGGACCCACTGCTGCTCTCCCAGGGCCCCCCTCTGGCCTCCCTTACTGAGCCGGAGCACTGACGAATTATTTATATCTTAGTTTGAATCAAGTACAAGGTACTGTTTCTACAAAGAAAAAGCAAATTGATTTTAAAAATTTGTATTATTTGGATAAAATGAAGTCTAAGGGATTTATATATGTAATTGAGAACTTTCTGGATAACGTCTTCCACAATAACGGATCCCAAACCTGTACTTGAAATGCCAGGGCCTATTTTAAATCTCAGTCTGTCCTGTCAGTCTGGACCTGAGTGGTAAATTGTATAAAACAAGTGATCATTAGAAACAATGATGGGAAAAAGGACAATGACTAATTACCTTCATTACAAGAGAAACAAGCATGTCACACAAGTAAACTAAATGATTTAAAGCAAAGCAGTTGAACATTTGTTAATAATGAGTTGGATGTTATATTCCACTTAACAGGACATGCATTTTGGTTGTATGTTAATAGCTCTTAAATTAAGATATACTTTAAGGGAAACCACCTTTGTGCCAATGAGAATTTATAGCTTACTATAGAAGCTTGTGTTAAGTAACTCAGAACAAAATCATGATAAAATATGACTGGAAAGCCAATTTCCAGCTGTCTTTTTATCCTACCTCTATTATTATTCTAGTAGTCTAGTTTCCACAGTAACACATCTTACATATGCATGCGTTACAGAATGGTTATACATTTACCACATGCAGCCTATGTTTAGATAAGGGCCCACAGCAAGTGTTTCATAAATCATGGCTTTTTTAGGAAGCCATAATGAATAGTAACACTATGGTTCATTCATGAGACACTGTAATCTAAATGATCTGACCTGTTATTATGAAAAATTGTTGTTGTTGTAAAGCAGTTCCAGAAAAAGCTGGTAGGTAAATTAATATCTCCATGCACTGTTCCATAATACCCATCTTAGGCCTAAGTGGATAATGGTGGCATTAAGATAACTCAAACAAGTGTACATTCTAATAAATGCAAGATGCAGGGATTCAAATAAGTCTGGAATCATCACACCATGTCTAGTTGGGTTTCCTAGAAGAGTCCCAAGTGTCATGTTCTGGACCTTGTACTCAAGAGAACACCACTAACTACTGGGATAAAAAACATAGGATATTTCTAAACTCATTATTAGTGATGGGCAAATATGTCCCGTTTTGCTTTGCAGAAAAAAAATTGCGAAACAACGAAAAATACACTAAGTCAATGGCCATCAAAATAATTTGGACGTGCGATAATTTTTACATGCGCAACTCTTTTGTCCAAATGCATTAAAGTGAATGGGCGTCAAAATTATTTTGACGCACAACAGTTTTTATATGAGCGACTTTTTTGTTGCAGCTATTTTTTTCGCCTGCAAATTTTTCCAGTAGTTTTGCAAAACAATTCTCAGGTAGCGAAATGCATAAATTCTCTACTAATCCATGCCTGGTGAATACATTGGCCCATCACTACTGATTATCTGTTGATTTGCTTAGGCTCCCACAGACTTTACAGTCCCTATTCTCTCCCTATGTCTCTCTGAGTCCTCAGTTTTCAAATACCAGGGATATTGCTACCTGTAACATCTTCTGGATACATGGCTGCAACAAGACAGTGGTTTACTGCTGAAACAGACTTGTAGAAAGTGTAACAGATAAACATCTACTATTTACCTACTTTTGGCCTACAGTTTTAATTACAAAAAAACAAGGTTTTTGTTATTTCTTTAGCTTAACAGATAGGGTTGCCACCCGGCCGGTATTTTACCAGCCTAGCTGGTAAAATATCTGCCAAGGCGGGGGCCGGTTTTACAAATTTACCGGCAATGTAGCTGCCGGTAAATTTGTAATACGCTTCAAAAGAGCCCACGGCCTGCCCCCAATCCCCTGGAACTTAACTTTTCTTTTGCTTCTTTTATTGTCCGTGGCACAGCGATGCCCCTTTTGACGTCACGGCCCGCCCCTTTGTGTCCCCGCCCCCCACCAGCCGGTAAAGAATTTTAGAAAAGATGGCAACCCTATTAACAGGTCAAACAGGGAAATTGAAGCTACTGCATGTTTGATCATGCAGTGAACTTTGAAAAAGGCTGTGTAAGGCCTGAAACATTGTTCTTTGCATGAGAGCTGAGCCAAGATACCAATAAAGGCTTTTTAATATTGATCTATTAATGGTGCTGTGACTTCACTTTTCTAGTATCCAAGTGAGTTGGAGTGGACAACTTTACACAAACACCTTGAAAGCTATAAGTGTTTGGTGAGTGCTGATTAATTGCATCACATGCAGTGAACTATGCAGGGATATCACATTGTGTATGTGTTTTCTTTAGGCACCAAAGCAGAATGCATTATGCCTCGGCCCTCCATTTCATAAACTGTCAAGCAATCAGCCAGTAACTAAAATCTGCGTCCTACAGGAGCCCCATGTGTCTGTTACCGCTATCATTTTGCCCTTGATTGTCTTTTATATATGATTAACAATAAACAGTTTGCTTTCTTTGACAACTTTTGTTCTTGTTCAAAAAAAAAAAGTAGCTGGAGTGCAACTGTGAAAGCAAATTAAATCTGGTCGTAGAAAGCAACCCACACTAAGCTAATTAATCTTTATATTTAAGTCATCTATAATTTGCACAAGAAATATTTTATTGCAATGTACAGAGAATAACAGACGTAACTTCCAATGAGATATTGCATAGTTAAGACTTAATGAGATTTGCCTTGTGATAGCTTGTAAACTTAAATACACTGTTATTCACTGATGGCAAATGCATACTTTTTTACTCAAGTAAAACCAAAAGCATATCTTTTTAATCAATTAAAGCAATTAATGCCCCAACGGGAATGTAGTAAAATAAGATATGTACTGATAGCATATGTTGCTATAAAGATGAATTATAAACTATTTGGTTGATGAAGACACAAAATACTAAGTTGCAGATTTGACGGATAGAATAAAAAAGTATTTATAACACAGAATGCTGATTTTTGTAGTTTTTTAACTCTGATCAATAACTAATTGTTGGAATTGTGTGTTATGATGGCTCTAGTAAACTGTTCACACTGCAAAAGATATGCTGGAGGTAAGCCTCTAATGGGGGAATGTAATATGTTTCATTAGCGCAAAAACCACTGCGAATATTAGCAACCATTTTTGCGTCCTTTTTGACCAATTGCAAGCCTTAACGACTGTCTCACAAAGTTTACGACCAAATGCCTTTTGCAAACATTTGCAGTGTAATAAAACTTCACAATTGCAAAGCATATTTTGCGGCAAAATATTTAACGAAGCTCTATAGCAGGTGTTAAAGCTAACCTTTGGTTAATGATATAATATTCGCCAACGAATGATTTTACATTGCAAGCAGCAATAAACAATTGCAAAAACACCATTTTAAACATCTCTTGCAATTTTTAATTGCATCATTATATGCCCCTACATATACAATATGATTAACTTTAAATATCACATGTGCCTTGGTACCACAAGTTGCAACACATTCAATCCAAACCATGTAGCATACATGCAATTATGTATAACGTCACAGACTTGACAGATCAAACCTAAACTGATGGTACAAAGTAAGGGGGAGCAGATCATATTGTAGCTGAAACATATGAGCTTCAGCTCTGATCCACCATCTGCCGATGCATACTTCCCAAGATCAGTTCAATCTGTCTCTGGCATTAATGCATTAGCCTGCTCTCCACACCCTGTATCTCCAAACAGGAAAAGCTGCAAACAATATGAAAACAAAATTATAGTCTTAGTTTTGGCGTAGAAGGCCCTTCAGATTAATAAGTATCTATAAGCAACATGCTTTGCAGAGACGTACAGTTAGGACTTCATTACAGGCCTCTTATTATAAAAGAGCCAGCATGAAACCCTATAGTGAAAAACTACACCTGGGGCCTGATTCCTCGTTAAATTATAATGGTCCCAGTGTTTACTACAAACCAAGGGAAGCCTATAGTTCAACTGGTCTTGTAAAACAGCTGGCTAGAGATGGATAAATTTCTAGGCAACCACTAATATCCATGTGTGCTCAGTTAGTTTTCTTCCTTCTAAGGGCCTTATTTCAGTCATTTCAAATAAGCCTACTTACAGACTGATTTCCATCCAGAAGCACTGTACAGCAACAGCATTGACAATATGCCTCTCTGTTTTATTTTGTTATTATTAATGATTATTAATGAAGCAAGTAAGTGGGTTAGGTACAGGATGCATGTATGGTTAGAGCAGTGATCCCCAACTAGTAGCTCATGAGCAACATGTTGCTCTCCAACCCCTTGGAGTGGCCTCTAAGCAGGTGATTATTTTTGAATACCTGTCTTGGAGGCAAGTTTTAGTTGCATAAAAAACAGGTGTACTGCCAAACAGAGCCTCAATGTAGGTTGATAATCCACAAAGGGGCTACCAAATAGCCAATCACAGCACTTATTTGGCACCCCAAGAACATTTTTCATGCATGTGTTGCATGCATGTGTTGCATTACATTTGTTCAAAATGTTGGGGATCCCTGGGTTAGAGTGTGGGTTTAAGAAAAGAGACCACTGCAGAACTCTACGATGGAGTGACACATAATCACAGCTATTTATCTCAGGCATGACCAACACTACCTCATCTTTAAAACCACACTTAATACATTTACCACTTAGTGAAGCTCATCCATTTCTAGCTATTTTTTTGCCTGTAGTCTAGTGTCCCAAACCCAGAACAAACCCCAAGACTCCTGCCTGTAGCCTGTCCATTTCTGAATATCATAGGAAACAGAGAATTTATTGAGTTTCCGCACTAATAATTTGCCCACAATTGGACATAATAATCCAGAGATTTGCCATCACTGGTGTGCTGCATTGGACAGGTGCTCACAGGAATTGTTGCTTCTGGTGATTGAGGAGACGGGTCGTGAGCTGAAGGCAGTGTGTGGTAAAATACTGCAATTTGAAACAACTAACTTAAATACTCTTTTAAGATGGATAAACAGATCAACTGGCTGAGTAAGCTACAAGAGCAAATTGTTAATATAGAAGTGATATACTGGCCTTTAATGTATATTAATGGAGGGAGGCTTGGAACGCAACAATA
Source organism: Xenopus laevis (assembly GCF_017654675.1). Classification (NCBI taxonomy): domain Eukaryota; kingdom Metazoa; phylum Chordata; class Amphibia; order Anura; family Pipidae; genus Xenopus; species Xenopus laevis. The sequence continues at coordinate 45,008,871 of NC_054372.1, forward strand.
CAGGATGATGACACAGCAAGTGAGGCTTGGGTATGTGTTAAGCAGTTCTGAATCGGAGGAAGAAATGGAGAAATGGAAAAGAATAACAGATACCAGCTTACAATTTTTCTATTAGCCAAAATCTAGTTTTTTGGTTTAAATGGAAGGTCAAAATGATTGCAGTTTAAGCCTCTCTGTTTAACTTTGAGGGGGTTCTTTATCAAAATCCAATTTTTCTGTTTTTTTTAAAAAAAAGTCAGACCAAACTAATAGGATTTTTTTTTTTACGAATTGTTCGATTTTTTGGTCTTTTTCTTGGAAAAACACACATTTTTCGGATTTTAGCCTGAAAAATCTGAAATAATTGGATTTTCGGATAATTCCAGTGCAGACCACAGAAACTTCCAAATAGGATAGGGACCTCTCCCATTGACTTATATACAGCCTCGGCAGGTCGAAGATGGCGGATTTTCCGATTCTGACTTTTTGCAGCATTGGGCTTTAAAATATCCTGAAGAATTTGAGTTTTGCCCCCAAAAGCCCAACCAGAGTTTAGTAAGTAAACCTCTAAGTGTCACTTCTGTCCAGTAGACACTATTACATTAGTGTTTCTACCTTTAAATAACCTGCTATTACTACAGACTGAGACAGCTAATGCTCTAGATTGTATTATATATATATTATTAACATTTATATTTGTAACTTTAAGCACTAAAGAACACAAACTATTTCTAACCAGTAGTTTTCTTACAGTGTCACATTACCAGTTCAGAAAAATCCTTGTGATTTTGTTGAATTGTTATTTTATTTTGACAGATATTTTGTAGGTTATACTCTATTGTTGTGTCTTTGCTGTGTACAAACAAGTGTTATTATAATGCAGTGTAACAATGTCTGGGATGTTTAGCTGTCAGCAAAAGCTTGTGCAAGTTTTTTACAGTGTTCTGTTTGATGAAGTGGCAAGACAATTGGCGTGCTGAAAGAGACAACGATATATAGCCTTTTAAATACACAGGAAGATTGTCATTGGAGAACAGGCTAAAGTCGGATAACAAAGAAAGTTATGCAAACAGATAACAGGCACTGGTCAAGGAATAGTCTGGAATAGACAATGAAGAACTGGTGAAATCAGCAGTATTAAACAATTTATCCCACTCAGGAGTAAGACCTACAACAGTTCTTTGAATCCAGGTCTCTGGAGTCTTTTCATTTAGATTTTGTGTCAAGCCACGCTGAATCGTTGTATCACACATTTTGGACCAAATTGGACTAAACTGATTATTGGTCCTGTAGCTAATGGTCACATCATACACTGGGGTCTACAAAGGGCATTCCTCATCCAACGAGATTTTCTAACTTGTCTAATGGTTATCTGCTCAATTTTTACCCAGATATCGGTCAGGCATGCCATCGGTGGGCCCCATATAAGACCAATAAACTGCTAATTCAGTTTGGAGGGATCAAGTTTGCAGCTTTTATCAGCCTGTGTATGGCCATGTATGTACCTAGTCAACTGAAATCAGAAATGTAAAACAATTCAGAGTGCACCCAGATATTTTCATTGAGCCTGTGGTGACATTTTATTTTTGGATCTGGCACCTTGCTGAGGATTGTGTTTTATTGCATTACATATGTATGCTTACCATAGATATGCCATTTTGGTCTTGCGTTGACCCTGGCCTTGCTATATTATATAAAATTGCCTATTAAGAGTGGATGCATCTAATATGGGACTATGCTTAAAGGGGTTGTTGACCTTCCACACAATTTTTTCAGTTCAGTTGTTTTCAGGTTGTTCACCACAAACAAAAGCTTTTTTAATTTGTTGTCTATCTATTTTTTAAATTTTTCCAAAAATGTAAGTTGAAAGGGGACATATAGCATACATTTTCACAATGTATCAAACCTTGTAAAATAATGTAAATAGAAGAAATAGTTTTATTTCAATACCGTTTGGGTCAAAAATGTTTGTATTAGCTTGAAAACTGTGCTCAGCCCACACCCTTTGCAATCTTCCTTTCCAATATCAGGCTCTGGAGCCGCTGGCGCCTTCTGCCTTAGTTATAGAGCAGCAGCCACTGAGAGATAGGTGTGTTAATGATATTTTCCCTTCCATGAACTGCTCCTTTCTGTCCTGTTCCTTTCCCCATTCCCCTCTCTGCAGGGTTCGTTCCTCTGCCCTGTTCATTTAAACCCCCTACCTACACTGTTAGTTTCTCTCCGCCTCTGCCCTGTTCATTTAACCTTTGCAACTTCCCGCATCTGTTATTATATGTTATACAATTCCAGAACATTAGCTGTTTTTTTTTCCTTTGCAAATCCCTGCACCTGATCATTTATTGTTCCAGAAAAGCTGTATTTATTCCTTTGCAACTCCCTGCACCTGATCATAAACTGTTCCACAACGGCTGCATTTTCCCTTGCAACTCCCTGCACCAGATCATAAATGTTTCCAGCATAGCTGTATTTATTCCCTTGCAACTCCCTGTACCTGACCGTAAACTGTTCCACAACAGCTGCATTTTTCTTGCAACTCCCTGCACCTGATCATAAATTGTTCCAGAACAGCTTCATGTATTCCCATGCAACTTCCTGTGCCTGACCACAACAGCAGCTTAAGTTTTCCCTTACAACTCCCAGCACCTGGTCAACAATTATGCCAGAACTGCTGCATTTATTCCCTTCCAACTCCCTGCACCTGATCATATATCAATATGCAGGAAAACAAACCTACAGCTGCTGTTCTGGAATATCATAACAGTAAATACTAATGTACACTGTTTGTATTAACTTTAGAATGTAATAGAGGCAGAGAGAGTTGCATAGTGTATAACAATGTATTATGGACTATAGATTATGTGCAGCTGGGCAAGTACCTTTGTGACTGATGCCTATTTGCTATGGAACACAGGAGCATACTGTTGTACTTTAAATAAAAGAAAATATTACTATTACATTACTATTACAGTTTGTATTAATCTTCACATTTATTGCTTTATGTTGAGCAGTTAAGGTATTTTGTTATAAGTGAATGATCAGGCAGCAGCATAAGACAGTTATGTGCAGGTTGGGAAGACAGGACAGAGGGTGGAAGGGGAGGAGTTTGGCTGCTTCAGCCTGTCAGTCAGTGCTGTGACCACTTCCTGTGGGAGAATGAACAGAGACTGTTTAAAATAGTTAAAGAGTCTGCGATACCCCCCCCCCAGAGCGGCTTTAGAAAGTGAAAAACAAAACGTTACACTTCAATATTAGAAAAACGGTCACAAATAGAAAGTACAGTAGTTGGAAAAAGTCTTTATTTCTGGTGAACAATCCGAAAACAACTGAACTGAACAAAGAGTTTGAAGGTGAACAACCCCTTTAAGAAACTTAGGAAAGTTACAGATAGGACCTGATACATTGCAGCATATGTTGAACTCAGATACGTGTGTTTTTCATGGTTATGAACAAAAGATTCTCCACTTTTGCTCTTATACGACCGTACTGATTTTGTAGAAGAGAAAATGCAAAGTTTTACAAATCCTCCAGTTGGATTCATTTAGGATTGCCATATAATCTCATAAGAAAAGGTATTAGACAAATATACGTTAAGTAAAAGTCATCAGGGATTTAGGATAATTAAAATGCCCTTATGTTCATACATGACATGAAACTGTAAGACTAGTACCCTGCATCATTTTTTAATAATTGCCATTTAATTGGATGATAGATTATGCCTGTTTTCTTTGTGTTTGGTTTTAAAGGTATCAACTGCCAACCTACATAGCTAATTATACACTGTTATCAAAACCCTTTTGCAGCTTTTGTCAGCCTGTGTATGGCCATTTATGTACCTAGTCAAGAACTAGTGAATTAAGCAAGCAAAGTGCATCAGAGAACCAGAGAAAGGACCTATGTGGTCTGAAATATGCAAGGCTATGCATCTCTAAGTCAACACAAGAATTGCACTTGCACTGCTCTCCAATGTATTTCTGTTATTTATATGATAATTGTGTTGGATATGGTGAATTCAAACCAACAACAACTCTGCAGTAATACTAAGGATCTCTTTCCAATTAGCACATCATTTCTTATCACTTACTGAATGAGCTAAATATTAATTCTTTTGGGAGGTATAGGTTTGCTTTAAATATGCACATTTGCCAAAACCTCCCTTTAAAATTGGGCACTTCCAAATCTAGCTGAATAAATATCAGTATACTTGCAAGATTACAAAGAAGCCAGTGCAGACTGCAGCATTGTGTGTTACTAGCCTTTGGCCAAAAAAAAATTTCAGATATCTCTTTTTTTTGACAATTCTTTTATTAAGTTTTTAATGTAAATGTTGTCACAGTGACTTGCTTATTGTACAATAAATAAACATTGTGGTGCCATTACTTCCAAAGCTTACTTGCGGTTGCAAATAAACCATCTCTAAAGTGCAATTTCAACACTATAACCGTGAGTGAATGTGGCGGATTCATTTATATTGCATTAAGGAGATTCATGTGGGAAGGGGGGCAGGCATAATAGAAGTATGGAAGGCTTCGCCCCCTGTTTGTATTACTGTATGTCAGAGGTCCTGGGAGGCTTAAAGATCTGCCCATGGTGTCAAATATTTTGGGGCAGCCTCTCCTCATCTATCAAACAGCTTTTTATTGTGAGGACCTGCAAACATTTGACCGATAAAATTTGTGGAGCATGTTGTGGTACATATCAGTGCTTCATCATTATGTGACCTTTTATTGATTTTCCACCACTGCACACAGTGCTGAAAAGGCTTTAGCAAATGTTCTTCATATTAATAGTACAAGATGAGGTTGTTCTTTTTGTTTCTATTTAAAAAAATAAACATAATGTATCTGACTGCTTGGCTTCATTCTGTTCAGTCATGGAATATTAGACAATGTACATTTTGATATTTGCCTTGACAAATAAAAGTCTTTGTCATGCTGACATTTACAAAGGAAATGCATTTTTCTACTGGAGAAAAATACACAATATTCTGCCCGTAATAAATGAGACCAAAGCTAGCTGCATGTACAGTATATTAATTATGCACAAAATCCACAGCATTTCTTATGAAATACATTAAAAATTGATCTGCACAGTTTTTTTCTATGAAAAAATAAATTGCAATACCTGTGATTCAAAAGTGAGGTTTATTAAAGTGCTCATGACATGCAGGTTACAATCAGATGTTTCGGGCCAAAGACTGCCCTTCCTCAAGTGATAGGCAGTCCCGAAATGTCTGATCATAACCTGCATGTCATGAGCCCTTCAATAAACCTGGGAACACCCTACTTTTGAATCACAGGTATTGCCAATTATTTTTTCTCAGTACATGTGTAACTGGCGGTAGAGAAGGCCAGTACCAATACCTTTCCCCAATCAACATATTTTTTGCACAGTTATTTTCTAAAACAAGAAAAGCTGTACAGGTATGGGACCTGTTATTCAAAATGCTCAAAACCTGGAGTTTTCCTGATAAGGGTTCTTTCTGTAATTTGGATGTTCATACCTTAAGTCTACTAGAAAATCATGAAAACATTAAATAAACCCAATAGGCTGGTTCTGTTTCCAATCACGTTTAATTACATCTTAGTTTGGATCAAGTAGAAGGTGCTGTTTTATTATCACAGAGAAAAAGGAAATCTTTTTTTTAAAAAAATTGGAACTTTCTGGGTTTCCGGTTAATGAATCCCATACTTGTATTAAGATATTACTGCTTACATCTAGACTATAGAATTCTTTTAGTGGAAAATATCAGCCAGTGACACTTTAACTATGACATGTTTATTTAGTTTGGTGCTCACAGAAATGTAGCCTAAAGACTATATACCGAAAATGAGCAGAAATATTTAACAAACTGTGTGCCTGGACTTACAGGCAATGCCTTGAAAATTGTAACAACTACAAAATACCATGAAAACCTAGCATTGAATACAGAGCAGAAATATGAATTTAGAGTAAACAGGGAATTGCGTACTTGAAATGTTCCCTTGGTTCTTATCTTCTGTCAGTTTCCGTGCCTTTTATGACCAAAAAGATCAATAAACAATAGTGGTTCTGGATTACTGTCAGAATCTTAAGGGCTCCTAAGAGAGTAGTACTGAAAAGAAACACTAATACAGCAATGTGTTCAGACTAGAGACCACGCGGATAAAGCTATTGATTAGTTATCCACATTGCTTATCTTTAACCTTCTTTGAAAATGTAGTTTTGCCTAAATTTCCTTATGATACTTTTATACTAAATCTTTCCCCCCAGAGTAATCCTTATGTCCAGTACATGGTGTTCATGTTGAATTATGCAATGGATTATGTCTTGCTCATGTTTGAAGGGACTAGAGATTAGCAGAGTTGCACTGCATTTATTTTGAATTTACACAAAACCAATTCCATTTTCATTTTAATCCCTCAAGTTGCTATTATATCTTTGTATCTACAATAGCTTCCAGGCATAGTAGCTTACCAGAGACTTCAGGTTCAGTAACACAGATCTCATCAAAAGATATAATTATATTTATTTATCTCTTGTTAGTTGCCTTCCAGTTATAACATTTTTATCTATTCACAGAAAACATTTTTTACTCCCAGTGAACACCTACTCCATATGCTGGAAGGTCTGGGGTATGTGCACCTGGACCTCCTGTTAGCCTGTAGGCGTTTTTTCCGCTGGAGTCTTATATTTTGAATATTATATATTACAGAGCAGTCCGTTGAATAGGTCTTGTTGGTCTGGACAGCACCGGATTTGTAAAAAAAGCTTGTACCCCCTACCCACGACGCATGTGCGCTACCTATCACCGATGCACGTGTGTGTGTAGAAGGAATGTGCTTTTAAAAGTTTTGTTTCTGGTTACTTTATTTAAAATTACTCAAAAACCCTACTAGTCCCACCCATCCCGCCCATGTACTGCAGCCTACTTTCCGTGGATGTGTAGGCGGCACTCAGCTCATTGCACTGTAGGAGAGGAATAAATCAGCAGCTAGGGCCAGGCTGACCTGATAGGGAACTGAAGTCTGTCTTTGCTTGTGTGACTGCAGAGCTGTGATTAGCTGTCCTCCTCCTACTGTGCTTCTGGCAGGGACAGTTAGGATACGCCCAAGCCTCATTTGAACATCTAAAGGGAGCTCTAATAAAGGGGCTATTTTTAAATATAATACAAATTTTTATCCCTACGCAAAACCAGCACCATATAGCATGCATTATTGCCTACAAAATTCGTTTTTTTCCGTTTATCCTCTATGTCTCCTTTAAAAGTTTATCTATATAGTGTTTAATTTTTAAAGACATCATATTTTTTTTGCTAACATTTATTTTTACCGGTAAAGTTAGGATGCGGAGAGATGCAGAGACTCAAGATTATTTTGTGCTTTAGTTGTATACTTTCAGCATATTTTTTATTATTTTTCCAGATTTTCATAGTGTGCGCCCCTAGGTCGTTCGTCGCCCCTGTCCCCTCCCCTTTATTCGTGCAAATTTTCATCATCTGGACTGGAGCAATGGGGATTGGTGCATGGCAATTTAAAAAATGATTGTATCTCCAGCGCAAATAAAAATAGCTGGCACTGGTGAGGGTGTAGAATCACTCTGGGTAGAGATTTTGACTGGGCAAAAGGTAACAAAAAGAATTATCATTGGTGTATGCTATAAACCACCTCGTATAAGTGTCGAGTATGAAGCCCAGCTACTCTTGCAGATACAAGCGGCTTCACAGCTGGGTCAAGTTGTTGCTATGGGTGACTTCAATTATCCAGACATTGACTGGGGTAATGGGGTTGCTAAGACAGTAAAAGCTAGTAGGTTTGTAAATATGCTGAATGACAACTTTTTATTCCAGCTCGTTCAAGAACCTACTAGGAATAACTCTCTTTTGGACCTTGTAATAACTAACAATACTGAACTCATCTCTAACATTTGTGTGGGTGAGCATTTAGGGAATAGTGATCATAACACGGTCTCCTTTGAGATTCTGTTGCAGAAGCAATTCTATACGGGAGTAACTAAAACACTAAATTTCAGACGTGCAAACTTTGACAGTATAAGGGTATCTCTGCAACATATTAAGTGGGAAATGCTTTTCACAGGGTTAAACACAGAACAAAAATGGGAAGTCTTTAAAATGCTGCTTAATAAATATACTTGTCAGTATATTCCACTTGTAAGCAAGGAACGTCGTTGCAAAGCAAAACCTTTTTGGTTCAATAAAAGCGTTGGTGTTGAGGTGGGTAAGAAAAGACGTGCTTTTAAGGCTTTCAAGTTAGCTGGTACAGCCGAAACATTTATAAGGTACAAGGAGGCCAATAAATCATGCAAAGAAGCTATAAGGCAAGCTAAAATTGCTATAGAAAAGGATATTGCAGCAAGCAGTAAAAAAAAAAAAAAAAATTATTTTTTAAATATGTCAATAGTAAAAAAATGAAGCAGGAAGGGGTGGGACCCTTACTATCAGAGGGGGGTCAGCTGGTTGATGAAAACAAAATAAAAGCGCAGATTCTGAACTCGTATTTTTCATCTGTCTACACAAATGAAGAACCAGTAAGTCAAGGTTTCCTTCTTAACACTCCCAATTCTAGTAATACAACTAATGATGCATGGTTCACACATGAAGAAATTCAAAAGAGACTTGAACATGTTAAGATTAACAATGGTCCAGGGCCAGATGGTATTCATCCCAGGGTAGTTAGCGAGCTTAGCTCTGTGATTGCCAAACCTCTTTACTTAATTTTTCAGGCTTCATTGAGATCTGGCATAGTGCCGAGAGACTGGCGAATTGCTAATGTGGTGCCTCTATTCAAAAAAGGATCCCGTTCTCAGCCTCAAAAACTATAGGCCAGTTAGTCTGACGTCAGTATTAGGAAAGCTTTTCGAAGGGTTAATAAAGGATAAGATACTGGACTTCATAGCAAATCATAATACTATGAGTTTGTGCCAGCATGGTTTTATGCGTAATAGATCTTGCCAGACTAACTTAATTTCTTTTTACGAGAATGTAAGTAGAGACCTCGATTCTGGGATGGCAGTGGATGTGATTTACTTAGACTTTGCTAGAGCATTTGATACAGTGCCACACAAAAGGTTACTGGTTAAATTAAGGAATGTTGGCCTGGAACATAGTATTTGTACCTGGATAGAGAACTGGCTAAAAGATAGACTACAAAGAGTGGTGGTAAATGGAACATTTTCTAATTGGACCAGTGTTGTTAGTGGAGTACAGCAGGGCTCTGTACTAGGTCCCTTGCTTTTCAACTTGTTTATTAATGACCTGGAGGTGGGCATTGAAAGTACTGTTTCTATTTTTGCAGATGATACTAAATTGTGCAGAACTATAGGTTCCATGCAGGATGCTGCCACTTTGCAAAGTGATCTGTCTAAACTGGAAAACTGGGCAGCAAACTGGAAAATGAGGTTCAACGTTGATAAATGCAAGGTTATGCACTTTGGCAAAAATAATATAAATGCAAGTTATACACTAAATGGCAATGTGTTGGGAGTTTCCTTAAATGAAAAGGATCTAGGGGTCTTTGTTGATAACACGTTGTCTAATTCTGGGCAGTGTCATTCTGTGACTACTAAAGCAAATAAAGTTCTGTCTTGCATAAAAAAGGGCATTAACTCAAGGGATGAAAACATAATTATGCCTCTTTATAGGTCCCTGGTAAGGCCTCATCTGGAGTATGCAGTTCAGTTTTGGACTCCAGTCCTTAAGAGGGATATAAATGAGCTGGAGAGAGTGCAGAGACGTGCAACTAAATTGGTTAGAGGGACGGAAGACTTAAATTATGAGGGTAGACTGTCAAGGTTGGGGTTGTTTTCTCTGGAAAAAAGGCGATTGCGAGGGGACATGATTACACTTTACAAGTACATTAGAGGACATTATAGACAAATGGCAGGGGACCTTTTTACCCATAAAGTGGATCACCGTACCAGAGGCCACCCCTTTAGACTAGAAGAAAAGAACTTTCATTTGAAGCAACGTAGAGGGTTCTTCACAGTCAGGACAGTGAGGTTGTGGAATGCACTGCCGGGTGATGTTGTGATGGCTGATTCAGTTAATGCCTTTAAGAATGGCTTGGATGATTTTTTGGACAGACATAATATCAAAGGCTATTGTGATTATAAACTCTATAGTTAGTATAGGTATGGGTATATAGAATTTTAATTAAAAGTAGGGAGGGGTGTGTGTATGGATGCTGGGTTTTCATTTGGAGGGGTTGAACTTGATGGACTTTGTCTTTTTTCAACCCAATGTAACTATGTAACTATGCATCCCCTAGGTGGCCTTTCCACAAATCCGGGCCTGGCAGCAGTTCCCTTGCCAAGCTTACTACTCACAGCTTGCCCAAGTTAGTTTTTCCCCACAATGCCAAGACAAGTGCAGATCTGTGTAGCAATGTTGGTTGCTAGAATCTATGGCCATATCTTTAAGGAAACCCTGAATGAGTAACAGGTTTTTAGGCTTAAAAAGCTTGTCAGTTTCTACAATTTTTACTTTGTTTTAAAAGCCCGTTCAGGTAAAACTATGAAAATTGCCAATTGCCAAAACTCTGTGTTAGTTAGGAAAGTCATGTGGGATTTCCTTAAAGATTGTTTGTGCGAAAAGCAAAAACAATCATAAATATTTTCTGTCTCTATGTATTGTCTCTGTGTTTATAATCAATTTCACCAATAAACATTCACTAGCTCCTCTCAATATACACAACTGAAACGCTTCATATTTTACACTCCCTGTTCTTTTATAAGCACCCGAAGAAGATTTTTCTCTTTGTACAAATGTTCTTTTCTCTTTGTAAAAAGCCTTAGTTGTCCCAGTTTCCTTATGTTCTCTCAATGCTCATCCGTAGTATGTCGATCATATTAAGAAATCAATCAGGCTACCCAAGGAATAAATATTGTCACTGCCTGTATGGACATAAAACCATATTAACACGGTTTTACTCTTGTATAAAGCAAAAATATACTAGAGTATTTCATAATTTTGTGTTTCTCTTCAATAGCTATTTGTTAATATACATTTGCATGGACATTTTTGTTTTCTATTTTAGGTAATTAACAGAAGATGTATTGAAGCTGCCGTAATGAAAGGCTTGGCATTAAACTGTTTTGTAAAAACAAAAAGTCTTTATTTGACCAAAGCACTATTTCTACTCAGATCTTCCAGTAAGTACAGTATATTATAATATATTTCTTACATTGCCCCTAACAGGTTGAAGCTGTAGCAATGCTGCCTGGACTTGTACAGATCTTTTGGCTATATATTGTGTTTTTGCAGTATTTGTTGTATTGTTAAGGCTGAAAGGAATTGACTGAAATGCTTTAGAAATTGAGAACAGTTAAAACTTTTCAAATGGGCCATTCTAAAACATTTTAAAGGAAAACTATACCCCCCAAACAATGTAGGTCTCTATAAAAATATATTGCATAAAATAGCTCCTATGTAAAATCCTGCTTCATGTAAATAAACCATTTTTATAATAATATACTTTCCTAGTAGTATGTGCTATTGGGTAATCATAAATAGAAAATTGCCATTTTAAAAAATAAGGGCCACCCCCTGGGATCGTAGGATTCACTGTACTCACAAACATACCAACAAACCATACATGTTAGGTCACATGAGCCAATTAACAGACAGAGTTGTGTCTTTTGCTTCCACACTTCTTCCTGTTACAGTTAGTGTTGTAGTATTTCTGGTCAGGTGATCTCTGAGACAGCACACAGACCATCACGAAATGGTGGCTCAAGGCAAGAGATGTAAAAGGGCAATATTTACTTAAATATATATTCCAGTTTGGTAAGATTCTTTAATATGCCACTTAATATAATATGAACTATCTGTTGCTTAAGTGTTCATTTTGGGGGTATAGTTTTCCTTCAACTGAAACGAAAATCGTCTGTTTAAACTCTGTGTCTCTGTGTACATGAAATTGTATTTCTGTGCAGCTTTTTACACAGCTTTATAAAATGTGTGCCTTCATTGGTGATGCTTTTCATATTTTATGTCAGTTTTAAGATTTCTAATATTAATCAAGCAATTTGGTATGCTTCCTCTTATCCATGATGTTTGAGTAGTTGTACAAATTAGTGAAAAATGGAACACCATGACCTACAGTAATAGCATTGCTTACATGGCCAATGCACTTTTCATCTATTTTGTCTGACTGTAGAATTGCCTGTGTCAAAGTTAATCTGACTTTAATGTTGTATTTCATAGTTACTCAATAGAAAGGAAATGACCAAATAAAATGTAAAAAATTATTTTTCATCCCATTATTCCACTGACTGATATCAAGTTTAATCAACTAATTTCACCCAATGGATCATTGCACCAAATGTTCCCATCCATTCAATTGAAAGTAATTAAAATATCTTTATTTTAAAAATAAAAATGTTACACTTAAGTAATAAAATGGCCAGAATCAAGACAGGACGTCTCTAGGTTAGACCATTTTATTAAAGAAAAGGGACTACTATTAAAAACTCCCTCTCTTATTAGCCTGGCCTCAATAAAAAAAAATTGGGGAAGGCCATCCAAGAGACCCTTGGTGATGTAACCAATTGCATAATTTTTTAAATAAAATTAGTAGTAAAGCGACGATGAACCAGCCTACAGAATGGGAGAATCTTTTGGATTGACAGAAATTGCCAGAAAGACCCTTATCCCTAGTATACAAACTTATCCAATCCAATAAAACACCAAGTAACCCCAAATATTTTGATGAGTGGGAAAAGGAGTTGGATATTATGTTATGTCCCCATATTGGGAACAAATATGCAAGATCATTAATCAAGTAATGGGGACTCGTCTATTCCAGATAGATAAAAAAAAACCTAGTAGACTCACCGTCCACCACTTTTGTGCAGCACATGCATTGATCCCTAAGAGGTGGAAGAATGAACCCCCCCCTTATAAAAAGTGATTGGATACATTTAGTATAAGAGACTAGGTAATTAGAAGAAATTACTTGTCTAATACAAAATAAGTTAACTCAGTATAGACTAACATGGAAACCATGGCTTGAGAAATTTAAACTAAAATGATATGTGATATCGAATGCGAATTTGGATTAGACAGAGCTAATTAAGACAGATATACTATTAATGGCTGTTGGGTTATTAAAGTCATAGAAAGGACATGTTGTTTATATACATATTCTTGGATTAAAAGAATTGTTGATTGAACCTTGTACCTCCCCCTTCCCTTTTCCTCCCTCTCCCTATTTGCCATCTGTATCCTCTTCGCCCATTATTTTTTAAAAAAACTACCTCCCTTAATTCTGGCCCTTTTAGTGTTTAATTTTCAAGCAAATATATTTCAATTACTTTCAATTGTTCAAACACCTATTCCACCAGTCTTCTCATTCAATTTTTAAACTGCATGCCCTTCAGATCTTCCATCTCTCTTGCACCCTCACAGGCTAATTGTACTCATTTTCAAAACCCATGCCCCTGGCTGATTGCACCGATTAGAGTTTTACACTCCTGTATGCATGTTTAGCAAATCCTGTATGCAAGCAGACTTTATCCATTATCCATTATGCATTTCTATTGTCTTGACTCAAATACGCCCTATCTAAGACCAATCAAGAGTAACTATATATAATAACAAATCCAAACCTGTTTCTATATTCAATAACCTTCTTCATTCCTCATCAGCAGAATCACTCAACATCTCACACTTTCCTTAGAACATTGCTGATGTCTTCCAATACAAAGTAGAATTCATCCACAATTACCACCTCTACTAACTCAAACTATCTCCTTTCTAAGTCCTCTTCTGTCTACCTTAACTCTTTTCATCCTGTAACTGCTTCTGAACTCTATTAACTATTCTTGTCATCCCCACTTACAACTTGTTCCCTTGATGCATTTGCCTTCTTTTGTACTCAGTGCTGCTGAGCTCTTACCCACATATTCAACTCTTACTTGGTAAGGAAGCAGTACTTAGTGCATTATTGTTCTCACTGTACAAAGGTTCCCAAACACTGGACAAATTTGCATCTGGGCAGTAACTCATGTCAACCAATTGCATCCATTTTTCTACCTACAGCTGGCTGACAAAAGCCAATCACTGATTGTTTGCACTGGGCAAATCTGCCCAGACAGCAGACAGCTGCAGGTAGAACAATAATAGCAAACATTTGATTGGATACAGTGGGTAACTGCCAAATATTTTAATAAATTACCCCCAATTTGATACATGCTGCTATGACATCCAATGGAATTGCGCAATTGATACTGCAGTGTTTAATGGAAGGCCCCAGACAAGGAGCAATTAAAAATGACAGTACTGGATTACCACCAAGACCAAATGTGCCTCTCAGTTAATAAACGACTCTGCTAATAGAATTACAAATCCAGAGGGAAAAAATGACCAGACTCAAATACAGTAAGAAAGATGAGTAATATCAAGTATAAAATAAAATAGACTCTACACAGTAAAGCATTTCTTTACAAAAGTACTGGGAGATAGGTTATCCTCAGAGGCATTGTTGATGCTCATTTGTGGATTGCAGGTATGCTCAGTTGGCAACCAGTGCCACCATAAATGTAAATATTTGCATATAAAGTATTCATAATTTTTGTCATAAGTCTCCATTAAACTGAGTGTTTTATCACTGGTATTTCTGGGAAAACATAATTTGTATAATTGTAAAAGCATGGTCAATTATGCAATTATTTATTAGCAAATACTAAAAAGAAAAGAGAATAGAATAGCATGCTATACACAGAAAAGCCAACAGTTAATGGATTATATTATATTATTTAGAGTTAGACTGCGAATGCCTCTCCTCTCCTACAGTGCACAGAATGGCTGATGCTTCCAAGAGGAAACAGGCCTGTAATTAAATACTTTTGTGACTGATATGCATTGCCACTTCATTTAATAGAAGACAATGAGGGCATGCCTTTCATTAATAAGTTTTACATGTTTATTCAGGCTGGTTATCAAATTACCCAACAAAGGGATCTAATTGTTGTACATGGTACTCTGACATATCACCATCAAGTAGGAGAAAAATGGAATCAGATATTAACTAAATGTGTGAGGTCCGGCTAGAACAGGGCAGTGGAAAGGGTCTATATAATGAGATAAGACGACAAACCCTTGCTGATTTTAACCAAGCTGGTAAGCATTGTTTATGTAAGGTTATTCTTGATTCTGCATATGGTGTAGCACTTTGTATACTGAATATGCTTCCTTCTACAAGAGAATACTTAGGGGCACACGTAATGGTTTTAACACTATAGTTGAACTATACAGGATTATTTGTATGATAATAGTGACGGGGGTACTACACACACCCCACCCCCTTAGATGCATAAAGGCAAATAGCATTTGCCTTTAAGTGTACATTGCAATGTCCCTTTCTGACTGGCCATCAAAACACAACCATACAGTGCTACTGTGTCATGTTTGTAGCGACAATGTGTTTTAACAAAATGCCAGCCAATCACCTGGTACCATATAGCCTTATTTATTATCTGCCTCATTATCTGCCTCATACTTCATGTAAATAAACAGTTTTCATAATAATTGTACAGTACACTATGCAATTTGACAGTCCCTTCATTAACATACTATGTAGGCTGACCAGCATTAGGGCCCATTTCTGGTAAGTGCACTATGGGGCAAATTCACTAAGATGCGAAGTTGCGCCAGGCGCAACTTCGCCGCACTTCGCCAGGCGTAGTTTCGCCAGCGCTTCGCAAATTCACTAAAATCCGAAGTTGCGCACAGGGGTAGCGTAAGGTTGCGGAGTTGCGCTAGCGTTGTTACGCTATATAAAGCGAAGTTGCGCTAGTGAAGGCTAATTTGCATACGGTGCGAAATTCAAATTTCAATGGAGGAACACGTATCTGCACTACAAATGCCTAGAAAACCTTCAAATCTGCAAATAAAAATTTTATTTTGCCCTACACATGTGCCCACTGTCTAGGTAAGTTGCCATGAGTCAGGAAAAGTAGGGGGGAGGAAGGGGAGCCCCAAAAATGTTTCGATCTTTTTCAGCCTATCAGCCATCATGTAGAAAACACGCCAGCGTTTTTCGGGACTTAGAAAAAATTTTGACTTTTTTTGAAAAAATCCCTATCTACTCTATTGCGCTTCGCCAGGTCTGAGGTGGCGAAGGAAGTCTAGCGTAAAAGGTAGCGTTCGCTACACTGCGCAAGTTAGTGAATTTGCGTAGTTTCGTCGCTAGCGAAGATTCGCCTGGCGTAAGGTTGCGAAGTAACACTAGTGAAACTACGCCAGCGTTCGTTAGTGAATTTGCGCAGTAGCGAAAATGCCAAACGCTAGCGAATTAACGCTAGCGTTCAGTGCTTCGCGCCTTAGTGAATTTGCCCCATGTGCTCTGTTAATATATAATATGAGTTGAGAACTACTTATCTTTTGGTTGTTCTTTCCCATGAAGGAGAGACCACACTCCTTATATACACTTATATTTATATAACTTATAGAGCCTTAGAAGGCAAACACTTTTAAATGATGCTAAGAGGCACAGGTTAAATATTGTGGAATATTGCAGAAAATCAGACAGACATTACTTTCTCTTTCTCTAGGTACAGCACTTTTAGCCCTTGGCAAAGGGAAACCACGTTTCAGCCATAACTGGTTTTGTATGCCTAAATCAGCTTTCATGCTATCCTTTATACCTTGGCCCTTAAAGCCCTTGAGCACACCCTAACAGACCTTGATTGCTGTTTATTTCTTGTATTCTACCAGGTATTCTTCACCAGGCGCTGGACATTCATCCTCTTACCTGCCCTTCCTCCCTTTTTGTTAAAGGGGTGGTTCAGCTTTAAGTTAACTTTTAGTATGTTATAGAATGGCTAATTCTAAGCAACTTTTCAATTGATCTTCATTTTTTCTTTTTTAATTTTTTAATTATTTGTCTTATTCTTCTCATTCTTTCTAGATTTAAAATGAGGGCCACTGACCCCATCTAAAAACCCTGTAAAGCTACATATTCAGTTTTAATGCCACTTTTTTATTACACATCTTTTTATTGAGGGCCTCTCCTATTCATATTCCAGTCTCTTATTCAAATCAATGCATGTGTGCTAGGGTCATTTGGTCCTAGCAAAGAGATTGCTGAATAAAAAGTTAAATAACTCATAAACAGCAAATTATAAAAAATTAAAACATCATACTAAAAGTTAATTAAAAGGTAAACAACCCAGTTAAGTGAAAAGTAATCTGTAGTTTGAGTTAGCGTGATATTCTGTGTGTTTTCAGAAACAGTAGGCAACCAGTTTATCTTCAATTTTATTTTCAAAGCAAATGTTTTCCGTTTTCTACATTTTCTTAAGCACCAAGCATCAGTCACTGCCTTGCTTTCTATCACATTAAATTACCATGGAGATCTATTTCTTATCTTCCGAGCAAGTAATATTGGCACATTCTCCTCGCTGTCTGGCCTAGGGTAAGTCTCTTGGTTGCTTCCTAAGCCTCCTAAGTTATAGGTTAACTATAACTGTATTACTGTAAGACAGGAACCTAAAATTGAGATACCTGGCTTCCAATCTCTGCTATGCTGGGACAAGATATTTTATAAAGTTGCTGTTAAAGCCAGAAGTAGAAAGAAGTCACTATGCTTTGACCCCTTATTAATTCCTTTTTTGGCAAATATCACAAGTTTATCGTTCTATCACCTTTACTCTGCAGCACTGAGGAAAATGACAGGCTTGGGCTGTTCATAAGCTTATCCTAGGGAGACAAGTAAAGCATTACGGTACCCTGCAGTTTTCTGACAGTTGTAATGTCAGAAATGTCACTGCAAATCCAAGACAGGCACCGTAACAAAGCAATCCTATTTTTTCCTCTGGTTAGACTCGGATTATTCTTTTGTTCCACTTGTGGTGTTAAATTTTGGGTTACATTCTGCCTTGCATTGCACTGAGGTATCTGCCTTACTGACACTGAATTTTACATGAAAATGGTGGAATATATTTTAAGCAAATAATTACTCTCTGTAATTAGAAAACAATTGGATAAACAATGTTATTTATTAATATAATGTTTAAATGTGTTTAGAGAAGGTTCACAGAAAAAAAACGTATCTAGAACACCCTAGGTCACAAACGTTTTGAATAAAAGAGAAAAAATTAAAAATGGTTAGAACCCATCAATTGTTGGGGTTTTAGCACATAATAACTAGATCTCTGCTGGTGACCACCATATATGCACACAAATCCTTGTCACACACTAATGGTGAAACTATTATTCCTATTCTTTCTCTTTGTGGGGTTTGAGTCCATATTTCTCAATTGTAAGACAGAGAAGCAAGAGTAATCATAATCAATAAATTAGCTCCTTCACATCAAGGAAAACATTTGTATGTAGTAGAAAAAAATTACTAGCGTGTTGATTTAGAATTAAATTATAGATTTCAAGCCGTATTGGAACTTTAAAATTGGTATTTCCTTGGATTGGTGCTCCTCCACATTCCACATACTCCCTCTTTAGTAAAATACTCTTTTCAAGTTTGGTGGTTCAACCGGGACAAATACCCATTCATTTTTCTCCTTCAACCATCATTATCCCTGCTGGATAACCCAGAATTCCCCCCAGGCCAGGAACTTTGTGCTTTCTCCTGGCAACAGAATATTTTTTATACCTGTTTACACAGAATAATGTGTTTATCCCTAACCAAACTCTAAATAAGCAATACCATATGCCCAGTGCTAAAAAAATTTGATGCCCAGATACGCCACTATTTCTTATCAATAATGGGCTTGACCTGCCCTTGCTCACTGTGATGTTTATTATGTTTAAACTCCCTCCCATATAATAAAGCTTAGATATACAAAGTATTAGTCCACCAAATACCCCTGAAAGAATTGCATTTTGTTAGACAATGGGAGCAAGATCTACATATATGCCCAGAGGAAAACGCCTGGTTTGATATCTTGTATTAATGGGTAAATGCTCCCCTAGCATTCTTATACAGGAAACATCTCAAAAGGTTTTGTTCAGTTGATACTTAGTACCAGAGAGGTTATCTAAATGGTACCCATCTACTCCCTCAACATGCTTTAGTGGTGGTGGACAGATGCGTTCTTTCATATATATATATATATATATATGGTGGCATTATCCCAAAGCTGCTAGATTTTGATCCAGGATTTACATAATGATTACAAGCTATCTGGTCTAATACCAGAGAGTGGTTAGTGGGAATAAGTATTTAAGAATGCTTATCAGATATATATTTTTTAGCAGAAAATAAGTCTATAACAAAGGCTTGAAAATCATCTTTACTTGACTTCCAACAGGTCAAAACTAGACTTGACAATTAAATGGTGATGGCAAGACTCACTAATATAGCTAAGGGCAAATTAGATATCTTTAAAAAAAATATATGGGATCCTTGGATCCAATACATGGGTTTGGCTGCTGACTAACTCTGAAATGATGTACTATCCAACATGCCTGACAATTCCTAGATTGCCTGGATCCACAAATGTTTACCACTCTGTGTAATTGGTGCTTAAAATATAGATGGATACAATTACAGTTGATTTGTTATTGTATCGTTCACAACAGTTTTGGTCTTTTTTTCTTTCCTTCTTGCTTCTCTTTTGCGTTCTTTTTCTTTCCTTTTTCTCTCTCGTCAGTAAGCTAGCCTTGCAAACTGAACTGTTAATGATTCTGCATATGTGAATGAGTCCTGAGCAATGTATGCTAGTTTTCATTTGTATAGTAAACAAGACAAAGCTATTGTAAATTTTGTTTGTCATTTATCAAACAAATAAAAACAGCTTTTAAAAAAAAAAGCAACACTGAACACCATAGCAAAAAAAAGGGAATTTCCTTTTTAAACAAAATATCTAATTCCAATATTTGATTTCTTTAAGAAGTAACAGTAAACCGTACCGCTCAAGTCCCTGTCACCTGGGTATCTTTATGTATTTTAATCGAGATCCATTTAGTGCTATTTATTTTAATGTTTTCTCTTTTAGGAGTCGGACTAATGGAGATTGTCTTGGAACTTGATATGAGCTGCGGCGAAGAAGCAGCTGCTGCAGTTAGCGAACTTCAGCTTAGCTTGCAGGCACTAAACATGTCAGGTAAACGGCTTATAAATATTATAAGGTGAAAGACTTTTTAGTGTATAGACTAGTCCCTGTATTATATATGGTAGTTGCTTTACTGCTTGCTCTTCAATGAAGCTTAACTCTCCAGTTGCTGACATACCCAAGCAGTTGTTTGGATTTACAGAGCAATAGGTTTAGTACCAGATGAACATTTATATTAACTGTGGATAAATGATTGGTTAGAATTTGTTTGCTAATAAATAGAATGTAGAAAGCCACATAAATAGCATTCTATCAAAGAAATGTTTTTTAATCCTGTCATTGTCATACTTAGGGGCACATTTACTAAGAGTCGAATCTCGAAGTGCTAAAGCTTCGAAATTTGATCATCGAATTGAAAAATTCGATAGTCAAAGGTTTTTTTTTTTTGTTTGAATTTAGATGTTTTTGATTGAATTGAAATCATTCGATCAATCGTAGAAATCGTTCGAATCAAACTATTTCAAACTATTTAATCGATCGATCAAACAATTTTAAAAAAAACTTTGACTTCTAAAAACATAGCCAAATATTTGCTATAGGTTCTAAGAGGTCCCCATAGGCTAACATAGCAATTCGGCAGGTTTAAGGTGGCAAAGTGTCGAATTTGAAGTTTTTTAAAGAGACAGTACTTCGATTTTCGAATGTTCGAATATTCAAAGTTTTTTCAATTCCAATAGAATTTTAGCCTATTTGATGGTCTTAGTACCCAAAAATTACTTTGAAATTCAAAGTTTTTGAATTGAAAAATTCACTTCGACCCTTAGTAAATGTGCCCCTTAGATTTTCCATCAAAGGTTTGTGATAAATTGTGTCTGACTCATGTTTAAACAAGAGAGAATACATGGTGTGTAAGAATCTTGTTATAAAGTAGAAGTCTTTGAGTCCTTTCTCATTATATTTAGTTGTAAAAATTGACTGAATTTGGAGCCGAATGTTCAACAAAAAAAGTAAACACTTTAACAATCCTATATGCATCTGGAGCCACATTAAAAATGATGTTGGCCCAATAATAGCATTTGTTAAGCAAGCGAGTCAAAGCAAGTCAGACTTTAATTTGAAAACATGACCTTCTTTATTTCTAAAGGCTGAAAGCCTTCTAATTGATTTCATTCAGACGTGAGAACATAACAGGAGCAAAATTAATTCATCACAGTGAAAGTGGCAAATCTATAGCAGCTTTTAGTTATACAAAATATTAACAGCTAACAATATCAACATCTCAGAAAAGAAAATAAAGTTTAGGGTTGTGTTATAATGGTTCATATTCCTGTGGATGATATTTCTCTTCTTTTTCTATATTTCTTCCCCTTTTGAATCAAGAACAAAACCCAAAGCTCTGTATTAGAAAACGATGTTCTTTTTTCCTTTTTTTTTATTCATTTTGAATTCTGTGTATTCTGTGAATGTTATTTAATTCATTTTGATTAAAGGAGTATGCTTCTGTTTTCAAACTTATGTCAATGGATCATAGTAGCATAGAAGTGTAAATCAAGTAATGCTCATGGATCCTCAAAGCAGCATCTGAACAGTAAGTTTCATTAGTATCATTCCATGGGTGCTGCCACTTTAGACATATCCACAGATGCCTGGTCTATTAGTCAGCCAGCTCACATCTGACTCGCATTTTAAACACCCAGGGGTCCTTCTGCTAGCAGTGAATTACCTAGGAATTTAGTCATAGTTAAGGGACATCTGATGGGAATAGAAAAAAGTATTAAAGCTACTGAGGATGCAAATCATACCTAACCGAGGAAGGAAATCACATTCATCTTATTAACGCATTTGCAAACCAGAAGATTGCAGGGTATAATTTGTAGTGACAACCAAAGGGGGTCCCAGCACTGGGTGAAGCAAGTGGTACATGGTATAAAACTGTGGTTCCATATTTGCAGGATAAAGAGCAAATTACAGGATAAGAAGTTGTGATTTTAGCAACATAATATCACTCGACCAACGGGAGGGTGCAAAAAAACATCCATAATAAAGCTGTCAGAAGCCATGAAGCAGAGTCAATGAAAAGTAATGGTGTTATTCAACATTCAGCAAGTGAGAAAATGAACACACCTGTAGCAATGGTTCTTGGCAGCTTGTTGAGTTGAAAATTCTTTCTCAAATGGAACGGAGATCATTAAAATGGCTTTCTACAATCTGGGGACCAAGTAAAAGAGCTGCTAAGATTCATACTGCTCCAGATCATTTTTTCTTTATGTATTGAAAAAGCTAGCAGGTTCCTTACAGAGAATTTTAAGAAAAGTGCTTCTCTTTAAAGTCTAACTTTTTAAATTATGTATTCACTTGGGTATATGTAGCACAAAAGGAACATAGTCAAGCTCCGCCATAACGTTAATGTATTTTTATTTTTAGAGGGTCAGATGAGAGTTCATGCAACATATCTGTACATAGACCTGGAGAGCCATATGGAGTAAGGACCGAAGTTGAAGACATTAACAGCGCACGGTTTTTAGTAAAAACCATCGGTAATTATTTAAGGGGCAGATTTATTAAGGAGCAGATTTATCAAAGGTATATCAAATTCGAATTTTGAGCTATT
This sequence comes from Xenopus laevis, assembly GCF_017654675.1. Taxonomy (NCBI): domain Eukaryota; kingdom Metazoa; phylum Chordata; class Amphibia; order Anura; family Pipidae; genus Xenopus; species Xenopus laevis. The sequence continues at coordinate 45,031,468 of NC_054372.1, forward strand.
TTTTGTGTACTTTGACTATGGAAAAGTCCAAATTAGATTTGAATTTGAAAAAATGTAAAAAAATTTGAATATCCAAATTTATCATGTACTGTCTCTTTAAAAATTCTACTTCTACCATTCACCATCTAAAACTTGCCGAATCACTGTTTTAGCCTATGGGGGACCTCCTATGACCTATTTGGAGTCAATTAGTGGACTTTTAAAAATCATAGGTTTTTTTTGGGAAAAACTTTGAATCGAATTCGATCGAATGCGCTATTCCTTTGATTCGTACAATTCGAATTTGGCCCAATATAGACCTACTCGATCAAAAACTGACCTATTCAACCAAAAAAGAACTTCGACTTAATTTCGGTTGGTCTTTTTGAATTCGAATTTCAACGTTTTTTCAATTCGAAATTCGACCCTTGATAAATATGCCCCTAAGGGTCGAATAGTAAATTAGAATTTTTCGATATTTTTTTTTTGGTGTCAAAATTCCCACATTCAAATGTAATCAACCTAATGTAAATTCTTATGTGAGATTTATTACACCTCAACCATGGAAACCTAATTTGAATATTTGCAAAATAAATCCTGCTGATTTCATGTACAAGTCAATGGCAGAGGTCTGTTGGAGATGTTAATAGTCTTGGCTTGATTGTACTATGAGCTATCTTCCATAACCCTGTTTTCCCTCACTTGCTAAAAAGCCATCCAACCCCTTCTTAAAGCTATCTAATGTATCAGCCTGTACCACTGATTCAGGGAGAGAATTACAAATCTTCACATCTCTCACTGTAAAAAAGCCTTTCCAAATATTTAGCCAGAACTTCCTTTCTTCTAATCGGAATGGGTTGTTTTAGTATAATTTAAATGTATTATATTTTATCTCCAGTTTATGAAATTCAGAGGCAGTTTGATGTTCTCGAAAATGGGGGGGAAATTTGAATAAAACAAGAGCATTTGAGTACAAACTTGGGTAAGAGTAAATTCTTGATTTTTTTAAAAAAGCATTGAAGTACTGTATAAGTTACACAGTCTATAACTTTGGTCAAACAATGATGAATGTACCTGTGACGCTCTTTATTCATTATGATCTCTGTTGTGGGCATTATTCACCTTTGAGTGAACCTGCTATCAGTCTGCAGAGTTGTGCTGCCTGAGTTCAAGGGTGCCATCTTCTTTCTGTCTCTGATCCTTTTCTGTCAGTCGCCAGTTCAGTTCTTGTGGGTAGAAGCTCATTCAGGCCATAGATTGAACGGTGCATGTCTTTGAACTCTGCTGGGGAACTCTGCAGGTTTATAGCAGGTCAGGATACAGGTGTTAGAAGAATAGATGCTGCAGTGCAGGTAGAGAGCTTGGAGTGGGGGCAGTGGAGGGGGGAGTAGTGGGGGGGTGGATGAGGACTCTCCTAAGAAGGGAGTGCACCATACCAGGGCTCATTTCCAAAGCACAGCACCAAATTTTAAAGAAAAATGCAACCACATCTGTGTTTATTGATAACAATTATATTAATGCCAGTTATATGAATTCCATATACAATCCACGTCAAGTACATTGTATCAAACTACATGCCATCAATATTACTCATTGTTTAGTTGCTATGAAAATGTTTTCACAATTAGTTGAAGGAGAAATCTTTACTTTTTTTTTTAAAGCAATTTTGAGATCTGGTACCTTTAAGGAAAACCTTAAGAAAACAAAGTGTGGTGTTTAAAACATAGATCAAAGAAATGCTTGAGCTTTAAGGGTGGGCAATAACCTAATCAGAACCAAAATAATCCCAATCATATAAATTAGATAGGCATGTATTCCCTATGCATACCTCTCAGCCAAAGTGTGTCAAAGGTATTAATCCAATACCACTTCCTTCATTTTTAAAACTTTTAACCTGTTACCACCCCCCCCTTAATTGGGGACTAATTACTACCTAAAATTTAAGTTGACTTGATCAGGTTACTGTAGGTTGTTCTTATTCCTTGCATCTCATTGTCAATCTATGTTTAGACATTCTGTATCCCTATGTATGGGGTTTCTGTCTTGCATAAGCCAAACCACACTGGCAGTTTATTAGATAATTAATACAAAAAAAGAATTTATATCGGCTCAAGTAGTCCTGCATCTGATTATTGAAAACGGGAAAAAGAAAGGAACAAAAAGTTCTCTAAATGTGCAATAAAATGAAAAGGTTCAGAGAAAGGTGAGGACAATCTTTTGACTCATATGAGCTCACCCTTAGACTCTTTTGACCTAGGTGTATAAGAAACCCCGGGTCCTGCACATGAATTCAATCCCGCAATTTACTCAAACACGGCTTAATATGGAAAAAGCACTCACCGAACGTGCAGGGTGGCCCGGGTGCATCGCCCCGAACCCGTAGCTGGGGTGAGTGAGGAAATGTGCAGAAAAACGGCAAGCACTCCTGGAGCCACTCGTAGGTAATAACAGCTTTTATTCAGTCGGTTAAAAACATGGAATCCTGACGCGTTTCGTATCTTACCGATACGTAGTCATAGGCATAATGACTACGTATCGGTAAGATACGAAACGCGTCAAGATTCCATGTTTTTAACCGACTGAATAAAAGCTGTTTTTACCTACGAGTGGCTCCAGGAGTGCTTGCCGTTTTTCTGCACAGTTTATTAGATATACCACAAAAGAGACTTGACATGTAATGTTTTATGAAAAACATAGCCATCAGTATGGGGATTTGTGAAATGACTTCCTCTTGTGATAGTTTTATTATCTACCTTTAAAATTACAGTATATAGGCAATAATGTAAAAAAGAAAATTAGAAGTCGCCTGTGAAGCAGTCCTGTGCTGATATAAATGCTCAATGTCTTAGCCTCAGTGCTTTAACACAATTGCTTGAGCATGTAACTTACAGTATCATTTTCTTTGCTTTAAATAGAGGCAGAAGGACGGTTTATGGCTTAAACATGCAAATGCAGTACTGCCAGTTAATATGCTTTGTTGTATATATCTGCAAATTGTTATGGTTTTATTAAATTCAATGTCTGACTTTTGTAATTTCACCAGCCATTTCCTAGCCATTCTCCCCTCTGAGATTAATGGGCCGGTTACAATCTCCCTGTTCCATAAAATTGTCTCTGTTGTCTGTGTAAGATTTACTGCCTAAACCTTTATATATGGCAATCATTCTATAGGTTTTTATATTTATATTTTTTAGGGTCACAATACCTATGCGGGATAAAGAAGGAAAAGCAAGATTACCGGTTAGTATTTCAAATTTTAGCACGTTTTAATAATTCATAGAAAACTTCATGTACCACGGTGAGTATATTTTTTTGCTTTTAATAGCATAGTTGCTGTCAGCTGTACTGGGATTTCTAGGCAGAGAGAAAATGAGAACAAAATATTAGCGTAGAACACAAAGCTATTTTAAGGTTGTGACTCAGGACAGTTTTGTGTTGCCTAACTAACAAAATATGCTGCTTTGTGTGTTGGTATACGTTTTTTTAAGGCAACCACACCTTGCCCTCAATTAAATTATAATATTTGAGGGAATCAAAATACTGTGTAAAAGGTGGAGGTGCAAGATTAAAAAAACAATGTGTTAATTAGCTTTTTTTTGTTTCTTACATTTTTTTAATATAACATTTTCTTTTATATAAATTTTTAAGGTTTATGCCAGAGCCAAATCTTCCTCCTCTGGTTCTTTATGATTCAAACTCCTTGCCGGCTAATGCAGACCCAGACCAGATTATCAATATTGATTTTATCAGGGGAAGTCTGCCAGAGCTTCCTAGTATTATCAGAGAAAGACTTGTTGAACAATATGGGATATTACATAGTTATATTTAAAGCTGGCCATAGACGCAAAGATCTGATCGCACGAATCGAGGATTCGTACAATATTCGGACCGTGTGTGGAGAGTCCCGACATTTTTCGTCCGGCGGAGATCGGTCGTTTGGTCGATCAGACAGGTTAGAAAATTTCTGTCGGCTGCCGATAATATCTCTGCGTGTATTGCCGATCGTACGATTTTCAGTGGGAGACTGTCACTAGCTTTGGTTGGACATAGATATCGTACGATTGCTGTCAGGGGCAGAACATTGCTGATCTGTTCTTTAACTAATCTGACTGGTAAGACTTTGATCTGAATGATTAGTGGCGGGTAGTGATGGGCGAATTTGCGCCTCGTTTTTGATGACGGCACCCGTTTTTCCGACGCCGGCGCCCGTTTTTTTACGCCGGCACCCGTTTTTGACGCCGGAGTCAGTTTTTTTGGATAAAAAAATTTTGACGCCGGCAAATTTTTTTCCGCAAATTTTCGCGGGCGTTTCGCAAATTTATTCGCTGGCGGCGAATCGTGCAAATTCGCCGCGAATTTGCGCCTGGCGAATAAATTCGCCCATCCCTAGTGGCGGGTCGGGAGATGGAAAAGTCCGATCGTACGATGATTTGTACGATCGGATCTTTGCATCTATGGCCAGCTTTAGTGGTAAGTCAAAATGGAATACTTTGTTTATACAGACTTTTATAAGCAATACTAACTATACAAGCACCTTAGTTAGCACATTCTCAATATGTTTAGTAATGTGGAACAACTGTTCTCTATCTTTCCATTTACAACCTGCACAAGACAGTTTTAAATGTGCATGTGTTCTATCACTGTGGATCTGACACTCAAACTGGTAGAAGAAGAATTTAGAATTTACAGAGGCAAGTGGCAATGTTAGAATTTTAAATTTTTCATTTAAATTCACATGTGAGAGGAGACAATGAGTATCTTCAGGAAGATAACATAAACAAGTTTGGAATTTATATGCAGAGAATATTATGATTTAGGAGACATATCAATGCATAGTACAATGACACTCATACTGAAACATACAAATGAAAAGCAACCATTTTCTACAAACCGTAATTCCCTCAAAGTACTTTGAGGGAATATCACCCTCTGATGTATATATTTCCATTGCCATGTCCAGTCTGCTAAACAGAACTGTTCTCCCATCCTATCTGCAAAATAGAATGTCACTTCAGTTTTGCCAAATACAGTACAGATTTTCTGCTCAGCACTACTCTATAAATTGTGCCAACTTTTGTTCCATTACCACCTCAGTTCTACAAAATAACACTTCACTTCTTATGTGACATATTGCTCTTTTCTCCTACTATTACCTACTATCTCCAGTTATCAGACCATCTATTCTTCTCCCACTGTCTCCTCCCCTTCTGAGAAACAGAATAGCAACTCTTCTTCATCCACCCTCTCAACCCCTCTGTAAAACTGTTTCATTTTTCTCATTAGTAAACTGTGAAGAAATGTCAGTATTCACTTCAATGAAATATACTACTTTGTTCTCTCAATAAATTATTTTAGTTTGTCTACCACTAACTTATCCCCTTTATAAAATACTGTCAACATTTTTTCTGCCTCACTTCAAAAGTTAAAGTGTTTAGACTTTCCACCTTGTTCAAACTCCTGTTGTGTTGTGGGTTAAGATTCTTCTTCTCAAATATATAATATATTTGAATATATTTTTTATTTTCTGAATTACTTTTTCAACAATGTCCTTTTAATACCCTATAATTTTATTGGAGCTGCATACATTTCCCCAGAAACACGGCCAATTTTCTTTATGAGTCATTCTTTCATGAAAGCACACTGCATGCATATTGCATTTCTATAAAATAAACTTTTTGTAAAAGAATTGTAGTAAATTCATCTTACCCTGGTGGTCCAGTGGTGCGGCGGGGATACCCGCCATGACGCTCCATTTCAGGTGCCATCTTTGCTATTTAAAGGTGCGCCAAATTTGAGTATAAAAGGCTTATTAAAGCCACAGGACCTTGCCCGTGATAGGCTCTTGTTCCTGGTGCTTCTGTGCTTTATAGCTTCTGATTAATCTGTATTTTGATTCCTGTTGTGACCCATGCCTGGCTATTGACTATCCTGAACTTCTGATTCCTGACCATTGCCTGTTATACGACTACCTTTTCTGCTAAATTGATTACCAGGTTTGACCCTTGCCTGCCTGACTATGCTTATTCTCTGCCTGCCCCGACCCAGCCTGATCTGACTTCGATTATGTCTCTTTGTACTGTGACCTTCAGCCCAAAGACTCTGCCTTACAGTTGTGCCCCTCTGCTTGTCTAGAACCCTTCGCCTTGCACCTCTCGTTTTAAGACCTGGCGGCATCTGAGTAGCTGAGGGCTCCTCCCAAGGCCAAAGGCGGCTGCTACAGGCAGAAGCACGAGCCGAGACCAGGGTGCTTGGCATTAGTTCTAGATTTAGAGTGCCAACCATTACAAGAATATTATTGTTCATGCAACTTACAATAAATGGCTTTAAGTAATTTATTTTACTAGTAATGATTTCAAAAACAGCTTCAAAGAGGAACTGTTTAAATTATAAGATTTGGAAATAATTATCAGACAACAAAAAAATGAAGAAGTTCAGCATAGGTTAAATTAAGTATGAATAGGGGTTATGCCCCCATTTACAGAATATACACAGTCATAAAAAGTCAAGGCTTCTTATGTGTTCCAACTGCAGTTTTTGATTGCAGAGCTGTGTTGGTGTGTGTTGAATTGGAAGTGTACTTAGTAGACTGAATTGTGTGGAAGGAGAACTGTCCTTCAGTGTAGAATGATGTTGTATTTATGCTAGTCTAAAATTTCATTTCAAGAACCAGAATGTTTTAAAAGGAGAGACTCTTGAAACATAATTCTTAGGTATTTCCATTACTTCAGTTCAGTAAACTGCAGTGGCTAGAAAAATGCCTCCTATGGCCTCATACTTCAGCAGTTTCCATGACAACCTGTTGTCACTTATTGTTTTTTAAAAAGAATTTGAAAGACTATTGAGGCATACTATAAAAGGTCCACAAAAGGTGCACTAGCATTTAGATAGCTTATCGGGTGTTTTCAGAATATGCAGGCAGAATATAGACACTGCTAATTAAATTTATTTTACAATTGAATTGTTTCTCTTCTCTGAAGATCTTGATTAAGTTCGTCTTAGAAATGAAATATTGCTGTCACATAAGTAGCATTGTCTCTGTTCAATATCAAGTAGCCTTTTTTGCCTTTACAGATATGTTCAAAAAGTCTCTTTTTATAGGAACAACTTTAGAAAATGATTATATTCTCCCATGGCATTTTTCAAACTTTGGTTTTTCAACATGGTTGCAACTGTTGGATAACATCCAAACAGAAAAATCTCCGAGAACTTCTTAGAAAGCATGCAGAAAAGGAAAAGAAGATAAACCCATTAGTTTTTCTTACTATAGTTACCACCTATAACGACTATGTGGCAAATTAATACAAAACACAAAGTTGATCATGACCAACTCATAAATCTAACAGAGCAGAAAGTACATTCTGCAGAATAAATATAGTGTTATATCTTGCATATTGTGGCTAATCTACTGCATTGGAAATAAACTGTTTTCCTTCTTTTTCAAAGTGAGATTGGGGAGAATGGCCAGTGCTTTTCTAGATACACCTAAACTAAAAAATGTAAGGTCAATTAAGGTTATATTTGGGATGAATATCATATCTATTTGTTGTCCTAGATATTATTGCACCTAAAGTTGTGTGACTGATACATCAATATTTTCCCTAATCTGCGCTCATTTTATGAGCTAAGTGGAGTCCTGACCACTGATTGGCCATTAAAACGGGGTCTTGAACTAAAAACGTTTGACAGCCATTGTTAGTTATGTAGTCTACTTTCAAAGAAACAGTGAAAAATATTTGTTGCCAGTTGGGTTGGACTTATGTAATTATGAACTGTAGACATGGTCCTACTCCAAAATCTCATCTTGGAAATGATTCTCCTGTGAGCTTGAAATTTGTGGGAGGAGTTACAGTACCTGTGTTATATTTAGATTTGGACAAAGCTTTTGATTAAGGGCCACATAAATGACTGCTTTCTTAATTAAGGTCTGTTGGTCTTGGTAATATTGTTTGCACATGGATAGGTAACTGGCTACATGGTCATGTACAGAGGCTGGTTGATATTGCAATGTTCGGTTGCAGCAATAAATTGATGACATTTTATATAACATTCTATTAACTCCATTTATAGATTTATTACCGGTAAGCACAAAATGAGGCTGGTCTGTAATATAACCAGATGCTACAGGGCTGAAATCTGATGCAAATTGCCATGTAATATGCATAAATTACTAACCTCTTTTCATGTCCTAAGAAATGATTTCTGATTTTTAGTTATTTTTTAATTGACTTTTTGAGCAATCCCACTAAAATTTTATTTTTCAGTTACTGATCTGTACCCATAGACTAGGGTGGACAGTGACATTTCTCTCTTGACTCCACTTGATATATAAACTATTGAAAATAACTCTATTGGTGTCATTAATTGACTTACTTTGTTTTTCAATTTTCCATTGGTGAGCGCTGTTAATTCATTATAAATCAGCATTGTTTGTGATATATTCTACAGGTCTAGGATCTGTTATCCAGCATGCTCCAAATTACAGAAAGGTCATCTCCCATAGAGCTTATAATTCAAATATTTTGAAAATGATTTCCTTTCTCTCTGTAATAATAAAACAAGTACCGTATATACTCGAGTATAAGCCGAGTTTTTCATCCCCCAAAATATGCTGAAAAACTCTACCTCGGCTTATACTCGGGCCAAGCGCAAAAATGGTCGCTGGCGTCTAAGAATAGTTGCAGGTGCTTAAGAATAGTCGCCAGCGTCCAAGAATAGTCTCCAAGAATATTCGCCGGCATCCAAAAATGGTCACTGGCATCCAAAAATGAGACGCTGGCACCTCCAATGGGAGCAGAAACCCTAAATTTTTTTATTGAAACTTACCAGAAGCTGCTGCATTTCTCACCCTTGGCTTATACTCGAGTCAATGAGCTTTCCTAGTTTTTGGAGGTAAAATTAGGTACCTCGGCTTATACTCTTGAGGCAAAACAATCCTATTTGGATTCATTAATGTTTAAATTATTTTTAGTAGACAGAGAGACTTATTTATTAAAGAGATAATGACACCAGACATTAAACCTCTTATAATAACATTTCATTTACATGCTATTTAGAATTTGCCCGATGCTTCTATATAACTTTTTGATCCCCCATGTTTGCCTATAAGGGGACTGCCATATGTGTACTGCAGTAGTCTGTAAGTGGTAAAAAAAAAAAAGGGACAGTCAGGTTGGCAAAACAGTCAGGTTTAGGAACGTCAAACAAAAATCAGCCCTATCAGGGAAAAACTATTGACATGACCTACTGTATAGATAATTTTTAATGTACATTTGGTGTCAGTATCACTTTAAAGGTCAGATTTTAGTGGTTTTAAAGGTTTTTGAAACCACAACTAAACTCACAAACTCTAAAACTATGAATGCAGTGAGATTTATTTAAAAAATCTGAATAAAAAAAGAACAACCACAAACCGCTGACCGATGCTCTAAAAAATACAAAAACCACAAAAACTTTAAATTCTTAAGACAATTTCTAGTGGAGAAAAAATCAGAAAACCTCTAAAAGTCCAAATTGATTTAAAGTGGTCCAATAGGATAAGCTCAGCGCCCATTGACTTCTATAGCAACTTTTTGTTGGCAAAGTTTTGCCTTAGAGATTTGTGTTTTTCATTCCCTTAATAAATCGCACATTTTTTCAGTTCTTTTAGAAATACAGGAAACCACAGATTTTTTGAGATTTATGGAAAAAAACACAAAATTTTTGGTCCCCTTTAGATATGGTAATCTAAATTTACAGAATGAACCCTTTTTCGGAAAACCCGATGTCCTGAGCATTCTGGATAATTGGTTCTGTACCTGTATATGTAGTACATTATGAGTTACAGCCTAAACTTAGGACAAACAACAGCACAGAGCTTGTGCTTTAACTCAATAGAAAATAAGATGGGGAGCTACTGGGGCATCTTCATAGCGCCAGATCTTCATTACTAAAAAGCTGTGGTTGCTTTGGGCTGGTACAGAACTGCTAAACATAATATGTAGCATATTTACCCTAATTCTTTATAAAGACCTGGTTTATTATTAGTACTAGCATTATATTTCTGTTATAAAAAAAATTCACTTTTCTCTTACTTTATCTACTGCTTTATAAACTTGTTTTAATTGCTTTGTTGACTTCTTAGCATATGGGTTAGTTTATACAACAGGGTAATGTCAGGACATTCTCTAAGCTCACAATTTACCAGACAAACCATTCACCTCAGCAGCTCATAGAACAATATGAAATTTTAATTCTAACAACCTTGCTAACTTGCTAAAGCCATAAATAACAATTATTTCTATGGGGAGTCATTGTTAATATCAGGGCAAACATTTTAGCAGTACTCATACATAAAGGTAATTTGTACCAAGGCAATGTACATGTTTCTTATTATGCACTAGGGAAATACATAAGATTCATGCCCTACCAAGGCGGCTGGAAATAAGCTACCCTACAATAAAGCCATGTTTTCTGTGACCAACGTAGATATTAATGTATTTGAATATTTGAATAAAGCATACCAAAAGTGACTTAAAAGTGATCTTAAAGGAGAACTAAACCTTAGCCCATTTTCTACCCCACTCCACTGCCCTCCCTCCCTGCAACATCTATTCTATTGGAAAATTCCCTGCGTGTTGACCTATCACAAATCTGCAATGCTGTGCAGGAGAGCTCCTAGACTTTTAAAGTCTTAAGATTCACATGAATAACTGAATATTCCTCATATTTCGCTAGAATTTTACTGAACCAATCCAGAAGAAAGCATCTTATTGCCATATCTTTAGCTAATGTTGACAGTTTCACAATGTTAATGTTGTGGTCTGAATAAATGTGCTATTTAACTGTGGGTTGAATAGTCAGGGACAGAAAGGAGTAGTAAGTATTTTAAAGAACACTTTATCGTCCCAAAGAAACTGCCATTTAAAATGCTTGGACCTAAAACCTTTTCATTACCCTCAGTTTAACCATAATAACTATTTAGAAACAGATAATTTGGACATTTTTCTATATTACTTTAACCTTGTGCTGTGCATACCTGGGAAGTATCTGGAGAAATAGGAAAAAAAGTGTATGTGTATGTGTCTGTGCATGTGTATGTAAATTATAAGAACTTCTAGCATATTTTGTTATTCAGAAGGGCAATGTGCATATTAGTGCTTAGTTTTGCATAAAGTATTTCACAGCTGATCTCCCGGCAGCTCCACATGCAGATTTATTCTTCAACTGCAAACAGCCCCTGTGTTTTCTTGTTGCAAGATACCAAGGCACAGTAGGAATTATTTCTTTGTTTTAGAATCACATCCAATTAATTGTTCCTCTTAATGCATTAATTAACGGCCCGGTTTAATCTCATTTTGATAGGCTGTTAAGAAATGATTAGAGAAAGATTTGTATACAACAAAAACTTTTTTTTTTTTTGCAATAAACAGATGAAAGAACTTGTACGGGTGATTCTAAGCAACTTTGCCATATACATGAACTTTTAAAATGTAGCTGATTATATTTGTTTGCAGTTTGTTAATGTAATGACAAAAGAAAACTGTATTCTTGATCCATGATCTCTGGCTTTGTGTCAGCAATGTAACATAGTAACATAATAACATGGTAAGTTAGGTTGAAAAAAAACACATGCCCATCAAGCTTTTTTTAACCTTGTTTTTATTTTTTTTAACCAAAATGGAAATCAGACTAGTCCCCAGCTTGTACTATGAGCTATCTTCCATAACCCTGTATTCCCTCACTTGCTAAAAAGCCATCTAACCCCTTCTTAAAGCTATCTAATGTAGCTCTCACTGTAAAAAACCACTTCAGAATATTTAGGCGGTGACCTTGTGTCAGTTGGAAAGACCTACTGGTAAATAAAGCATGAGAGAGATTATTATATGATCCCCTTATATATTTATACATAGTTATCATATCACCCCCTAAGCGCCTCTTCTCCAGCGTGAACATTCCCAATGTGGCCAGTCTTTCTTCATATGTGGGGGATTTAGTGATTGAGGAAACCATTCCACAAGTATGGAGTAAAATCAAAATTCCAGCTTTATTGGGTAATTAAATAATTTATAAGTGAATAACACTGGTTTTAAGGATAAGTAAGGATCTATACAACTGTTACATAAGGATAATGGGGCAAATTCACTAAGCCGCGAAGCGCCGAACGCTAGCGTTAATTCGCTAGTGTTTGGCATTCGCTACTGCGCAAATTCACTAACGAACGCTGGCGTAGTTTCGCTAGTGTTACTTCGCAACCTTACGCCAGACGAATCTTCGCTAGCGACGAAACTACGCAAATTCACTAACTTGCGCAGTGTACTGAACGCTACCTTTTACGCTAGACTTCCTTCACCACCTCAGACCTGGCGAAGCGCAATAGAGTAGATAGGGATTGTTTAAAAAAATGTCAATTTTTTTTCTAAGTCCCAAAAAAACGCTGGCGTGTTTTCTACATGATGGCTGATAGGCTGAAAAAGATCGAAAAATTTTTGGGGCTCCCCTTCCCCCCCCTACATTTCCTGACTCATGGCAACTTACCTAGACAGTGGGCACATGTGTAGGGCAAAATAAAATTTTTATTTGCTGATTTGAAGGTTTTCTAGGCATTTGTAGTGCAGATACGTGTTCCTCCATTGAAATTTGAATTTCGCGCCGTATGCAAATTAGCCTTCGCTAGCGTAACTTCGCTTTATATAGCGAATCAACGCTAGCGCAACTTCGCAACCTTACGCTACCCCTGTGCGCAACTTCGGATTTTAGTGAATTTGCGGAGCCCTGGCGAAACTACGCCTGGCGAAGTGCGGCGAAGTTGCCCCTGGCGCAACTTCGCATCTTAGTGAATTTGCCCCAATATCTCTTGTGACCAATATGACTTGTAACAAGCAAAGAAATATATAAATACATACTTTTTGTATATATTTTTTGGTTTGTTTTTTTTATACTTGGGATTTTTTTAATGAATTCAGGTATATAAGGCAAAGGATTTCCTGTGACCTCACCTCTGATGAAGTGCCAGATAGAGGCATGAAACGCGTCAGGTGACCTAACATGTCATAGGGTAGGAGTACATCTGTAATAGATGCCTGTTTGTTGTTTTAATTACCCAATAAAGCTGGAATTTTGATTTTACTCTATACGTGTGGAATGGTTTCCTCAATCACTAAATCCCCCACATATGATGTCTACTGGAATGGAGACCAGCATGAGAGAGCCTGCACACCATCGGGAGTGGACACAATGGAGAAGTGGCCATAACACTGGCATGTGAGTTTCTTTTTTTGGATCTCTATGTTGGATACAGTCTTTCTTCATAGCTAAGATTTTCCATACCTTTTACCAGCTTAGTTGACCTTCTATGTACACTCTCTAATATATTAATGTCCTGTTTGAGGGATGGAGAACAGAACTGTACGGCAGTTTTGATAGGGTCTTACCAGTGCTCTATAAAGTGGAAGAATCACTGCTTCCTGCCGTGAATCAATTAATCGGTACCATGTTCTGCATGCTGCAATCAAGAGCGACCTCTACTTTCAAATCTGCAGAATCGATCCCCCCATGCCGCAAGATGACCTGCCTGCAGCGTCGGACTCGGCCAGAGTGAAGCTTGGAAAAAACCCAGTAGGCCCGGCCCTCATGGGCCCCCGCCGGCCCAACCCCCTCCCCCAATGTCCTGGTCCCCTCCCCCGATGTCCTGTGCCCCCAAATAAAAATGAATCATTGCACTGGTATCGCATGCGTGTCAGCGCTTGCGCACCGGAGTTTGCGCACACACGCCGGTGTGCTGCCAGACGTTCACACATGCACGCTGGTGTGCAGCCAGATGAGTATAGTTATCCTGTGGGCCCCCCTTTTCCAGTCTGACCCTGCCTGTCTGCTCTTTGGAGCATGTGGCAAATCGCTTGTTTCCTGCCCCTAGTTCCAGGCCTGTTTGGTACCTGTCTGTTGAACACAAAGGCATCAGTTGCATTTTCCTCAGGCTACATTAACGAGTAACCGACCTTTGCTAATCAGCTTCTGAATTCCTTTTGTTTTTAAAGCTTGGTACAGAACACTGTCCTCATTAAGCAATTTGCTAAGGTGAACTTCAGGCTGATGCTAGGCAAACCAAAAAGGGTTCTGTACTGGGAAAAAAGACCAAAATTGATGCAAAGACCAGCTAAGGGCAATGGGGAACCCATGGCCTGAAGTAGATACCTGGGTAGCTTAGAAGGGAAACTCCTGTAAGAAAAAAGGGTCAGCCAAATGGAAGGTGGACAATGGACTTCTGGCACTTGCCCTCTCATCTCTCTCCAGAGTTGGTTGTAGCACAACCAACTGGATCTGCTTTGGCACTGAGTTTTTAGCAGAGGTAGGAATTGAAGTCACGATCATTTGGACTAGTGGCACTGTCCCAAGGATTCAGCCATTCCGGAAAGCTCCTTTAGGAAGGTACCTCGGGTTCATATTGACTCTATTTACGCAGTAGATGGTCTTCCAGCACTGCCAGTCAATGCAGAGGCACAAGGGGACAATCGGTTAGTACGGTCATCTGGAACAGCTGAAAGCAGGATTAGGCTATGTGGTGCGGTGGCTAAAGTGCTTGTTGTCTGCCCACGGAGTCCTAAGTTCAAATCCCAGGTGAGCGATTTCCCTGATCTTTTCAGGTTGTTTATACCTGTATAATAATATGCCTGTTGGTGGCATTTTCTTCAGGCTGCATTCAAGAGTGACTGCTACTTTGGAGTCGGCAAAACCAGCACCCCCATGTGGCTGTTCTATGGCACATGCAGCAAATTGCTTGGTTTCTTCCCCCAAAGAGCCTGGTGCTCGAGTCCTAGGGGGTACCTTTCAGAGGAAGTTGCCTTTTCTTCGGGCTGCATTAACGAGTAACCGAATTTACAGTTTGCTTTTTTTCAAGCTATCTACAGAACCCTGCCTGCCTTCAATTTACCAAGGTCAACTGCGAGCTGATGCAATGCAACCCCCAAAAATTGCAGAGGGGGGTTCTTAAAGGCAACCCCTGTATGAAAAAGGGCAGCCAAATGGAGTTTTGTCAAGACAGCCCTTCAGCGAAGGAAGCTGCCAATTGCCATGTTGTTTTTCAGTAAGGCCACTCCTTACATCACAGGCAGGCTAGCTTCACTCCCACCTTGCTGGATCATCTGTGCTATGTTCTGCATGCTGCATTTAAGAGCAATCTCTACTTTAGATTTCGCAGAATCACTCCACCCATGCCCCAAGACGACCTGTCTGCTCTTTGGAGCATGTGGCAAAATCGCTTGTTTTCTGCCCCTTGTTCGAGGCCATTTTTAACTAATGAACTGTGCAGACATCTGTAGCAGTCTCTCTGCATATCTAAAAAACATATGTACCATTGCTGCTTTTATTGCAAGTTTCTCTTCCTTCTGACCATACACATTCAGATTTTATTAGCTGCTGAGCGAACATTTGGATATAGATTATACTTTTCATTGCAAAATCTAAAATTAACATTCATGTTTTAACCGTAGGAATAAAGTAGGAAAAATAACACATCAGACAATGTTCTGGACATTAATTGGCCGACAGCAATCATACAAAAGTCATGTCCTAGAAGAAGTAGTGATTGTCAACCATGAATAACGTCAGGCAATATATGCAAAGATATTATCCTTATCTGACAGAAATTTTCCAACCTGTCAATGAATGTTCAAAAATTATGAATGTTGACATGATGATTATTCGAAGCACACACATGGTCTCAAAATTATGTGACCACATGATTGGTCAGAACCTTCTTCAACAAATATAGTTAATAGAAAAAATAGTCTTCATTCTTGTCCTTTAAGAAATGTCATATATCACAATGTGCGTATCCCGGCGTGCACTTTCGGGGTAGCATTTGATGACGCTGGCGTTTGACGCCCAGCGTCGTGACGCTGCTGTCGTGACTCTGAGCATCACAACTTGACTCCAGTTTGAATCTTTTGGCGCCAAATCCTTTTTAAAAGCCAGATTTACCATTTTTTCATTTCCAAAGCTAGGCTTCAGTTTCCTGTTCCTGATAAAGTGTATTTTTGACTTTGATCTCCTGTTTTTTTACTTCCGCCTGACCCTTGACTACGATTCCTGCCGCCTGCCTTGAACCCTTTGCCTGATTCTTCTCTAACTCCTTGCCAGTACCTCGCTTACGGACTTGTTTATAGCTACGCACATCCTTGTTGGTTTCTGCAGCAGAAGGGCCGCAAAAGGGCGTCGATGAACACCAAAATCCACAGGGTCCACCTGTGCATTTGAGTGCATCCATTACTGTGCAAGGTTCCTGATAACGTGAGTGTTACAGTACCTATATTAGGAGCTGTAAATGACAAAACTGCTGAGTACTTTTTTCTATGAATCAGCATTCTGGTTGATAGTATTGGCATAAAGTGTCATCTTTTGTGGGGTTTTATTTGCAAAAAACTATATATATCATTTCATAAGTTTCCAAAAACACATGGTATCCATTCCAGGTAATTCCTGCTTTGCACGTTGCATAAAGGAATTCCACCCCACCCCCCAAGGATTTACACTCTATTCACTTCTAAGGTGAAGTGAGAAACATTTTATGCATACCGTATATACTCGAGTATAAGCCGAGTTTTTCAGCATCCAAAATGTGCTGAAAAAGTCTACCTCGGCTTATACTCGGGTCAGCGGGCAGTAGCTGAGATTGCAGTCACTTTTAATCATTCCTATACCAACAGTTCACTTGGGGAGAGACTGCAATATCCCACAATGCCCTCTGTTGGCTATATGAAAGAATAACAGTGTGCCCTCTGTTGGTTATATGAAAGAATAACAGTGACTGCAATATCACACAGCGCCATCTGTTGGTTATATGAAAGAATAACAGTGACTGCAATATCACACAGCGCCCTCTGTTGGTTATATGAAAGAATAACAGTGATGGCAATATCACACAGCGCCCTCTGTTGGTTATATGAAGGATTAACAGTGATGGCAATATCACACAGCGCCCTCTGTTGGTTATATGAAGGATTAACAGTGATGGCAATATCACACAGCACCCTCTGCACATGGTAGTGGGACAGTGGAACAATGCAAACAGTAATCCGTTTGGCAATTCTCTGTCACCATCAACTTTGCAAAGAAGTCCGGTTGATCGCTGGGGGGGGTCGCTTTGGCAGAATGTGCGCTGCTGGGAGACAGGGCCGTAGTTGTGTCTAGGCTTATACTAGAGTCAATAAGTTTTCCCAGTTTTCGTAGGTAAAATTAGGTACCTCGGCTTATACTCGGGTCGGCTTATACTCGAGTATATACAGTATATGTATATTTTTATTTGTATACCGCTCCTTTAGGGCAAAGCACTGTTCAGCAAAACAATAAATTAGTAGTAACAAGCAAGGGGTCACTGCAATAATAAGTAACAATAAGTGCATTCCCAATAAAGCAGTAAAAGACCTGGAAGTGGTGAATATTAATTTTTTTTGCAACTGTTTATTTTTCTAAAATGGTCTTTTTAGAGTGGCAATCCAAAAAGGCATTTAGCATACTGCCCATTTTAAATACTGCAGTGCTTTTAGAAACTAATGGCAATGGCCAATATTGCTTATAGCTGTCATTCTTCCTTTAAAACAGGGAATTATTGGGAGGGGCGTGGCTATGATGCGGATCTGAGCAGTCGCTGATTTCACCACTCTGCTCTTGGAGGACCCCTATAGCAATATTTTTAGGATCCATATATGCTTTAATAGGGGCTCACCATACGCCACCTGTCTCCCAAACTCCACAGACACAGGACTCTCCCAATAAGGCCGACATGGTGAACACGCTTCTCCCCAGTCAGCATGGGATTCAGACGAGGCGGACTCTGAACAAGGGACTTCACAACAGTAATCGGGCCATTTTAAACAGCTGCTTCAAACTGAGCTAGCAACGGTTGCGGAAAAAACACAGACTGTGTGACGCAGGAGCTCAATGAACTTGGCAACAGAACTGTCGCAATGGAAGACAAAGTGGACGAGCTGGTCAAAAAGTCAACTGACAGGAGATCTTAATTGAAAGACTACAATTACAATTACAGGATTTGCAGGACCAAGTGGAAGACGGCAAAAATATGTCCCGGCACAATAATTTAAGGATCCAAGGCCTACATGATTCCATACAAGAACTACATACAGAGATTCCTAACTTACTATTCACTCTGCTACACAACCTCCCTCCAGGTTAGTTAATACTGGACAGGGTGCACAGATCTTTGGGTCCAAAACAACAGGGCCCCCCCCAAGGACGTTATCGCTAGAGTTCATTACTGTAAACCAAAAGAGGCAATCATGAGTGCTTCCAGGGCAGCCCCTAACTTGGAATACAAAGGCCATAAGTATGCCCTGTATGCAGATCTGGCTTCTTTAACCATCAGCGCCACAAATAGATAATACCCATAACAGCTGTCACACATCACATTAAATACAGATGAGGATACCCTTTCAAGTTGGTATTTTCTTATCAAAACAAACCATATTCCATCTCTTCACTACATGATGGCTCATCACGTGCCTTGGAATGATTAAACCAACAGCAGCTTCCTCAAATTCACCAGCACCCAGTGAACGCCCTACAGAGAGACCACTTTCTCCACTTTGGCACATGAGCCCCAAGAGCAACACAACTTTTTTTTGGTTAGTTGTTAGGCACCTACTTACTATCTAGGTCATACAAACACCATGGGTAAACATGTTTTCCTTATTATGTTATGGATATAACTTATACCGCAAGTTTCTGTACAGTTTAAAAGGATGCTGTCATTTTGTTTTATCATGCTATCATGTTGGGCGTAAAATGGTAAGATTGTACATTAAGCTTAAGACATTAAATACAAGATGGCTTTGAATTGTGTTACTGATAATGTTAAAGGCTTTAATTCACCATCGAAGTGATCATTGTTAGTGATGGGCGAATTTGTCCCATTTTGCTTTGCCACAAAATACACTAATTTCCAGCGAAATTCGTCAAACAGGCGAAAAAATTCACAAAAAATGAATTTTTGGTGCCGATGACATTTGACGCCCATTAAAGTCAATGGGTGTTCCGTCTGGCTAATAAATTTGCCCATCACTAATCATTAGTGATGCATCAGTATACTCGGATGAAGATACAGTATAGATCTAGAGAAAGCATTTGATTCTATTTCCTGGAAATTTCTGTTTGCTGTCCTTAACAAATACGGCAAGAGTTATGATGAAGTATATACCAAAACTATTTTCTTTCTTTTGTTTCTGTAAGAATATTTTCAAACTGTAGTTTGAATGACCAAAGTTGACCCTAAGAAGATAATTGGATGGCTGATAAATGATTTACTTGGGCACCTAAGACTGCAGAACCTTACCATTAAACAAAGTTGCATTTATTCCCTTGTCTAAACTGTCTGGTGTCTCTGCCTCCACACCTGTGAAGTCTGACCAATTTTTCAGACTGCATTTAATTTTTCTGATTATATTTTTAATTGTTAAATATTCTAAGCAGTATATTTAAATCATTAGCCCAATAAAGCCATAGTTGCTCTGTTGTGACTATCTTCCTCTTAAAGCTGGCCACAGGCGCAAAGATCCGATCGTACAAATCAACGTACGATTGGACTTCCCCATCTCCAGACCTGCCACTAACCATTCCGATCAAATAAAGTAGAAAAGAACAGATCAGCTGATGTTCTGCCCCTGACAGCAATCGTACGAAAGTTATGTCCGACCAAAGCTGGTGAAAGTCTCCCTCTGAAAATCGTAGGATTGGCAATACATGCAGAGATATTATTGGCAGCTGACAGAAATCTTTCAACCTGTCCGATCGACCAAATGGGCGATCTCCGCCGGACGAAAAATGTCAGGACTATCTGCACATGGTCCGAAAATCACACAAATCCTTGGATTCGTACAATCAGATCTTTGTATCTATGGCCAGCTTTACTCACTGAAAAAAAATAGAGTGTAAGCAGACAGGCTTCTATTGTTTGGGTCAGGCTCTGTCCTGCACTGTATATCTATGGAGATACTTACAAAATCCTATGCATTCTAGTTGACCTGCATATTTATAGTTGCTGTTGTACAAAAATGATCCTGTTCATGTGCTATATGTCAACAGTGGTTTTATTTCAATTTTAATCATAAACAGACTGCAAGGAATTGTATATAAACACAGAGCACATTCAAGAATAACACTTATTGTCTGCTGTATAGCAAACACCCACCATATTCTGCAAAATAGTAATTTAAAAGCTGAAACAAGTCTTGGGGTGGAATGGAGTGACAGGTATAGCCTCTAAATGCAAGGTAAGGGCAGACAAACTGACAAGATGATGGTCACATGTAGAGATATTCTGTCATAGCAAAGAGCTATCTTCCTTCTAACTTTAATATTCAAACAATGAATTGAGGATGGAAGAAAGCTGAACAATCACTTCCAAATGCACTGAAAGATATACCAGATGTGACCTTACCTGGAGCCCCTGTGAAGCAAAATACTGAGCAATACTAAAGTTTACAAACAACGTATACTCTAAAGCTCAAAGATCCAATCATTCGAATCCTCTAATGATCAAACTTCCCCATCTCCAGACCTGCCACTAACCTTTCAGATCAAATAAAGTAGTAAAAGAACAGATCAGCTGATGTTCTGCCCCTGACAGCAATCGTATGAAAGTTATGTCCGACAAAGCTGGTGACAGTCTCCCAATGAAAATCGCACGATCGGCAATACATGCAGAGATATTATTGGCAGCTGACAGAAATTTTCTAACCTGTACGATCAACTGAATGACTGATCGGCATGGCACAACAGATGTCGGGACACTCCACGCACGATCCGAAAATCATACGAATCGAGGATTCGTGCGATCGGATCTTTGCGTCTATGGCCAGCCGCCAAACAGGTATGTGCTCCAAATGATAGACTTCTTATCAACTGGCTGGTAGCTATCAAACCTTTTTAGATTAAAAGGTGGCTTCAACAAAAAAGAATACAAATATATTTAATTACCAGTTTTTGCTGTTTTTGTGGTTATAGTTTTACTTAACAAAAGTTTTTGACTGCTTTTTGTTTTG
This sequence comes from Xenopus laevis, assembly GCF_017654675.1. Classification (NCBI taxonomy): domain Eukaryota; kingdom Metazoa; phylum Chordata; class Amphibia; order Anura; family Pipidae; genus Xenopus; species Xenopus laevis. The sequence goes on from NC_054372.1 coordinate 45,052,476, forward strand.
TTAGCATTTTTGGTAGAATTTCAACCAATATACCTTTACATTTGAAAATGTTATTTAAGAATGTGTATATGACAGTTGAGAAATGTTTGTAGCTTCTAATCAGAAATAGACTAATTTTTTATCAGTGGAATGTGTTTCCTATAACAGGCAATATGTGTTAATCTTCACCTTAATGCTAGCACTAATTTAGAACACCTTTAGCATCTGAGAACTTGCCAATTTATAGGTCCTAAAATACAAACATTTTGGCTCTTGGTGGCAGTCTCTAAGGCCACACTGTTATAACTGTGTGGAATACTCTGAGAAATTGGGGGGAAAATTCATTTTCTCAGAGCATATTGGCTTACACTATCAAACAGCAAGGACGCCGATCATAAAAGGTTTGTCCAAGTGTTGTCACGGCACAGCTGAATAAGTGCAAAAATAAGATTATCAGCTTCAACAGTGTAGAGACGACATGGAAAAGTAGGGCTGAAGGGTCATTTTGCAGCTCAGAAAACTCTGGATCTCTGCCATAAATGACTGCTTTGACGAGTCCAGCATTGGTCCTATTTTTGTTTTCTTGGGTGATGTTTTTCACAATTAAACTTTCTACTTTCTGATAAGTGCTTAAATTGTAATAAAACCGTTTACTGGCAGTGTTTATTGTCTTATGTAATAAAACCGTTTACTGACAGTGTTTATTGTCTTAATTATGTTTATTTTTATTATTATCATATATATATTTTTATATGTATATGTAATGCTTACATTCACATAAAATGGTGGACATATCTTTTCAAATAGGAAAAAAGCTTTCAGAGCACAAAATATAACCACCAAACTCATGCTTGTCTGCCTCAACAAATGGTAAACTACATTCCTCACTGACTTTCTCAAACATAGAACTGGAACTTTTAAAAAAACAAAACAAAAAAAACTGTGGATATAAATAAACATAAATCATAATATCCCAATATCATTTAAGATGGGGACATTATATCTGGGATGTTATTACATGTTTGAATGCTATCCTAGCATCTTCTCTTTTTTTCTGTTTGTTATTAGATTTCTTTAAAGGGATACTGTCATGGGAATTTTTTTTTTTTTTCAAAATGAATCAGTTAATAGTGCTTCTCCAGCAGAATTCTGCACTGAAATCCATTTCTCAAAAGAGCAAACAGATTTTTTTATATTCAATTTTGAAATCTGACATGGGGCTAGACATTTTGTCAATTTCCCAGCTGCCCCCAGTCATGTGACTTGTGCCTGCACTTTAGGAGAGAAATGCTTTCTGGCAGGCTGCTGTTTTTCCTTCTCAATGTAACTGAATATGTCTCAGTGAGACATGGGTTTTTACTATTGAGTGTTGTTCTTAGATCTACCAGGCAGCTGTTATCTTGTGTTAGGGAGCTGTTATCTGGTCACCTTCCCATTGTTCTTTTGTTTCGCTGCTGGGGGGGGGGAAAGGGAGGGGGTGATATCACTCCAAGTTGCAGTACAGCAGTAAAGAGTGATTGAAGTTTATCAGAGCACAAGTCACATGACTTGGGGCAGCTGGGAAATTGACAATATGTCTAGCCCCATGTCAGATTTCAAAATTGAATATAAAAAATCTGTTTGCTCTACTGAGAAATGGATTGCAGTGCAGAATTCTGCTGGAGCAGCACTATTAACTGATTCATTTTGGAAACATTTTTTTTCCCATGACAGTATCCCTTTAAGAGCAGTTCAGTTGGGTGTGGAGGGAAGTGTCAACTGTGAGTCAGGGCCATATAACAGCAAGGGATCCTGTTACTAGCAGCGAATACTACAGACAAAGCTTAGCTGTACATTATTCAGAATGCACACATAATTTAGAATGTGTTAGATATCATGAAGTGCTTAAGGCAGTGCTGACAGTATGGAATCTTGGTGGGCAGAACATAATACACAGTGATCTATTAATAATAACCATAAAATATTGAAGGACATGTTTCCACTGCATTCCTGGGTCCACCCACGTGTTATTTCTCCTAGCAAACATGACAAATGCTTCTTTACCGATCTATGTACCTCAAGGAAAGACAGAAACACCAATCAACCTTGGCACATCACCCAGTGACACCACTACATGTCCTTTCCTTCATAACAAAGAATTATTGTCCAGACCAATTAGAATTTTTCTTTAATCCCCTCTCAGGCAAGATTCATTATTGGTGCAAATCCAGAAATCTTAAGTGTGCCGCTGGCATTGCATTGTCTACTCGGCTTAGTTCAGTTGTATATTGCATTAGTCATCCAATGTATTTTTATCATTAGGTCATCACACATTCATTTACCATGGCAAAGATGCAATGGCATGGCACACATGTTAGAGTATCATGTTAGATTCTGATGTGTTGTTTGGATAGCAGCATTGTAAAGGATCTCTTTGAAGAACCAGCCAACCCACCTACCTACATTTATAAAGAGAGAGATTTCTATGTTTGATTTTGCAGACACATTGTGTAATGTAACTAATGTTTCTTTTAATTATGTTTGGTATCTATGTACTACAGTATCTTTAGTAGAATGGCAATGCTGGAATGGAACTGTTCCTCTAATTACACTAATGGGACATTTAATTGCATAAAACAATAGTACATTTTAAAGTTGACTAGATTTGTATTGGTTAGAAGCTTCTAGATGGGAGATAAATGTGATTATAGACAGAATAAATATGTTTATCATATTTTTAAAACAAATTATTGTCTGTGTTATGCAGTGTTTGGGCTAAAGTACATGACAGCATGAGATCCATCTATGCCACAAGATTTTATGGTGTGCACTAAAATCTCATTCTACATCTGGTTATCGTCTGGTACATTTATGAGACTATTTTTATATATCCAACGTGTTCTGCAACCCTTTACAGAGACAATACATCATTTGGAGCACCCAGAGTTCATAGTATTATGATTAGGAAAAGAATCGGGCATTAACACGTCCAATGATATTGCAGCCATTCTTGGTTCCAATCATTACTGCTCCACTGGATGCCAAATGTTTGGATCTTCTGTATTATACCATTTCTTTCCACCTGTTGAATGTGTTTAACTGATCTAAATAAATAGCTTTAGTACTACAGTACTACAAAGTTTGAGGGCAATATTTCTTCCTAAATATGACTGTAATGTAAGGTATCCCAACCCAGAACTAACTCCAAGGTTCCAGTCTCCTGCCCACTCTTCTGCCTATAGCAGCAGCCTTTGGCTTCAGCTGGAGCCCTCCGCTACTTAGATGGAACCGAACGTATAGGGATGGGGGAGCAGTCAGCATAGACAAGAAACAGGCCAGGTCAAAGGAAATGCAGTACCAAATTAAAAAACAGAAGCAAGGTCAGGGTCACAGGCCAAGGTCAATACACAGAGCAGTAGCTAGGGTTGCCACCTTTTTTGGAAAAAAATACTGGTATTCCTATATATTTATATTCCCTATTAATAACATTGGTATCAACCATCATTTTTACTGGCCAGGCAGGTAAAATCTCAGCCAGGTGGCAACCCTATCGGTAGCACAGCACCAAATTGGGATCCGAATAGTCAGAAGGGCATTTCATATCTTGGCTCTATGGTGCTCCATTCTTCTACATAAGCTTTCACAGTGATCCAAAGCATGATATTTTGAGAATTGTTAGAGACTAAATCATCAACTATTCCTTACAGGCAGACTTGGGGAGAAAAGATTTTAGGGAAAGTGTTTTGGCTGGAATAGATTCCATTATTCTACACCAATATTTAGCTACTTTCTTATACAACAACCTCCAGGGCTGGTCCGATCAAATGTGGGGCCCAATTGGTACCATTTTGGAGGGGCCCCCAGATGAAGTGTATTGGCCTGATATTGATAAGATATTGGCCTGTAGGAGCCAGGGAATAGGGGGTTCTTTGTATTTGAATGCTACTGTTGAGAAGGATGCCCCTTTTCAAAAGAGTCAAGTAGGGCTTTGTGTAAGTACAGTGCCAGTTCATGTGCATATCTTTTGTACCAAACACTGGGATATCTGTCTGTTGCTTTGTTAGAGGGTAAGGATTAAGGCCTTACATGTTTTTCTTCCTGTTATCGGGTTAATTACATGTGATCACAGAGATGCTGGGAGACCTGGAATAGGGATCCTGTCCAGCTATGTCTTTATTAGTGTTGTGGCTAGGTCGTGACGAGTAGAGTTGTTGGTAATGCACAAAAACATATGCAACCTCTGGCCCTCCAGCTGTTGTCAAACTACAACTCCTACCACCCATAGTATGCTAAGACTACTGAGGGATACTGGATGTTTTAGGCCTTCAAAGGCTAGAGCCACACAATGCAGATTCTTCGCATGCAGAGAATACGCTGCCCCACTGCTCCCATTCTTTTCTTCAGGTACTGTGTATTTCAGCCAGAAATGCAAGATGTCGCATTTGGGTGCTGAAGTCCTCCACGTCTGCTTGCACCCAAGTGAAGCCAATGCTTTCGGGTGCAGGCCGAGCAGGAACGGGGGGCAGATTCTCAGCCTGCAGAAACACTGACCAAGATCCACAATCATCTTGCTATAGCCAAAAGAAAGGCCTCGGGATTTTCCTTAGTTAGCACCAAAATCTGCCTATGTATGGCCAACAAATACAGGTTTAACTAATTTTCTCATTATATTTGTCTAACTCTTGGTCAAATTGGGTTAATACTAAAAAAATGCAATTATTTTTTTTTCTATTTAATCTGAATCTCAATTATTTAGTAATCTCATTAACACAATGGCAATTGTTAGATTATGCATTAGAAATACTATGACCTCACTTGAATCAAATAAACATCAGTCACAGAAGGTAAGATCATGACTTCATTTAATGACTGTGCTCTGCCTCTATCTCTGTCTCTGCCACTCTGACTCTTCCCACCCCCCTTTCTCTCCTAAGTTTTAGGTGTTCCAAGAACTCTGCAGAGGTGGAGAGAAGACTCCAGTGGAGGATCTAGGGCTTCTGAAGGACAGAATGCAGTTAGAGGAGATTTGCCAAGAAATTCTTAACGGGCACCAAAAAGAGGTATTTTGCATTTATATAACTTCATAAAAGTAAATGTTACTTCCCCCTATGGAACTTCCCTGAGCTCAACATCACATTCAGCCTTTCCCACCAGCCATAAGTCAAAGTACAATGCCTCTTTTTTACCCCCATATACCCCTTTATTTATATACAGATAAGAGCACAGTCAGTGGCAGCTGGTAATAAGTATTTGTGAAAGTTTCATTACAGTGTTTCACGGCATATTTAGTGTTCAGCTGACTATGAATCACTTCAATTAAGAATATTAATAATGCAAGTGGCAGTCTGCAAGGAGCTGTTTGTCAGGTCATGGTCTTATATCTTCACATTAGAATGGCATGCTCATTTCTGTGTGCCAGACAAACGATCGTTTCACATTATATTCTTATTAGGTTGCTGAGCCGTGTGTTTATTATAATAAAGCTAATAAACCTTAATGGCTAAACTGTTTTCTGAATGACCAGTCTGCAAGGTAACTGTTAATGGTTGGAACATGAGAAATTTATTATATTGTATTTATATTTCTTACAGGGAAATACTGCCTACATTTGTAGATTATCTTTTACTCTATTTAAAGAACATGGTACAGGTATTGTACATACACAATGTACATGTGCCATAAAGCTATAACATAATATTATTAAATTATGTGGGCACAATTGCAATTGGTGCAAATTGTAGGCAAACTGATATTACATAAGCACCCAATATATCTAATTTGCTAAAATGTGCACAGATGTGCATTCAATAAAACGCCATGTACAAAGTGCTTGCGCCTATTTGTAATTATCTGTAGTAGTTCCATGCACTGATTTATAGGTACATTGGTGCCACGAGACATGCTGATGCCTTGACTCTTTATTAGTACTACAGGCTTTATACCTTTGGTACCTTCACATCTCTCTCTCTCAGCCCTGCCTGTGTACCGCATACTGTATAGATAACAGCAAATGGAAATGGCTATAAATTAAATAATTATTAAATAAAAAGTCAGACCAAACTAGAATCCACAAATGGAGCTTATTTATTTTTTAAAAAGCACAATTTAATTGGATTGGGAACAAACTTGATAAAATAGAGCAAAAACCAGAATAGTTTTAGATTCTTTTTAAAATATTCTGGGCTCTTTCCCCTTTTCGTATTTTTGCCAAAAATGTCAAAAATAGTCCGATTTTCAGGGTAATTTCAGGGCAGACCATGAAAAAAGTTCAAATAGAATAGGGACCTCTCACGTTGACTCATATACAACCTTGGCAGGTCATGCAGGATTTTGACTTCTTTGCCAGATCGGAAGCCCTCATAAACTGGCAGATAAGCTGCCGAATCGGCCTAAAGGACCAATATTGGCAGCTTTAATCTGCCCGTGTATGGCCACTTTAAAGTCAAAGAAATTTGGCCTCCAGATTTCAGTTGTCTATTTTCTTTTAGTCTCAAGAAAGTCATTTAGTTCTGTGCTGGAAGTAATGTAAAGCAACTGATTTCCTGGACCTGTAGTATAGGCCTCAGTTGTGCTGCCTGGCTGCAATAACTATTTGCTCTCACTCCATGTCTGCCTAGCAACAGCATTATTAATAAATTATGCAGTAATTATATTATAATAATACACAAAAGCCATGAATATCTTGTAAATTATATCCTTATAAACGGTGAGTAGTGATGTCATCAGTTATAAACCGTGAGTAGTGATGTAATTTCTGTCACATGACTCACTAAAATTTGTGTATTATAATTAATAAAGTACCCCCAGTTGTAAAATATGAGGATATTATAAGTTACCTCAGAGTTCCATGACCTGTATAAAAACACTCGGCCTTCGGCCTCGCGTTTTTATATGGTCAAGAAACTCCTCGGTAACTTATAATATCCTTATATTTTACAAGTACTTTATTCACTATTATAATAGCTCTTACTTCATATGTTTTAACATTAACATTAAAGAGAAGATCCTTAAAGGGATTCTGTCATGGGAAAACATGTTTTTTCAAAACACATCGGTTAATAGTGCTGCTCCAGCAGAAATATGCACTGAAATCTATTTTTCAAAACAGCAAACACAGTTTTTTACATTTCATTTTGAAATCTGACATGGGACTAGACATATTGTCAGTTTCACAGGTGCCTTCAGTCATGTGCCTTGTGCTATAGTAAACTTCAGTCACTCTTTATTGCTGCACTGAAAGTTGGAGTAATATCAGCCTCCCTTTCCCCCAAAGCAGCCTAATAATAGAAAAATTGGAAGCTAGCCAGATAACAGCTCCTTGGTATGAGAATAGCACTCAATAGTCAAAATCCATGTCCTGCTGTGACTCCTTCAGTTACAGTGGAGAAACAATAGCTTCCCTGAAAGCAGTTCTATCCCAAAGTGCTGGCTCTTTCTGAAAGCACAGGATCAAGCAATGACCAGAGATGGCTGCCTACACAATATTTTCCATAATGTATCCCTTGATGTATCTCTACATACCCTTCTGTCCTCTGTTAGGGGGTTGCACAGGTCATGTATTCATAGCCTCAGAGTAAAAATTCCATAGGGTTTGTAATGAAGGAATCACATCTGTTATATACATGTACAGAGTGACATTGGAGAAATACAAGGTAGAGCCATGGCATTTTATAGCTTGAAGGATGCATAACTGACTCAATTCAGTAGAAGAGGCAGGGCTGATGCAACGTTACATGTTTGGATCAAAAACCGTAATGCAATGATCTCCAACCAGTAGCTTGCGAGCAACATGCTGCTCACCAACCTCTTGGATGTTTCTCCCAGTGACCTCAAAGCAGGTGCTTATTTTTTAATTCAAGGCTTGGAGGCAAGTTTTGCATGAAAAATAAGTATACTGCCAAGTAGAGCTAAAAAAGCAGGGGCTAAAAATTAGCCAATCACAGCCTTTATTTGGCATCCCATGGACTTTTTTTCATGCTTGTGTTGCTCCCCAAATCTTTTTGCATTTGAATGTGGCTCGTGGATAAGGTTGGGGATCCCTGCCTTAATGAATGATGCCATAAATCCCAACATTTTTATCCATGTTAGCCCAGCTGAACATACTGTAAATTACCCTTTCAGCCTTTTCAGTTGTTGCTTCCTTCCTGAATGTTTGGCAACACAGCATGAATATTTCCCTTTAAAGTTCTTCATCATCTGTAACTTTCACAATGCAGGAGCCACTGCTTGACCACTTCTACACTCCTTTAATATTTCTACCAGCTAGAGGATTTATCACTTTTACACTTGGCAGAATTTATTGTAATACGTGGCCCAAATCCACAGTATCCCTGGATCACTGTTAGCCTTGCCTTAAATGTTAATAAGACAAGCCACATGCCATTAATAGCAAAATTAAAATATTGAACATATTAAGAGGCAGATTTATCAAAGGTCGAAGTGAATTTGAGGGAATTTTCAAAGAAAAGTAATTTTTTGGATACTTCGACAATCGAAAAGGATACTACGAATTTACTTCGAATTCGATTTGAAGTAAAATAGTTCGAATATTCGATAATCGAAGTACTGTCTCTTTAAAAAACTTCGACTTCAATACTTCGCCAAATTAAACCTGCTGAAGTGCTATGTTAGCCTATGGGGACCTTCTACAGCATTTTTCTACGTTTTTGAAGTCGAAGTAAAAATCGTTCGATTGTACAATAAAATCGTTCGAATCGTTCGATTTTAGTTCGATGGATCGATGGCCAAATTCGGAGAAAAATCCTTAGACTTCGATATTCGAATTCGAAGTATTTTAATTCGAAGGTTGAATTTCGAAGTATTTTTTACTTCGAAATTCGACCTTTGATAAATCTGCCCCTAAATATAACGATATTGGAAAGAATTACATATTTTTTAATTAGGCAAAATGTTTGTTTACATCCCATTTAAATTAGATATTAAAGGGACAGTCCACACAATAAGGAAATCCTTGTGTAAAGGTTCCTGTTCTGTGGCCCCATGCCCTTTAGTGGCATAAAGCTTAATGGTTGCTTCTTATATCCCTATGTTTCACTGTTCTACATTACAATATAGTCAGGTCTCAGTGCAGCAAAATAACATTATCAAGCATCAGATTGAATTTTAGTATTAAATAGAAGAATATTAGTATAGGATAATGCTGATCTGTTACAATGATGACTTTGTAGTCAGCAGTTTATTCTGTGCTATTCTTTGTTTATTCTAACCTGTAAGCCCCTCTTTTAAAAGAATTGTTCAGTGTAAAAATAAAAACTGGGTAAATAGATAGGCTATGCAAAATAAAAAAAAATTCTAATATAGTTAGTTAGCCAAAATGTAATGTATAAAGGCTGGAGTGATTTCATGTATAACATGTCAGTCAGAACACTACTTCCTGCTTTTCAGCTCTCTTGTTTTACACTGACTAGTTACCCTGGTTACCAGGCAGTAACCAATCAGAGACTTGAGGGGGGGCCACATGGGTCATATCTGTTGCTTTTGAATCTGAGCTGAATGCTGAGGATCAATTGCAAACTCACTGAACAGAAATGTACCATGTGGTCCCCCTTCAAGTCACTAACTCAGAGTTATAGAACTAAAAAGCAGGAAGTTGGATTTTGGCTGTTTTATTAGACATCTGTTCACTCCAGCCTATATTTATTACATTTTTGGCTAACTAACTATATTAGAAACATTTTTTATTTTGCACAGCCTATCTATTTACACAGTTTTTATTTTTCACACTGAACTATTCCTTTAAGGCTTCTGTTGCCTGTGGGGGGGAGGGATTAAAAAAATAAATTTAAGAAGAAAATAAGCAGCCATAATTATGGCCTATTTTAGGTCACCTCTGATTCAGTCCTGTCCCTGGGGCATTTAGATTTGTAATTAGAGTTCCATGCTTTGTCCTTCATCTTTTAATTAGTGTCCTTCAATTGAGTATAGAAAACAATATTTTGATTCCTTCAGATGATACAAAGCCGTACAAAAGAATCTCATTTCACCGGCGCATCTGCTCTCTTTTCATAGGGTAAACTCCACATGTAGACAAGAAAGTAGCAGAAGGCAGCATTTATATAAGTATGTGTCCTGGGATGGGAATAGTAAGTGATGTAACTTGTCCCCCTATATCAGGAGTTGTAGGGTGGGGCTGCAAGAATTAAGCTGTCCTATGGCAATGTCAGGATTCTTTTATTTTACTAAGTACACCTGCCATGCTAGATAATGCAAATGCCTCATGTGAAGGGGTTGAACTAAACAGTATAAAGTGTGTGTGGTGGGGGTTGTAGCTACAGTATGTTCATTTATATGTCATTGTTCTGCCACTGTTGATCCATGTGATAACGATGCCCGGCTGTTGCTTATATTCAGTGTTCTTTATTGATTTCACAGCTCCTGTTGTCATTCTCAGAAGGGGTTAGAATAACATATATTCTCTCAAAATGAGGTTAGCAATCAAATCTATTTCTATTACAGATTATCAGCTCCCAGTCCTGTTTTTTCAGTACATCCCATTAAACAAGAGACGTTGAGAAACTAAATGTCAGCTTAACTAGATGTTATTGGGCTCCATAGCAAATTAATTTTAGGGCCCCCAACATATCCAGAGGCTATCCTGTTTTAGCAATATATGTTGAAATTGCTCATTAATTAGGGTTCCATCGGGGCCCCCTATACCTCCTGGGCCCCCTGCAGCTGCAGTGTCTGCTTCCTCTATAGTTATGCCCCTGCCTACTCTGAATCATAGGACACTCACTCCTTGCAATTTCACATACATGGCTTATTGCCAATGTGCCCACCCAGGGTGCTCTGCAGAATAGTGCACACCTATTGACGTTTGGACCTGCGAATGTACCACCACCCCCTGAATGAGGAAGTAATTCCAGGGTTCCCATAGCAGATTGTGCCAATAACTGCAACAAACTTGCTCCAAAAGAATCACACACTAATGGTATTTCTGACACCGCATGCAATAGTGATCCTTTTAATGTTTCGGGGATAACCTGGTGCCTGGTGTAACTCAACACGCTACAGCAATAATGTAAAGCAGGTGTGGCATTGTTGGGAAAAAACATGTCAATTTGCGTCCTAAAGTTGCACTTATCACATGTCTTGCTGAATTATATCCGTTCCTAGAGGAAGATCTCAAAATATTTTGCTCAGTTCCAGTAGTGGATGCTCCAGTGCTAAACAGGGGGTTAAGATCTTTATTGTTGCTAATAATTTCTGTTAGCCAGGCCTATGGTTCTGCAGCTTCCTAGGTTACAGTGTAAATGCTCAGGATATACATATTTTAGCAAAACATCACATATATACTGTATAACTTTTACAACAGAATTAACACATCCTCATGCACTGAAAGGCAGGCTGTAGAATGAGAGACTAATAATATGCCACTAATTCCCTGTATCTTCTCTATATGTACATCACTTAGTTGATTCTGGAGCATCATCCATAAATCAATCATTCCCATCATGTGAGAAGCAGATAGAGAGAAATTAATGATACTCTATCTTATTATTATAATAAGATATTTGCTCCCTGTGATCTGAAACTCATTGTTTTACCCAGCAACTGCTATAAATGGACCAATGTAGGGAAAATAAGTAACTTTAGACAAAACTGGCAAAACCTATCCCATTTCTTATTGTAACTGGTGTGTCTAGGCCTCCATGTGACCAATCAGAGGAGGCAGGGTGGTCACCGCCAAACCTCACTTATTTCACAAGATAGAAAGAATGATCACATCAATATCATTAAAGGACACATTAGTAGATTAAATTAGTAGAATAAATTCACCAGGCATAGATTCACAGCGAACTTCCACGCATATAAATTCCTGGCATGTGCAACATGGTGTATTCTTGATTCACAATAGTTTTTCTGGACCACAGTTGCCACTGACCATTAAAGGAGAAGGAAAGGTTAAAACTAAGTAAGCCTTATCAGAAAGGTCCATCTAAATATACCAGTAAACCCCCAAAGTAATGTTGCTCTGAGTCCCCTGTCAAAAGAAACACTGCATTTCTTTCCTTCTATTGTGTACACACGGGCTTCTGTATCAGACTTCCTGCCTTCAGCTTAAACATCATTGCCCTGGGCAAGAGCATGCTCAGTTTGCTCCTCTCCCCCCACCCCTCCCTTCTCTACTGTAATCTGAGCCCAGAACAGGGAGAGACTCAGGCAGGAAGTGATGTCACACCACATTAATACTGCAGCTCCTCTTCTAAACAAACAGAGAGTTTCTAGAGCTTTTTACTCAGGTATGGTAAAACACTCTACAGAATAAATATAGCATTCTAGCTTGCACTATTGCAGCTAATCTATTGGCAATAAAATGCCTCCGTAGCTTTCCTTCTCCTTTAAGTGACACTGGGACCCCCATTAGTGCGTTCCCTGTGAGTCTTACATGACCCTTTGTCTGGTGACAGTAAAAAATACACACAGAGCTTTATTTTACATATGTTAGAGGCAATCTTGATCCCTGAGTAATTCAGAGTATGCTGAGCAAGTAGTGAATATATACCATCAACTCCAGTCAAACAATAGAATATTTGCATGAAAGCCAAGTAGCCTTAAGTCATTTTTTTACAACAGATAAAACTTTTTATTATATATTTACTTCTTTATTTTTAACATATATAAATATATACAACACAGTTTGAAAGTTGCAGAAAGAATATAAATAAATAAGCGGCGTATTAACCATACCAGTTGATGGTGTCCCACCTAAAAGCTGCACGCCGGAAGGAAGGCTTACAAAAACTTATGACAGATTGTGTCTATATCCATATGCTACACTCTTGCATGTTTAAGGCAGGTCTGTGATTTTTCTTTTTCAGGGGCTGTATAGGCACTTCTGCAGTTTAAGGCACCATACACCTTGCAGGTGGGATACACCTGATATAAAGTGTGTTTTTTTACAGTACAGTTTATTGCATCAACAAGATTGTGTTGACCAGGCTAATCGTGTGAAGGGTTTTGTGGCTGCAATGATGTAATGAACAATTTTATAGGCACTCAGCCGCTAATGCAAAACTTGTTCTGATCTGTACATTTCCTATCACCGTCACTGAGCTTGAATGACCCAATACAATCTGTCATTTCTGAACTCACGTTGCCCCAGCTCCCACTGATCACTAGGGAGGCTGCAGTCTCTGCCATGTTCCCCAGGGATGCACACTGAGCAGGCAGCACTCCAGTAAGCATCCTATGTATGCCATAGCTTATAATAACAACCAGCTCCTAAACATAAATACAATTACAATAGCCAAAAAGTATAAAAACAGCATTAGTGTAAATGTGAACAGTGTTAGATACATAAGCCCAGCGGGTACTGTCCTCAACGTTTACACTTTACACAAGAAATAATGTGATAAGATTAAGTTTTACTCTAATTTATTTGATGGGGCTCCTTACATAAATGATTATTTAAAAAATGATTATTGCATTTATTGTATGTTTGTATTGTAATGACAACTACAGCCATTTAAACCTTTGTGTTGTAGGTGGTGATAAAACATTTTTTTAAACCTTAATTTGTTAATTTTATATTTTAAATGTTAACTTTGATATCTGTAATATTTATACAATGCTTGAATGTACCCTCCTGCCACCTCCACTCTACAACAAATGTATTGAAAATGTAAAATTAGAAAAAGTGTTGTTTCTTTCTATGTATAATGTAGATTGGAGCCAGCCTGAGACCACATTTGCTGCCCAGATAATTCTCCCCTACTGTGAGAGAAAGGAAAGCTTGGACCCTCTGTATGGCTAGTTCTCCTCAATAAATATAGCTGCATCCAAGCCATGTACACTGGATCCTACATGAAGGTTAAACTGGTCATGCTTACCATATAGTCTCCCATATCCTGGATTTGTCCCGAAGATGAACAGCTATGGAGGCTGCATTTGTGATTTGCTGATAGAATCAACACTGTTGAGCAATTAAATTACTTTCCGGCTCACAAAGGTGGCTGCCAAGAGTCCAATGTTGTTAGTATTTATGCACATGGAAGATCACTGAGACTGTCCTGCTGTAACCACCGCTTTTGAAAACACATAATCCAGACCCAACTCAGACATTCTCCACAGACTGAATGATTATGTGCAGGTTGCCTACCATGCCATATTTGCAGCTGCTATGATGCACTACAGGGCCTCATTGCCTAATGATTTGTTCCTACCCACAACCTCTCTAAGCCTGGGGCTGTAACATATAGGGGCAAATTTACTAAGCAGTGAAAATTCGCCAGCAACGGCTTCGCAGGCAGCGCATCACTTCGCCAGGTGAAAATTCGCTCGGACAACGCTAATTAACTATCATGTTAAGTTTGTCCTTGGCACCGAACGATGGTGAAGTTGCGCTAGCATTAATTCAACAAGCAGAGCTAAGTTGCGCTAGCGTTGGCTAATTTGCATACGGTGGGAAGTTAAAGTTGAATGGACGTATATGTTGCAGCATATACATTACACTACACAAGCCCAGGGTTGTTATATTGCCCTACACATGAGCCCAGTGTATAGTTTATGTGCTATATGTTAGGAAATGTAGGGGGAAGCCGGTTACCCCAAAAAAAATGTACGCTCTTTTGCAGCCTATCACCCTGAAAAAAGGAAAAGATGCCAGCGTTTTTTGGGGCTTAGAAAAATTTTCAACAAAATTCTTAGGATGTTCTATCTACTCTATTGCACTGGTCTGAGGAGGCGAAGGTAAGTCTGGCGCAAGAGGTAACGTTCAGTAAAATCCGCATCTTAGTGAATTTGCGCAGTTACGTACATTCGCCAGAGCGCAACTTCACCTGCCGATTGAGTGCGAATGAGCGCCAGCATCAGTCTCTTTGCTAGCGAAGTTACGTCTGCGCCCATTAGTAAATCGGCAAAGTACCAAAATGACGTCACTCTAGCAAATTCTCGCTAACGTTAGTCACTTCACCCTTTAGTAAATTTGCGCCATAGTGCATAAGACTGAGGTTTACATGTACAATAGCCCTGTATTAGTAAAGTTCTACCCAATATACTTTAAAAGTGCTCAAGGTATTTGTGCAATATATATTTTTAAATATAGGGTCTATATAAACTGTTGCAAATTAGCACTGGGATGAGACCTATTGTCAGTAGCAGGCATCTTGATCACAACTAACAATTGTAGTGATCAGTTGCCTCATTTGATACAAGCCGTGGTCATTATTCCTGTAGCTCACTCCTGTATCAATAGAACTACTTATAAAATACTTATGGGGGAATGTAATAAAAGTCGCAAAGAGCAAAACAATTAGCACAAAATAAAAAGTCTAATTTCGCAATGTAATACTCTTCCTTAAACTGTTATCACATTGCGAATTGTGCATTGCCCACTTTTAAGAAGTGCTTGAAGGTGTCATAATCTTTTGGAGCAAACATAATAACTTTTTCATAAGAGGTTTTATTACATTCACTGCACACTGGCGCTAACTATAAAATTCGCAAACCTTCTTCCACTGTCGGAAGTGGTCGCTAAACAGTTTCCAGGTTCGTAAATGCTATATTAAATTCGCGCAAAGCAAAATTTGTTTGCACAGAGGCATAACTTTTCGCATTGCGAATATTTTTTACATTCCCCCATTAGAGCTTAAAACAGATTAAGGAAGGCTAACCCAAAATTCTGATTTCTGAAATCTCAGGGGCACATTTACTTAGCTCGAGTGAAGGATTAGAATGAAAAAAACGTTGAATTTCGAAGGTTTTTTTGGCTACTTCGACCATTGAATTGGCTACTTCAACCTTCGACTACGACTTTGAATCGAACAATTCGAACTAAAAATCGGTCGACTATTCGACCATTCGATAATTGAAGTACTGTCTCTTTAAAAAAAAACTTCGACTACCTACTTCACCACCTAAAACCTACCGAGCACCAATGTTAGCCTATGGGGACCTTCCCCATAAGCTTTCTAAGCAATTTCTGATCAAAGGAAAATCGTTCGATTGATGGATTAAAATCCTTCGAATCGTTCGATTCAAAGAATTTAATCGAACGATTTTTCCTTTGATCGTTCGATCAAAGTAAATGCGGTAAATCCTTCGACTTCGATATTCGACCCATAGTAAATGTGCCCCTCAGTGTAAAAACAAATACAAAGCCTTCAGCCAATAAGCATTTCTTAGTATGTTATGTGCTAAAGGTGCAGAAGCAGTAGAAGAAATAGAAGATACTGTATTAAAAATATTTGCACCAGGTCTAGCAACCAATTATAAGGCTGTAGGTCTAGTAACCTACAGCAACTAATGATTAGGTTGCATATAGGTTGTGTATATACTGATCAGCTATAGTATTTAAAGGGTGAACTTTGGCAAAAATTAAAATGTAATATAAGTTCCATCATATTGATATAAGAAACTTTGTAAATACAATCAATTAAAAATTCTGCATAGTTTCTGAAATAATCAAGTTTATCTTCACTATTCCTCTCTCAGCATCTCTTCATTCTGTCTTGTGTCAGAAATTAATTCGCAGTTAGATCCAATACATATTATAGGGGGTCTTCCTTTTCTAGAAGACGTATAAGAGCTGATTCAAATAACCAATTCCACTACAAACATAATATAACAAATAATAAATCCTGCAGGTAGAGAGACAGGATTTTTTGTGATTTGAATAGTGAGCTCTAATACATCTTCTAGGCAAAAGGAGCCCCCCCCTACAAGATATATTGGATTTAAAGGTCATTGAAAAACAGACTCCCAAATCCTGCATGAAGACAGAATGAAGAGAGACAGATGCCGAGAGAGGGAGAGTGAAAAGTAACTTGAATATTTCAGAAATGGTTTAGAATTTGTAATTGATTATATTTTAGAAAACTTCTTATTTTAGTATGATGAAGCTTATATTCAATTTTAATTTTCACAATAGTTCCCCTTTAAAGCAAGTATCTAATGGATTGCTGGACCTGGTGCAAAGTTGGCATTTTTATTACATATTGTCTAATGGTGTCTCATGGTACATATATGAGATCATAAAGCAAATATTATAATCACAAAACCACCTTAGAAACCACATCCCCTCCAATAAAATAATTCCGTCCAGAGCATCAAGTATTACAGGAAGTACTAATAACCTCTTTCAGTCATTGTATGGAATTGTGTTCTGCTGCAGTTTATCCCCACAAAAATCCAAATTCATCTAAAAGTAAACTTTGCACTATTAAAGAAAAAGACAAATGTACATAATAACCCCCCCCAACCCCTGAACTAGTGATAAAAAAAATGTAAAACAGAATGTTCTTGAGCTAAAGCAGCAAGTTCTTTCAGGAATTCTTGAAACAAGACAGCAGCCAGCATAGCATTTTTGGTTTTTTTAGATGCTCCCGCCATAGGTAGTGAAGTGTTTGCTCTATGTTCCTTTGATTTTTGTTCTAATCCTTTGGAAGATTCTACAGCTTCTCTCTCTGTGCTCGATACCACCTGTGTGTTGTCTGAAACAGAAACAGAACAATAACATAGACTAGAGGTTTTGCCATGTTCTACCTTGCCCTCAGCCATGTAAATAAAATAATAAATAAAATCAGTTAATAGTGCTCCTATAACAGAATCCTGCACTGAAATCCGTTTTTCAAAAGAGGACACTTCTTCATATTTCATTTTAAAATCTGACACAGAGCTAGACATGATGTTAGTTTCCCAGATGCCCTCCGTCATGTGAATTGTGCTCTGGAAAATTCAGTCACTCTTTATTACTGTGCTGCAAGTTGCAGTCATATCATTCCTCTCCTTTTCCACCCAGCATCCTATCAACAAAACAATGGAAAGGTAACAGGATAACAGCATGCTGACACCTGCATTGCTAAGATATGAGAACAGCACTCAGTAATAAAAATCCAAGCCCCACCACAACTCCTCCAGGTACATTTAGTAGCAGAAACAATAGTTTATCTGAAAACAGTTTCATTGCAAAATGCTGGCCTTTCAAAATGACCTGAGATAGCTGCCTACACACCAACATTTCAGATAAAAAAATATACATTTATTGGTTGAGGAATAACATTTTATATATTTGTAATATCTACATTGCAATTTTGAAATAAAACGTACACAATAAAAATCATGACAGAATCCCTTAATATATATTGGCATGTGCTCATTCAGGTGGGCTCTGTCTGGACTTCCAAAGTTAATATAAATGCATTACTTTTTTCACAGACATACCAAGAATTGATAGGTAGCCAGGATACTCTTGCAAACCATTTCCCAAAATCCCTTAGGTTCACAATATTATGCAATGTTTACAATGCAATGTTATCCCTTCCCTCATTTTGTTCCATTGTGAAGTGTTGTATTCTTGGACTCGACAACCCTATGATTTCCATAGTGAGTGGTAAAGATTATCTGGAAAGCAGAGAGACCTCAAATCACAGAATTCATCACTTCACAATAGAATAGGGGAAAGGCTGTGTTACGCTGTGAAGGGGTGGGGAACTATTCCATATTTATATTTATTTCAGAAAGTGTTTATGCAACTTTTCTACAGAATGAGCTCATGCCAAATGTGTAGTGCATTATCCCTTTAAGTTGGCCAACTAAGTCATAGATATCCCTGTTCTGGCCAGTCCTACTCTCAGTTTTACCTTATTCATTCAGAAGTTTAGCATTTCACTTCTAATTTTTCAAAAAGCTAAACCAGCCAATACATGGGCCACCAGGGGCTGCTGAATTGGCTGCTCCAGACTGAATGGACAGACTATTGGCTTGTATCTGAGTCAATGTGGCAATATCTGGTTGTGGTTGAAGTCATTGAATTGTCTTCAAAGTGAGAGGTCACTTATATGATTTGGTAGTTAGCATAGGTATCATATGATCTGTTCAGTCTGATTTTGCCCCAACCTAAAATTTTTCTTTGTATGGCTAGGCTTAGCCCCCGAATGGCTGCACTTTTTATTGGACAGCACAGGGATCCCTGAGAACGAATGCATTGTAAGATGCAATAATAAATGAATCAGGTGCAATCAATGAATTGTTACATTGTGGGAATGGAGAAGAGGGGATACTTTGTCATAGTCAGCCAGCTTAAATGTCCAGCAAGATGTAGACAAAATTCTGTTTTGCATTTAGCATAAAATTCCTTAATATCTTTTAATATACTAATATGGGCATCTGGGATCTATTGTTCTATGAAATAAGTAGTCACACACCCACAGCACAGCTTTGACTTTTGCTGTTTGCTTATGTTAACTGTAATATCAACTGCAATATTTTAACTAGGACCTCTATGGTATTCCACTTGCATAAAATGGTCACAGCTACAAATCCACTACTGGATATAAATACTAGGCATCCTATTTAGTATCATGTGCACATCAGCCATACCTTCTAAGCCTCGGCAGCAGTGATGAAATATTAAAGACCACACAACAAAGAATGCTACAGCAGCTGTAACTTTGAAGCCAGACATTTGTCAAAGATATGGAGCAAGCCATGAAAGAAAGATTTTGCAGAAGGTAATCGGTGAAAGGCAAAAAGATTCATAATAAGAATAATAATGGTAATAACACTGACAAATTGATGTGCAAAAGGCTTTAAATCCTGTATTCTCGGCCGGCGAATGCAAATGCATCCTCTTGTTTGCACTTGGAAATGTTTAATAGATTAGGAGGCTCTTTATTCATTTGCTGCCAATCACTAATTTGCAAAACAAATGCATTTCAAGTTTAGTCTAAGCTGCCACAATCATTCCCTGATAAGCACAAGTTATGACACATAAAAAGGGGGATAATATTCATGCTCCAGCATATCTTTCTCTATACTATACAGTGTATTGGGAGCTTAGGACTAAAAATTGTGCTAGAAATGTATTCAAAAGCTGCAAGTAGAGGCAGAGGTAGGCAGAAAGCTGCAGAGATTAGTATGGGATAATACAACTGAAGATACCTGAATACCAAGACTGGACAAATTGCTTCTGACCATGGGAAATGAAATATTGTGTGATGGTGATGCTGATTAACAAAGACCCAGTTCAATCAAGGCTGTTCAATCAACCCTCTAATATTAATGCATCAAGAATGTATGGTAGATTAGGCCGATTGAGGAGATGAAGCCGTCTGGATATTATGAAGTTGTTTGGGTCACCGACAGCTTCTTGGGCTCCACACACATTTATTAGTTCCCAGTTTCACTGCTTCCCTACAGTATTATGAAGGGTATGGCAATGCCTCAACTGCCAGCCATGTTAAGTCAACTACCAACCAACCAGATACATTTCAGTTCCTCTTTCAGTTTGCTTGCAAGACTATATATACATGGTAGATAATGGAAGTTACAACTGACCACAGCGAGCACCCCATTTCCGATGGACAGGTACATATATAAACACTGTATATACTGACTGTTCAGTGGCAATAACAGTCCTGCATTTTCAAAGCAGAGTATTTACATTGACTTTCCAGGGTTTAATACCTTATGGTTAAGAAATGGTTTTCTGTTTTTTTTCTATCCAGCCCGTTTCAGACAATAATGACTTGTTAAGAGAAGAAAAGGCAGGAGATGAAGGACTATCCTGCTGTGTCCTGGGCATGAGTGCTCTTCTCAGAACACCACCAATAATGCAGAGGCATGGGGTATTTTATGTCTGTATAAATATGACAAATGTTTATCGCTTAAGGTGCAAAAACATTGGTGTGTGGCCAATCAAGCAGCCTCAACTGAGTTTATACATACCAGTATGTTATACAAATATATGGTGCCTCTGTATAGTTTAAAGTCATACTAAAGAGAAAGAAAAGATAAAAAACCATTCCCCAAATCGGAAGGCAGCATGGAAGAAAAATGAGTAAAGTAAAGTAAAAAAGTAACAGTGCAGACCAATAAATAGTAAAATGGAGCATTACAAATGTGTGCCTTAGCTATGCTAACACTTGTAAAGTCATGATGCAGGGGGGGAAATAAAATAAGTTTTATTCATGCACAAATTGCATACATTACAATCAAATGTACCTTTGGTAAATGTATCTCTAGACTGGTTAGGCATGTCCATACGAGAAAGCAGGTACCGCTGAGCTTCTGCGAGGAGCACTGGAAAATTCTGCTCTGTTGCTGCAAATTGCTCAATTTTCTGTTTGACAGAGGCCAGCACCTGATATAAAGAGAATAGAAAATGCATTGTTTATGAGCTTTCTTTCCTAAAGAGCTTTTATCTACTTTATCAAGCTTTGTTTATAAAGAAAAGAAAGGCTATATTTATCATATAAAGTAAAAAGTGAGAGATTTGGGTCCCTATGAAGTTCTGAATGCATCTGAACTCAAAATCAATGTCATGATAAAGTCAAGTATGTATTTCATCTTTACGTTCCTAGTTCTGGAACTGAAGGGTTATTTAAATGGACACATACTAGTTAAATATCGTATTGAAAAGATTGCTTACAACATGCGTGCTACAAAATAATATGGCTGTAGATAAACTTCAGAGCAGTCATTCTCTTGGGGGGGGGGTATTTACCAAAGTCTACATTTTTCTGGTTGGAGTTTTAAAGGGGAAAACAATTTTTTATAGGAAAAAAACCTCAAAACTCAAGATGTATTAAACCCAGAGGCTGCTAAAACTGAGGGGAAAAAATTCTCCATCTCTAACAAGTCAGTGGCAAATGCCCAGTTTGCAATTGGAAGATATCATGATCTTTGCTGGGTTCCATAAATAATCTGAATAAATTGTGGTTTTCGGGCATCAGATCTAAAAAATGTGTACGATTCAGAATTATTCTTTTCCAGCACCAGATTTTCACGAGTTAATTTATTGATAATTAATAATTTATGAATAAGGTGAAAAGTTGGATGGGAGATTGGTTGAAGTGGTTTTAAGACAATCATTTTCGGATTTTAGTAAATAACCCCCTCAATGTGAGACATATATATGGATTCATTACACCCCCCATGCCCTGATCTGCATAGAGCCTATGTAAATGCAAAATTCCTTATTCTGCAATGATTGTATTCATTTAAGTGCTTTTCTTTCTTTTCATTCCAGTTCTAAAGTTGCATGTGTGAATTCTACACTAACCCTTCACATTTTTCAGGTAATTATTTTTTAACACAGAGAAAGATAAACAATATGTCAATAAATTTATATTAGCTGAACATTTCTTCCAAGTGTTATGTATACTACCCTGTATGCCCCTTCTTTTGGGCCCACAGTCTAAACAATTGGAAGTGAAGAGGAGCTGTTGTCTCTCCGCAGGATCATTGTGTAAATGTAGAATACCTGATACAGAGATCGCACACTGGGCTGAAAGACTATGTTGGTGTTGAGCAGAAACGATCTGATGAGTGGCTGGGGATAGGTGGCAAGCTGAGTAATTATCCCAATCAACAGCAGATTAACATGCAAGGAGTTTTCCAGCATGTTCTCTAGCTTTGACAGTACAACACTGATGAATGGTCCTGTAGGAAAAATTAAGTAAATTATAATAATTATGTGCCAAAAACAGTAGACCTGCCGACATGAAATAGATGAACCAAAAAGACACAAGTCTCTGTGACTGGCAGAGAAAACATACAGAAGGGTATGAGAAGAAAAAAGAGACATTGGTATTTTACACAAACTCCAAATTTGCAAGCACTGTCAGAAACATCAATAAAGAGATAGCAGAGACCCTTGAAATGATTAATAATGTAGATTTATCTTTTTATATTTCTATTGTGTAAAGAGAAAGTTGAAACAATAAAGCCAGTATAGTAGTCCTGTAATTGTTATTGTAAATATCAGTCAGGCATCTTAGCCACCCACAAAAATGTAGCTGCAAATCAAAAAGTGGTAGGTAGTTTGTTCTACCAGGGACTAGAATGACAAATATGTCTTATATTTAGCAAAATAATAATAATAATTATATCCTTGAGAATGAATAAAATTCTGTGTAGGTAGATTCCCTCGGGAGTCCACCCTGACTTGGATGGATTCTTTTATTGAGCTAGCCTTGGTACTACTACCTTGACTTTGAGGAAGAACCATCCCATTGAGTAGTTCTTTGATTTTCTGTACTGTGAAGAGATATATCTATGCTCTTGCAAAGGCAACACCCTTTTCTGCCCCTACGTTCTTATGTCACACATTCCCAAGTTTATAAAAACTCTGTGATTTCTTTGTTCGGGGTTCTGACTCAGAATCCACAGAGCATGTGTCAAGTAAACTTTATCTTTTCTCCTCAAGTGGTCTCCGGTTTTTAAAGTTCCACATCACCCTCATCAGTCAATATCCCATTGTTCTTCAAGATTACTTTCAGTTTTATATTTGGAAAATTCGTCTTTGTTCCCCCAAAACCTTATTGCAAACAACAAACCATTCACATCATTTGGGGAAGCGTGAGCACGGTACTAGATGCCAAATTACAGTTAATTCATCATTAATTCAGTATTTAGTAAAATTATTGTTTTCTACACTTTCATATTTAATTACTTACCAGTAAATGGAGCAGCCTGAGACCTTGGAAGGTAATTAGAAAATATCGTTGCATCTCTTGGCCCAAATGGAGATGACATGCTCTCTGACTGTGGTAAATCCAAAGAATATTTGTCAAAATCATCCTCGTCTTCTTCCATTGGAGAAGCCAAACTGTGAACTGGAGATAAAGACTCTTCCAGTGTTGAGATTTTCAGTCCATTAAGCAGGTCATCGTATCTTGCAATAAATTCCTCACTGTCTGGGCTTAACATATTCATATTAGAGATATCATCTGCTGCAGAAGAAAGCCTAATCTCTACTTTGGGTACTGTTTGTTTAACCTGTTTTTTTACACTGGCATTATTTAGATTTGCATTTTTATTGTTGTTTGCTTGGGTCTGATTTCCTTCCTGAAGTTTTGAAAATTGATCATTTGTCTCTAGATCATTTTTGTCTGATATGTCCTGCATATCTGCATCATTAGCATCCTTAACAGCACATAATCTGTAAACCATTACATCATCCTGAAAATCTGATTCTTCAATGTATGATCCTTTGATGAACATGATTGCATTCCGCTTCATCTCTTGAATGTGGTGAGGAAGCTCTGGTGGTAAAACTGTATCAATAGATGGTTGAGGGGAGCAACTTCCAGAGTCAGGAGATATCCCAGTATCATAGCTGTCATCCCATTCAAGATCTAGCAAAGTTTTACCTCCTAGAGATGGTGTCTCAGAGGAAATTGAATCCATATTTTGCCTATTTGCACGTCTGAATGTTGAGAAATTCCCTCTTCTATAATTATCCTCCATCAGAGTTTTAAAGGAGGTTTCAGGGTCTGGGTTTTGCCCATCATATGGGGCAGACCAAACTTTACAGTCTTCTAAGCACTTCAGAATATTTTCATGAGCTTCCCATAAGTACTCAAGGTAGTTTTCATCAACTGGTTCTGCACAATCACCATCCATCCAGGTATCTTTCTCATATAAACTTGAAGAATGCTTAGAATTATCAGAATCTGTAAAAGACAAATTGCAGTGTTTGACCAAATCTGTCAAAAAGCAGCATTTATTTTTCTAAATATTAACGATAATGAAAATAGTGAATTGACTGTTATGGTGCCAGTATAATCATTATATATGAAAAGGAGGTAGTCCAAAAAATATGAGTGAGTTGGCTAGTATGAGATTGATATTAGCATCATATCATACATACAAATGCCAATCTTGTTGTTAGCTGGTTGGTTGATACTGAGATGGATACAGAAATGAGACAAGCAAAGCAGGGCATGTACCACTGTATAAAATTGCCGTACTGTAGTAACTGCTGCAGGCAGAAAATCAAGATAGGTTTTTAACTGGTTGCAATGAATTACTGCACTAAAACAGTATGAAACAGATAACCTGTAAATGCCAGAACTGTAATTCTACAATAGAGGGAGGCCTAAAGCTCTGGTGAGTCTCTAAGGATTTAAACCAATATCCACAAGAAATATATGAGTGGATGCATACCTCCATTGACACTATCCAGAAAGGTATATGAGCCCATACATGCTCCTGGTGATGAGCACTAATGCACTCAGTCTGCTGTGATGGATTGTGTACATGGACACTAGGAACACTGAAAATAGCCTGGACCCAGCAGTAATTCTGGTATTCACCTAGAGGGTAGAGGGTTGTGTCTATAGCCAAAATATTTATACACTAATGACATTACTGAAACTGCACACATTGGCATATCGGAAGTGAAATGCTGCAACATGCATGCAATTCACAAAAGTGCATTCTAGTTTTGACACAAGATATTTACCCTTTTATGCTGGAATTCTGTGGGGACAATGCTGCATTCTGGCTTTAAAGCATGGTGGTTTGTATTGAATTTAAAAGTATTCAATGTTAATTAATATTTCAAGGATGGAACCAAGTCATATGAGCTGGTATGCACATTTATTGGCACAGGTTAAGATGTTGAGTACCTCTCTAAGTGATTTGTCCAGCTGGATGGAATACTCACATCTTTATATTGTACAATAACATCTCACAATGAGTGGAGTGTTTGTTTAAAGAGATGAATTAAATGCTCTTCTGACACCCAGCTGATTGTTAATGGAGATGTTATTATGGCAATTGTTCTGCAGCCTGATCCTCTTAATCTTATGAAAGTATATAAGGAGAGGGCCATCTACGCTGCAGCTGACAAGTGAGATACTGGTTTCATTTGTTCTATTGAAATTAGACTTTTAAGAGCATGATTGTTAGCCATTCTTTATTTTGGTAAGAGAATTATCAGAAGAAAGGATTGTATTAGCATTTCATAATTCGAGATGAAGTATGCGCAAGTCACATTTTCTGCTTTTTATAAAAAAAAAAATATATTTTGTAATTTGCTGGGAGTTGTGCAACTGCTGTGTTATTCATACAGACAAATTATAGTTATCATTTTGTTCTGCAGAATACAGACCCTATGTGAACTAGTTTGTCACAGAACACATGGCTACCTACACATTGCAATGCATTGTGGGTAACAAAAACATCAGATTAGAGTTAAGCAGATTGTAATATATCAGTAGCTCACTGCCTGCTCCCGTATAGTGTACATATTTCTGCAAAAAGCAAAATAAACAGCATTTATATGTAGACGTAGTCTTTACATAGTACTGTAACTGTCCTTCAGAACATCCCTTCTTTGTGAATTACACACAGCAATTATGTAATTGGGTTATACCAGTGAAGTGAAGGGCAAGTTCCCCCTCCTGCAAAACTATATGGTGTATGTGCGGCTCTCTTTCCATCATTCTTATACAAGTGAATCCAACTAGCCAATTGCTCTCTGATTTTCTCTCTACTCCATTTTAGATGCACTGTCCTTATTTTCTTGTTTTTTTTAATTGCTCCATATTTACACTCTTCTTCTGTAGTTCTCTTCCTTTTTTCTTCTCTTTTTCCCACACTGTCTTCTTTTTGTTTATATTTATATAATAATTTCTATATATGGTTATTTATCCTTTACCCATGGGCATTTCTCTGTTCCTTTTCCCTTTATTAATCTCATAATCTCCTTTTCTTATGCTTCATTCCCACCATTCATCTTTCTCTCTTCCCCTCTCAAATCTTACATTCCCTCAAACTTTTATCTACTGTATTTTCTTTTCTAACCTCCTTATTCCTCTCATCTTCTCTCCTCTTTTTCCCCTTCCACCCCTCTTTCTATTTGCCTTATCTGCCCACTGATCATCTACTCCCTCAAACCCCTTTCCTTCTACTCCCCTTCTTTTTTGCTTTCCTCGCCTTCTTTCCCTAACATGACTGCTCGTCCTTAGAGATGAGTACATCACCAAAAATGTGTGAAACAGCAAAAAAATTGCTAAATTGAAGTTAATGGGGTGTTTGTTGTGTTGTTTTCAAACAGAGCAACTTTTTTTTGTTTTTTAACCCATGCAATATTTTTTTAAAGCACTTGATATTTTTTTAACTATTCATTTGAGTCTATAGATGTTCTGTTGCAGAGAAATGCCGCAAAATAGCATCCCCTCTCCTCTGCCCTGTACCTCCTTCCTCTTTTTTGCTTTCTGACCCATTTTCTTCTGCTCTGCACTTTCCCCCTACTCATACCATACAGGTATGCATAAGTTATCTGATTTGCTTTTCAAAGAATTAAATCATGCAGCCTATGGATAAACTATCAGAATTAAAATGAGATCCAATCCAATCCATGAATCCAATCAAAGCACTGAAAAAGAATCAAACAGCTTCAGCAAATCCATGGATCTGGTGTAGCCTCATGACATTGTAGCCACAAACACACAGAGGAAATGGACATGACTGGTACATAAAACCCTGCCTGCCTGGAGATCTTGTTTTTTTTTTTTTAAGAATTGGATATTGTTTGAAAATATGACCACAGTCTTGAAGCCTGCTATTGTGATCCCAAAAACCTAACCTTATCCATAAGGCCTTGCAAAATGCTTCAGCTAAATATACAAAAATAAGACCCACAGCATTCATCAAAAAAGTTAAAGTTCATATTTAACATTATTATGTTATAGACCAGAAGAATTCACTCTTTTTTTCATTAGTCAGTTGCATGAACACTGAAGTGTTTTAAAGTAATAAAAATATAATGCAGTGTTGCCCAGCACTGGTAAAACTGGTGTGTTTGCTTCAGAAACTCTACTATAGTTTATATAAATAAGCTGCTATGTAGCAATGGGGGCAGCCATTCAAAGGAGAAGAGGTTCAGGTTACACAGCAGATAGCAGATAATGTAGCAATTAAGCTCTGTAGAAAATAATGGTGTTATCGTTATCCACTATTTAAACTGTGCCATAGAGCCTTTTTTCAATTTCCACTATTGCTACACAGCAGCTTATTTATATGAACTATAGTAGTGTTTTTGAAGTAACAGATCAGTTTTACCAGTGCAGGGCAACAGTACATGATATATTAATTACTTACTTTAGTTACTATTCCTTTAAAAAAAACTGCCCCCGGCTGCAAATGTTCTTAATACCAATGTCTATAATAAATTAAACATGGTTAATGTCCATTTAATTATCTCTTAAAACACGACTTATTCCTATGTTAATCTCCATACCTGTCCTTTGTATGAATTTAGAATTCATAATCTGCCTTCTCTCCAAATATCCAGTGCTACTGACAGTAATAGCACAGCAGTCTGGAATCAAGGAAAGGAACTTTGCTGCGCATGCAGAGTAGCAGTCTTGTTCTCTGACAGCTGATCGCTGAGTGACCATTACATGATTGCAAGGGATTAAATACCTGGAAAAATAAAGTTTTAGTTAAACCCAGTGTTTTACGGCAAAGTAGCACAGCCTAAGAGACAAAAGAAGTAGAATGAGAGCAATATAACATGAGATTTGAGGACAAACACTAATTTGCATTTTGAATACTGGCAGGGTAAGTCAAGTATTTATGTAATTTTAACCAGTAAGCAATGAAGGCCTGAGAACACGTTGACCATAAAATGGGTATAAAAACCTTTGGCCCAAGGTAATTTGTAATATTTTTTTTCCTGAAGAAAAATTGCCACCCGTAAGAGGTTGCACTGTACTACTGACTGCTTGGGTCCAAACCCGTATTTACTGAATCAGAGCCACTGTTTACTTTTCTCATTCAAAGCATGTAGGTGTAACGTATGGTGTCCCAAAATCCAGAACATACCCCATGGTCCTGATCTTAGCTCACGTTTCTGCCTTTCACTTCGAGAGGAGCCTTCCTCTACTCGGATGTCACCAGGACTGAGTGAGAGGACCAAGGGGGAAGTTCTAGGCAAGCAAGGGAACTGCAATAAATGCAGGACAGGAAACAGAGGGTGTAGTCGTTGAAGTGTCACGGAAAATACTAGTCATAATACATTAGCAGAATAACAGGCCAGGGTCAAACCTGTCGGCAACATTGTGCAGAGTCGGGATCCAGAAGACAGGCATGGGTCGGTTCAGGCAGCGATACAGCAAGGTCAAATCAGGCATCGGTCAGGAACAGAAAACCAGATGAAGAATCACACCCATGAACTATCAGGAAATAGACCTACACTGGGCAATGAGTCAGTGCAGAGCAGGGGGTTTAATAGGTAGCTTAATGGTTTACACTGATTACCAGTGGCCTGACTGATAACAGGTAAAACAAGCCATGCCTACTTGCAATTACAAGGATAGCAATAGGAGTGAACCAGGGCCTTAGTTGTCTGCTCACATAGGGTAGAGCTAATGCCCTGGTAGAAACACCTGGTCACTGGTTTGACTCCAGGCCGGTTATGACAAAGGTTTTAGAACATAAATTGAAATGTTGATGGAATGGCATTCAATAAAGTATTAGTGCAATTAGATGTGATTAGAGTGTGCACACTATGAGCTATTTTGTATGAGAAGGCACCAGACCTGGCAGCACCTACAAAGAGAAATGACATCATGCACACGTGTGACGTCACTTCTGGAATACATCATTTCTGGTTTCCACCATGATGAGCCCTGTACCCCCCATCTCAGCACCTGAGAGCTGCCCCCAAAAGCTGCTGCCTTAGGCAGAGGCCCTTGGGTGGCTATATGTATGGCCCTGGCCTTTACTGGACAGCCATTTAATTTATAGAATATATTTTAAAAAAATTGTAAAAACTACCACAGCTGGTAAAATTACTGTTGATCTGTTGACAAAAGTGTCTGCTTTATCTATTCCTTAAAAAACAAAAACACAAATCCCTTTCAGAGTTAATTGCCAAGGGGATTTATGTTTGTTCTTTTTATAAGACATTGGTTTAAACCCAATCACACACATCCATCTGTCATTTATTATTTTATGCAAAAAACATATTATATTTTGAGTTTTGTTGGACACCTTATTACAATAAGTTATTTGATTTTTTTCCCAAGAAAGTTCTACAGTCTAGCAGGTAAATAATTATGTATTGGGGCATTGCTTATGTTAGCAATGTTGTTCTCACCTGATTAGTAGCTAGGAGCACAGTCGATTCTGACTATGTTTGCGTTATTGTTGTTTTTGGATATTGAAGAATCTAGGGGCAGCCCTCAGGGCCACAGTGTAAGATACCACTAATATTTAAATAATATTATTGCTTCTTTGCTACCACCTCCACTACCTACATTCTTTATAGTGAATATCTGAAATGAGTAACCAATGTCCCAAATTCAAATATTTTACTTTCCAGGGCCAGATTTATCATGGAAAAAAAGCAGATAGTATATGGGCCAAATTTAGAATCTATGGGTTTCCTTGCTATGCCACATGATAACTTTGTTGCTGACACTGTTCTCTAGTATATAGGTCAGGTCTGCCTGTTGGTATGTTACATGAATACATTTAACAGTGCAGCTGAAAAGGCTTATTTATTAAAGGTCAAATTTCAGTGGTTTTAAAGGTTTTTGTAATCACGACTAAACTCACAAACAAATGATTATCATTGTATTTATTAAAAGATCAGAATATAAAAAGTTTGAATGAAAAAAAAGCATTGAACGATCGGAAAAAAAATCCAAATACCACTAAAAGCTCTAGAAAATTTGAGTTGTTCGGACAATTTCTACCAAAAACTACTACTACTACTACTCTCCAAGTCCTACCTCTCAGAAGCCATGTCCCAATATCTGATGAGATCTAACAAGATTGAAACAGGCTGTCTGCAAGTATGGATATATGGTTCTAAACCATTAGGCTGTATCTGTGCTATAAACCAGCAGTTCTGGATGCATAGTTGGCCAAAGGGACACAAAGGAGTGATTTGCATGTCTCTGCTCATGATGCTTTATGGGAAAATCAAAACTCTCATCTTTGGTATCTAGGCAGTGCTGTGTGTAAGGCATGAAACAAGTAAATACCTTCTGATTCCAGAAGGCATCACTTTGCATATAATTACTAACTAATGGCTTTTTGGCTCCTTTCAGCCCTTCTCACCATAACCAGATTTGGTTCCTGCAACCCTCTCATTCTGCTCTAAGACACCAATTGTGTACTGACCAACAGCAACTGTTGCTGTAAATGATTAGAGAACAACAACTCTCAGTGAGGAATCTTGCATATTTTATCTGAAACTGATGTTCTACATAAAACAAAGGATTTGATGAATAAAAAGGTAAGCTTTGTTCCATGCAGGAAATCAATGAGGAAGAACATATAGAGGTGCAGACATCTCTAGTCCATCCATGCTGAGAAAAGATGTGAACAGAGCAGCCTTAGATTAAGTTTAACTCCGGTTCATTAATACTCATTACAAAGAGAATAGGAATGATGCAGGTCTTTCATATGTAGGCTATTCAACCTAAGAAAATGAATGCATGCCACTCAAAAAAAAAGTATTGGCACTGCCTGGCATTCAACTCCTTAAGTTATTGGTGATTCCTGGCAATATTGCTACATCAAGAATCTCCCTGCTGACAGTGCCTTGCTATAATAAGGCATATTTTGTTACTTAGCAAAAAGACACATCTCATAGTTTCATTCTAGACAGCCACTCTGCAGCCATACATTATATTAATTAAAACATGATTAACTGATATTTTTTTATAGCTGTAAAACATTCAAAACTGGTTTTCAGGCAGGGGTACCCATAAAATATTAAGCAGGTTCAGTATCTCCTAAAGGAATTTCACATTATTAGGAATTGTAAAATAAGGGCTATTTAAAACAAATCATTGGTCACTGCACAATCATTTGCTGTGGTTGTGGTAGGATTTTGGTTTGTAATCATATAATAGATGATAATAAATAATAGGTGACTGATTCAGTTCAATTCAGACCTGGGCACAATTTGCAAATAATTTGTATGTCCCCTCTGTGTTTGTGCAGGTTTTTTCCCACACTGAAGAAAACTCAATTCTTAGTGTGTTTTGTGAATAGGACAGGGACCTAAGAATTAATTTCCACTGAGGCAGGAAATAATGTTAAAGATGAACATTCTTTTTAAAGTACTGTGTAAAGGTATCCACTATATGAAGGATAATAATGAATTATTACTCATTAGATATTGAACTGGCACTGCCCTGCACTACAAAGCCAACAGTCTCAATAAATAAGCACTTTCTTTCTGAAAGATGCATCAAACTGTATTAACGTCCAATTAAAATGGGTTGTTAAAATGGGTTGTTCTCCTTCATATTAACTTTTAGTATGATGTAGAGAGCGATATTCTGAGACAATTTGCATTTGATTTTCATTATTTATTATGTTTTTGAGTTATTTAGCTTTTTATTCAGCAGCTCTCCAGTTTGCAATTTAAGCAAATTGGTTGCTAGGGTCCAAATTACCCTAACAATCATTGATTTGAGTGAGAGACAGGAATATGAATAGGAGAAAGCCTAAATAGAAAGATGAGCAATAAAAGTAGCAATAGTAATACATTTGTAGCCTTACAGAGCATTTTTAGATGGGGTTAGTGACTCCCATTTGAAGAATCAGAAGCAAATAATGCAAAAACTATAGAAAAGAAAAAATTGCTTAAAATTTGCCATTCTATAACATACTAAAATGACTTAAAGGAGAACTAAACCACTCCTTAGGCTCACTTACCAGAGGAATCCAAATATCCTGAAGATGGCACCAATGAGCTCCACTGCGCTGCTCTGCATGAATGTGTCAATGTTACTGCCAGAGACACTTTTTTCAAGAAAGGTACTATGAAGGGAGAAAGTGGGGGGGGGGGCAATGGAGGGAAGGGATTCGAGGTTTTATCTTAATGGGGGTTTAGTTCTCCTTTAAAGGTGAACCAACCCTTTAACTTGGTGTTCAGTGGGAGAGATACTGCAGGTACAGCTATTTGCAAGCTACAAATTGTAATGGATATGACAACTAGTCTGCTGACCCCTGCTTTGTATCCCCAGAAGAAAAGGTTAGTAAATGTTCTTTAGTTATGCTGAGATGAGCTTTAAACTCTTAATTCAGGATTATATTATTTGGTCATATTATTTGTGTTTGATAGAAATGCACATCAAATACTTCAAATGCTTTAAGCTTAATTGAATGTATTATATTATTTCTTCTGATTTTCACTTTTGGCTGAACATATTTGTTACACAATGTTAATAAATATGGGAAAAATATGATGTCATATAGAAAACTATGACATCACTGTTAATATGGTTAAAAAAATATATTACAAACTTATGCTAAAGACTCACAAGGAAACTTGGGGCAAATTCTCAAAATGAGGCGCCAACTATGTTTTCCAACCAGCCATTTACTTTATTTTTTATTTTTCACCTTTATTCAATTTTTCCCATGTGCCTCACACTAACTATGGCCACATTATTGCAACAATCAACACAAAGAAGCTATTGGTTAGCAATACATTTTTCTATATATACATATATATAAAAATAAAGCTAAACAACAGGGAAACTTTACTTTTAAAACAAAACAGAGATGCCAGGAAATAAATATTCCCTGAATAACCAAGAATCTAATGAATCCATTACCTCAAAATGAGTTGTAACATCACGTCTTCACAATGTAAACCAATAAGAGTTCGGAACAATGCCAAGGACACAACGCAAAGCTAGGAGAGAGAAAAAAAAAGACACAAAACCTTGTAAATCATTAAGTTACTGGTGTTATTTGTTTGGAGATGATAATTGACACAGTGAGATACATAGCCAAATGCTTTCATTCTAATGATGCTTTAAGCTAAGGGATGAGTCCCTTTAGAGTTAATAACCTTTCATAATATCTTCAGTTTTCAACACCTAACTTGATAACAAGCTAAATGTCTCCACAAAAGCTCGTCACAGCAATCTATTAACTATATCTCCACATTGCTAAGGACCTAATAGTAATAGTTTGTCTCCAATCAATTTGTTTTGCACAGAGAAGACAAGGTTTGGTGTGACTGCAAACAGAAAACTTGTATGTAAAAATAAATGCTTCAATCTGAATTTACCCCTTCGTGTTCATGTCTCTGTTGCATGTGTTTGCTAAACTACAGAGATATTCCTAAAATGACTATTGGCTGTAATAACCTGTGCAAAAGTACAGTCAGTGCTATATAGGCCGTAGCTTACAGAAATCTAATATTTTCAATTGAATACAGCAAAGAGAAAATAATAGATGCCTTTGCTTGATCTTCTTTTAATATTTTGCAGTGCCAGTTTGACTTTGAAAGGACATTGATTTTGTTTGCATGGCTGTCTGGCTTATAAGATTCACCGTGATATGTTTGTTATGCACAGCGATTCACTATTCTGAGAGAGTAGTCTGTTAGTTTGTAGAATCTCATCATGACATCGCCATCACCTATATTTCAATCCTGTTGACAGTGCTTGAATATGGATTACAGCTATGTACAGTGAACAGCTCTTCATTAGTAATGGTAGTTAGAATTACAGGCACCGTGGCAATGAAAGAATATTATCCTTGGTCTACTTTAACAACAAAAACTTCACCTATTTTGAGCTGGTACAATAATATAATCGAAATAAGCATCAGTATGCTATTTAGGCTGGGGGCTGAATTTAGACATTTATGATATTATGCATCAAAATAAATAGTGTCCTAGACATAAGTGACATTTTGGTTAGATCACAGAGCTATCAGTAAAGCGTAAGAAAAGGACGAATTGTCCATGTAGTGGAAGCCAGCAGAGAAAGAGGTTCAGGTAATAAGAGTGAAAGCCAGAAAGTACAGTAGGGCAATATGTTCATATAATTCCTTAAATACCCTTCCAATCGAATTTCGAGTATATTCGAATTTAGTAGAGTTAAAAAAAATTCACATGAATTTGAAATTCCATCTTTGATAAATGGACTTTAGAAAATAAAAGGGTTTTTGCTTAATGATTGGTAAGGGATAAGGCTGATAAAGTGACTTGAAATCTGGGAAAAGAAAACTTAAAACCTGAGAAATACAACTACTGAAATGAATTAGCACATGAAGGGACTGGGGAAAAATAACGTATGTAATAATGTATGTGTAAATGTATGTGCATAGCTATTTAAGTGGCAGGGATCTATCAGACCAAAACAATGCAGGTTTCCCATGCAACAAGTTCTGGTGCCATGCTAAATTTGGTGGGTGATACTGATAGCTTACCAAAGGATTGTTTGGTGGGCAGTAATCATAAACTCTTAGCAAGACAAGAGCCAAGTTAAAAATTCTAACTACTGCTAATAGTATATGATACACATTACACATATCAAACAGCATTGATCTCTAGAGATATAGTGGGACATTCACTAAGATTCGTTGTTGCGCCAGTGTCCGCTTCGCCAGGCGTATTTTCGCCAGCGCTACTCAAATTCACTAAAATCCGAAGTTGCGTTCAGGGGAAGCATAAGGTTGCGAAGTTGCGCTAGGGTTAATTCACCAAGCAAAGCAAAGTTACGCTAGCGATGGTTAATTTGCATACGGCGCCAAATTCAAGTTACAATGGAGGTATATGTAGCAGCACTACACAAGCCTGGGAAACCTTCAAAACAGCAAATAAAATTTTGATTTTGCCCTACACATGTGCCCACTGTATAGTTAAGGTGCCATGAGTTAGGAAATGTAGGGGGGAAGGAGGGTAGCCCCAAAAAAAATTTCGATCTTTTTCAGCCTATCACCCATACAAAATGAAAAAATGCCAGCGTTTTTTGGGACTTAGAAATTTTTTTAACTTTTTTTGAAGCAATTCCTATCTACTCTATTGCACTTCGCCTGGTCTGAGGTGGCGAAGGAAGTCTGGCGTAAAAGGTAGTGTTCAGAAAAATGAGCACTTTAGTGAATTTGCGTAGTTACGTCCGTTGCGTAAATTCGCCAGGCGTAAGGGTGCAAAGTAACACTAGTGAATTTATGCCAGCGTCCGTTAGTGAATCGGCGAATTAATGAAAATTCGCGGCGCTGGCGCATTCACGCTAGCATTAGGCGCTTCGTCTATAGTTAATTTGCCCAATAATGTTTTACAAATAGCTGTAATAAGCACAGATATCCACTGTGACTAGAAGACTTACCCGAAATGGGGTATTGATACGACTAACCAGTGTATCTAGAATGTGCACTTTCTCATACTGATGAATCAGGATAAAACGGAGCAAAATTTGAAGTAGGGTGGGCTCTGAGATACTTCGCAGGAACAGATCCAGATAAGCAGTAGTAGTTATTACTTCCTCCACAGTCACCTGAAATGAAGCAAGTGCAGTAATAAGTGAGCAAACCTCCCAGCATTTTGGAAATAGAAAGGACAAAAAGATCTGCTGCAAAATTGCCAAAAAAAACCCACCATGCTGATTTTTGTGGCCACACTCCATAATAACCATGTTAATTTTACGAAATTTGGCAGGTTATGAAAGGTTGAATACTTTTCTGTGGTTTTAATGTGTTATTATAGTTTTGCTAATAAAGGTGAATTGCCATTTAAGCTGCATGTCCCAGTTTCCCCAAGAGACCTGCTTATCTTAAATTGTTACAATTGTTTCTTTGCATATTTTAAATTGTTAAAATTGCTTCTTTACTTATCTTAAATTGTTACAATTGCTTCTTTGTTACAAAAGTATCAAAGTACACCTGCTGAGTTAATTAAGTTAGAAACTTTGTATCTTTTTCTGGCTGTTCAGTGCAGGAGATCAAAGAGAAAGTTGGGACATTTCAGTAACAATCCGGGACTGCAGATTGAGCTGTCAAAATCAGGACTGTCCTGCGAAAAACTGGACAATTGGGAGGTATGAGGATACAGTATGCTAAATACTAGTTCTGATTGGCTGATTTCTGTTGGTTGAAGATACTGTTATAATATAATGGGATATAAAATAATCTGTACCTTCTCTCCTTGTTGGTACTTATAACAGCAACATTTAAGATGAGTTTAATGTAACCTTCATATGGCTGTAAGATGCAGACCTTCAGGTCCAGAAAACGTTTGAATTTGCTTTCCTGGTCCATTACTCCCAGGACTTGGAGATCCAAGAAAAAATATACAGCTAGCCACCCCTGATTATTTGATACAGGCACACCGACAACTGAGCATTATATAACCTTGTCTGACATGAAGAAGAGCAGTGGAAGGAAAACAATAGGCAACCATTCATATTGGCATTATTTTATTATAAATTATATTAATATAGGAAGATGAAAACACAGTCTTGCATAAGCATACAAATAAAATCTGTCTCAAACTTCAGTTTCTATCTCCCACATACTCTTAAGAAAGTATTTTTTTTTGTAAAGGCAACAACTTACTCTAAATGCATAATTATTTTAGCAAAAGATTGCCAGCAATAACAAAGCTGCAAATTAAGTTTGTTTGAAGTGCAGTTCTTTACAAGCAGTGTAAAACAGCTGACCTTTCCAATGCTTATTCCTGCGTGACACCCAACAATATTAATGCACCCTCTTATGATCGCATTTGAAAACATAAATTACTCAAGGCAAAAATATAATAAGCCCTCTTCTCTTTGTAGGGTACCAAATTAAGATAGTCTTAGAGAATGATGAATTCCACAAATGACAACATTATGATTTCATTAAAATAATTATTGTTGGGTGGATTATCAAATGTCATTAAAAGTCACGAGATTCATTCGCAAAGTGCAAAAATTATAGACCTGGGTAAACTGTCAACATCTTTGAAAAAAAAATCTGATTAAAAATCTATAGCTTTAGAACAGAACAGTGGGGAATGTTCTATAGTTTGCAGAAAGAAAACAAATGATTGCCATTATTCTTTCTTTATACCATAGAAAATTGTTTAGGAAATATATACTTTACATCCCAGCATGGCTACTCTACCAGATCAGGAGT
Organism: Xenopus laevis; assembly: GCF_017654675.1. Taxonomy (NCBI): domain Eukaryota; kingdom Metazoa; phylum Chordata; class Amphibia; order Anura; family Pipidae; genus Xenopus; species Xenopus laevis. The sequence goes on from NC_054372.1 coordinate 45,090,069, forward strand.
CATGCTAAAAATAAAGTTCTCCAAAGAATCCTGATTACAGATGAGCATATTATAAAACAGTTGTCTTATTTGTAGAACTAACTAATCAATTTAAAAATCCAGAGATTTGCAAGTAGATTTGTAGCACGCTGACCTGTAAATTAGTTTATGGTGAAAATTCACCCTTGTAAAGGTGGAACAAAGCATACTATGAATCACAGCTGTGAGAGCTGAAATAATAGCAGTGCTGTTAAATTTAGGGCAACCATTTCAGAGTTTTAAACTTGAAAGAAAGTAAGCTGGAGGTAAAATTGAGTCCCTGTGTAAAATGTATAATGAAGCGGTAGAATTCTTAATGAATCAGATGAAATGAGCGTAGGACTGGCCAGACCAATTAAATATATTACAATATATGGAAAACAAGCCCTGTTTTGTTTAAAAGGGAGGGCATTTTTAGTATCTTAATGCACAAAATGCCTTAGGGGCAGATTTACTAAGGTTCGAGTGAATTTTCGAAGTTAAAAAAGTTTGAATTTCGAAGTAATTTTTTGAATACTTCGACCATCGAATAGGATACTACGACTTCGAATTTACTTTGACTTCGTTTCGAAGTAAAAATCGTTCCAATATTCGACCATTCGATAATGGAAGTACTGTCTCTTTAAAAAAAACTTTGACTTCAATACTTCGCCAATACTTCAAAGGATTTAATCGTTTGATGGAACGATTTTCCTTCGATCGTTCAAACGCTAAATTCGGCGAAAAATTTCAATTTGAGGGTCGTTTTTTTAACTTCGAAATTCGACCCTTAGTAAATCTGCCCCTAAATGTCACATATATATATATATATATATAGGAAAAGTAGGATAAGTACAACATCCACAAATGCATGTTTAACCCTTTTGATCTATAAGAAAATAGTCCCAGCACAGGTCCTTTTTTAGTTAGTTCAAGTATTAGACAGGCCAAACAGCTTTATGCAAGGAGGGTATAACAGAGAATAGAATAACTGACAAGAATCATTCCAACAGATAATGTGATCCCCACTTTGACATTGCTGGGAGCTGCAGGGATGTTACATATAAAACACAGAGAGTTCAGTTCAGGAAAGTGTCTTTCAGTTACGAGCACTAAAATTCTTCCATTTGTGTGTACTTAGAAAACTGCAGATGCCTAAGGCAGTACATTTTCATTAGGAAACCTGTACAGCCTGGCAAAATGAATTTTTACTACTAGAGCAAACTGAAGATACAGTAGAAAAGAATGCAATTTGTTAAGTGGGACATAAGAATAAATGTCTGTATACTGTGTATATTTTTATTTGTATGTTTTATTATTTACCATATAGCAACAAACAATCACATAGTACTCTGGTCGGGATTAAACTCAGGTGCAAGTTTTTCCCAAAAATTAAACAAGAAGTAGTTAAAAATATAATAACATTTATTACATGACATGAGAGACAAGAAAGTCTGACATGTTTAGTGCCAGTTGGGGCACTTATGAGTATGTGCCCCAACATGAAACGCCTCAAGCTTTCTTGTTTCTCATGTCCTAATAAATGTTTTTGTATTTTTAACTACTTTTTGTTTAATTTAATGGAAAAACTAAATTTTTTCTGTTTTGCACCATCAGACTGGGGTGAACTATGAGAGTCTACCCGTATCTTTATTTACTCTCTATGTGGTATACTAGGTTAGTGCCTCTACTTGATTATTTACTTTGTAATATTGCATCAGTTTTTCTATTTTTACTTTAAACTCAGGTGCCCCCAATTGCCCACTAGTATGGTGCCAACAAGGTACACATATTGGAACATCCTTAAAAGACATATGGGTGGCTTTTGAACACCAATTTTTCCGGCATGCCAGAAAGCTCCAAATTACAAGAAGGCCATCTCCGATAGACTCATTTTTAATCAAATAATTACAAATTTTAAAAACAATTTCCTTTTTTCTGTGTAATAAATAAATAGTACCTTGTACATAATCATAACTAATCATTTACCCTTATTGAAGGCAAAACAATCCTATTAGGTTTATTTAATGTTTATTTTTTAGTCGATTTTAGGTATGGAGATCCAAATTACGGAAAGATCCCTTATCTGGAAAATCCCCGGTCCCGAACATTCTGGATAATAGGTCCCATACCTGTACTTACAAGATATTAGCAGAGCAGTGACAAAAATGTACTACATTATAATTAAACTTGGAACATGAAGATTTTTCATTTTCATTAGAGAGAGAGCTTTACTTTGAAAGTTGCGCGTAAAACTTTGGGGCCCATTTACTTGGTTCGAGTGAAAAACTTCGAATTTCGAATGTTTTTTTTGGCTACTTCGACCATCGAATTGGCTACTTCGACCTTCGACTACGACTTCTACTTTGAATTGAATGATTCGAACTAAAAATCATTCGACTATTCGACCATTCGATAGTCGAAGTACTGTCTCTTTAAAAAAAAACTTCGACCCCCTAGTTCGCCACCTAAAACCTACCGAAGTCAATGTTAGACTATGGGGAAAGTCCCCATGGGCTTTATAAGTATTTTTTGGTTGAAGAAAAATCGTTCGATCGATGGATTAAAATCCTTCGAATCGAACGATTCGAAGGATTTAATCGTTCGATCGAACGATTTTTCGTTGCGGTAAATCCTTCGATTCCGATATTCGAAGTCTAAGGATTTCCATTTCGCAGTCGAATATCGAGGGTTAATTAACCCTCGATATTCGACCATAAGTAAATTTGCCCCAAAGTGTATAATGAAGCAACAGAATTCCAGGAATACCGGGGATGACGTTGACGTAGTTGGCCAGCTTAAATATATTGCAAACAGATGAATATTGCACTTATTTGAATAAAGTAGTATTTATTGCGAAGACACATTTTCTGGCTGTGTGGTTGACCTTCGTATTCATGGAGTGTAACCAAGCCCAGCTGTTCCTTTCCTATTCACATAACTGATTCACTGTAACCAAGCGCACTTATTAATATATCCCCTGACTGTGCTGAGTCAAACTGCCAGGCTGTATTCCACCACCTTTTAAAACTAACCTTACATACCAACGAACCTAACTACACTCAAGGAGACAATGAGGATATCCAGGTAGGAATAGAAACAGACCACTGCAATATTAACGTGAGATATACAATAGCATTCAATTATGTAACAGCTTCATTACAGAATTATATTAACGTTAAGGTAAAACTTTAATACATACTTATTATCAATATATATGCTTAATAAAACGAATTACCTAAACAGGCTACCTGCCATCATGCATACCAACTGCAATCCTTGCTTGAAGGCAGTGAAATACATAATGCTGGAGCAAAGCATTCCTCCAAAAGCTGTGAAAAGCGACAAACTACTATCACCACACACACACACTATATTAATATTAAGCTAATAAGCAGGATGCTGCTTACTGTGCTCCTGGAACAGAAATAAGCTTCTTCACTGGCCTGTTCACTATTCTCTCCAACCCCTTTTCTTCTGACTTGACTGAGGAGGGGGGGGGGGGATTTTGTGGATCTTCAGTGTGCCTACTCCTTTCTGAATCATTATATTCACAGAGAAACCATTTTGAAGCATACCGACACATATGACAAGTATGCCACCTACATTGTACAATGTATATATATATATATATATATATATATATATATATATATATATATATATATATATATATATATACTGTATTAAAACAACAAATGTCTGTGTACTCTTGCTCTTATATCGCTAGACAAACATGGTAGAGTATCTTTAACCTGCATTCAAAATCTACCTAACCTGGATTTAGCTAAAATTACAAATTGGCATCAGGCAATGACACATTTTAAATACATTCATGTTTGATCTGTCTGTGCTCTCCATAAGGTTAAATGCATTCAATTATTGTCCAGCATAAGAGCAAATCTGTTCTCAGGCTTCTTTGTAAATTACACATTTGGGCTTGCTTACATAAATTAATATGAAACAAGGTAACATGGGTTGCCTATTCCTGACTTATGGTGTTAAATTGAACATTACAAAATATGCAACAGTATTGAAGTTAACTAAAGGGGGGGGGGGTAGACAGACAGAGTGAGAGACTGAATTCTAATTATATAGTGCAATCATTTCTGTCCTAATCTGGACCTGGTGAAAAGCAAAACTTTTTTTTAGTCCCAATGGCGATAAAGAATTGCACCATATGTCTGAAGGGCAGTTTAAACTAAAAGGTCAAATGCAAAGGATTAAGCACTTGTGCTTTGCTACTAGTCCAGAGAGAAATTCCAGTAGAGTAACAAAGGTACATGTGAGTCTGTTTAGCCCTGTTTCTCACTCTAACATCTTGAGAGGACTGACTGCTTTACTGTATAACTGGGATCTGGTAACTAAATCTTTGGCATTGTTGTCAATGAAATCTTGCAGTGAAAACAATATTTAATATTGTGGCATCCAGCAGCCACAAAATACCCCTAGGACACAAATAAAATCACTTACTACTAAAAATTCCTAGACAGAATGAAAGCACTATGTGACGATAAAGGGCCAGCTGTTTTAATATAAACTACACCACATTCTTATGGACCGTGGAAATGAATGGACTATACAAGGGCTTCTTGTATAGGTTTACTTTTCTCTGGACCCACAACCTACTAATAGTTGGGGCCTGCAGGATCCCTGATATAAGTATTTTTAACATTGGCCATGATAAACCTGTATTTGACCAAATGTTTCCTGCTATTTAGTATTCTTATTTGTATATTTGTTAATTTGTTAAGTATTTATTTGAGAATTTTAATTATAGAAATATTTGGAACTCACATGTTGGTTGCATGTATGGCAGTCTTCTTTACAGAGGAGCAATCAAAACATGGCTAGTACCAAGAAGCAAACTGTCATAATAATACTGTTCATTTTTCTGTGCCTCAGGCACAAAACTTAAATTTTCAAGATATTAGTGTTTTGTGCTCTGCATAGACATTGCTCTCAATTTCCCGTTTTAAGGTTGCCAAGATCTCATTACTAAAATTCATCATTTCAATTTAAGGTTTAAAAATAGATGTAGCAGAGGTCTCTGAAGTATAAGATTGGTGCCAGTTGACAGGCTGTGGATATGTAATGTATTGGCATGTCATGCAGTTACTGCATATCATGGTTTGCCCTAATCATTACACTTGCATAAAAACATTAGACCTGATTAGATCCTGGTCTGTGGAAGTCCAGGGAGCCTTAGTAAGGCCAGTCACACAGGTACTTCATTAGGTTTTATGGCCATGTTTTTTTAACATCCTTAGTTAAACATGCAAATCTGATATCCACACTAGGATTACAAATTACAATTTTCTTTATTTTTTATAGAACTTATTTTAAAGACTCGTGAAACATTTGGGTTCTGGATTCTGCTAAGCAATGTCTATTGATTTGTCCTAATTCTCTGAGCTACACTTCATTACTATGTAAGCACATATAAAAAAACTGTGAAAGGTAATGATAAAAACGATAAGGCAGAAAAGATTCTTTAACGTTAGCCTCAATGATATCTCAAAGTTTGGATGGATCATAAACATTGAAGAACATGTTGTGTCCATTTTATGTTTTCTGTTGATTTACACATTATGGTCTCCATTCTACAGTGGGATTCTTGGGCATTAAGATTCTTGGTACTTGACAGAGGAGCTTAGAAATCTCTCACTAAGCCTCTCAAGTTACTTGTGAAATAGTTCAGATGTACACATTCTACATTCACCACATACCACACTATGAGGACAAGGAGTGAGGACAAGGGGTCAGCCTGGAGCACAACTAAGAAGGCTTATGCCAATAACTAATAATACAATTATCCTTGAAATCCTAAGAAAACATAGGAATATGTGTTTGCAATATTGGTTACACTATTTCTTAAACCTTCCCTGAACCTTTTGAATAATTCTATATCTCTAGTTAACTATCTCTCTAGCAATCATATATATATATATGATAACCCTTTCTATCTCATATTTGATTTATATTTCTCTCTCTTTATTATCTATCTCTTTATATCTCTATCATCTCTCTAGCTATCATATATTTGTATAAAATATCTATCTCTTTAGCTATCACTTATTTATATAAAATATCTATGCCATGTATCTCCTATCTATCCATATAGCAGAATACTCTGTCTATATTGGTTGTGTCCAAGGCAGGTATCTTAACCTTCAAGATAACAAACAACTGACAAGTAGCTCTATATAAATAACAAAAATTAGACATTCATAATTATTTAGCCCAGGGTCATAATAAACATCAAGGGGGTTATTTATCAAGGTCCAAATTTATCTGAGTATTTCTAATATCCAACTCCAACCAACTCCGAATTCCTGAATGGACCTTATTTATGAAGAAAAAAGGCCAGAAAAATGAGGGTTGGGCAAACTTCGGAGCTTTCCCCGAAAATTGTTCAGAGTTTTCCGCGAAAACTGCGATTTTTTCAGAGTTTTTTCTGATATCATTGGATATCGGTACGGACATCAGCGCAGACACTGGGACTTTCCTCATTGACTTATGCAGGACCTCGAGAGATTTTAGATGCCGGGGTTTCGGATTCTGAGTTTTTAGACCATCAGACTTTAACGAATCTCGAAAAATTCGCAGTTTTTTTTTTTTTGCTCCGAAAACTAAGAATTATTTGAGGTTTGGATATTCAGAGCTTGATAACACCTTAAAGTGTAATAGACTAACATTAAAATGATCATATGATATATGTGCTAAAAAGAAGTCTGCCACCTGTCTTAACATTTGAAAATGATCATCTATTTTGCATGCAAACAGATTTATAAACATGGTGTTTATTAGGATAATTAATAGCATGCCTCTAAGCAAGAGAGGCCTCATCCCTATTGCTGATATGCTTCTGCTAAGGTAGAAGCCTGTTGGTATCCATATAACAAGTCTAAATTTGTACTGAGAGAAACCAACTCTTTATCATCAGCAGTATCATAGGAATGGCCTGTATGCACAGCAATTTATATGCACGACCAGCACTGGTGCTAAGCATAACCTTACTGACAAGCATCAGTCTCACACTTCCATATTGAGCATTTAAATGTATAGGATTGCTTTTACTAATGTGAGATATCATTCAATCATTCACTGACATACATGCCAAGAAGATTATTAAACTTGCTGTTTGGCCACACGTCCCTTGTAATGTTGCAGACCAAATGGCAGGCATCAGCCAGTAATGGTATGAGACACTACTAGGTGACACGGCAAGCAAAAGCTAGAACACTAAATTGGCATATTTTATAAATAATTTGGGCTTACTAACAATGAATGAAGTTATTGTGTAAAACAAGAAACAAGAAACCAAATTTGGCAAAGACCAATTTATTTGACTGGGTTTCTGTTACAACAGCTCAATATTGCATTGTTGTTATTATCTTGTATTTATAAAACCCCAAAATATTCTGAAGTGCTGTATAGTAAATTCTCATAAACATGGACCATACAGATTAAACACAATAGTACCCATTAAAAGATACAAGAGGTAAAAATGGTTCCTTACCAATCTAAAGAGACCCATTCAATTTCTATGCACAATGTAAGTCTTTGCAAAATGTTAATTCAGTAAAGTTTTTCCTTGCAATACGATTAACATGGCTGTATTCAGCTAAACAATTTCCTATTATTACATAATGCATTTTTTACACTTTTAAGACTATGGTTCCTTAGAGAAATACTTAGCAGCAAAGACCTGATAAAAGAAATACATTCATTAATAGCATTATCTAGCCTGAATTGCTAAAGCACTAATGACAAGAAAAGTACACGTAAACAAGAATCAGAATCCATTTCATTACCCAAATAATTTCACTTTCATAATAGACAACTTGAGTAGAATTCCTATTTATTATGCCATAGGAAACATTGCATAACAAGCACAATATTTATGCTCAAGGAAGATTTTGGCTTTTGGGAAATAACATAGTAAAATATAAACTATTCCACAAGGTGTACATTATGCCTTCACATTTTCCCCCAGCAGTTCAAGTAAGACAAAGGCAAACAATCAGCATGTTACTGCTGACCAGAAAGAAATTGTAAGTAAATGCTTTGGAACCAATATACAGCTGCAGACTTTATGAATGCTTTAATGAGAAATTAATTATTAATTCGGTGATATGGGACAGTTAGGAAATTACGGTGTTTATCCTATACCAAAAGGGCAGTTTTAATTGCAGTGCTATCCTTTCAAAAAAAAATCTGATACTTTCCTGAGCAGGAACATTTTTGGATAAATTCAGTTTTACGCAATACATCATTAAAGCAACATTGGGTTTTTTTTACCTTAAAAAGGCTTTATTTCCACCAGTAAACCCTTTGAGAAATACTTAATAAATTAATTTAGTTTACATTTCCTGCATTGCCATTAGGTTTATTCAAAAAGTAATAGGATCCCCAATTGCTCCTGTTTAAGCAACTTGTGCTTCAATCTCTTAACATGACTTGATTATATAGGTTATCCAGAATGCTTGGGACCTGGGGCTTTCTAGATAATTGATCTTTCTGTAAATTGGATGTCTAGTCTAGAATATCATGTAAACATTAAATAATCCCAATTGGCTGGTTTTGCTTCCAATATATTTTAGTTTGGATCGAATACAAGGTACAGTCTTATTATTACTCAGAAAAAAAAGTTCTATACTGACTAATAGGGGTGCACCAAATTCAGTTTTGTAGGATTCGTCACAATCCTGGATCTTTCAGAAAGGATTTGGCCAAATTCCAAACCAAATTTGCAAGCATACATATATAAATAGAGTAAGGGAAAGGTAGGAAATTGGCATGTGGAGATTCTTAATAAAAGTTTGCGATTTCCTTTATCATATGACCTAAAGTCTCATGGTCTTAGGGATTTTGATTTAGTTAGGCCAGACACTTGGATTCAGTCAAATCCTGCCAAAAAAAGCAAGAATTCGGCCAAATCCTGAATGGAACCTGGGATTTGTTGCAACCACACTGACTAAGTTTTACAGTGACTATTGCCACTCCCAGTGGTGCCCATGACCAAGTTTTAAGAGCCCTAACTTGTAAAAATTTAAAACTACTCATGCTTAACTCCATAACGATTCATTAAAATATATAAAAGAGATCATTCAATTGGGCATACCTAGTAAAGGTGCGAAAACACTATTAATAATAACACTAATAATTTTGATAGGCATAAATTTGATCTCCTAATCCAATTCCAGATTGTCCCAAAGAGCCAGATACAATTCAGTGAGGAAAACTTATTTCACTGTTTATCACATCAAAACTCTAGTGGAACATATGGAAAAAAAACTACACCTGAATTAGGTGAAAATGTTTTTCTCATCAAATTGCTTTTGTATGATGAACTTTAAAATAAAATTTTCTCATGGAAATAAATCTGGTCAAATAGCCCTTATGTTTTCCCAATGAACAGCTAAGGCCACTGTGCATATTAAGGGTCAAAAAATTAAAGTCTGCCCTACCCTGAGGGAAAACACAATATACCCACACATATACCGGGGGGGGCTACTTATGAAGCCTCAAATTTTTCTGGTCGAGTTTTAAAGGGGAAAAAATTCCAATTTATTATGCTCCGAATCTGCTTAAAATCCAAATCCGAAAATACTCCAGCTAAAACCTGTCAGTCATATAAAAGTCAATGGTAGATGGTTCCTTTAACAAATGGAAGATGTTTTTTGCCTTCATGATAGTTTCAAGCTGTTTCAAGCTGGGTTTCATTCGATAATTTAGGCAAACAATTAAATAAATCATGTTTTCCAGGAAACAATTCGAAACAGTTACAATATTCGAATTATTGCACGATTTTGCCAAGAATTTTTCTTCCACAGACAAATTTCAATAAACTTTCATTACTAAATTAATCCAGATCGTGGTTGGAAATTAGGTTGAATTTGTTTTAATTAAAAAAATTCAATTTTAAGAACATATGTCCCATACTGTATATTATGGAACTAGACAGGTCAGACAAATGTATGTAAAATTATATAAACAATAAACTATATGCAGAAACTTGTCACAACCAAGTTTTGGTGTGACTTTGACAACCATGGTTCCATAGGGTCACCAACTATGTCAACCAAATTACTTTTAACATTTTATTCAAAGCCTTGGTTTATGTGTAGTATCAGAATTTTTTTCAATTGAACAAAGCACCAGTTGTTTGAAGAAGCTAAACTGTTAACGTTAAGCTGATGACATTTTGATTTTGGGTTCCACAGAAGTTGACAGCGGCTAAAGGTTAGTAAAAGTCATACAAGTAACAAAATAAAATGAGCACAGGCAGAAATATTTGATAAACGTCAATTTTATAAAATATAATTTTTTTTTTTAAAAGAGAAAAATGTGCCCTCCCAGTTGAAGCCTAATTTAGTTAAAATACATATAATAGAATGAATAAAAAGCATTAGGAAATGTTTATTGTGCTTTGTACAATTAAATAATCACTGCACTTCACAGTTTATGTCATTTGAAAACAAAAGCCAAGTTTCAGCGATGTTTGCATTTCTAATTTACTTAATTCTAAAATTGCTAAATAATACTGGAAATCTGTTAATTGTTACATAAAAGTGAAATGCCCTACCTACCCCATGATGGATATTTAAAAGCTTTGCAATTACCCAACGATTATTAACTATGGTTGTTGAAGAGTGCTGGGAGAGATCATGGACCATCTTTCTTGCAGGACTTACTATATACCCTTGAGTCTAGAATTTAGGTTTGTCACTGAAGAACATCGGATGAGGAAGAATTGGGAAAGCCTGGCTTCATCATCATCATAGTCAGCTTTCTTTCCATACAGCCACTAGCTCTAGCTCCGTGCTGGTGTATAAGATTCTACTTGACAGGTGACAATAAGTACATCAACTATGTTGCAATACCCTGATTTTACATTTTCTTGGATTTTACATCATTTTTTTCTGGTCCCCTGAAAAACGTATAATGGGGGTTCTACTGTATGGTACTTTCTGTCAATCCAAATAAATTTTCATGACCAGATTTAGCTCTGAGCACTATAAAATGATTAGATGCATATTCAAATCAGATGCAAGTCAAATTAATACTAATTAGAACTAGTATCAGATTGACTTAAGTGACAAGCAGCTGCAAACATTGAGCTATTACTGTTCTTTGTAAACTGCCTGTATCAGATGATGTCCGTTTTATTGCCACTAGTTATCCCACTTGTTAGTTCTCATAGGGCTATGCCAGACCCTGCTGTCTCTACCAGCCAAGTTGGTGGTAGATTTCATGAAGGAAATTCTGGGAAGGTGGTCAATCAACTTGTTATGCTATAAAACAAACTTATGGTTGAAGTCTTCTGGTCTTAATATAAATACACCTAGGCACACCACACACACTCTTTGAAAATGGGAATCTGTAACAAATACTGCTCAATATAGTACATAAGTGGCAATGAAGTACCAGGTGAAGTGTTTGTTTCGAGTGTTATTATATTTATGAAGGTGTGTGTATTAGTGCCAGACTTATCCCTAAAATTATACTGCATTATAGTCGAACAGCAAAGAACTTGTGGCATGAATTAAGGTGTAAAATACAGATGATGGATGCCTAGCACTGGCAGGGCAGATGAATGACACAATTATGTAATGTATCAATGAAAAGCTGCAGGAAAGTATGGGGATCCAGATTAAACATTTTATAGAAGAGAAAGACAGGTTGTTTGCAGCAAAGTTGTCCAAAAACCCCAACGCAATAATCTTACAAAATCATCTCAGGGAGCAAAAAAGCTAAAATTGATCTTGCTATAAATTAATAGGGTTCGTGGAATGATCCAAATGTGGATTTCTAAACAGTTTAATGACAAATTTTTATACCTTTTCCTACAGAAATATGTTTGAAGGAAACCAAAGAAAGCTTTCAGGTGATAGGTCACAATTATGGAAGATTTGTCTCTTTTTCTGTGAATGTTCCACTACTAGACATGTCCCAAAATATGTGGTCCTTGCACATCATTCATAATATTTTGCTCAATTTCATGTATTAAGGTATCCTATTTTGTGAGTAATATTCCACCTTTTTTAAAAAAAAATACAGCCCCTGACAAGAATTTGTAATATCCAGTCTATCGTTAATGTGTCCTCAAAGATCCTTCATATTTTTCCTTTACAGAAACTGAATGTTGAACTTTGTTAGTGGCTTTATCTGCAGAATAAATATCTGTCATTTCAAGTTCTTCTTCTTCTTTATTTATAGATTGCCAACATGTTCCGCAGTACTTTATAGAGAGTAATAATAATTCACAGCCATATCAGGCCCTGCCCCAGTGGAGCTCAGAGTCTGTGGTCCCCATCACATACACACATTGTTCAGTTTCATCTGGAGCCAATTAACCTTTCTTTATGTTTTGGAATGGGGAAGAAAACCAGAGTACCTGGTGTGGAAAGCTGGAAACAAACAAGGGTAGAACATATAGATACTTGCAGATAGGATACACAGGTCCTTGAGAAAGGTCACATTGTAGTGATTGGAACATTGGACTTTGCATGTGGTTAAATAAATATTTGTATTTATTTGCAAAACTTTTTGTTTATTTTAAATTTCCCTATAACCAGGCAGCTGTTTTCTACATTGTTTGGTGTGCACCTCCGATGTGAAAGGCTATATACAGGTATATATACATAAGATTCAATATTCAGAACAAGATGAGCGAACGAAATCAGATATGTATAGACCTGCTGTTTCAACACACACCATCCATCATGTGATAAGCATTCAATTTGAAAGTAAAGGAAACAGACCAGGAACAGGCAGTACTTTAGTCTGCAAACACACTTTATTGGTGTATTTTCACTCACGACATGTTTCGGGAACCAGTCCCTTTTTCATTTTTATAGGGTATTTATCAAAGGGTGAACTTTCACTTTCACCCATTGATAAATACGCCTTTCAAAATCCCATAGAAATGAATGGAGAGCTGCGGAATTTCACTCTAGTGGCGGAACTTCACTCTTTGATAAATTTACCCCTATGTGTTGATTAACAATGTGCCACCAACAATCTTGCTATATGTACTTCATGACTATTCTGATTGTATTTCCTAATAGAAAAGGCAATATAAATAAGAGGATATTGAAAAGATACAGCATAGGACAGCATACATGTCAAGTAAAGCTCATCTGTCCTAATGGTTAACAAATATAATTAAACACAGTACCTGCAACACTGAAAGACATTGTGATTATTACAGGAGATGCAAAAGTTGTAATGCATTGCTATAACCTGTGTTTTATGTAACCATAGCTGATGGCACCAAAAGTCTGTATTCATGCAGTGAATCATCAAGTGTAAAAGATATTGAAATTTATAATTTAGTGACAGCTATGGAGAGCTACAGGCGGAATATGTCAGTCAGTGTCGTAACTAGACCCAAGTTAGGGCCCTAAAATGTTGCTAAGTTTACCATTTCTACCAAGATATAATGAAATTGCTCAATAATTAGGGCCTCAATGGGCCTTCTACTCTCCAGGGTCCCTGCAACCGTAGGGTCTGCTTCCTCTATAGTTATGCCCCTGATGTCAGTCCTATGTTGGCACAGTTACCAAACAATATAAATACACAGTGACACATCTGCCAAACAGAAACTCACCTTATGTAATGCAGGAGCCATTACTGGTAACAGGAAACCATTGTATATATAATCTACAAGCTGGGCACGGATAAGAGGATGAGCCACCTGGAAATACAACAGAATATTGTCATTGACCCCATTAGCACATACTGTCTTCTTGTTTTACATATACATGCCATAGAGCTAGGAAGTAAGATCTTTAAAAACACCAAACAGCAATCTTAACTTATATTCAAAGGGTTGTTCACCTCTAAATTAACTTGTAGCATTATGTAGAGAGTGATATTCTGAGATAATTTGCAATCGGTTTTCATTTTTTATTTGTGGCCTATTCTTTTTAGCGGTCTATTCTGTTTCAGTGTGTACCTTGCGTTCTGTTTAAATCCTAGATATTGACCTCAGCTTTTTTTTTTCCTGCTTTTGCTTGTCCTCTTCTTGTCCTCACCCGTAGGTTAGTTCTTGGTTTCCTGTTATTTTCTGTATTGTACCTTTTGGGGCCATCACGTAAAAACTCAACACAGGACACCAATGATCTATTTCCTTCAATAAGTCTGACACGGCAGTATTCCATGATATACAATTGCAAAAAATTGTTTAATCTAAAGTCATTTGGCTGCAACATTAGGGATTGATGGGTTCCAGGAATTGTACAGTAGAGTACAATAGCACACACATTCTTCTCTTAAATACACTAAAGGTATCTAACATCTTAGCTGGACCTAACAGAATACTATCATACTTCAAGCAGTTCAATGGATTCATTTATTAAGTTTTAAAGCAGGACAGCACTGGCTTACTGCTAAAATCCATCAAAGTCATTAATAAAAGGCTAATTATCAGGTACAAAATGTCTTTGTGTTATTTAGAGGCATGTAAAAATAAGAAGCACATTTCAAGTAGATTGATGGTTTCCTCGGCAGAGTCAATGTTATTGATGTCAGTCTCAAAACTATTGCAGAGGTAACGTGCATGCAGAGAATTCTAAAATGACATGGTTAAAAAGTTATCAGGGAGCAAATTATTTTTCTGAAGGGATAAGGGCTTATCCTTGTTTACTAATTCTCCAGGCTACAATGGGATGGCAAAAAGAGAATAAATACATAACTTTTAACAGTTACCTTATGATAAGTAATGTTTCCGTTATATCAGTCCAGTAATAAAATATATTTATATCACTAATATGTTTACTGATTATATAAAATAGTCCAGATAGAACTGCTAATACTATGCTAATATGTCACAGAACTAAAAATAATAAAATTAAATATGCAGTTTAATAAAACAAAAAAAACATATGTCTTCCAAGTGTCCTTATTTTTCTAGTAAGGTTTCTTCCCATACAGTAATTTTATAAACCGGATTCACAGAAAAATATTAGTGATCAGGTTTGGAACACTATGCCACTTATACTGTTAGAGTATACCCTCTTTTTTAACTTAAGCTCAAAGAATAGAGTCTGCACAGAATATACTCTTTGCCTATTGTTTTTTTCTTGAGAATATGTATCCTTTTTGCTATTTTGTGCTCTAAAAAGGAAATAAAAACTCTTTCACTTCCTGGTTCTGCCAAAAAAGAGGAGTTTGACAGCTGTTCCTAATGTTAAAGCTTAACAAAGGCTGCAGCTTTTTTTTATTATACAGAGCTCATTATCTCCCATTAAAAAGCAACCTATTAAAGGAGAAGGAAAGTCGAATCCCACTTGGGGATGCCCAATGTTATGTACCCCCAAGTGATTTTATTTACTTACCTGAAACCCCAAGCCGGTGCTCATATTATGAGAAAACTGCACAGCGCGAGGTTATTTCAGCGTGCACCATGGAGCGACCCTCTTCTGACTTCTTTCTTTTTTTGTTAAAATTCGGCTTTTCGCTCTAATGCGCATGCACAGCCGCTAGAAGAAAGAAGATGCTGAAAGAGGATTGCTCTGTGGTGCTCGCTGGAATAACCCCAAGCCGGTGCAGTTTTCTGCTGATAGAAGCAAATACAATGAATGAATGCATGAATGAATGAATGCAAAGAAAAACAAAAACATTTTCAGTAGTGCCTTATTTTCAACACAAGTCCTATTTATTGTACTTGTAACATTTAGTAAAGGTGTATATAGGTGTACGCTGCCCCTTTAAACATAATTCTTGTACAACACAAATGCCAATTCTATATTCAATAACCATCTAAATGGGCAATATGCTTACATATAAATGTTCCTTTTAATTTTAATACCAACTTGAACTGAATATATTTCCAGGTAAATATTGAGTAATAATAAATCCTAAGCACTGCTTTCTGAAATGTTGTTACAGAACTGAATCATTAATCTCACAGCAACTTTCAAATGTTCTTTAACACAGAAAAGCCTTCATGATAATTTATGTATCTCATTCCTGAGGGGGAAAGACTTACTATTAATTATGTTACAACTGCCCAATTTTGTATACAAACTATTTATAAATAATCAACAGACAATTTTTCATAACTTACCCACATTTTGTTTTTCTCTTATATGTAAAACTTTAACTGGGCGTACATGTTTGTTTGGTGTTAGACTAAAGACATTTGTTGAGCACTTTGCAAGACATGGCCACCCAGGTAGTGGGCCAAGATTGGGTGCTTTATCAGTCAATGCAAGCTATATTGTTTTGCTACTAGGCCAATGATTGGACCACAATGTGCAGACTCCATAAACAGCCCAATGTAATCCTTTCCAGATGGGATTTCAAAGTCAGTCTGATTGACAACTTCTGTTCACCCCCATACCAGATATTGGTCAGGAAGGCAATTGCAGTTATGGAAGCAGCAACTGCTTATGGTTAATTACTGTCACATTATAAAGGGATCTGAAGTTTATACCGTATATACCCTGTAGGGTTATTTGTCCATGTATTCGCTTTAGGTTAGGCAATTTTAATCTTAATGCCTGACTCTATGGGCTGCATGGCACCTTGGGTCAGAATGTCAGTCTATCAGAATAGAAATGTATATGGTGATGCTCCTTCTCAGTGTAAGGATTAAAACTCTGGGCTGCACTGGTATTTATCTGGATTCTTCTATACTGAGCCACTTGAGGCTCTCTAAGCTCAGCTTTGATAAAACATTTTACATTTTTTAGGTATGCAGTGAAAACTTTCCAGTATATATACATGTGACCTTTTTTAGGTTAATATCTAGTAATCTAGATATTACCTCCGACTTTTCATTCAGTCCAATTAGAATCTTGACACCTACGTCTTCATGCGACTTGTCGCATGCGTTTTGTCACCGGGCGTCGATCCGATGAAAAACGCTTGTGGAGTTCTACACTAAGTTTATACTTAAAGGCCTAAACACCATTATCAGGGGCAGGTTCAAGAGAAACATTTAATCCCCAGAAGTGCTATTGAATTGACATTCCATATGAATGAAATGCTAAATTCTCTTTTTACCTGTATTACTGCATTGCAGAACTCTAGTGAATTCTGGAACTGAATGAGTTCAGGAATCTGTAGACAATCTTCCTTCAGAAGACAATGCCACTCCTCCCCTTTGTCATCTAGCTTTGTGGGTAAAGAGGAGTAAAGGCCACTAAGTCCTGTGGCAAGAACCTGTGAACAGTGAGATAGGATAATATTACCATCAGCCTTCAAGACAAAAACAGAACCAGCACATATCCATATAATCAAGGTCTAATAAGTTCCATATAATGAGGACACCCAACATTTAAGATATATATATATATATATATATATATATATATATATATATATATATATATATATATATATATATATATATAATTCGGTATAAACTGATTATAGATGAATTCCAATTTTTCAATCACTATACTGTGATCTTCCTCAGTAGTAATTCTATAGTTGGAATCCTTATAATAAATCATCATCACTGATCTTGTTGAGTGTGGTACTCTAGGAAGAAGTCAGCAAGCACTCCGGAAACCTCTTGTAGTGAGTAAAAGTTATTGCTTTATTTCAAAATACATTAAAACCATTGCATCCTGACGCGTTTCGTATCTAAGCGATACGTAGTCATAGGCTGAGTCATAGGTTGAGTGTGGTACTCTGATTAGTTCTACCTTCACCCAGACTTTATGTTAATGTTCCCTCATGTGTTTATAAGTTCAGATTTCCTTTAACACATAAATATATATACCTATGTGTTGAAAGAACAGGTCTTATTCTGGTCAAAAAGATTACCTTAGTGCAAAACCAACATTTCGTCCTTTCTCAAGCTGCAAAAAATATATACTCTCCAGATGTGCAAAGATTATGCAAAATTCTTCTTGTATTATTTATTTTTTACTCCCCAGTGTGCCCTTTTTTCAAAATTCAAAGTTGAAAAGAAAATCATGGTGGGTTAAAAAGTGATCATAAAATAAAACTTTTCTGTTAACGTTAGCTGCTTAATGTTTTTATGGAATCAGTATCTACTCCTCTTTGTGTATAATATACTTGTGAAGCAAGTGGCCACTGCTTTTAATTTTGTAATGTGCCTGGGGTGCCTGTACCCACTGCGTTCACTGTAAATCTGTTTAGGACCACATAAAAATAGTGTAAAACGCAGGGAAACTTAAAATCAGGGTATTTAAAATTGAGGTTTCACTGTAGGAGTAATCGTTTTCTTCTACCATGAGCAATACAGTATGTATAAATACTGTATATTGTGCTTGTGGAGTTCCAGTTTAAACTGTATTGTTTATATTTTGTTGCCTTGCAAACAGCCACTGTAACCATATCCAGTATAATAAAGTCAAAGGCAACTGAACAGTCAAAGGTTTTTTTTCCACGAAAAACTCTAAGGGGCAGATTTTTTAAGGTTTGAAATGAAAATTTGAATTTTCAAATTTTTTTTTTTGGTCAAAACTCTCAAATCCTATTTGTGAATTATCAAAACTCGATTGAACCAGTCGAATTGCTGTATAAATCAATGGGAAATGTCCAGGGATCAATTTGGTGATGTTTGCAGCCTTCCTGACATTCGAGTATTTTTTAGGAGAAAAAACTCATATCAAGTTTTTTAGATTCGATTTGAGTTTTCGGGTCGATTCAATTCGTCTGAGCTGAGAAAATTTGTTAATAAATTTGATAGGTCGAATTCCGAATTTATGGGAGTTCATGGTTTTAAAAAACTCACATGAATTTGAAATTTGACCCTTTATAAATGTGCCTCCCCACGTCCAGTTGCCTTTGACTTAATTCTGCTATACACTGTATATCATGACCTGGATAAATAAGAATCTTCATAGACATATAGCGCTGTAATCTTTTGCGGATTTACAGTCAGCAAATAAATAACAGAAATTACATGAAAAAAATAAATGTTAGCAGCTGAAAAAACATCAATATGTTAAGTGGGCTACATGAGGAACCTTAGTGAAGCCTTTGCATTCATTGATGGAAACATTTGCATATATATGTCCACTTTTCCAAACTGAAAAGGCACTCATTACCAACACACTCCAGAATCACAGCCCTTGTACAATACAAACACTCCTTCCAAATGCCAACAGTAAGATCACTGCATCACTTAATTAACATTCCCAGCAGCACTTTGTCGATTTTAGTCAAATTGGGCTGCATCATTTAAGGACTATGATATAGAGATTCTAATCACAATGGAACATATTAATTCTCAATCGCAGAGAGTGAGCCATTCTCCTTTTAAACAGGCAATAATCCTCTACCAAGGACAAAGATTTCTCTCTTACTTATGCAAAAAAGTGCAAGCAAACTAATAAGACACGGAGTCATTTGTGTTCAGTGTAAGCAACTGCAGGGCAAAACAAGACCACCATTAGAAATGTTTAAGTTTAATATTGAAACTTAGCTATAAATCTTATTTGCTTATTTTTAGCTTTAATGTAACCTACATATTAGGTTTATTGTATGTTAATACACAAGATTTTATTTTACTTTGCTTCTATTAATCCAATAATTTTAGTTGTAGAAGCATTGACTAAAAACGTAAAGGGGCAGTATTAGTACACTTTAATTCAGCATAGATTGGACTGTTTTTAAAGGGATTCTGTCAAGATTTTATGGTATAATTTTTATTTCTAAATTACACTGTTTACACTGCAAATAATTCCCCATGTAAAATGTCATTCCTAACCCAACAAGTGAATTTTTTTGGTTGTAATATTGGTGTGTAGGCAGGTGTGTATTGCTTTCAGGCAGGCTATTGTATCACCTACTCAATTTAACTGAAGATTTTGCAGTGGGACATGATTTTTTACTATTGAGTACTGTTCTTATATCTACCAGGGAGCTGTTATTGGGGTATCTTCCCATTGTCCTGCTGATGGGTTGCTGGGGGGGAGAAGGGAGGGGTGATATCACTCCAACTTGCAGTACAGCAGTAAAGACTGACTGAAGTTTAACAGAGAACAAGTCACATGACTGGGGGCACCTGGGATACTGACGATATGTCTAACCCCAGGTTAGATTTTAAAATTATATTTAAAAAAAATCAGTTTTCTCTTTTGAAAAACAGATTTCATTGCAGAAGTATGGAGCAGCACTATTAACTGATTTTTAAAAAACATGCAATTTTAAAAAAACATATTTCACCATGACAGTAACCCTTTAAGAATGCATCCTGCTTAATAATTTCATTCAAAGAAATAACTAGCAGATCATTGTTTTTTTTTACTTCCTCCAAGGGGATAGTGCAGCCTGGGGCCACACAGCCTAGGGACACCCGTCCAGGAAATCAGGCGCTGTGGGGGGGTACTCTTTATACGAAGGCTTTATCTTCAGATAAATTGATAGAAGTAAGAGGATTGTCTATGGTTGATAGGACTGAAAGTGCATACATCCTTACCCAAAGGGGGGGAACCTAGAATGCATTATAATCATGTGAGTAGGCTATTTACCCAATTTTTATTTTTATACTGAACAAGCTCCTCATTTCAGGTACTCGTACAAATCACTGCTCCGTCACAGGCCACAAGAAAGGTACGATTTTAGTGTGAGTATTTTTAATGCCTCTGAAATGGAACATGGCAGCATTATATCAGAATATAACTTTGTATTAACATGCAGCATTTCTCTCACAGCTCCTTCAAGGAGTGGAATTACTTATTGATGGTTTCTGCTTTTGACTACTGCAGTTTCTATGGAGATTTCTGATGGCAAATTTATTCTAACTGTGGGCAAGGCATTAAGTTACAAGAAGGATGGAAGATGAACATTTCTAAGGAAAAAGGTGAAGATGTATTCTGGTAATGTTTCCTTCTGAAGATTGAAGTTAGCATTCACATGCATTTCAGGGAGACAGATTTTCTCAATTTACCAAGAAACTAATGGGAAAATGAAAGGGCCTAGCTCAATTCCACACCCTACAGCGACTCTGATATTAAAAACTGATTGCATATAAATAAGTGTGCTGGTTCCTTAACAGGTATGTGTACAAAGGTTCCATTCTCTGATGCTTATACAATCTTTGCCAGAACTTTTTGTTAATTGCAAAGAAATGGACTTGTATTTGATGCTAAAAGGTATTTTGAACAGTTCAGTAAATAAAGTAATTTTAAACATTTTAGCATGTCTTTCAAATTCTTTTATGAGCTGATTATTTCAATGAAACATGTCATGAACAAATTGGTTACTTCTGAGGCATATAATTTTGGAGAGAAATAAAACAGAAGACTTCAATTCTGCATAAGAATCATACTGCTTTATGATTTGTAAACCTGCATAAATATCCGTCAGCGGATACAAAATTAGGGAGAAGAGTGATGGTGGGGCAATGTAGGTGAAAAAAAGTCACCTGAGGAAAGGTTCTAATCTTGCATCATGGCAGGAGCAGCCCTGCTGCCAAAGGAATAACACTATGAAAAAAACACAAACCTATTTTCAGAGGTGACTGAACCCCTGTTAAGAAGCTGCACTACTGCATCTAAACTTTGAAGCTTTGTATTGCTGAGTTCCATATCGTGATAATAACTGATAACGTGAGCAGGCTTCTTGTTTGTAATGTACCCTCAAAAACAAACACATAAGTGATTGTTTTAATGGAAAAGAATCATTTAACTTGTTTATTTGAATGTGCATACTTTCAGAAATATTTTCTGACAATGAAATCTATGAAAAAATGGAAGACATTTGTTATTATATATGAAAAACTCTATTATTCTAAGCCACACTGTTTAAGAGTCCAGCCACTTTAAGATAACTTACCGGGCAGAAATAGGTGCTCTCGACTATGTGTTTAGCAACAACGTTATTCTCAGCAGACAAAGACATGATGAACAGCAAAGCATCCCGAGCCTGTTGCCCCACTGTGCCTTCTCTATGGATAAATGGTATTAGGAGAGAGAAAATAAGGAAATTGGCAGCTCCTTGGTCTTCACTAGTGTGGAAAAACAGTTCTAAGATGGATGGATCTTTGGCAAGGATTGAGCAGAGCTGATTAAGAAGGACAGCCAGTTTTGTCTCCACCACTGGAGTAGATGTACCAGAGCAAGCACTTAGCAACATCATCAGAGGTTTCAGAATAGGCTTGTGATGAAGCAAGGGCTGATGAGACTGAGTGACCAATAACTCATACATCTTGAGCTGCTCATGCTTGGTTTCATCTGTAAATTCTCTCCTAAGGCTCCACAAGAACAGCTTTTCCATAATATTCTCAGACACAACAAATTCCAGAATTGGTCCCATGGCAGCATCCTTTACTTCTTCCTCAATTAAAAGAATCAGCATATGTTCAACATAATTCTGTACGGCACTCACTTCATCAGCAGAAATTGGTTTACATTTGGTCTGAGTATTCTTAAAAGGGTCATGGCTTTCTAAAATACGCTGAACCTTGAAATAAAAGAATAATTAGATATATAGAGGTAGATCAAGTCATTGTAAAAATAGAAAGTGCTTTAAACAAAAAAGTGCCATAATCATAATGATCTTGTATTAACTATACTTTTTATTAATCATGAAAATTGTGTGGTTTTTGTAATTTCTTGAGTTAAAAAGGGCAAAGAATTGAAGCTAGTCCATGTTTGGTCCTCGTGAGTTAGACTACCAGTATAAAATCTCCTCTCTTCACTGTTTGACAGGTTTGTAAGCATATGTCTATTATGCAGGGATATCTGTGCACTTGTAATATAATTATCTATTTCAAGTACTTTTATTTATTTCAATGTGCAAAAATCTCAAAGGTAAGCCATGCCAAGTGAGATTCACAAAAAGTCAGGGATAATTTGTTCTGTATTACAAAATCAGCTCATGTGCTTATTGCCAGATTTTTTTTCAGCATGACCATAACTGAAGAAGGAACTGGTGAAGTAGACCACGAGGGAAGTGTAAGGAGTGCAGGCCAGGGCGAGTTATATCATGCACTGAGCATGGATCAGATTTTAAAGAGAGCAGGGGTCAGATCCATATTGCCAATATAGCTGGGCAGTGAGTAAGGCAGGTCTTCCCTTCTGGCATTCTAAAAAGCATCCTCTTAATACTCATTAGACAGGTAATCACGTTAAAAATCCACCTTCTTGTAATTATTTAAAATCCAATCTCCCTATAATGAAAAAGCAAGATTCATTTAAAACCAAAGAAATCTTGTCATTCTTTAGCTACTGATATAGTTAGCACATACAGTAATGAAACACAAGCATGTGGCACACAGTACAGATGTATCTATTTAAGAAAGATAATTTGCATTCCTGTTCCTGTGCCAGATCTTCTGACACTCTTTTTTCCTTAATTTTGCTCTAATAAGATGGTGTCTGTTGACTCACTTCTCACATATCTGAGGATGAAATACCCAGAACTTATGTTAGCAATCAAGTTTAAAAATGTACCAGGTGAATATCCTGTAAGAATAATGCTAATGAGTAGGGTTTGACACAAATCTGTTACTGTAAACTGGTGAAAAAACTGCAAATCTGATACATTAATAAAGAATAATATCAGTACTGACACACATTTGATAAGAACAGGAGAAAAATCTGCCTGCATCACGCTCATACCTTATATTTTTTTTAACCATCCACTTATCCAAGATTAAAATACATTGCATTAAATAAACAAAGTAGTCTTTTAAAACTTAAGGTTTACTTTAATGGGTGAGCATAAACATAGTTTAAAAAGAAGCATAAATACATTTCTTACCAAAACTGATGCATTTTTGTATTTATAATGAGACCAAATGAAAAAAAAATCCCACTTCAACTTCCAGCATCCAGATCTGACCTTGTGTCTCAGAAATAAAGAAGAGGCCATATTTTAAATCATTCTACTTCAACTTTTCCTACTAACCCCACGCATTCTCGAGAAACTGCCAAGCAGGCTGTGACATTTGAAGTGGGTTGCAGGCATCAAGGAGGGCAGTTTAATTAATAGGGTTTGTGCTGAACATACTTTTTGGTGATTGGTTTTACCACAATAGGTTTTTGTTCTTGATATAAACAGAACAAACAGGGAGATAGAAGCTACTCTATGTTTGATCCTTGAGAAGTAGCTAATTAGTGTAGAACCCACCTTCTTTCACCATCTATTGTGGCTTTTTTATTTACCCTGCAATGAAAAAACATGTGGCTTCAGTCTCCCGGTTTGGCTTAATAAATATCAAAATCCCCATACATAAAACAAAGTCAAAAAGCATGTTCAGTACAAACACTATTCATTGCACTCATGTTGAAAAGGGGACATACGTCAAACTGAAAAGAGTATATATGACAAACTGAGTTGTCTGCTACTAATAGTGATGGGTGAATTTGCGGCGGTGCACTTCGCCGAAAAATGTGTGAATTTCCCGCGAAATTCGCGAAATGGCGAAGAATTTTCGTCCGTTTTTGATGCTGGCGTCCATTTTTTTGCCGCAAATTTGCGCCTGCCGAATAAATTCGCCCATCACTATGCAGTCCTACAATTGTCTTGGCTGTTTTATGCAGGCTTGGGAAATTACTACACTTGGTATTATTTCATACTGTTCTAAAAGCATACAAATATTATAATTAATATCCACTTACAACTAAGAGCAAAGTTCGATTAAACAGGTAGCATATATAATGCACAGTTAGTAAGAACCTGAAAAGAGAGGAAGGATGTTCCCACCCAGAAACCTTTCAGTCTATAGTAGAACCTGATCTCAAGTATTTTACAGAGGACTCAGGGTAAAAGCAGGGCTCCCAGCTGTATTCAATTCAATTTGTTTAAATCATATTGTAATAATAATTTATAAAGAGCAATAATAAGAATAAACTTGATTCCTGGGCATTGAATAATGGGATGACATTCCTGCAAACTTTAACTAAACATGGACTGCAATCAAACTGTTTAACAGGTTCTTATTTAGTGTACTTGAGATTTGGAATATGCAGTTGGACTGACAAATGATAAACCTTATGATCACATGCATCTCCTGTCAAGAATTCCAATGCTAAGTCTTTCTGCTGACTACATCTTTCTATACTAGGTGTTCCTGGAAGTTGCAGTGACCAAAATCTGCAAGGCCCATCCACTGTTACTGCTCTATATACTTTAGGTGATATCTATACTTACTGGATGAGACAAGTTCACACCAGATTTACAACAATCAATCACCACTTTGTTCTGATCAGTCTACTACATTTAAGACATTAAAACAAAGATCTTATTGGCAGCTATGGGTAACTTCAATAAGGCAATTTAGAACACATATCAATATCTTAGAGCCAGCAACTGTATTACAGGGTGTTCATTTTAAAGTGGTCTGATTTATTTATCCCTCTTAAAAGACAATTTCTAATGAGTGGAACAAGGCTTCTTGCATGGTAAATCTAAGCAAGCATCCCTCCACTGTTCAAGACTATGTTTCCCTATCCCCATTAAGAAACTTGCCAGTCCACATAAGTCCAGGTGCTTCTTGGTGCTTAATGCCCTGAAAGTTTTACTAGTTCATCTTCCTTAGAGAATAGCTCAAACACATGGAGCCAAACAATATGTCTAGAAATTACTTTTTACATACTTTTTCCCAAACTTGAATGGGATAAGCATGCAATGCATCGGTGTACTACAGCACTTTAAAGGCAGCTTAAAATGGTTGACTAAGCCTTTAACAGTTAGTAATGTAAAAACTGTAATTACATGAAGAAATGGATGAATGGATGCTTTATAAAATTTTAACTCTATATAAAGTATAGAAAATATATTTTGGCATTTAGTAGAGAAAGAATAGATGAACATACTGATATGTTATTTTTTTTTCTTACATGTTATCATTTCATCACACATTTCTTCTGTTTATTTGCAATATTGGATGTATAATTTGGTTAGAAACTGCAATATATAATTAAGTGATCCATGCAGTATACAGGGACTCTTCATCGAATTTCCAAAAGTGTTTTCTACCCACACAGGCACAACTTGTGCAACTCTGATAATGACTCACTACAGTGGCCATTGTTCTTCAGGTAAGAGGAATGAATCATGGCATGCTATGCTGTTGTAAAGGGGATACATGCTTTAAAACAATATTCTCCTACAGCCCACACGGCAATTAATAAATGATTTATTTGTCCACACAATTGCATTAAATCCTTTTAAATCCCACAATTATTTAATATATGGGCTATGCTGTCTGTGAATTAAATGAGAGAGGAGTTTTTATTTTCACCCTTCATCTGAATACCTGAACAATGAGAGTGCACCTTAAAATAAAATAGAGCAATGATCACTGTACAAAGGGTGCAGGTCCTGTGCTCTCCCTTCAAAGGCATGCAAAGCTATGAATCAACAAAAGTGTAACATAGAAGAAAATGTTGTGATATCTCTCTGGTTATAGGGAAGCTAAATTATAATAATTATAAGTAATAATTCAGTTCTGGATTTCTTTTAGTGCTAATTATAAAAATTGACAAGTGAAATGGCATGGAAATAGCACAGGACTGTTGTATGAGCCTGCACATCTGTCACTCAGAGGCCTGGCCACCCTCCTGGTGTTAAGCTGGCCATAGACACACAGATCCTAGATCGAGGATTCGTACAATTTTTGGATCGTGTGGAGAGTGCCGACGTCTTTCGTCCAGCGGAGATCGGTCATTTTGGTCGATTGGACAAGTTTGATTTTGACCCGACCGATCCCGCCGGAGCCCATTGCACATAGTAATCGGATGAGCGGATCTTTGCGTCTATGGCCACCTGTATTCTATAGCAGTTAAGCTGAAATAAATCT
This sequence comes from Xenopus laevis, assembly GCF_017654675.1. Classification (NCBI taxonomy): domain Eukaryota; kingdom Metazoa; phylum Chordata; class Amphibia; order Anura; family Pipidae; genus Xenopus; species Xenopus laevis. Next base: position 45,116,809 of record NC_054372.1, read on the forward strand.
GCAAAATGCCTTAGACAAATGGAAGAAAGTTGGACAAACAGCAAGCTACAAAAATAAACTTTCTGTACCCAAAATGACCAAAATGGCCTTACTTAATTTGTGGATCATGCAGATATTCCCCCTATGGCCCTGTAACAAGCTATGGTTAGTTCTCATCAGAACAAAACCCTGGAAATAGCTTGTTAGCTGCTGGACATGTGGTTACTCAAAAGGAAGAACTATAAAGTGTTGGGTGAAGTAAGCCATAAGATGCAAAATAGCTGTACAAATATTATAGTATAAATATAAAGTAAATTAAAGTAACAGCTTCTTAAAAAAGGTAATTCAGGTGTCTAATAGGGCCAGAATGGTAGGTGTATCTTCAGCATTCAAGCAAGTTGATGTTTAACGGGGTTTCTTGCAATTATTACACCAGTCACAATTTTTAAAGCTTATTGGGAAAATTAGAATGTCAGCCAGCATATTAATCTGATTAATCCATTCAAGATTCCTCATACATATGCAAGCAACTGGGAGGTATGATCATGGATAAAATTCCAAATCAATATGTTATTTTTTATGCAATAACATTTTTTTAATCACAATCACAGTTTTTCAATCTAGTGACTTTTGATAAATATGCCTTATAGTATTGCCTCAAAGTTAAAATAAAATAGAAATGTATACTGTCACTGAAAAAACTGTGGCTGAGACAAGCAAATAACCCCTTGACTGTTAATTTGGCCAAATACATGGTCACATGTCCCATATCTACATGAGATTTGTAGACATATACAATTATGCTTTTAAAAGAGTTTTACTAAATTTAATTGAAATGACTATATGACTCCTTTAAGCCCATCAGTCAGACCAAACTAGAATCCATGATTTGACCTTATTTATTATTAAAAAAAGCACAATTTAATCAGTTCGGGAAAAACTCCAAAAAATCTTATTGTTCGTTGTTTTTTTTTAGTTTTTTTCCTGACTAGTAGTTCGTGATTTTTCCCAAAAGCCATAAATTTAAGTATTTTTGCCTGAAATGTCCAAAATAGTCTGATTTTCAGGCTAATTCCAGAGCAGATCACAGAAATTTCTGAATAGAACTTCCCATTGACTTATATACAACCTTGACAGGTCCTAGATGCCGGATTTTTTGATTCTGACTTTTTGCAGCATCGGGTTTATTAAATTGCGAAAAGTTCTAGTTTTTTTTTCCACTAAAACTTCGGATTTTATAGTAAAAAAAAACTCGGTTTTTGCGAGTTTTTGGCATTCAGACTTTGATAAATAACCCCCTTAATGATTATCTGTACCCACCCGCTGTAGGACAATAGCATTCCACACTGGTATATAGTGGTACTGTAATGAAGGAGCTATTATTAGTGTTTCTTTTCAATGTTAAATCATCTTTTGCCCTACTGTCAAATCATGTTTGTTTTGCCATATGAGAATCATTCAGTTCTTCAAAATGAACCTTCTGTAAATGAACCACAACAACATCTGTTGTTTTATATCTGAATTATTTCCGCTACCACTGTACATATAAGCCCATGTCTGTCCTCTTTCGAGAAGCACTATTTATTACTTGTTTACCTAATGTACTCCTGTGCTCTTGGCAAATTAAGTATTCATACTACTCCTGTAAAGCTTCTGAAAGATCACAGAATTAGGAGACAGCTGGGAAAAAAACAAAAGAGACCCTGCTATGATGTAGAAAGAAGTGTTTGTTTAATTATAAAACACAGCACAAGCTGTTTATTGTGAATGTACCTTTGACATACTCTGCTGAGAAGCAAGCCATACTAGTAGAAATCTAGAAACAAAACATTGATACCACTTTCCTCAAAATGCTAAGATTTTTAAAGAAACTGTAGTTCCAGTATGTCATTGCACACCTCACCTTGATGTGTGCAGCCTAATTAATTGTATACAGATTACCAGTGTATTGCTCTTCTAGTACAAGGCAATACTTGTACTAAAATCTAAATTGTAATGGGGATACCTTCAAACTGAATGTTGTATCAACTGGTGTTTTATGCCTTTGGCAAAATATACTATATAAAATCAACTCCTCAAAAGGTCCACAGCATATGATACAGATGTCTAGGCCTTAGATGCCAAATAAGTATTAGTGTGGTATTCACAAAGAAGTACAAGCATGCCTGTGCCATGGATTCAGTTTCTGGATTTTGGGAAAGTCTATAGAAAATCATGAATTGTGTGGCAACGAGAACTCTGTGTCATGTGGTGCAGAAATAGTTACATTAAGTCTGCCCTTGTAGGCCAGCCTATGAGCAAGCGAGACAGAAGAAACATATCTATGGTAGAAACAGCCCACTATAGCTAACAAATGTTTGGAGATATGTTAAATCTTCTCATCCTCAACTTCCCACAGTTGAACTGAAGGAGCTGCTCGGATGAGTAGTGAAACGTCTTCAATAATTGCTCAGCTAGTCCAGTTGTTTTTAGATTTACCTGTACTAGATATACCATGACCTGGATGAATGAAAATCTTCAAAATCTTCATAGTCATATTCTCATCCTCAAGTTTCCAGTTCTGTGTAAACCTCTTTGCATATATGAGTACATTTGTGCATTTTCTGCTAATAGCTCAAATCTACATTAAACTGAATTATTTCAAAATAATGTATTTTCATTTTCCATTGTGCCAAGCTTTCTTGTCTAATTGCTACTCTGTCATAGCTCAAAGTGCTGCAGTATAGAATGAGTTTATGAAAGGATCTATTAGTTTTGTAAATGGAGTTGTGTTCTTTCCCGTTTGGAAACAAGAGGGGGGGGGCAGACTGCATGGATGGTAGTGTGATGGCATTTAGGTACGAACTAATGATGTCAAGAGGGCAGGGCAATGACATGGTGGTCAGTTATTGGTGAATTTAGAGTTTTGTTCGGGTTTTTGAGCTCTAAAACCTGGACAGCCACTTACGGAACTACACAGCCCAAGTGAAAGCCAGACTGTCTGGTTTCAAATCTTACTGTTAAGACTGTTTCTACTCATGTCTCTTAGCAGTGATGGCAATGGTATCATGTCTGTCTCTGTGCAGATATGGTAGATTCAAGCTCAAAAATACACATGCGCAATTTTAAGCAGAAAGGTGACTTTTTTTAACAAAACTACGGTAAATGGAATGTTTTCCTTTAATCACATAGTCATTGTCATTGGAAAGAAATGTTTTGAAGACATGTTTCTGAGATTGGAATTATAGCTTGACTCTGCCTAGTGATCCAGAAAATGTTCTTTTCTAAATCTAGAAAAAATAGTACCAAAATTAGCAGGGTTTTATTAAAGAAAAAAGATGTTTACTATCAAGTCACCTGATTCCAGTGGTTCTTGAAGACCATAGTGCATGTCTCTGAATCTGCACCGTGCAGTTTTACAGGCTTCAGTCTGTTGCTGGCATGTAGGCTCTGAGACATTTTGTCTGTCTTGTTTTTGCCCCTTCTTACAAGGCCTGTTTTTCTAAGTCATGTCCAACCTGTTTTCAGAACAAACGGTCTGGTTCTTCAGGTCATTGTCTGCTGAACGAATCTTTGAGAGGCTTCATCTCTGACCTGCATTGTTAACCATGGGAGAGAACATTTTCATTAAGAGGTTTAGGCTCTCATGCAAAATACTGATTTGTACGTACTCACAACGACCTTCAAGCCTTACAATGCAAACAGCAAGTTACTAAGCAACAGCGTAGTGCCACAAGTAGTATTAATAGACCGGAAATGTTTCTGTGTGAAAAATAGTTGCATTTACACAGTATACTTACATACTTTTATTCAATGTCAGAAGTAGAAAATCACTTGTGTGGCAGCTTGCAGGGAAGGACACAGAGGTTTTTTTGCTTTATCAATGGCCAGAAAAAGTATTTGTGTGGGATAGAAAGCAACTTTGCAACATACGTCATGTCTATTTATGGCATGCTTATTCACCTCTCTTTATGAAGTGCAGGTATGAAACTACCCTCATTGCCCTGCTTATTAATTATCACCCACTGACGCTGCAGTATAATAAGAGGGCAAATTTATCGCCAAGTGATATTTTTTTAATATGACAAAAACTGTGACAATAAAAGTTCAAAACAGCCCTAACTAGTGCGGCAGGTGCATAAGCAGTTTGATATATCAGGAAAGGAACACTAATTCTATCTCAGTAAAGATTGTAACACCTGTATCCTCTCTGCATACCTTAACACTTAGGGCAGATTTATTAAGGTTCTAATTGGAAATTCAATTGGATTTGGATTTTTGGTCAAAACTCACAAATTCGAGTTGGGAATAATCCAATTTGAGTTTTTAGGAGAAAAAACTAAATTTGAGTTAATTCAAATTTGATTCAAGGGTTTTTTTTTTACAAATACATAGTTTTCCTTAAATTTTAGAGGTATAAAAATGGTTTATAGTGCATTATTAACGTAACACTCTTTTGGTGTTTGTCCCAGAATCAGTATATTATTTACAGCTGGAGAAAAGAAATGAGGCTGAGAATCTCACAAATAAACAATTTAATAAATAGGCAACTTTACAATAATAATAATAATAATAATGATAATAATAATAATATTATCAATAATAATCAAGTCTATTTATGAAATTAATCATTACAGATCTTTTAAAAGTGCTGTCATTGCATTTCTTTTACGGTGCTATCCAGTTTTACCCACATTATGGGAAAAGATAAAGTCCAATATTAATTTTACAATATTGCAAAGTGTCTAAGAGTGCCTATAGAGTCTAATGACAAATTCTGCTGGAATGTGGCAGAATGTGGCAAGGAACAAGCAAATCAGTAACAGGATTACACATCCTGGGCCTTGCAGCCCCTTGGCCACTAAAAGCTGTCTACCTGTTCTGATATGTCAGAATATGTCAGGCTTACTAGAGTAGAAAAAAGAGGATTTGGGTAACAAGTGTCCTATACAAGAAAGTTCAGAATCTGCATGTAAAATGAGTAAAAGTAATGCATTAACAAAGCTTGGGAAAAGGTACAACATGTTACATTCATCTAATAATATTTTTATCACAAAAGAAAAGTTAAGGGCCAGTTAAACTGATACGGACATTAAAAATATCAATGTACATTAAAAGTTACCTATAGGTCATGCTGTTTTTTGTCGAGAAGTTTGTTTTTGTAAATAAGTTAGTTGAAGTTCCTAAACCTGACTGTTTGGCCAACCTGACTGTCCCATCTCAGCCTGTCAGTTTGTAATGCTAAAGGACTCCTGCTGCACCAATATGGCAGCCTCCTCACAGACGATCACAGGGAGACAGACAGGTAATGTAAAAGCATTGGGCAAATACTTTATGGCAAAATTATAAGTAGCATGCAAAGCCAATATTATGTTAGATGTAAAAAAGGAATAATTTGTCAGTATCTCTTTAATGGATACAGGTAATCTTTGAAGGTCTGGCTACAATGATGTTATTGTTCTAATAACAGTCTCTACATCTTGATGAGCTGGAAGGTGGATGGTGTATTGTAAATTACCAACACATTCCTAATGGTACAGCAAGAATGTGGTATCTCTGCCAAATAGTTCTGAGGCACTCGTCACTTTTGTCCTATTCCAGAAGTTGGTTTAGAATGTGTTGCTAATTGAAAATATACACCCCTGTAAGAACCACCAGCCAAAAAATCAGGGTGGTTGGCTGGCACAACTTCAAACACCCTTGTAGCAAAGCCCAAAGTCACTTGATGTAAAACTGTATGCCTGTCACACACACATTCAGAGCAAAGAGAAAAGGAATGAATAGCACGCTTTCTTTCTAGCATCTGGCAGGCTCATATTACAGCTTGATTCAATGATAATATCGCTGTTGGTCGATCAAGACATATTAAGGATTTATTTATAAGGTGTGAAACAAAGAAACATAATTCTATAATAAGGTTTACTGTGATCAGGTCCAACCGAAAAAAAGCCCTTGTTTTATCCTCTTGACACAGTTCACACTCACCATGCACACTACCACATTGTTTAATTTGTTATCAGAACATAACACAAAGCCTGTGACAAGGATAACATCGACACAAAAAGAAAACAGAAATGAAGTAGCACACAAGTAAATTAAAATAAAGAGGGAGTCTTGAGAACAAACACATTTTATATGATCTGTTGCACTGCAGAATTCTCTGCATGCTTTCTACTTTCTAGCAGAACAGGAACATAAAAGGAACCATTAGAAATGACAGCATTGTACCATACTTCAAGGATTTAATTGTGATTTTAAAAAATTAAAATGAATTAGTTCCAGCAAAAATGATCAGTATAAAGAACCTGCCTTTAAATTATTTAAATGCTATAGATGAAACAGAAATACAGCAAATTCCATCTGCTTTTTTTGTGCTTCTAAAACACAGATACAACCAGCAAGGAGTCTGTGCATGATACATAATAACAACACATTAACATAAAATGCAAGCTAATGCAAACTATACAGTATCAAGACACAAACTCAGTACTTTCTCAATCAATAGATATGTGCAACACTGGGCTACAATTCATACACTGAGCATTCCTTCTCTATATATATATATATATATATATATATATATATATATATATATATATATATATATATATATATATATATATATATATATGTATATATATATATATATATGTATATATATATATATATGTATATATATGTATATATATATATATATATATATATATATATGCAGTCCCACAGTACCAGCACTCAGACAGATGTTGCCAGTGGTGCACGATCAATAAATCGTATATAGTCTTATGAAGGATCAGCACACACTGTTCTGTAGTGAAGTAATAGTGTTTATTTTCAAACAAAACACATTTTTATCCGACGTTTCGGTCCCACCTGGGGACCCTTTTCAAGGATGAAAAAGGTCCCCAGGTGGGACCGAAACGTCGGATAAAAATGTGTTTTGTTTGAAAATAAACACTATTACTTCACTACAGAAAAGTGTGTGCTGATCCTTCATAAGACTATATATATATATATATATAAATATATATATACACACATATATATATACATATATATACATATATATCTGTAGTACTCTGTATTCAGACAAATACCATGTACATTTTAAAAAAATTATGCAGGTTATGAAAACTTTGATACAACAAATAAGGCTCAAGGGAATGCACAGGGCCAAAAAAGTGAAAGTAAAAGCAATATTTATTTGTTAAAGGAAAATTATATACAAATGCAGGTCTCTATAAAAATATATTGCATAAAACAATATAATAAAACCCTGCTTCACGTAAATTAACAATTTTTATAATAATATTCTTTTTTAGTAGTATGTGCCATTGGATAATCCTAAATAAAAAAAATCTATTTTAAAAAATAAAGGCCGTCTCCTGGTATCCTAGGATTCACGGTGTACACAAACAAATCAACCATGTTAGGTCACACGAGCCAATTAAACAGAGTTGTGTCTTTTGCTTCCACACTTCTTCCTGTTACAGTTACAGTTGTAGTATTTCTTGTCAGGTGATCTCTGAGGCAGCACACAGACCATCACAAAATGGTATTTGGCATTTTACTGGAGTTTTTTTCAGGCTCATCATGGGATATATGTTAGAAACTTTGATAAAGAATACATGATTGGCTTTATGGCAATTGGAATGTGAAATAGATCAAAGTCACAGAAGCCAGAAAATGGAGACCCAAATAAACAGATGAATTTATGTTAACTCCGTTAACCGTGAGAAGTTTCTTTTTTAAGTAATTTTTTTTTCATGATAAAAAGTCCCTAAATATTTTTGTGCAAATTCAGAGACACTGAAAATAGACTAAAACTTTGTTTAGAATCTGACAACCCTCCCAAAGCAATTGCCTGCTGAATGATACAATCAAAGGCCACAGTATATACATCTACAGAGTTTCCAAGAAAACTCTGTAGCACCTTAAAGTTTTTAAGACCCAACAGTAAAAGCAGTCCTAAGCACCACATTTTTTTTTATCTTTATTTAGGCTAAAAGCTGGAACACTGTACTGCGACTGGAGAAATATAATGGGTACTGTGTAGGACAGTTTAAAAATGTATCTGTGCCACTGCATATGTCACTGCACTGCCTAGTAGTAGGCCAGGGATAACAAAGGAGTTCAATTAGAAATGTCTGACAGCAGCTCTGTCAGCTGGGGATTTGTAGTTGACAACAGCTGGGGAGCTGCAAGTCTGATACTCCAGCTTTACATTTCGACAAATTAACACTGACATAAGAAACAACGTGGATAATTAATAAGTCAAGATTCAAACCCATAAATTAAGTGATTGTTTTTATCACTGCTGAACTGCCGCCAGCCTAAAATCCCCTTCAAATAATTAGCAGTTTGGTGAAAGAGATTTGCAGTAAATTACAGTATATCTGCCTGACATTAAATATGATGCGCTCAAAAAAGCAAAATTGTAACAGCTGAGTAATTCACCTATATTTAGAACAATGGCTGATCTAAAATGTTTGTTTTAACTCAATGGAAAAATGTTTTTTTTTTTTTATGAAATACATCAGTTTCGTAATGTATGATGTGATATGATGTATTTCGTAAAAAAACAAAAACATTTTTTCAAAATGAATCAGTTAATAGTGCTGGTCCAGCAGATGTATTTCGTAAAAAAAAAAACATTTTTTCAAAATGAATCAGTTAATAGTGCTGGTCCAGCAGAATTCTGCACTGAAATCCATTTCTCAAAAGAGCAAACAGATTTTTTTATATTCAATTTTGAAATCTGACATGGGGCTAGACATATTGTCAATTTCCCAGCTGCCCCAAGTCATTTGACTTGTGCTCTGATAAACTTCAATCACTCTTTACTGCTGTACTGCAAGTTAGAGTGATATCACCCCCTCCCTTTTTCCCCCCAGCAGCTAAACAAAAGAACAATGGGAAGGTAACCAGATAACAGCTCCCTAACACAAGATAACAGCTGCCTGGTAGATCTAAGAACAACACTCAATAGTAAAAACCCATTTCCCACTGAGACACATTCAGTTACATTGAGAAGGAAAAACAGCAGCCTGCCAGAAAGCATTTCTCTCCTGAAGTGCAGGCACAAGTCACATGACCAGGGGCAGCTGGGAAATTGACAAAATGTATAGCCCCATGTCAGATTTCAAAATTGAATATAAAAAAATCTGTTTGCTCTTTTGGGAAATGGATTTCAGTGCATAATTCTGCTGGACCAGCACTATTCACTGATTCATTTTGAAAAAAAAATTTTTTCCCATGACAGTATCCCTTTAATAGCGCTTCTCCAACAGAAGTCAACATTTTTGCTAAATTATTTTTTATATTTAATTTTGAAATCTGTCATGGGGCTAGACGTGTCACCTTCCCAGGTTCCCACATTCATGTGACTTGTGTTCTGATAAACTTCAGTCACTCTTTAATTCTGCACTGCAAGTTGCAGTTATATCACACACATCAATAGACCAATAGGACGGTAACAGGATAACAGCTCCCTAACACTTGCATTGTTAAAAATTATCCCATGCCCCACTAGTGGTATATGTAGTAATAGTTACATCAGTGACATGATGGCTGATTTAGTGAGTAAATGCAGTTATTACCAGTCCATACACATACGTAAGTAGAATTGCACTATTTCACTGGCCAAAATAGTCTGTATATAAGACACACACCTGCATAGGTAGCAGAAGATAAAAAATTGTACTACTTACCTATGCAACTCCTTCAAGGAAAAAAAGAAAACATTTGTTTGAGATATATATATATATATCTCAAACAAATGTTTTCTTTTTTTACTTGAAGGAGTTGCATAGGTAAGTAGTACAATTTTTTATCTTCTGCTACAGGCTATTTGTATTAGTGCAAAGAAAAGATAATAGATCATAGAAGGTAAGACTCCCATTGAACAGTAAGCCTTAAAGTGTAATCCTTCGAAGAGCCATTCCTGAGTAAATGAATCCTAAAAACACTCACATTTCAATATAATACTGAAGAGTATAAAGAAAAAACACATGCAGAGACTTGGTGAGTTTTAACCCCTGAAAATGAAAGTGTTTCTAATGAGATCATAATAAATATGGAACAAATGTAATTTTATACAAAATATTATGCAGGTGTGTGTCTTATATACAGACTATTTGCCACCTAAAACCTGCAGAGTTAATGTATAAGTCAATGTTCAAAGTAGAGTCCTGCAGCGGGTCGGGTACCCGCGGGTTACCTGCAAAAACCTGCAGTAGCCTGCGGGTTGCGGGTAGAAGTTCCAGGTGCGGGTATAGACTCGGGTTTGCGGGTCGGGCCTCGGGCCTTCTCAATAGCGATTTTTACTCCTTTTTTCTGATCATGCCTAATTCCGATGATGTCACTTCTAGTTTACAATGACAGTACTTCCTGTTTTACTAATTTTTTTCTGATATTGCCTACTTGATGATGTCACTTCCGGTTTACAATGATAGCACTTGCGGATTGCAGGCTGCGAGTATGGGTCGGGTAAGGGTTCCAAAAAATGGACCAGCGCAGGACTCTAGTTCAAAGTTCCTGTCTTTAGTGCAAGCATGTCCAAAGTGCAGCCCGCGGGCCAATTGTGGCCCTTTATTAAATTTACACTGGCCCTCAGCCTTCATCATGAAATTAATAATAATGTGGCCTGCCAGCATAGTTCGATCAGGAATCACGTAGATGTAGCAGTAATATTTGGGCACATTAGTGAAATGATCTGCCACTTGGTCTATACTGCTCACAGGCAGCAGTATAGACCAAGTGGCAGATCATTTCACTAATGTGCCCAAATATTACCGCTATGGCTATGCAATTCCTTATTTAAATTAGTTTAATGGTGTTAATGGTTCAAAGAACCAAACCAAATCTGTCCCTCGTTGCAAAAAGTTTGGACACCCCTGCTCTAGTGTTTCAGTCTGGCAGCGTGATCCAGGAGCATCCGAACTGTAACAATTTGCTACATTTAGTTGATACAATTAGTTGATACATTTCTCAGCAGTATCTGTGGAATATTAGCAACTATTGTAACAATTCTAACAGCTGTCTTTAAGGGTTGGGGCAGACAGTCAGATTCGGGGAGATTTAGTCGCATGGTGACTATTGGCTCTACTGCGGGGTGACAATCTCCCCAAACTGCTTTCCGTCTGCCTTCCGCCTGCTTGATTGAAGAATCGCCTGCGCTAATGCACCCGCGACGCTTTGATTTCCGAAGTCGGCAGAAGTAAACCAACTGAACTGAAAAAAGTATTCAACACAAAAAGTTAATCCATGTCTGGTGAAAACCAGATAATTAAATTGCCCGTATACCCATCCCAATATGCCTGACGGTTTTCTTAGCCGGTGTCCATTATGCAGAGGGTTTATCTGTTCACATTTAAAGTCATTTCCTCATGCAGATTCAGCATGATACAAACAGTAGTACTCCAAGACAATTTGGTTTTTGAAATATTTACATTCTCTGTTTTGCAGCTGTCAGGCTTCAAATTTTAATTGCAAAGGTAGTTTGGAAGTCACAGTTAATGATGTAAATATGAAAGTATAGGACCACTCCTAAACACGCAATACAAAATCAAAATAATAAAATTGAAGGGTGCTAATGAAAATATTAAAAAAATGATGACTAACTGAAAAGTTGTTTAGAATGTGTCAAGCTATAACAAGCTAAAAGTTTAATCAAAGGTGAATTTCCCTTTTGGATGTTGCTCTCAGGGTCCTCAAAGCAGGTGCTTATTTTTGAATTCCAAGCTTGAAACTACTATACTAGTAGCCTCTTGTAGGCTGCCAGTCCACATAGGGCTATCAAAAAGCCATAGCCCTTATTTGGCACCCCAAGGGACTTTTTCATGTTTGTGTTGCTCCCCAACTCTGTTTACTTTTGAATGTGGCTCACGGGTTTAAAAGGTTGGGGACCCCTGGCTTAGACAGAATGACAAATAATAACGTTTGCCCTTTAACAGTTCAACTGTTATAAGCAACTGTAATATACAATGGTATATCGCTATACAGATTACAAGATTATGAATAAATTGTCAATCACTACAATAATAAATAACAAAAATTATATATTTTTGTAGATAAAATAAATGTATTTGGCTAACTTAATGAACAAAAAAAGAATTGGCTCAGCAGTTATTACTTTGTTGCAAATTCCAGATAACAGTTTTTATCTAGTTGATGTACTTTGAAAGTAATTGCTGAAAGATGACATGGCCTAGCACAAATGAAGTGTCTGAAAGAAAATAGAAATGACTTCTCAAACAAGAGTTTGTCACAAGTCTACTTTATGCTTTGCAGATTAGGCTCAGCCATCACTACAGGAATTTGTAATAACAAAATAGCTTGGATGTTTTATATAATGGTGATTTTTGTTAACTAAAATTAAAAGTAAACTATATACATTTTTGGCAAAACATTATCCACTTAATACTTGGAATTGTAGCCCAACGATTTGTAATTAATTGGTTGTTATGAGTTATAGCTCTGGTATAATTTAGTAAATGATAGCCCTGCTTACATCATCAGAATAAGAGACTTTTTATGCATGCACAGATTTCAGTTGATAGTTATGTGCATACACATGTGCCACGTCTGGGTCTAAGATTGCTGTACTATAACAATGCTACTGCAACTTCTTGAAGGAACTAGGTTTAATTATGAGCTGAAGGGGAAAATGGGCACAATGTAAATACTAGGTAACAACTTTTAAATATTTTTATGAGCCCTGTCAGATGGCCTGGATTTAACAGGCTTTACTGTCCTTTAATATAAATACATTGAGTGGATAAACCTGTATGGCTTTTCCATTCTGAGACCGAAATAATTTTTTGTTACTATATTGTATTTAATTTGTTAGTTATATTTTAGTAAATAAAAATATATTTTATATAAATGAGATGACAAAAACAGGAAGATTATATAATTCACAAATGTTCCTACTTAAATGCAGATTGTTATATAATTAATGGTGATGCATTAATACAACCTATTATTTTCCAGTTCATCGTCTGCACTAGATTATTGGTAGAACTTTATCACTAGTACGATCATATGCTCTCATGTGATTTAGCCGACCATCTGTCTACTCACTATGCTTGGCTCGTTACAAGTCAAAATACATATATATATATATATATATATATATATATATATATATATATATATATATATATATATATATATATATATATATATATATATCCACACTGGTGCACTCCGCAGTAAGGTAGGTTATTGCCTTGGTGCTGGTAACAAAATTACATATAATAAATGAAAAAAGACGGCACTCACAGGACTTTCACAAGAAAACAAGCCCCCCACGGGCTGTGACGTTTATTCCTCAACGTTTCGGCTAGCAAACTCTAGCCGTCCTCCTGAGGAATAGGAATATATAGGAATACTGTCAGGCAGAAAGACATTTTTCATGATGTTTTAATTGGTATAGGGTCATTAAAACCAGATTTTATTGGGTTCTTTATGAAGGGATGGAAACAAGTGCTAAATAGCAAAATAATACCTCTAAATGTTGTTGACCTCTACATGGCAGCTCTCTGCCTTTATCTGTTTGCTCCTTTTAATTTGGTACAATCAATAGGCACAGGAGCTTTATTTCCATACTGATATGTACTGTATTTTTTAATTATTTTTTTATTATTAATTAAGGTTGAACAGCCATAATTATTCTAATAAAATAACCTTTTTCACAAGCATTAACAAGAAATAACCTTTGCACAAAATGCACCCCACAACTCCATAATAAATCAATATGCAGTGGAAAAATTTGTGTGTTACCTTAAATATAAGATAATATATTGCCAATTTTAATAGAATTCAACTAGAGGTATAAAATAAATAATGGAAGGAAAATGAAACACACTGTAAAGGGGATTCAATATCATAAAACTATATGACTGATAAGTCTAATGTTTATTTTTGGATAGGTAAAAATATTACAGGCATTGCTGCTGCTGCAATCATACTGAAACCTTGTCAAATAGAGATAAGTTGGGTTTTCAAATATGGATAATACACCTAATGTAAAAATAGAATAATGGAAGAGTCATGATGGTTTAATATAGAAAAAAGATATCTGAAATTATATTAAAATGCAATATTTCCGCTGTTATTAATCTTTTAGCATAAATCTGCAACAGTAATTTGTTGAGATGGCAAAAGGAAATAGATGAAAGATTACAATGCATGGATTCAGCATTACAGCTTACATCACTGTTTCCAAAGAAAACAAATAACGAATTAAAGAAAGTGATCAAAATAATGTAGATGAAAGGTGGCATTAGTCGCACAAACAAGCTCAGATTGCACCTTTCATCCAGCAGAGATCTAAGCCACAAACCATGCTATGTAGGCAAGGGTCTTCAAAGTGTAATTATTTGTATACATTACATGACTTTCTGGCTGTCTTTTTTACAGGGACCTCAACTGAATAAAATTCAAAAGGATTCTGGTTAAGTTTAAGTCCCTCCTCAATGCCCAGGCCACACTATTACTGACCCAAGGCAGAGTCAGAACATTTGGCAGACTTGTAAAAAAGATGTGTGTAAGGATGAAGCACACCAGTTTTTCAGCAATCTTGCTTGATGACATTTATTTGCAGAAATACAAAGCACAAGCTTTTGGGGCAGAACCATTTCCTCAGCTTGTACTTTGTATTTCTGCAAATGAATGTGATCATGAATCATGAATGGTGAAAAACTGGTGTGCTTCATCCTTACACACATCTTGGAAGGTATGTTGGATGTGGAAGCAGTCCAATATTGAATGCACCCTGTATACGCTAATAGTAAGTGGTGTGTAGTTTGTAGTATAGACAGACATTAGTAGACATTATTTGCAACAGTATACAACACAAAATACAACAGTTACTTCGTCTGGGCCTTTGTATTATGTATGTATGTGGCCCCCTGGATAAGGCATCTTTCTGTAATTTTGATCACAATACCCTAAGAGGCCTATTTATAAATTTTCAAGGTTGAGGAAAAAAAATGTGAGCGCCAAGAAAAAACTGCAACAAAACCCGTGCAACATTTTTTCCTGAATGCTAGCTTATTTAAGAAAAATTCAACAGAATATTCCCGCGCACATTTTTCACACACCAGGGAGAATCACATAGTTCTACTGACCCAGGAAAATTAATATATGATTAAAGCTGTTAGAGCTGTTACCATTCTAAAGTTTTAATAAACAATTCCTTGCAGAATTGTATGGTTCTGTTGTGTATGTTTAGTTGTTGTTAGCAATTTACATGTTTCATCCTTTACAGCAGACATATCCAGGCTGTTGCACTTCAGTTTTTTCTAATCTACAACTCACTGCATTCTTTATATCATTATCAAGGGAATGGAGGTTATCTTGGGAGGTATGCATTGGTCCAGTGCTGAAACTTACAGGAGCAATATTTCTGAAATGTAATGATGCTTAAATACTAAACTAAACCATCAATGGAAACAATGGGTTATTATACCATCCCTTAACATTGATTCATTTTTATTATTGTACAATACACTATGACTGCATATAAACCATGTATTCCCTTCTAGCACTACCCATACATGATTGCTCTCCTCTAATAGGATCCCAATGGGATCGCTGCCAGCCATTGAGCCTTTTGTTACCTAGCCACGGGTATAATGTATGTGTAGAAACACTAATGACAGCAATCCCTCTGAAAGTGTATATTTGGCAACAATCATGATATCAATGACTAGGCACATCCACACAAAACTTAATGGAGATTTCCCAAGATCAATGAGTATAATATTCATAATATTAAAAATGAACAAACAATGAGCAATTAACTTTTTCTTTTTTTTAAAAAAAAAAAAAGGGTGTATCATGCATAAGTTTGAACGTTTAACCCACATGAGGTGCACACCCTGCACAGAGGACCAAGAGGTAAATTCATCAAAGAGTGAAGTTCCGCCACTAGAGTGAAATTCCGCAGCTCTCACTTCATTTCTATGGGATTTTGAAAGGCGTATTTATCAATGGGTGAAAGTGAAAGTTCACCCTTTGATAAATACGCCTATAAAAATCCCATAGAAATGAATGGAGAGTGGCGAAATTTCACTCTAGTGGCGGAACTTCACTATTAACTTCACTCTTTGATAAATATACCCCATAGTGAAGCCCCAGGGTCCCATAGATGATGTCATATTTGAAATATAGTGGGGTGTCAATGAACCAGGAACATCACAGAGAACTCTTCGAGCCCCTTTTATAAAGTGCTAAATTAGTAATGTCGCTGTCAACTATTGTAATTATAAAACAACAAAAATTACTGCTAAAGGTGGACAGATGTCATTGAAATGACTAAAATAATATTATTTAAATCAATATTAATAACAATGATTACTTTTTTTCTCATCTTGCTCAAAATAAAATCTTCATCTGGCCATGGAATAATGGGATGTCACCAGATCTGAGCTGCACTGGCTGACACTGCCAAATGTGAAAGTGAAAAGGAGATAAAGTGAAGAGGAGCTAGAGCACTGATCTGTCATGAGCTCTGAACAGTAGGAAGACAGCGATACCAAGTGTGGCCCCTTGTATGCTTTGTTGGTGGCTGATCAGCCAGAGAATGTAGAAAATTGGTCTTTGTAAGGTCGCCAATTGAAAAGGGACCCGTTGGCACTTAATAAATAGGTCACTTGATCTCTATTACAAAGAGTAGAGGGGTGAATTAGGATAATATTGTTACATTATTGAAAACCCACACTTCATATTAGGCAGATATACTCCAAACCAGTCTTAATTCTAGAGGCTGGTTGTAAGAATTGCTCTGAATAGGCCTCATGCAATTCTGCTTTTATGAGCAAGTATGATTTGCTCTCATGAAGTTAGGACATCCGTTCACATTTTAAATAATAACAGAATAATAACAAAATGAAATGGGATTGTGATCTGCAGTTTCAAATATCAGATATTTTAGGCGCAGCCCCATTAAAAAATTAGCTAACAATGTTATTTTTATGGAAGAAAGCAAAAACATTCTAGTACTTGTTTCGAGCAAATTTAACCGTCTAGTTATAGTTCAGTTATAAGTATGGCTGCATTTCTGTATGTAGGATAGGTCCAAAAGTGATCATAAAAAGTGACTAGCAACCAGACAGTGGTCTGAAGATAAATAATGAAAAGTAACAATAATTCTAAAATTGTACAGATTTTTGGCTGCCATGGTGAGCGTCCATATGAAAGCTCAAAAAAGGCAGAAGAGGAAGGCAAATCATTGAAAACTATCCATAGTTAAATCTCTTAATAATATTACCAAGAATTTTAACCAGTGAGCTAAAACAACTCTAATATCTCCATTAATATAAATGACTGCACATGTACATGTACAGCTTGTAAACAGTGATAATTAAAAAGCCCAACTGAGTTAAGAGACCAACAGCTGAAGCCACTGATTGATGCTACTAAGAAAACTGTAAATTTGATAACTTTACGCAGGGGTCACCAGGTAGAAGATTGTTCCTGTTGTGACAGGTATGCTTAGAATTATGAACAGTGATGAGACAGCAGACAAAACGTCCACTGATTTTAAACGACTTTATGACTGTTGCCTAGAGTTAAGAAATACATTATTTATGGAGTCCCGCTGAGTAATCTGTCATTAGCTTTTCTAATATTGCCCCATATGGTGATAAATATGCAGAATATTTTATGTCAATAGCTGCCACTCCAAAAAAATGACTGTTTCAAATAAACAGAGAGCTATATGGGTCCAGAGATGTAAACAGAGGAAAATGAAAAATACTTTGAATTCTCAACTTGCCTCAGGTTTTTGTGTCTTTTTAAATACTTATATTTATCACACATGGTTGAAATGTTTGAAATGAAAACGCTGCTACTTGTGATCCTAACGTCAGTTTCTATAGCCACAAAAAATGTAATGGTTCTTGACAGCACGATCTAAAATTGCACTACAAACAGTCTGCCTCATTTACAAAGCCAGAGAAAAGTACAAGATGCAACTTTGTTTAAGCAAATGGCCGTTAATTTCATCCACAATGCTGCGGTTCTTTTACCACAATTCCAGTATAGTTGTGGCATACTACATCCACTGTATTCGTATTGGAATGGCGTCATTTCCAATGCACGGCACCAATAGTGACATTAGCCACTGATTCACTTGTACAAGTCAGTTACCGATACTGATAGAACTTACTATAGAAACCCTCTAATTACAAACACATCCAGTTGATGGAAGTTCCATGGCTCCCTCGTGTCCATATGCACACTTGTATGAAATTCATCAGAGCAGGTAAAAGGCACTGGTGCTTTCTGCAACTATCTATTAGTTACTAGTAGCATTTGTAGGTGCAAGTACCTTTTTTTGTGAGTAGCATCAATGAATGCTCAGCTTTGTATTCAAACTAGTGTTTTGCACTTGGGATTCCATTTGATATCAACATTGACATTGATCTTCTACATGTAGCAGTAGATCACATCTGCCCTATGCTTCTCCACCTCTTAGCCATTTGGCTTTGTGTAGGTGTTTCACTGAAAGTTCAGGTTCACTGATACATATCTTTGGTAGTTACACAGATTTTTAGTACTTTAATAAGTGAAACTGCATGCATAAAAATATACAGATTATTATCAACAAGAAACAGCAAGACATCTGTCAAAAAAAGTAGTGAACAAAACAGAATCCTACATTTGCTTAAAACTGGCACTTGCCTATCTTTAGATTTTAGTAGACAGATGGACACCAATGCTTAACTGACAAAACTGATCAGTATTTCAAACATGTCGGACATATGGAGGGCATCAAAGCAAAAAAGATTAATCAACAAAAATAAACACACTGTAAAAAATGTATTAGCCAAAGGCCACACAATTATTAAAGGGGTACTGACATTGTAATAAGTATGCACCGATCTGCACTTCATATGAAGTATTGTTATAGCATTTCAAAGTTGTGAGGGTTGGCCCAAAACAAATAACTCCAGCTGTGGGTTGACACATGTTACAGGTATTCCCTGCGATTGAGCAATGACTATACCTATCCCGCCAACTCTGTTAATACAACCAACCATATGCTACCCACCTCTGATATCAACAGAGGGGACAAAAAGTTGAAATATTTTTAACGGTTTTGTGATGGGTTCAGGTTTGATAGAGGCAGGTTAGGGCCATCTGCAGGGTTAAGCTTGAAAATGCAAAGAAAATAATACAATGCATACAAATACATTTTCCTAACATGCTGGATTTTATCAAAAGCCTAAAGTTCTGATATTCCAACCTTTAGGAATAAAAAGTGCTTTAATGTAGTAGTAGAACAAATGTTTATTCTACAAACTGCTTCCTTCCAGTTGTGGTCAAATATAATCATAAAATTATACAAAACTACATTTTAAAAATAAAAATTCTCATAAAATGACTATCTCCATGATGTATGGCCTAAATCAACAGTTTAAAATGCCTATAGATATGGCATAGCAAATATGAATGTATTGTAATCTGCACAAGGAGCAGTGCCTCCCAGACTAGAACACTGACAAACTCTAACAGGAACAAGTCCTTTTTTTTGCACAAAAGCACTATAAACTTTATTTACTATGGGAACCAGCACAAGTGCTCAGGTGTCATTTTGGGGGCCTGAAAAATTATTTGCTATGGGACCCAGTAATATCAAGTTACGCCACTGCCAAGGAGCACAAAACTGTATGCCTAAAAATTTGTGTATTTTGGCGTAACGCACACTAGTCAGCAATACAAGTTCAGATTAAATGTGATTTTCTCTAGGCTTTCTCTTTTAACACAAAATATTAGCAATCCCCAACACATATGGCAAAATTCATTACATGGATTTATAGCTACATTGCATTTACACAGGAATAACAATTCAGATAAGCAGAGTACCGACAATGCACTCGGCCCCCCATAAAAAATATGTTTAAAGGGGCCCGGCACCGCAAAACCCCTCAATGGCGAGAGTGAGTGAATTTAAATTTTAAAAATGCACATATGTGGGCTCGTCCTTCTGCTCGAGTACACGCTGCCTGCACGGGGACTGTGCACACAAATTTTTGGTTAGTATCGTCCTGGGCCCCACAGGGTGAAAACCTCCACAAAGAATCCTAAACCAAATCCTAATTTGCACTAATAACCAGTAATTTCACGTGATTTTAAGGGGCAAGATCCGGTTCTACCAAGCATTTGAATTGAGTCAAATCCTTCCAAAAAAAAAAAAAACTTAGATTCAGAGCATCACTAATAGATATCCATTCCTCTGATCAAATGAGAGCCAATCACATTTCACTTAGACAAAAAGTTTGAACTCAATGAATGGGTGAATTTTTTCGACCTAAACTGATATATTACTATGTTGCATAACCAATTAAAGTCAACGGGACACGTTAGAGGGGCAGAATTTTACTAGTATCATTCTTTAATAAATATGCCCCCAAGTATACCATTTTTTGTTACTAGTAGTTCTGTAGAATCATTTATTATTATGTAGTGTTCTACTATGGAGTTTTAATAACATTAACATAATTCTTGCATTCATTATTTGAGCTGTGCTGCACATATAGTATATAATACAGTGCATATATGAACTTAGGTGCAATTAATTTGAAATATGTCCCAAAATATGCTACATACAGTTAAGTCAATCATGATAAGCACCACCGAGTGGAACAACTGTAACTCAATTCCTGACAATAGTGAAAGTGGCACCCAATGCAAAGGATGCTTGCTGCCCTTCAAAAGAAAAAAACATAATTTGTGAAGTACAGGTATGGGATCCATTATCCAGAAAGCTCCAAATTACAGAAAGGCGATCTCCCATTGACTCAATTTTAAGCAAATAATTCATATTATATTATTTTTATTAATAAAACAGTAACTTGTACTTGAGCCAAACTTAGATATAATTATGATATAATTGATCCTATTGAGTTTAATGAATGTTTAAATTATTTTTTAGTAGATATGGAGATGCAAATTATGGAAAGACCCCTTATCCAGAAAACCCCAGGTCCCAAGCATTCAGGTACCATATCTTAATATATATATATATATATTTGTCCATATATTGCAGTATATTTAAGCTGGCCAACTACGTCAAAAACCCATATCTGGCCAGTCCTACGCTCAATTTTCATCTGTTTATTAAGAATTCTTTTGCTTTGTTATACATTTTATACAGGGACTACTAAGTTTTGCCTGCAACTTACTTGTCGATATATATATATATATGTATATATATATGTATATATATATATATATATATATATATATATATATATATATATATATATATATATATATATATACACATACATATACATATATATATATATATATATATATATATATATATATATATATATATATATATATATATATATATATCGACAAGTAAGTTGCAGGCAAAACTTAGTAGTCCCTGTATAAAATGTATAACAAAGCAAAAGAATTCTTAATAAACAGATGAAAATTGAGCGTAGGACTGGCCAGATATGGGTTTTTGACGTAGTTGGCCAGCTTAAATATACTGCAATATATGGACAAATATATATATATATATATATATATATATATATATATATATATATATATATATATATTATTTAATATAATGTCTGCCTTGCTGCCTTTTGCAGGCTGCCTTTATACAGAATCACTAGTTGATTCTGTATAAGGTTGAAATGTTGAACATTATTAGTCGATTTGTAGTTGGAAAATGCTGATTCTGTACCTTCCATGTGGCATGCTATGTGCTTGAACACATTCTGTGGCACCTCAAATGCAACAATCCGTAGCTACAGAGAAACAAGTTTTTTTATTGTCATTATTATGATACAGTGACACCGTGCCAGATGATTATAGACATTTCAACCATGTTCAATAAAATGATATGTTGTCAGAAATTTTGTATTTTATGCCCTTTTCATGCTTGATGCCATAGAAATTTTGCGGAGAACCATAAACAGCCCAGGAGGCTGCTAGCCTTCGTTAATTATTTTGCCAGCTCAGTACTGTAATTACACTGGTCATGTCACAATGACACAGCATTCAGCAGCCCCTTCCAAAACTCTACTGGTCAGCCAACTAGAATCCTAAATTATTCAAGTGGTTAGCCCTGTCAGAGTAGCTTTTAGTGTTAGGACCTACTGTGTGTAAAGTGGTTACTTTGCTAGGGCTTGCTGCCTGTGAGTCATAAGTGGATAAGAAATTAGAAAACACAAATGTAGGCTCCAAACAAAAGCATGTTACACATGAATCATCACATACTTCAGGATCACATGCTATATTCCAAGCAGTTTATTTGCAAGAATATACCGACATACTGAAATCTCATTAAGAGTTCAGGTTCTCAGTACTTTTCTTCTAAGACTCCATTGTGAGCTGCTGTGTCTACTTATCTTATATCTTATGGTGCTTGAAAGATAAATGATAATAATAATCATTTGTTTATTCCCTGATTTTTATTGTAAGCTCAAAGGTATAGAGTATTCTGGATATATAAACACAGTAGTCATACAACTGAACCTGAACATGTTCAAAGTAGTCTCTGGGTTACTCATTTTTCAATTCAGTTAACTCTCACACTGCTGTCACATTGCTTAAAATTCTATCATCATTCTTATTCAAAGAAATTAATGGGCAGTGGCACATTTCCAACCCATTCTTTTGCTTTAGCCTTACAAAATATTTCAATGCAAATTTAAAAAAAAAAACCATGATTGCCATCAAACCCTGCACGACAACTCCCAGTTACTTAGGCTATCCACAATCTAACCATCCTAAACTGCATAAGGCTGTTATCCATACTTGTACTTCAATAAAGACCCTTTTACTACAACTGCCTGGAGGATTGCTCTTTGAGTGCCTACCCTGACAGTATAAGCTGCATTGACAAAAGCATCATTTATGAGGCAAAATAAGATAAACAAATATCTGCAGGTTTGTATTTCCTTACTATTATTGATGGCAGAGGAATTTAATGATTGTATACACAGAAAATATACTGAACTGGTAAAGAAAAGCAAACTAACCTGAAAATGCCTCACACCTTAAAGGAGAATTCAACCCTTTAAGAAATAAACCTGTACCCCCACCCTCCTCCCCCAGCCTAACTGCCCCCCCCCGGGGAAAATGTATGCGCAGTTGGAGAAATTTGTCGGTTCGCGTCAACTGCACATGCGCCGAAACTCAGGAAAATTGCAGAATCGCTGGAAGAAGACAAGACCCGGAAGATGGCTGCATGGAACTCGGATGCCAGAAACTGTGCCGAGGGGTAAGTATAAAGTATAGAGCATTTCCCCGTGGGCCCCAGCCGTAAGTGAGCATATCGGGTTAAGATCCACTCGTTTGGCGACCTCGCTAAACGAATGGATCTAATAGTGTGTGGCCACCTTTACTTGTATGCAATTATCCTACAGACACACCCCTCTCAATGACACATTCTTCTACCACAACAGAACTTTAAGGGGCATATTATTTTTTTATGCTGTGTAAAAATGGCAGGATAATGCACCACATATTGCATCGTGTAATTCCGCGTATGCACAGTTGTCGCAAACCGGCAAACTGCTCCACGTGCGAATGCGCAGAAAATACCGATCTCCCAGTCAGCTTACAGAGAAGCCAGAAGATGGATGTATGGAACTTCGCTGGAAGAATAGGCGGTGAGGGGTAAGTGTGGAGTATGGGGCATCTCCCGGGGGATGGGGGGTAGTTAGCCTGGGGGGAGGAGGGATGGAGGGGGGGTACGGGTTTTTTTCCCCACAGGTTGAATTCTCCTTTAATTAAGGGGCAAACATCCACTTTAAAGGGTTTGTTCAACTTCATTATGTTTTAACGTTTTTCCAAAATCTATGTTTAAAGTTGAATGTCCGTGTCTCTGGTGTTTCAGTCTGGCAGATCAGTAATTCAGGTGCAGACTCTATTATTACTCTGTTACAGTTTTGCAACATTTAGTTGATACATTTCTAAGCAGCGTCTCTGGAGTATTAGCAACTATTGTATCAATTATAACAGCTGCCTGAAATGAAACCCAGGGATTCTGCTCAACAGACCAGGGACAAACTAAATGTATCAGTTTAGAACAGTTTACAGGGTCGGCGTGACCCCCCCCCCCCCTTCCCAAAGATGCTTTAGAAGGTTACTAATGGCACTTTACACTTGCATATTAGAAAAATGGTCACACATAGAAAATAGAAAATAATTGGAAAAGTCATTATTTCTGGTGAACTATCTGAAAACAATTAGGTGTTTGAAGGTGAATAACCCCTTTAAAGGAGAAATAAACCTTTAATTTAAAAAAAAACCCGCCTGTGCTCTGATTACATTTTTTATATTATCAGAGAGAGAGTTTAGAGGAATCACTGTAAGATCATTGTAAAAGGATATAGGGCTGATTTATTAACCCAGTTCCCTCCAGCACAGAAAAGAGAGTGACACAACTCCTGTACTCTCAGAGATAATAAAGAAAGAGTTAATTATAGAAAGGGGAATGAATTCCCCCCTCCTCCCACAATCAGGCCCGGACTGGCAATCTGTGGGTTCTGGCAAATGCCAGAGGGGCTGCTATAAGGTCCCATAGAAAGTCAGTATTTATTGGGCTGGTGGGGGCTGTTTGGGCCTCTATGTGGGCTGATTGGGCCTCTGTGTACCTGAAATGCCAGGGCCTATTTTAATTCTCAGTCCAGACCTGCCCACAATGACTTTGTTTACTGTTACTGGTCATATGGTTTGCCTTTTTCTAGTTAGGTTAGTATCTGTAATAATTATATCTATAGACCAGATAATGTTTATGAAACTTTCTTGCCATAGGTCATTGCCCACGGGCAAATTTGTCCAGTGTTGATAAATTACCCCCAAGTCTTGCACATAGAACTGTTATTTGAATTTAAAGCCTCCTGGTCAGATTCTGGTTGCTTTGGTGCCCATAGGGAATAGGACCAGAGATTATAATAAGAAGCCTGCCTAGTATGCAAAAATACACAAACTGTTCAGTCGCTCTTGCAGCTTATGCCAAAATTTCTTAGGTCTGGCCTTAGGCTACAGCTAATTATACAGGTATTTAAAATGTAAACATGTCTCCAAGTCTGGCTCATCGTAAAAGGTGAGGGTGATAGTTGTTCAGAGTTGCCTTTGGGCAAGAGGCCTAACATACTGTACTTGTAATCACATCTACAGTCATGGGTTACTTAAAATTGGGTGTCTGAGGAATGTCATAAAACCAGTACTTTCTTGATAATTCCTATTCTACAGAACACCTACATTTATAATTAGGAACAAACGTAATAAGATCTCTTATCATATGCTAGTTCTACTTATTGTTTTGGCACAGTCCAAGCTATGTGTCTTGTCTGTTTGCAGTTGAAGAAAGGACACTGAACATTCATTTAAAAAATGAAAATATCTTTTTGTGTATTAGCTTCTTATTGCCCATCAAAAATTAAAAATAGTTGTTGACTCAAAAATGTTAAATTAGTTTGATTGTACCTGTACACAGTACACAGGTTGATCACCTTTAACTTAACTTTTAGTATTTTATATAATGGCTCTAAGCTACTTTTCAAATGGCCTTCAGATGTTTCCTTTTTTTATAGTTTTGGAATCATTTGCCCTTTTCAACTTAAAATGGGGGTCACTGACCATATCTAAAAAAATGTTCTTTAATGCTACAAATGCATGGTTATTACTACTTTTTATTACTCATCTTTCTTTTCAGGTCCTCTCATATTTATATTCATATTCCAGTATTTTATTCAAATCAATGCATGGTTGCTAGGATAATTTGGCCTTAGCAACCAGATTGCTGAAATTACAAACTGGTGCTGAATAAAAAGCTAAATAACGTAAAAACCACAAATAATAAAAAATAAAAGCCAATTGTGTCAGAATATCACTCTACATGACACTAATGGGTTATTTATTAAAGTCCAAATGCTAAAAACTAGAAAAATTCAAGGTTTTTTTACTATAAAATCCAAATTTTTAGCGGATAAAAAGACTTGAATATTTCAAGATTTATTATCTCCCAAGGCTGTTAAAAGTCAGAATCCGAAAATACTCCATCTTCAACCTGTCGAGGTCCCGTAGAAGTCAATGGAAGAGGTCCTATTTGCAAATTGAAGATATTATTGTCTGTTCTGGGTTTTCTGCTGATTTCACAAAAATTTTGACTTTTTAGGCATCAAGTATATAAAATCTTGATTTTTTGTGTGAAAACCTGAAAAAGTCATGGTTTCCATGTGACAATCCCTTGTCTACAGGGTCAGACCAGGAAAAAACCCGGTGGGCCCCCGCCGGCCCAGACCTGCTCCCCTGATTGTCTGCCCCTAAAGAACAGATATTGTGCCGCAGTGTTCTCGTGCATGCACGCAGCATGATGTTCCGCATGTGCGTGGCGCACAGGGCAGGGGCTTAGAAGACTGGAGGGGGCCCCCCAAGACTGCCAGGAGGGCCCTTCATGTTGCAGCCCCGGTGGGCCCCCAATGCTCCAGTCCGACCCTGTTTGTTTATCTGATTTTTTTGTGGTTTTTAAATGTTAAATAAGAGTAAATCATGGATCCTTCTGCCCAGCGAACCGAATCCAAATCCTAATTTGCATATGCAAATTAGGGGAGGGAGGGAAATCACGTGACTTTTTGTCGGAAAACAAGGAAGTAAAAAATGTTTTCCCCTTCCCAGCCCTAATTTGCATATGTAAATTAGAGTTTGGATTCGGTTCCGTATTCGGCCGAATCTTTCGCTAAGGATAAGGATATTATAAGTAACCAAGGAGTTTCATGACCATATATTTTTATACAGTTCATGGAACTCCGAAGTAACTTCTAATATCCTCATATTTTGCAACTGGGGGTACTTTATTTATTATAATACACAAATTTCAGTGAGTCATGTGACAGAAATGACATCAGAACTCATCGTTTATAATGGATGACATCAGAACTCACCATTTATAAGGATATAATTTACAAGATATTCATCGCTTTTGTGTATTTGTGCATATGCAAATTGGGGCTGGGAGGGAAATCGCGTGACTTTTTGTCACAAAACAAGGAAGTAAAAATGTTTTCTCTTTCCCACCCCTAATTTGCATATGCAAATTAGGATCCGGATTTGGTTCGGTATTCGGCCGAATCTTTCGCAAAGGATTCGGGGGTTCGGCCAAATCAAAAATAGTGGATTCGGTGCATCCCTAATATATAGTGAATAAAGTACCCCCTCTTGTAAAATATAAGGATATTATAAGTTACCGAGGAGTTTCATGACCATATAAAAACACGAGGCCAAAGGTCATGGAACTTCGAGGTTACTTCTAATATCCTCATATTTTACAACTGGGGGTACTTTATTTATTATAATACACAAGTTTCAGTGAGTCATGTGACTGAAATGACATCAGAACTCACCGTTTATAACTGATGACATCAGAACTCACCGTTTATAAGGATATAATTTACAAGATATTCATGGCTTTTGTGTATTATATATATATATATATATAGGAAGAAAAGAGGAACACTACTTAAACTATAGGTGATTATGTAAATAGATTAATGTTAATAAATAAGTACATACTGCTATTACTTTTCACACAATACGAGGCAGGGTATATACTCACTCACACCATAATACATCCAGGGTCTTTTACTCTTCTTTTGACTTTGAGAAGACTGAGGAAGTGATGGCAAAGCTGCCATTGTACCCAGTATATAATCCACAAACTATTACGCAAGCAATAGACATGTATAAAGAGCAGGTTTGTTTCGCACACAGATAGTAGCGAATAAAGGCACGAAAGCAACAAGCAGACAAAGGAGCCAGTGAATGAGCACTGTACCTGTAGACAGCAGGCAAGTTGGTGGTGACGGAGGGGGCAGTCAGGCGTCTGTGCGTAAAGTTACCTGGGCGCCACTTATGTGCGCAGCTCCCGGCACGCAATAGGCAGGACGCTGTTCTACAGGTTTCCCTTGTTGCACAGAGCCGGGAGGCTGTCAGAGGAAGACTCCTGGGAAGTGACAGGTTAGAGTTGCGCTCATTGCAGATGCAGAACGGCTTTCAGAAGCGGGGGGAGGGGTTTGAAGGGTGAACCTGCAGGCTTATCCTATCACCTTGCATGGAGCTGCACTTTGCTGAATGGGTGGGGACTGGGGAGGAGAGGCACAGTATTAGTTACACTGCCTGAGTTTGTGTCTGACAGAAGATCAGTAAAGGCCACAGGGAAAGGGTGGGAGGAGCTTTGGGAGGAGTTGTCAGACCTGCAGGTCCCAGGCTGAGGTGAGCGAAGTAGGACGCCCCTCCCCCAGTGAAACCTGAGGCGTGTGATCTCAGCATCCCGGCAGCGGATGGACAAAGTTACTTTGCAGCCTAATTTGCATGAGTCCAGGGACACAAGACAATGTTCAGAACAAATAAACACATACGAAAGGCAGTTACTGCTTTATTTACATTCATTTTTTTAAATGACTGACCTACTTTGAGCTATTACCTGGCTAGTGGAACAGTACACTCTCCAGGGCCAGAACTAGGGGTAGTCAGAAGAGGCACCTGCCTAGGGCGCAACGACAGGAGGGCGCTGTTGTCTTCTGCCTAACCCTAGTCTGTTTTTGCAGCTCTCTTTGTTTTCCCCCCTCCCCAGCTCTGCACCAGGTCCGGACTGAGAATTAAAATAGGCCCTGGCATTTCAGGTACACAGAGGCCCAATCAGCCCACATAGAGGCCCAAACAGCCTCCACCAGCCCACTAAATACTGACTTTCTATGGGACCTTATAGCAGCCCCTCTGGCATTTGCCAGAACTCACAGATTGCCAGTCCGGGCCTGCTCTGCACCCTCCCCTCTGCCCCCTTTCCCTCTTCTTGCTGCTCCCCTCCCCTCTGATGCTCTCCTCCCCTGCAACCCCTCCCCTCCATCACTCTCAACTCTTTCCTCTATCTTTCCCCGTCCTGCGCATGCACAAATTGTGGTTCATCTGGGGCGCATACGCGGGAGGAGCAGGGTGGCTGGCGGGGTTGCCTGCAGCACCCACCTGACTTGGCCTTGCCCTGATTCTCTCACTCAGACTCTCTCAAATGTGCAACTCTTCATCATCTCCATCCCTACTTGGCAACGCCCTCCACTCAGAAACTCAGCTCTCTATCTTCCGCCACTTCTGTTTTCCAATCAGAAATTTAAGGCCAGGGTTAGAGGCAGGAGGGCATGTCTCTAGGGTCATTTCACCCCATCACCATCACCGCTGTTCTGCCTAGGCACAGGGCTCTTCTGCCTACCCCTAGTTCCGGCCCTGGCAAATATTGTAGGTTGCCTAAATTCTAAACAGAGCTTGCTTGAACTAAGAAAACTTTAAAGGGGTGGTTCACCTTTAAAGGGACACTGTCATGGGGAAAAAAAAAAAATTCAAAATGAATCAGTTAATAGTGTTGCTCCAGCAGAATTCTGCACAAATCATTATCTCAAAAGAGCAAACAGATTTTTTTATATTCAATTTTGAAATCTGACATAGGGCTAGACATATTGTCGATTTCCCAGCTGCCCCAAGTCATGTGACCCTGTCCCTGTGCTTTCATCCTTTTCCTGTGTTCCTGGCTTGTTCTGGTGATTTCTGCCTCATTCTTGATTTCCTGCCCTGACCCCTATTCAATATATTGGACTTTGCTTCTGTTTGCGGCCTGCCCTAACTTCTGGCTTGTGCTCTTGACTATGACCAAATCTATCCATGAGTGGGTTTTACACTCTCTTTTTTGCAGACTGCTCATTTACTGCTCATTTACCAGTGTTACACACTTTCACAGGCTCCTCTAGCAAGATGCTATCCTGGTCTGGAAATTTAAGTTAAATATGGAGTGAACATTTACAGCCTCTGAAGACACTTTTTATAGAGCAGGCAGGGTGGATAAATGCACACTGAGTGACTCACTCTCTGTCTTTTTTAATTTGCACCGGGCTAGGGTCACGGGTGCACCCGGAGACACATCTACATTTTTTTTAATTATGTGTATTTTCTCTTTTTTATACTCTTTATTTTGTTTTTCCTTTTTTTTATTTTTATCTGTGCTGTGCCTGGGTCCATTTGTGTGCTGTGCACGATTGGTATCAGCTTGCTGGGAGAAGATTAGGAAGACAGGAGGCAAGGCAGCAACCTGCCCATCACCACACAAATAAAAATAATTTAAAATAAAAATAATAATTGAAAATGCTAGATGAGCCCCTGAGCACTCTGGGCCCTTAGGCTATAGCCTAGGATAGCCTATTCATTAAAGGTGGCCATAGACACACAGATCCGATCGTACGAATCGAGGATTCGTACGATTTTCGGATCGTGTGTGGCGTGTCCCGACTTCTTTCGTCCGGCGGAGATCGGTCGTTTGGTCGATCGGTCAGGTTTGATTTTGACCCGACCGATCCCGCCGGAACCCAGGGCACATCGTAATCGGATCGTTCGGCCATGCGGCCGAACAATCAGATTACACCCGATATAGCCATGTTTGTTAATGGCATATCGGGGAAAGATCCGCTCGTTTGGCGATGTTGCCACCTTAATGCACCCCTACATGCGAGCATTGTTCAACCCCCTTTAAAATCCTGTTGCTTACATACGCTCATGCAAGTGGCACAAAGAAAGAAGGAAGGAAGAGTATCACTTGCAACTGATTAGATGTTTGCTTTTAAACAAGTGACCAGTAAATGCTACCTATTGATTTGTTGCTCTGGGTTACTCTTGGACAAACTTGGTGCCTTTTATTGTATAACCCCCAACATCTCCAGCATTTTGGTTAATTGATTAATAGAAACTATATATAGATCAAGTTAAAATAGCACACCAGGTTAAATAAATATTATAAGTGCAGATTAGTATCTGTTGCATATATTTAGCTAGAGCTGCCATTACTTTTTTATCAGGGCTCGTGTTGATTTATGATTTGTGGGTTTCATGTTGGGTTAATAGTTAGGCAGCCAATGCAGTTTCTGTTGTTTTGTTAGACAGATCGTATATGCACATACATTTAACTGTCCTTCAGTATTCTGCCATGTTACAATGTCCTTCTCATTGTGCTTCAGTTAATCCAGAGCAGGGCTGCAGAAGGTTGGACGCCTAATTATCATATACAGTCTCTGGCTGTGTGTACCCATATCTCTAATCAAAAACATTGCATATGTTGTCTAACCATGGTGTCCCTATCAACGCCAAGCAACCAGCTGTAAATGAATATAAATTGTATACCTGAATATAAACTTCAGAGAAAATGGATGATTAAATAACATAGTATTTTATCCAATATTAGGCAAGCTGTTTGATAATAATATTCCTTTATAGTGCTTCTAAATCATCCTTTGAAATGAAATCTGTCAGTGCAACAGCTGTCACTTTACACTATTCTGAATTTCTTTAATTTTAGTATAATTAATTAGGCAGAGATTCAGATTAGTGCAATTAACGACTTTATGCAGACACAAATTCAATAATAATTTCTGGGATCAGTGGGATGTGTGCCTAATAACAACTTACAAAAAAAAACTCTGTCTGTTCTTTGTATGTTAAAATATTATGTAGGGCCTGCATCCCTAGGAAAAAAAACATACAGTAAGTATATTGGAAATGTAACATAAAAATATTATTACATTAAATAATGTGTCTTTTAAAAGATCATTCAAATGCCCTTCTTAAAGTATTTATTTTGGAACTTATGTGCAATAAGACTGAATTAATAATGATATAACACTGAAACCTGTAGCATTCTAGGGGTGTGGATGACTGTTGATGCCGAAGAGAGAAAAGGTATATTACTAAGGAAAAAACATCAGGTTTTGGTAGTAGTATAGATTATCCCCAGATCATTCCTATGAGGCTTGCTGATTCAAAGAAGGGAGCACCGAGGAGGCCAGTTGTTAAAAATCTTTAAAAAGTCAAGATTTATTCAAAAATTAATTTAAAATCTCCATAATTACAGCAGCAAAACGCACACTTAGGTTGCCCGCTTGACGCGTTTCGTGGCTCCCTGCTTCTGATGAAGTGGCAGGGAGCCACGAAACACTTCAAATGGGCAGCCTAAGGGGCCAATTCATTAACTTCGAGTGAAGGAATAGAAGAAAAAAACTTTGAATTTCAAAGTGTTTTTTTGGCTACTTCGACCATCGAATGGGCTACTTCGACCTTCGACTTCGAATCGAAGGATTCAAACTAAAAATCGTTCGACTATTCGACCATTCGATAGTCGAAGTACTGTCTCTTTAAAATAAAACTTCGACCCCCTAGTTCGCCACCTAAAAGCTACCGAACCCAATGTTAGCCTACGGGGAAGGTCCCCATAGGCTTGGCTAAGTTATTTTGGTCGAAGGATAATCTTTCGATCGTTGGTTTAAAATCGTTTATTCCTTAGATCGTACGATCGAACTATATGCGCAAAATCCTTCGATTTTGATATTCGAAGCTGAAGGATTTTCATTCCCAGTCGAATATCTAGGGTTAATTAACCCTCAATATTCAACCCTTGATGAATTTGCCCCTTAGTGTGTGTTTTGCTCCTGTAATTATGGAGATGAAAATTAATTTTTGAATAAATCTTGACTTTTAAAAGATTTTTAACAACTGGCCTCCTCGGTGCTCCGTTCTTTGAATCTATTGTGGACAAGACATCACTGCAGGGGATAGCGGTGCACGTGCAGCACGCTGAAGCCAGTTAAAGTCCGGTAAGTGCTCCCACTTAAAGGAGAAGGAAACCCAGTCCGCGCAAAAACCCTCCCCCCCCCTCCCATGTGTTGCTTCCCCTCCCTCCTCCCCCCTGGCGTACCTGTCTCGCTGGGCAAATGCCCCAAACTTGTTACTTACCCTTCTGCGCAGGTCCAGTCTACGGAGTTCACCGACGCTATCTTCTTCCAAGCGATCTTCTTCCTGCTTTGACCGGCGCATGCACAGTAGGAGCATTTCGCCAGTATGGATCTATTGCGCATGCGACAAAAGTCACGCCATGACTTTTGGCGCATGCGCAGTAGATCCGTACCGGCGAAATGCTTCTACTGCGCATGCGCCAAAATGCCGGTCAAAGCAGGAAGAAGATCGCTTGGAAGAAGATGGCGTCGGTGAACTCCGTAGACTGGACCTGCGCAGAAGGGTAAGTAACAAGTTAGGGGCATTTGCCCAGTGAGACAGGTAGGCCCGGGGGGAGGAGGGAGGGGAAGCAACACATGGGAGGGGGGGAGGGTTTTTGCGCCGACTGGGTTTCCTTCTCCTTTCAGCTATTTGTTCTGGACTAGGAGGCTTGCTGAATCAACAGGTTAAATCACCATGTCATCAGTAATAATCGTAAAAGGTGTAGTAGGAGGAAGTACTATTGTTTGCCAGGTGACATTAAAGGGGTTGTTCACCTGCAAACAAATTTTTCAGTTCAGTTGATTTCAGATAGTTCACTGAAAATAAAAACTGTTTCCAACTACTTTCTCTTTTCTAAGTTCAAAGTTATAATTCTTGCCTTCAAAAGCAGCTGTGGGAGGAAAATTGATTAATTTAGTTGATGCATTTGTTATCTTTAGCCCTAATGAGTTTCATTAAAGGCAGCTGTTTGAATTGATACAATAGTTACTAATATTCCACAGATACTGCTGAGAAATGTATCAGATAAATGTA
Source organism: Xenopus laevis (assembly GCF_017654675.1). Taxonomy (NCBI): domain Eukaryota; kingdom Metazoa; phylum Chordata; class Amphibia; order Anura; family Pipidae; genus Xenopus; species Xenopus laevis. Next base: position 45,150,367 of record NC_054372.1, read on the forward strand.
GCAAATTTTAACAGTTCAGAAGGAACATTAAACTTTGAACTTAAATTTTGGGAAAACGATAAAAAATAATAGATGGAAGGTAATTGAAAATGTATTTGTTTATGGAGAACAAACTGAAAACAACTGAACTGAAAAAAAGTGTTTGGAAGGAGATAGTTGGGAAGTAGTTAAAGATCTGCATCTGGATATTTATGGTTAGTAAAGTTAGCGTCTAAGTATATCTTGATGTCACTTGCATACAAGTTATTTCAAAGCTGAATAAAAACATAAGGTCTCATGGAGAAAGACAGAGAGCTGAATACAGGAACCCCCACACTAAGCTGAATAGAGGATTTGTAAGTGTAGGAGACAGCGAAGGATTGGTTAGAAAAGTAGGACGTGAACCGGGATGCAGCTTGATTATGGATACTAAGGGCTCTTACACACGGCCGTTCCGACCTGCGCTCCCCTGCGTTCCGTTTTTTGGCGTTCAGCCGCAGGGGAGCGCAGGAATAGACGCAAGTCATTATTTGAAATGGGGCTGTACTCACTCAGGCGCGTGTAGGCGCCGAACGCAGGAAAAATGCAGCATGTTGCGTCTGAACCTGCGTTCGGCGCCTACACGCGCCTGAGTGAGTACAGCCCCATTTCAAATAATGACTTGCGTCTATTCCTGCGCTCCCCTGCGGCTGAACGCCAAAAAACGGAACGCAGGGGAGCGCAGGTCGGAACGGCCGTGTGTAAGAGCCCTAAGGGTTTGGGAAATTTGCATTGGAACAGAATGGTCAGCAGTATCAAAGGCACCTATTCATACATTTGAATTGTTCTCATGTGCTGCACTCATTAAAAGCTATAGTATTTCATAGTATGCTTTTATATGGGAGTGTTTTAGAGAACTTTTTATCTTCAACAATAAAAGCAAGCCCACATAAAATTGTAAAGGGGCTGTTCACCTTTGGGTTAACTTTTAGTATTTTATAGAATGCTCAATTCTAAGTATCTTTTCAACTGGTCTTCAGTTGTTTATTTATTTATTTTTATAGTTTTTTTGTTTTCTTCTTTTGACTCTTTCCAGTCTTTCAAATGGGGATCACTCATCACAGCAGACAAAAAAAAACTATTGATCTGTGAGGCTACAATATTATTGTAACTTTTTATTACAGGTATGGGATCTGTTATCCAGAAACCTGTTATCCAGAAAGCTCCAAATTACGGAAAAGCCATCTCCCATAGACTCAATTTAATCAAAATAATCCAAATTTTTAAAAATTATTTCCTTTTTCTCGGTAATTATAAAACTGTGCCTTGTACATGATCCAAAGTAAGATATAATTAATCCTTACTGGAAGCAGAACCAGACATATGGGTTTATTTAATGTTTACATTATTTTTTTTACTAGATTTAAGGTATGAAGGTCCAAATTACAGAAAGATCCATTATGCATAAAGTCCCAAGTCCCAAGCATTCTGGATAACAGGTCCCATACCTGTACTTTACTTTCTATTCAGGCACTCTTTTACCAACTGCAAATTGTCTCAGAATAGCACTTTCTACATCATACTAAAAAGTAATTCAAAGGTGAACAACCCCTTTAAAGACTATGACGTTTTCATGCATCTAGGTCATGGTATATCCAGTATAGGTAAATCTAAAAACAACTGGATTTGCTGAATAATCAATAGTCCAGTTGTTTTTAGATTTACCTATACTAGATATAACCCCTATAAAGGAGAACTAAACCCCCCCATCCACTAGCCCACATTTCGTCCTTCCCCGCTTCCTTTGAAAAAGTGTTGCTGAATGTCACACAGACCTCTGCATGCAGAGTATTGCAACAGAGCTCACAGGCGTTATCTTCGGATCCTCTATGAAGTTTTCAAGCACCTCCTACTCTCTCCTGAACAGTAGGAGCATGTTTTAGCAATGCAGTTGTCAGTGATCTGTTATCTATCTGGTTAACTTCCCACTGTTCTGCTGATGGGCTGCTGATATCAGTCCAACTTGTAGGGCAGCAGTAAAGAGTGGCTGAAGTTTATCAGAGCACAAGTGATTGACTGGGGTCATCTGGGAAATTAACAATGTGTCTAGCCCCATGTCAGATTTCAAAATTAAATATAAAAACATCAGTTTTTTTGAAAAAAAAAAACGGATTTCAACGCAGGATTCTGCTGGAGGAGCACTATTAACTGATGCATTTTATAAAAAAAATATATTTTTTCCATGACAGAATCCCTTTAACCAGTTAATCATTCAATAGACTATTTGCCAGTTAACGTAGCTATTTAATAGGTGCAATGTTTTGAAACATTTTACTGTATTTTATGCCAGGACTGAATTTCCCTTAGTGCACAATTACAAGTAATTTGCTAAGCTTACAACTTTTTACACCTACTGCTTATTATAGTACTTTGCTTCCTACATATTAGATCAGGGCTGTTCTACTGTAGTCTGTGGGCTAAACTTGGCCCTCTAAGAGATTTTTATAGCACTAGAACCGCAAGCCTATAGCACCACATTTCCATATATCTCTTTGTATGATGTCAGGATTGTATTGTAGTCTGGGCCAGGCCTGGACTGGGATTCAAAATAGGCCCTGGAATTTCAAGTACACAGAGGCCCAAACAGCCCCCACCAGCCCACTAAATAGTGACTATCTATGGCCTCTTACAGCAGCCCCTCTGGCATTTGCCAGAACCCACAGATTGTCAATCCGGGCCTGCTCTGGCCTCGAAACATCAAATAGCACAGAAAATCTTGCACAGCCCTGCACTTTTCTGTAAAAAAAGATTAGCATGCAGCTATGACATTCATGTAGTGGCAGTAACAGGTGTTTTTTTTTATTTATTTTGTTTATTGGGGTGGTGGGGGATATCTGGATATCTGCAGTGGCAAAATACCATAAATGGCATCAAACCATTTCCCTGAACAGATAATAAAGAATTGCTGGGTTTAGGGTAATGTATTTTAGTAGTTGTCTAAGTGTGTGCATTAGCATAATGATTTATATTAGCTGTCAGAAAAAGCAGTCTCTACTATATTTCTCATATATACAGTATATACCACACATAAACCTCTCGAGCTATGGAACGCACTGCAATACATATTACAATGCATATTGTAGTGCATTTTTTGTAAATCGCTGCATTATATTGCTTAACTTCATGACTGCAGTAATACAGTATATAGTCTGAATATGTCGAACCGCAGTTCCTTCCTTATCTGTAGCCTGATCCACTATGATACATTAGCAATCCATTAATAACTTGTTGAAACAAAAGTGCTTATTTTATACATAATGCTTATACTATTTGTTTGGTTGTTTTGGCTATAAAAATTCAATCTATACACAGCCAAATGCAGGAATGCAGGCCTTTGTGTGTTTCTGCGCTTCTTCAAGTACATACAGTCCCGCTCTGTAAAAATGTCTCTTTATTAAGTAATTTAATAAATAATGTGAATTGTGATTGCATCTCTCTATTACTGCAATAGACATCATTGATATAGAACAGGAAACAATATTAAAACGTTATGCTCCTATATTTTGCATACTGATAGATTTATATAAATAGAAACTTGTACTTGAGAAACAAATCCATTATCACAAAGCCTCTCCCACACAGTAGAGAATATGAGACTCCACCCTTGTTTTCTGTGAACAGACGTCAAACAATACACATTCATACACAGATGATACTTGCTAAAGCATTTCTAGTGCAAAAGGGTGTATCAATAGTGCACAGGAAAAGGCTTGAAATACCCTCAAATGTCTCAAATGGAGTTGTTCATCTTCAAATTTCTTTGAAGATAATAATAAAGTGCAGACACTTCGTTGTTAGTCTTCATTTTTTGTAGTTTTTTTAATAACTTACACATTTTGTTCTTCCAAGCCTGTAATTTAAACCATTACCTGGTGGCACTTGGTTACTTAACCTAGTAACCAGGGAGCAATTTACAAATGTCATTGGTTCAATGTTGATAAATGCAAGGTGATGCACTTTGGCAAAGATAATAAAAATGCAAGTTATACACTTAGGGGCAGATTTATCAAGGAATTGAAAATTAGTTTTTTATGGTCAAAACTGTCAGATTCGACTAGGGAGTTATTCAAATTCGATTCAAGTTTTTTAAAATTAATACATTTTTTAATCAATTTTCGAGATTTATCATACTCCGGCCTTTAAGAAATCGAGTTCAACTATTTGCCACCTAAAGCCTGCCAAATTGCTGTTTAAGTCAATGGGAGATGCCCAGGGATCAATTTGGAGTTGTTTGCAGCCTTCCTGAAATTCAAGTTATTTTCGGAAAAAAACTTGAATTGAGTTTTTTTTTAAAAAAATATAATGCAGTGTTGCCTTGCACTGGTAAAACTGCTGTGTTTGCTTCAGAAACACTACTATTGTTTATATAAATTAACTGCTGTGTAGCAATGGGGGCAGCCATTCAAAGGAGAAAAGGTTCAGGTTATACAGCAGATAGCAGATAAGCTCTGAAGAACATAATGGTGTTATTGGTTATGCTCTATTGAACCTGTGCTATATGGCCTTTTTTCAATTTCTGCCATGGCTACACAGCAGCTTGTTTATATGAACTATAGTAGAGTTTCTGAAGCAAACACATCAGTTTTTCCAATGCATGTATATAAATGATATTTTCATTACTTTCATTTTTTGGTGTTACTGTTCCTTTAACTATGTAAGTGTGCCTGGAGTAGAAGGTAAACCAAGGGTTTTACCTACTATACCTGCTGTCAGTGCATGTGGGATATGTGTTCCTTTCCTCTGAATGCAAGACTGGAATCAGTATGTGGCTTTGATAGGGAGCAGACCAAAGGATAGAGAACAGTCACCAATATAAAGAGGATCCAAGCACACTGTTTTCATAATACCCAATATAGACCCCCCCCACACACACACACTCGGTGGCAAATGCCTTCTTTGTCCTCTGTGAAAGCATCCTTGAATATGCAGATGTCTCACTCAGTTTTAATGACAATTAATCAAATACATGTGATTCCATTTTTACATGATTTTAAAATGTAAAAAAAAATCCAAAGGTGGAGTTTTCCCAGAAAGGAGTACATGGAAATTGGAGTGAAGAGCTGAGAAGCTCTACATACTCACAAATACAAAAAACAGTCACAATGTGTAGAATAGTGTTTATTTCAGGTGTGGAGATTTACATTTATGCCTCTGTTTGACTGATCACACCTTAATTGCAGTTGATACCACACAAAGAATCTTTTGACTTTTGTTAGGAGGTGACAACACCAAAGGATGCAGGCAGGCTATGTGGAGCAATAGGGAATGTTATTTTCTTTCGGGCTAGGTGGCTGGCCACAAGTAAGCATATCTACATAGAACCCTGATGTATAAAACAGCATGTTGAATTTGTCAGTTTGGACCTAAATCATAATAATTATAACTAAACCATATTAAAATCTATTACCTCTTGAAATGACATCTATATTTGATACATTTTTGAGTAACCTTGACTTTGCCTTTGTATAGGATGAACCATGTTTTCTAAAATATCAAAACTCCAAAAGAGTAAACAAATAAGATTCAGCAAAAAAACTGTACAATCTGTAAAAAACTGTACCTGAAATTCAGTAATCTGGGACACTATAGGTATTTAATTTCTTGATACCAGTGTCAGGTGGAGGTCAGGGCAGACAGAACCAAGCAGAGAACGATGGACGCCCCCTTTGCAGGAAAGGCATGGTAAATTTGTCTACTTGGAGTTGGATTTTGAGCAGCAACATGCTTTAAAAAAGGTTTCTCCGCGTGGGTTAGAAGCTAGAAGTGGATGAGCTGGATCGGTGTGAGGATGTGGGTGATGATTGAGTCTGGAGTGGACATGTTTCCCATGCCAGAATTAATTTACAGTAGATGATTACATTTTAGGAGTCTACCTGGATGTCTGTAGTGGTGTCAATCCCAGGGTCATCCGGAGCAATCCTGAAACAGTCATCTAAAGTGTGTGGTCTAGTGTGGGAGCTGGTTTCTGAAGTGAGCTCAGGGTCCAGGTGTCTGCCACCATCTTGTGTTTTGTGCAGCTTATCTTTTAAGGATTCAGGCAAGTATGGTATGGCTTCTGCCTAATACTGAACTGAATACGAACCCTCACGCCTGGTGGAAATTGCTGGCAAGTAGGTGGAAATACCTTGTGCATGCATAGAGTGCAGCAAATGTTTTAAATTGCATAGGTTTTGGATTCAGTTTGGCCAGGCTCTTTGATTTGACTGAATTTAAACCCTGCTACAAATTGCCTGGATTCAGCTGATTCGATGTATCCCAACATTAAAGCTCCTTTAAAACATTTAAAGGGAACCTGTTGGCAAAATATATTATCCCCAACCAAAGGTGTGGGCTAATAGAGCCCACACTCCAGTTGGGGTAACAATAGTTTTCTTTTTAAAAATGCCCCTTGCCAGCGCTTGGAAATTCGCACCCGGATGGTGCTCCCAATGTGATCAGCCATGTCAGTCTGAGCACATTTGCATAACACGCTTCTGATATCACATGCATGTGCATAATGAGCAAGTTGTGGCATTTGCTCATTATGAGCATGCATGTGCCCCAACATGGCTGCTCAAACTGGGAGCTCCCTCCTAGTGCAGGTGGCCTAGCGTTGGCATTTAAAAAAGAAATACTGCTACCCCCAACCAAGTGTGGGCTCTATTAGCCCGCACCTTTGGATGGGGATAATTTATTTTGCCAACAGGTGCCCTTTAAGCATTACAAATGCAGTTTGTTTGGCAAATTGTTTGTGAATGCTGTATGGTTAACCTGTTCACCTGCTGCTGTTTGGCGTGGGGGGTGGCAACCAAATGGTATGTAGGAAAGTATTACTTGCCCTTAACCTAAATGCATAACTCCGTGACTTTAAAATATGGCTGCTGCTTGTACTGCAGTTAGGATTGCCACCCGGCTGGTATGTTACCGGCCTAGCCCACCGATGAAAACTTACATTTTCGTCGGCTTCGGGTGGTGGCCCGGCCCCTTTTCTGACGCTACTCCACCTGGCCACGCCCGTTTTGTGATACTACTCCCCGTGGCTCCGCCCTCTTTACGGCGCCCCCTTTTTGTGTCACGCCCCGCCCCTTTCTTTTCCGCCCCCCACCATCGCCGGTATTTTTTTTTTTTTTAAAAGGTGGCAACCCTAACTGCAGTGAGACAGTTATCAGCCACAGCCTTGCCAAACAGCAGTAGAGATTTGCTCTTGATTTGTGACCTCTCTAAAGGAGGTTTTTGGAGCCAAAAATGAAAGTGAGGCAGATATTTTCCAGGAAGAAAAGAAGTAACAAAAGCATGGACTCTGCACAGAACTACTAAGAGACAGCTTAAGATGCCTCCTTCTCTCTTGTGAGTGTTCCTGCTGATCTGTCCAAGTATTAAGCTAAGCCTAGGGGTTTCACCTATAGAACATTTACTCAGAGAATGTTTACCCATATAGGGAACTTCATAGGCAGAGGGCAGGGAGTGAGTTAACCAGGGGGAGCAGGGGGTGCGAGCGGGCCAGGGGCCCCCCGGCAGTCTGCACGATGCTTTGCGGCGCATATTCCCGGCCAGTTCTGGGTGTACGGAGGGGGGCGGGGGGCCCGGCTGCGTGTCCTGCGCCAGGGCCCGCCCCCCTCTAGTTCCGTTTCTGGAGTTAACCCCTCCCATTTAGCCATCATAGTGTATGGGACTAGTGCAGTAGACCAGAGTCATTGCTAGGATAGTAATCCTTGTAGGATAGATAGGACTTCAACCCTGTAGTGAGTTGCAGTGGATCTCCTTAGGTTATTGTAAGGCCTTCTTCTACACCAGCATTTCAAGCTCAGTGTGGATTAAAGCTGCCAGGCTACTTCCCTGCATCTACTCTGCCTCACAGGATTTATTTAGCTTTCACTACCACTGGGAGTTGGTGAGACCCTTTTCTTAACACACCCCAGGGTGCAACACATTACTTAGCATTCTTAAAGGGACCTTGAGAATTTTCATATAAGGGGTGATTATTATTATATTCATTTCAGGTATAGATGGACTTAATGAAAAACTCTCCTATATAATTGATATGATGTTACAACCTATTGTTAAAGCCCTACCATCATACTTAAGAGATACAGGACACTATCTACAGATAGTATAAAATGTCGAATGGAAGGAGAATTATAGTTGGTTAACTTTGGATGTAACCTCATTATATACGAGTATTGAACACACCATAGGACTGCGAGCTGTAGAATTTTGGTTGCAATTTTCAGGATTATATGATGACACAACATTGGAGTTTATCCTCTTAAGCATAGAATACTTACTCACACATAATTTTTTCATGTTTGATGGGGTGTTCTACCTCCAGAGACGCGGCACCGCTATGCCCCTACCTATGCCAACCTAGTCATGGGTTGGTGGGAGCGATGCCGCGTCTATGGATGTGGAAACCCATATAGGAATAAAATTATCACCTATCACCGATTTATAGATGATCTAATATTTATTTGGTGTGGATCCCAACATGAAATAGTTAAATTTGTGGAATACTGCAACTTGAATGAATATAACTTACGCTTTACACACTCAACACATAATAAAAGGATAGATTTTCTAGACATCAGTTTGGAGGGAACAGATGTTGGTAAAATCCAATGTGATCTCTATGTAAAACCAATTGCCAGGAATGCCTTATTGAGAGCCGATAGTTGCCATCCCCGTCCGGTTCTGGGGGGAATCCCAGTGGGACAATTTCTGCACCTTCGACGCATATGTACCACGTGGGATGCCTTCCATAACCAGGCAATGATACTTTGGGATAAATTGGTAGAGAGAAAATATGAAGTTACTGCAATAAAGAAAGCTTATGAAAGAGCAGTGAGAACCTCTAGAGAAGAACTTTTATATCCATCCAAAAGTAGAGATAATAGGAGGAATAAACTCAAAACTACAAACAAAAAATTAGACGGATCTAATATATACTTTATTACTAAATACAGTAACCAGGCTGATCAAATAAGGAAAATTATCAATAAGAGACTGGATATATTGAAAATTGATCCCATGTTGGATAGAGGAATGTTGAGAGGGGTCAGGTATGTGTTCAGAAGGGGCAGAACCATTTCCAATGATGTGTCACCAAGCTTATATCGACCTAAAAGTAAACAAATAGAAAGGAACAAAAATTGGTTAGCTAAACAAGGATCGTTCAAATGTGGGAAAAATAGATGCAAAGTGTGCAAACACATATTGGTTCAAGATTCTTTTAAAAGCATAATAACAGGAGAGATCTTTCCCATAAAGAGCTACATAAACTGTGATTCAAGGGGCATTATTTATTTAGCGACCTGCACCTGTGGGGTACAATACGTGGGTATAACCTATAGATCACTTAAAGAGAGAGTTAGAGAGCATTTGCTACCTATAGACTTAGATAAAATAGAAGAAACAAACTCCTCAAACAAAAGAATCTCTGCTATAGGCAAACACATTATGTGCAGGCATGGGGGTGACTTTACCCATATTAAGTTCCAAGGTATAGAACAAGTCAAGTTGGGACCACGTGGAGGCAATATTAAGAGAATAATTGATCAAAGAGAAACTTATTGGATATTCACTTTAAAAACACGGTATCCACATGGTCTCAACTATGACTGGGAAGTAACATGTTTTTTACAGCCTTAATGTATGTATAATACTCCACAAATGTATATACCCTGTAATTTATAAGTGAATAATGCCTGCTCTATGAATAAGTAGAGACTATGTATATATATTTTTTATATCAGGATACAAAATGTTGTGACCAATATGACTTGTGAACAAACAGGAAGATTTGTATATATATAGTTTTTGTGCAAATCTCCTTGTTTTTTTTCTTTTTTTTTATATTGGGATTTTTTAACCAATTAACACAGGTATATAAGGCACAGGATTTCCTGTGACCTCACCTCTGATGAAATGCCAAAAAGAGGCATGAAACGCGTCAGGTGACCTAACATGTTATAGGGTAGGAGTACATCTGTAATAGATGCCTGTTTGTTATTTTATGATCCAATAAAGCTGGAAATTTTGATTTTACGCCATAATTGTGGATTGGCTTCCTTGAACTACCTTATCCCCCACATATTATTATTATATTGCCTAACATTCATAGTGTTATTGTTGAAACTGGTATTTTTTTTTTTATTGAAATAAACTATATTACAGTTACTACATAGTGTGTCGTTTATTTTCTGTTACACTGGGTACAGTAATCACTGCTGCTGCAGTTCCCAGGCAGTTGTATGCACAGGAATACCTGTTTCTGTCCCTGGGTGAATGCACTTAACCCAGTGCTGTCTAACTTCTGCGGTACCAAGAGCCGGAATTTTTCTGGCCTACATGGTGGAGGGCCGATAATGGAAGCCAGTGTTGACCACTCCTGTTTTTACCACCTACTTTAAACCAACAAATATTTGGAAAGAGCAGGGCCGACCGGCACTCAAACAGCTCCACAGGACCAAGGAAAATAGTTAAAAAATATATATTTTATTTATACAAAGTTAAAAGTGTATATTTGCATCTCCATCCAGCCTACACGTTTCGCACCCACTCAGGGCCCATGACTAAGTGCCCTGAGTGGGTGCGAAATGCGTAGGGCGGATGGAGATGCAAATATACACTTTTAACTTTGTATAAATAGAATATATATTTTTTAACTATTTTCCTTGGTCCTGTGGATCCGTTTGAGTGCCGGTTTGCCCTGCTCTTTCCAAATATTTGTTGCCGTACCGCTCCCTAAAGCTGGGGGTCTGGGGCTGGAGCACCCCGACCACATTTACTATTCAATGAGTTTTTGTGGGGTTTTTTTGCACTAAAAAAAGGGCACAATATGAAATCACATCCTACTTTCTATTTGTATGCGCAGAATCAAGACAAGTCACCAGTCCTCTGAGAAGCTCTCTGTATAACCAACCTCCCCTCCCCCTTTACCCCAGCTGTATGTTGTAATATAAAGAGCAGCTCATTATACAGAGACTTTTCAGTGGGCTTTTAATTTGTTCCGATTGTGCTCATAATAACTGAAGTGCATTTATGCAAGCTTGTGCAAGCGGTACAGAAACCAAGTGATATGTCTTTCCCGTACAGTATGTAAAATTTGACATTGCTTTTTAGAAAAAGATCAAACATCTATGCTGACCATGACAAAGATTTAGAACAAGTGTCATTATTGAAAAGCATGGAGAACAACTCCAGAAAGTCTGTTTTGGTAAATATTTGATGGTGTGTTTACAACCTTTAGAGAATATATGATGAATCTTTCAAAAACAAGAGAAAAACAATTATTGGGAGAGCTTGGCAAACATTTTTGCAGATGACCTCAGTTGTGTTTTCCAAAGCAGTAAATGGAATTTTTAATGACACATGGTGTTTGTTTACCACTGATATTTAAAAAATACAATAACTTTAATATTTTTGTAATTGGAGGCTTTGCTGTTTTCCGCACTGGACCATAATGTCATTCTTAGATCAGAGGGTCAGGCTGTGCCAACATCAAAAGTTACAAGAAAAAATTAAGAAACAATTTCTTACCCTTCCCTTTGAATGATTAATTTGTTTGGATGTTTTATAAATTCATTGTACATTCAGAGGGGGACAGGGGAGAGAGTTGTAGGGGGCCCCTGAGTGTAAGGGGGGCCCGGCCACAACACACTTACTTGATTAGCCGGCCCCCCGTCTTTCTGAGAGCTGCTGACTTTGGGAAGGCATGGACGTTTGAGGGGCCCTGGCAACCAATTTTCTTATAATGTGTGTGGGGAGGTCCTGGCCACCAATTTTGGCCACCATTTTTCATGTGGGGTCCTAGCGACATGGGGGGGCCCTGGCCACAAATGTTTTTTTTATGGGGGGCCCTGACCACCAATATCTTTTTATTTTTTATTAACATGTGGGAACCCTAGCCAATATTTTTTTTGTTTTTTTTACTGTGTGGTGGGGGCGGACCTGTGGGGTGGGGCTTGAGGTGGGCGCAGCCCAGGGGGCCCAGGAAATTTTGTCATATGGGGCCCTGAAATTTCTGATGGCGGTCCTGTACATTTATCATAAAAGTGAACTTTAGATTTCAAGAACTATTGTCAGAACCTTACAAAGGACAAGATGATATTGAGCTATAAAGGACAAAGACCAGGTGCTTGCCCAGCATATACAGAATATGGGAAAAACTGAAGCTAAAATGTTGTCCCATGTATGCACCCAAACTGTAGCCAATACATAATAACTACTTAAATGGTTTGTTAGTATACTGTACCTTTTTCAACCATTTGTTCACCTACTTTATACAGCTCTTTGACAGTCTGTTGCAAACTACCCACCGATCCTGGAATCTGCCTTGAATTTCAGTTCTTGGGGTTTTGCAGTGTCCTGGTGAAAAAGAACAGTTCCTGGCCTGGAATCCTGCTGCTAACCTGACTTGTCTACCATTGGTTTAACCAATGTTTAGCCCAGAAGTATTGATCCTTGATGCCAGTTTATATGATCACTATCCTTAAATCCCATTGCTTTCCATGTTTACCCACTGCACCAGTTTCTTTAAACTAACTAGGCAAGCAATTATTAGTATTGATTAAAACCAAATTAAAAAAATTTATTTATTAATGTTGCAATTTGCCTAAAATGTAACTTTCCTTTAGCAATAGTTAATACAGGTATGGGATCCTTTATCCGGAAAACCATTATCTAGAATGCTCCAAATTACGGAATGGCCGTGTCTCATAGACTCCATTTTATCCAAATAATTGGATTTCCTATTTCTATGTAATAATACAACTGCACCTTGTACTTGATCCAAACCAAGATATAATTAATCCTTATTGGAAGCAGAACCAGGCTATTTGGTTTATTGAATATTGCATGATACTCTAGTAGACAAGGTATGAAGATCCAAATAACAAAAAGATCTGTTATCCAGAAAACCCCAGGTCCAGTGTATTCTGCATAACAGGTCCAATACCTGTATATAATGGAATAAATATCTGATAAATTGAAAAGGAAAAAGAAACAGGCAAGAAAATAAATATATCAAAAACATGTCATATTTTGCAGAGTTTAAACGAAGGCATCTATTGTATTAATTCAACTGCATCCATCAGATCTCATTTTTTTCATGTCCTCCTGCAGTAGGATTTATAAAATTTTCCATAGATGGAAATGTTTATAAATGAGATGAGACAAAAGAAAGAAGAATCATCTTACTGCGAAAAATATATACAATAACATAAAATGATTACAAGACCTAGATCAGACCTCCTACAGGTAGAAATAAAGTACTGACAGTCTAGAATTCTGTAATTCCATTAGCAGTACATCAAGCTCAGTTTCATACCAGCAGGTTTCAGAAAATGTATAAAACAGAAACATTTCCATTCTAGTTGTATAGTGGTGATATAATGCCTAGAAATATATGTGCTTTCTTCATAATAAAGTAAAGCAGCTTATCTTGTGGAATGTACCTACTGATCAAAAGCAATCCACTTGCAATGTAGGGAATGCATCCGTACAGTCTGTTCGCAAGAAAAAAAAATTTGGAATATAAATGACCAATTGGAACAAGAATTCTATGTGTGATACTGGCAAAAAGAATTAATCTGTAGGAGAACATAGTTACAGTATAGTATAGCAAACTATACTTTCTTTCTTATACGATCTTGCAAGAAGGACAGGTGGGTGACTTTGCTATGATCGTTTTATTAATTCCAATGAACTTTTTATTATCTTTATTACATTTTTATTTCTAATATTTTTATCTAGGTCCTTTGCTAGCATTTGCTAGGGTCATTTGAACATGGCCATTTATTCTCTCCATAGTTTTTAAATAATTTGCCTTCCTCTTCTTCCTTCTGTTCTTTCAAGCTTGTAACTGATTAGATGTGTATCATGCAAGTTTGAAAATACCTTTGGGTGAACCTACTGTATGATCAGTCTGAATTGGACAGAAATCCACGAATTTGCTGACCCCATTAAACATGATAATCTCATTGTGTGTACCCAGCTTTACTGTTTTAACTGTAAACTTAATCTGTCTCTTAAATCTGTCAAAGCCATTTACAAATTCAGGGCAGCATGGGTGTCCTGCACCAATCACAACTGCAACACACTATTGCATGGTAAACTGGAAATATTGTTGGATCATTATGCATATTAGAAAAAGTTTTACCTGATAATATAAAAAGTACAAAGATCAGAGCTGGATTCTAAAATGATGTGCCCCTTGGCTGCTCTCACACCCAACCAGCATTCACACATCCACCCCCTTCCAAGCGCTCTCAGCTCTCTCACCTTCAGCTGCAGTTTCCCTGATCGCTGGGCACTGGATCAGTGGGAGATTCAAACAACTGTCAGAATCTCCCACCCAGCATCCCACCTTTAACTAGGCATTTGTGTCTTCCCACAAATCCAGGCCTGACAAAGACGTTGAGAAAAGTCCAATTATCTATAAACGATAACCAGCGAGACCCTTAAACACCTCTGTTGAACAATCCTGCTTTTTTTCAAGTAAAGGAAAACAATGTAGGCCTCTATTAAAATATGTTGCAAAAAACAGCTAATTTGTAAAACCTTGCTTTGCTTAAATTTGGAAATTATTCCCTAAAGTAAGAGTTGGAGAGTACATATACAGTATGCATGGAGACCTCTCACATTACATTTGTCCATTTTTACATGTTTGGGTTGTTTTGTCGTTTGTTTGTATATAATTGTATTATATATTTGTATGTATTGTTTTTGTGAATAAGGTGAAAATGTAAAAAAGGCATACACTATTTCCTTTTTTTTCCAACAATATATATTTTATTGAAAGTTTTGTTTTATGTAAAACAGCTGTCTTACAAAGAAATAACATAAAGGAAAAAAAAGAAAATAAAACTTCTTATCACTGTCCATAGCCCTACTTTTGTTTCATCAGTTTCTAAAAAGGTGCCATGTATTGGTAGGCATATCAGTCCAGGAGACATTGTGTGACACCACTGTCAGTCAAAGAATACTGTCAATAGAATTCTCCATAACTGTAACAACCCCTCTGTACCATAAAACTAGACCTGCATAATATTAACCTATATTTTCTGTCCTCGCTACCTATTACCCAGAGGCAGTGTGACATGCAATATAAACCTTCCTACACTCCAATAAAAGGGACTGAGATTAGGGTGGTTATTTATCCAAATCCGATTATTTTTTTTGATTTTTTTAAGTAAAAAAAGTCCGACCAAAATCCACGATTTGACCTTATTTATCATTGAAAAAACTCAACAAAATCAGTTCTGAAAATTTTCTGAAAAATTAGGGTTTTTGCAAAAAAACCCACAATTTTTTTGTTTTATGCCTAAAATACTAGAATTTTTCCTGAAACCGCTCGAAACTCAGGGCAGACCATGATATTTCAAATTTGAAATGGTAGCTTTGCCATTGACTTCTACAGGATCCCGGCAACTTGGAGGTGGAGTATTTTCGGATTCTGACTTTTAGCAGCTTCGGGGTATAATAAATGACATTTTTTTTCACCTCTAAAAATTCATGCTTTCTACTAAAAAAAAATTGAATTTTTCGAGTTTTTCCCATTCGGACTTTAATAAATGACCCCCTTGAAGCCTGTACTATTTACTGGAATATTAGGAAGAGGTGAAACTATAATATAAATTAGATGAAAATGCAAAAAAGTACATAATGTGCAATAAACACAGCAATCAATAACTGGAACATGCAATGTATAGGCTAAACAGCTGCAATTTGAACACACAGATACAAGCACAAAATATATATGCATTAATGCATATATAACTCTCAATCTTAAAGCAAAAAGGAGATTATTTTATATGAATTGCCTGCATGAAAATAAGAGGGAGATTTTAGTTTCCTTGCTCCTGATATCATTTCCAACTTACTTTATCACTTGCACATTAAGCAATTTGTCACAAACATGAAGATTAAATTGTTCTTGCAGGGCTGATATGTGGACACAAGTGAAACCAATCAAGGTATTGCCTCCACATAACCATTTTTCACATTTCCCTTGACAAACTATTTCTATTTCAGCCTACAAATATGGAATATCCCACATTATGAGGAATACAAAATATTTTATCATGATTTAAAACTCATTTTTACAAGTTTCCTATAACCTGATGAAAACACCTAAAAAAGAAAACCATTCCTCTGTGAGGTTCTCTTGGTTCAACTCCTTATGTGGTTGTTATATGAGTTACTAATGAATTTTCAAAAACTCAAATATTTGGTATTAAACACAAAAAACTCGAATGTAAAACTTTGGCATCTAAAAGGTTGTGAGTTCATGTAGAAGTCAATGTGAGTTGTCGTAGACAAAGGCATTTATTAAAATAAAAATGTTCGAGCCTTTCAAGTTTTTGCAAGCTTGAAAACTCAAATTTTATTTTTTTTCAATCAAGTTTTTTATATTCAGATTTTTTTAATAAGTAAGCAAACATTCAAGTTTTTTTTTAATTGTGAGTTTATTCAAACTAAAGAAAACCTCACAAATTAGATTTTTAATAAATAAGACCATATTTGTTTCTTAAGAAGCCTTGGCTGAATTTATCCTTTTATTTAAAAAAAACAAAAAAAAAACGATTTTAGCAGTTTCTCCTATTTATATGATGGATTTGCCAAGTCTGCAGTCTAAATTCAGCTCTCAATTAGGAATGATAAGAAATGTTTATGAAATGTTAAAAAGTTCAGCTGTAGAATACATATAAGACTGAGGCAAACAGGACGAGGAAGCATTTGTCAGCAATCAAAACCCTGTCAAAAAAGGAAACTATTAATATTAATCTCATCATATATTTTAGATGCTGAAGAGCAAACAGACACTTTAAATCAAAATATTTATTATGTATAACTTAATAAAAATCTAATCAAACTAAAAATAATTATGCGGATCATACAATACTGGCCAGAGATTAAACTATGTACACTGTAACTACAACTGCAATGTACATTCCTCTACTATGTAAAAAAAATCTATGTCTTAACAAGGGGCATGGCGGTAGCAGCAAAGATGGCCACTCATTGAAGCTACTCTGTGTATACTGGGGAGAAAACTACAGTAACAACCACTACACTGAACTCAAACTTCTACAGATCCCTTACTTGTCACTTGGAACATCGCTCTCCTCCATGGTAACTACCGAGACACGGATGCAATCTCCCAACCGTGGCAAAGTAAGTCCACAAACTCCTGGCCCATGACAGTTGCCTGAGCACCACACCTCTGGACTTATACTCAGGAGGTACACATTTAGGCGTGACTCTGCACTACCCACCTATATGAAGAAACAGAAGGAAGAGGCAACAAGGTGTGTGGAATAAAACTCCAACTTAACTTGCCAGATCCATTATGGCCTACTATGACACCAACACCCGTTATGGATTTGCACATCGAGGAACCCCAAGGTTATGGATCACAGGAATTTCTTGAAACAGATCAGCAGAATGTAGGTGTAATGGAGTCTACTGACCTGCTCCAAGATGGCGTCCAAAATGGCGATTCCTCTTCCCTGCACATGGCTCCGGGTGGTCGCAATCATCCTGCATCATCTCCTTCTTGCCCTGTGATTGGTCGCCGGCGACGGAACGGACGCCGGCGTCAGAATCGGGCGCCGGCGTCAAGGCGTCAGCGTGGGGACGCTGGCGTCTGCGTCTGACGCCAGCGCGTCAATTTTGGCGCCAATAGACTGGACTATAAAGACCCTCATTTCCATCCTGTCCTTGCCCAATTATAGGTCTATTTCATATAGTTCCTGGGTGCGATATATTCTGTTTTGCTTATCCGTGTTTGAACCTTGCCTGTTATCGACTTTGAATCTGTACTGCCTGTCTTGACCATTCTGCCTGTTTTACGACCATTCTTTGGTAAACCCTTTTCTGTACCGCGAACTTGGATTGTTGCCTTCTCTTTGGTCCTTACTTCAACTGCGCCTTCGGGCATTACAGTAGGTACCCTTGGACCTTATAAAGCTCTTTTGGACACATTTGAGCCTCTCATGCTACAAGAAATCTTTGCCACTACAAAACATATAATTGAAAAACTTACCCATCAGACTCAAAAACTTGGAACTCACACTGACCAACTTGAAGGTTAAAGGAACAGTAACACCAAAAAATGAAAGTGTTTTAAAGGAATGACAATATAACGTACTGTTGCTATGTGCTGGTAAAATTGGTGTGTTTGCTTCAGAAACACAACTACAGTTTATATAAACAAGCTGCTGTGTAGTCATGGGGGCAGCCAAGATATGCAGTAGATAACAAATATGTTCTGAAGAATCCTAAAATAAACTATAGAAGAGTTTCTGAAGAAAACACACTAGTTGTACCAGCACAAGGCAACATGACATTTCATTACTTTAAAACACTTTCATTTTTTGGTGATACTGTTCCTTTAAGTGCATGATATAATTAGTGTTGCACATGAGTCAGATATACTAATCAACTGCAAGATGCCCTTAATAGAAACGATATAGACAATCTCTCCAGTCGAAATAATATAAGGATCAGGGGCCTACCAAAAGTATATTAGAGCTATATGCTAAATGAAAGGAACAGTAACATCATGAAATGAAAGTGTTTTAAAGTAATAAAATATAATGCAGTGTTGCCTGCACTGGTAAAACTGGTGTGTTTGCTTCAGAAACACTACTATTGTTTATATAAATAAGCTGCTGTGTAGCAATGGGGGCAGCTATTCAAAGGAGAAAAGGCTCAGGTTACACAGCAGATAACAGATAATAAGAGCATAATGTTATCTGTTATCCACTATTAACCTGTGCCATAGAGCCTTTTTTAAATTTCCGACATTGCTACACAGCAGCTTGTTTATATGAACTATAGTAGTGTTTCTGAAGCAAACTGATCAGTTTTACCAGTGCAGGGCAAAAGTACATGATATTTTCATAACGTTAAAACACTTAAAGTTTTTGGTGTTACTGCTCCTTTAACCAGCAAAATGATCCACCTTGCAATGTTATGATTATATGTTTCCACTACCATTGAAGTCAGGACAATGTTCTGCCGGCAGCTAGAGAACGGCAATCTTTGGAATTTAATGGCCATATATACCATATTTACCCAAATATCTCTTCAACCACAGCAGAGAATAATGCAACCTGTCACTAAATTCCTTCAGCACCATAAAAGTGTGAGCTTTTCCTTTCTGCCAGACATTCAGTGTCAATTACAAACTGTATAGCCTTGAATTTCTGGACGAGAGAATTAGAGAGAAATAATGTCCAAACTAAATTTGTCCAACACCCAAACGGTAAACATTTCTGGTAGGATTCCAAGTAAAGTAATATGTTGTACGCAGCAGACTGAACAACAGGATCAATAATCATGCTGTAGACTGTCATCGGGTAAAAAGGGTTGGGGAACCACACAAGCATGCAAAAAAGCTCCTAAGGGTGCCAAATAAGGGCTGTGATTGGTGATTTGGTAGCCCTTATGTGGACTGGCAGCCTACAAGAGGCTCTCTTTGGCAGTACCCATGGTTTTTATACAACCAAAACTTGCTATGAGGCCACTGGGAGCAATATTCAACGGTTGGTGAGCAACATGCTGTTCCTGAGCCACTGATTGGGGATCACTGCTCTAAAGTGAAGATCTACATTTTTACCCTTTGTCAGGTATCCTTTTCCATATTTAAGTTATTGTTTGATATTTATATGGTTCCGTCTGTTTCATATCACTGAATCCGAATTTGAACATTATGGTTCCACTATACCAAGGGTGTTGCAGTATTCTTTCATACTGGTTTGCTGCCATGATTTAACTTAATCTTAGATGCAGGCAGGAATTGTCAGACTCACTACTGAACAAGCCAAAGCTATTTATTTTGAAATCACAATAGGTCTTAATATTTCTGCAAATTTTTCCTGTCTACAAAGTTAATTACCCTAACTGTATTCCATTCTTCTTAAAAGAACATAATAGATACCATTAGGGAGGAGCAAAATATGTAACAGCTTTTTGCCTAGAAAAGCTAGACTCTAATGTACATTTTAAAAAATGTTGGCCCAAAAAATGGCCATTGACTTTAATGCGTTTGGCAAATTTTGTTGTTTTTCAAATTTCCAGGGAAGCAAAATGGGTCAGATTCGCCCATCACTAGATACTAGATCTTTTTATTTGATTATCTCAATGCAGGTAAGCTTTATTTATCTCCACTGAAAAATACAGATTCCACTTGAATGCAGGTACACAGAGAAGAGGCCTGCCTGATAATGTCTGGTTTCATGGTTTCAGGGCAATTTCCACTCCCTGCACCTGAAGGCAGTGAGCAGAAGTGAACGGATCCACTTCTCTCAGTCTGCATTAAAAACACAGTGAAGAGTAAAGGGAAGCCAATGCTCTGTTTACCCTTACATAAACTAGGCCAGTACTAACAACATTTCCAACATCTTCATTTTGTGACTTCCTGCATGACTATTCTACTAATGACACACTAAATTCCTCTAACAGTCCCCCTTTTTATACACTTTAAAAGCGCCACCCTAAAGCTCCACCCAGATGCCCCTGTACTCTAATTACATGGTTAATCTTCTACATAACCCTTTTGGCCCAAGTGGCCAAAACTAGAAATTACTGGGCAAAATTAAATTAGTAATGTTTTCCACCCTCTTACATGTGAAGGGTGTCTCTGTGTACTTGAAATGCCAGGGCTTATTTTTAAACTCTGAATGTGTATAATCTATTGTCCGGAATATTAGGTTTTTCTATACTTTGTCCATTCCTTAAAGCTAATAAAAAAGCAATAGGATTGTATTTCCGCCAACATGTATTTATACTCAGGGGCAGATTTCTTAAGGATTAAATAGAAAATTCGAAATCTTCAAATTTTTTTTATGGTCAAAACTGTCAAATTAGAATAGGGAATTATCCAAACTTGATTCGAGATTTCAAATCAATTTTCGAGATTTATCATACTCTGGCCCTTTAAGAATTAGAATTTGACTATTTGCCACCTAAAACCAGCGAATTACTGTATAAGTCAATGGGAGAGGTGCAGTGACCAATTTGGAGTTGTTTGTAGCCTTTCTGGCATTCAAGTTTTTTTCAGAGAAAAAACTCGAATCGAGTTTGGTCGAATTTAATTTGAATTCGATCTGAGTTTTCGAGTCAGTAAAATTAGTCCGGGTTTTACATATTCAATTTTATTAATAAATAGTCAAATATCCAAATTTCTGGCAAAGTTAAAAAAAAACTCGCATGAATTCGTAATTCAACCCTTGATAAATGTGCCTCCCCGTGTCGGACTGGGATGCCAGGGGCCCACCAGAAAACCTTAGACCACGGGCCTGTTCTCCAAGCTAATTTTCTTCCACTTCTAACTCAACCTTTTTATTTTCTTAGTGCTTTTCTTTACATGATATACTCTATTTTCCATCTGTTTGGCCCCTTTGTATTCATACAGAAACATGAACATTACATTTTTACAAATGCTTAGAAGCAGGAGGACCCACTAACACCGGGGCCCACTGGGAGTTTTTACCATCCAATACTACTTTATTGTTCTATTGAAGAACAATTATTTTAGAAAATAGGTTTCCATGAAGAATGCAATTCTTATATTTCAGAGCTTTCTGAAATGACTACAGGATAATGCATCTCAATATAAGAAAGAAGGATTGGGAAAGAAAATGGTAGCATTTGCTATATTTTTACAACCTTACATTTGCATATGTGTCATGTATTTCCAGACTCTTCACTATATTAGTGGATGCCTCAGCTGCTGAAATAACAACATTTCAGTTATAAAGTGCTTATGCCACCTTTTAGTTTTCCTCCTTCAACCTCAGATTGTGTCACCTCCTCCCGGCCACGCACTCTTTCTGACAAACGCTGCAATCTTTTGGTCCATTTGCTAAGCTTGGAAATGTCAGTCACTTTGATTCTCCTGTTGCTCTTCTAAGCAGTTCTTCAAGTCTTTCCTTTATGTTTTATTAATGTAATGTTGCACATAAATAAGAACACATTATCTATAATGATATTTGTAACAAGTTTTTATTTGCAATTTTTTTTGTAGAATTGGAAACAGGGATGTTGCTGCCAGCGGTAGATAAAGAACACATCATTTGTATGCTGTTCATCAGTGTAACACCTCGTTTTTATATTTATACTATGCAGCAAATTTTTTCGATTTATCTGTATTAATAATTGTGAAATATAACAGGTTATGATTTGTGTGTGTTTTTTGTTGAAAGCAGTCAACCAAGAGAGATTCAGCGATGAATGTAAAGTTTTTCAAATACCAGTGTAAAGATGAAATATATTATTGTAAACGACTTATGTTATGTTCAATTCTACTATCAGATGGTTACAACTTGTGGTCAGGATTCCATCAGAAAAGCCTGTACAGGAGGTCCATGGGTACACGGCAGATATAGTCAGGTAGGCTGTGGGGGATTATAAAGCATAAAACAAGAAAATAAAGTGAGCCAGATAGTGACACCACTTACCTAGATTACCTAGCTGTCCAAAATACTGATATCTCTTTCCGTTTATAGATACTTTCATCAGGGGGCAGATTGGTTATAGGAAGGCACTTGGTCAGATGGGTTCAGGTAGGAAGAGCCATCCCCGTGGATCAGAATCAGATCATGGGTGTCGGTTCTGGTTGGGTGTTGGTCCACTAAAACAGACCCGACACTCACAGGACTCCAGTAGCAACCCATTAGGTTGGTCATTTATGTAAACCTCCCCTTTGAAGTGTCTAGATTAGAGGAGGCGCCAGGCAAAGAAACCAATATAGAGGCATTGGGATAGTAGGCAACAGTACAGACTATTTGGAGTTGGTAATTGTCAGCCCATGTGGGGGAAGGCACCAATGAGGAGGTTGGTGTGTGTGGTAGATAACCAGTGGAAATCATACAAACGTCTCAGAGCTTGTAGGTTAGGAGGAAGCCAGGAGACTTCCAGTGGGAGGGAGAGATTTTGTGCACTTCTTCAGTGCTGGACACTTCAGAAGGTGTTAACTCTCTGGGGTGGTCCCCTCAGTGAGGACAAAAACTAGGATAGGCAGAAGAGGTGACTACCTAGGTTGCAACAGTGTGGGGAGCACAACTTGGAGTGTAGGCAGTTAGTTAGTGGGGGCATGAACTAGAGTGCTACTGGCAGAGGTGTATGTAAAGTATGTTTCAGTGATGGCAGGGGGGTTGCAAGGCATTGGTCTCAACAAATCAGGCTTCTCAATTTTGATATGATTGATATGCTTATATACTTATTCTTTACAAGTTCCTCAATTATACGAAACATCATGACATCTGACCCACTGCTTTAGTTATGCAGTTGCTAGATATACATGGAGCTAGAAACCTGCATGGAGATAAAAATGCCTGGGGCACATGTTGCCCAGATAATGGTATGCTATTTTAAGGGAAGAAGAAAGAGATGAACAGGAAGAAAAGCATTTTTAGGAAGAAGAAAAAAAAAAGAAAAGCAGGTTTAGGGGTGTATTCCTTAGAGAAGATATCCAAATGGACAGATGGGAATAGTTGAATAGTCTTTATCATAAAGGCTAATTAGTCATTAATAGACATAATGACTATATGGCAGCACAGAAACCAGTGCAACTAGCATCAGCATTTAATAATCAGCCCTTTAGCATCCGCTTGATGGGCAAACCTCATTTTCTGCTTGCGACGACCCCTAAGCTTATCTTCTCAATAGCTGCTCAGAGCCCACTGAACATGTGAGTGTTGCAGACACTTTCCAAGATGGTCAGGGCCGGATTTACATAGTGGGCACCCCTATGCCCACTGCCGTTCATCACCCCTGTCCCCTCTCCTTTACTCGCAAAATTTTCATCATCGGAACCAGAGCAATGGGGATTGGTGCATGGGGAATTTAAAAAACTATTGTATCTCCTGCACATCGCCAGTATTTATGAGCAATGTGAGTGTGGTTGGGCAGTATGCCACCCCCTAAAATCCTGCCACCCTAGGCCCGGGTCTTGCTGGCCTTTTCACATATGCGGGCCTGAAGATGGTGACCCTCTGTGATAAGTTTGAAGTCCTGGATCATTGCTGCTATTGAGAAGCTGAAACTTTAGGCTGGTGCAATAAGTTCAGTATATAAAATATGGCATTTTTAGCTATGTTCATTTTTAGGGCTTAGTTCTCATTTAAGGAGGTGTAACCAGGCCAGGAGGTGTTCCTTCAGTGTATTGCACCTACATGCACATCTAGTGAATCACACTAATTCCATGATTGATGCTGTTTTCTGGCACACAATAAAACATTGTGCCTGCATATGTAAGTGCCTGCAGTGCAGTATTGTGGGTAAGAAGTGAGCCTTAGTTTCTTCCAACAGCTATTTCATTCATTCTTATGGAGGCTGTGGAGATCTCCCACAAGTTACACTGGGGTATACTTATTCTTTTTGGGAATAAAGTTCTACCAAATTAATTAAATCACAAAATCAAGTCTTTTCCTGTACCACAGGCCTATGAGTAAACTTAACATGCTGTCAAGTTCTGTAACCCTCGCTGTAACATTATATCCAAAAGCAGCAACAGACTAGCACCAAAAGACACATAATATTAGGTATCTCTGCTTTATCTTTACTGCCCTCAAGTGTCAGTTAAAAACATGTAATCTGGAAATAAAAAACTGGAAAGTTAAAGGGGCAATTCATTTTTAGATAGTATGGTATAAATAACGTTCTTTTTCCATTTTTTCTGTTTTTGATTTTTTTCTAAATATATTTATATATTTTATAAATAATGTAAAAGTATATATTTATTTTTTAACTTTGATATAATTAGTTTATTTTCTATTGACCATCTTTCACTAAACCATCAAATATGAGATTCCCTTCCAAGACCTGAGACTTCAAAAGGTTTTTTTATATTACAAGCACCATAATTTGCTGTAAAATATGGGATATTATTACATAATATATATATTATATAGATTATATATATATTATATATACTTAACTATATATGTATATTTAGATATACTTACAGATTTATCATGGGTCGAAGTGAATTAGAGGGAATTTTTGAAGTAAAAAAATTCGAAATTCGAAGTAATTTTTTGGATACTTTGACCATCGAATAGGATACTACGACTTCGACTTCGATTCGAAGTAAAATAGTTTGAATATTCGATAATCGAAGTACTGTCTCTTTAAAAAAAAATTGACTTCAATACTTCGCCAAATTAATCCTGCCGAAGTGCTGAGTTAGCCTATGGGGACCTTCCAGTCGAAGAAAAATTGTTCGATCAAAATCCTTGCATCATTTGATTCGAAGGATTTCATTGTTTGAATGAACGATTTTACTTGACCGCAAAATAGTCAAATTCGGTGAAAAAACTTCGACTTCGATATTCGAAGTCGAAGTAAAGCCATTCAAGCATTTATAACATCGAAATTCAACCCTTGATAAATCTGCCCCTTAATGTTGGTTTATACAAGAGGCCTGCAGGGAGAATCTATGGGCAAGACACCACCACAGAGTATAGGGAAAAGATCATTCAAAAGGCAACGAGCAGTAAGGTATTACAGTGTGCTTTTCAGTTTCGTCTCAGTTTACATGTTGTTTGATTACAGTATATCATCTTGCATTTGTTGTGCTATATTACTTATATTAATTAACTATTATTTTATTAAGCCCTTTCTACTGTACTGTGTACTAAACAAGACCAGTGGCGTAACTACCAGGGGAGCAGGGGGTGCGATTGGGCCAGGGCCCCCCTGGCAGCTCGCGCACCACTGTCTTCTACGGAGTTCCGGGTGTACGGAGGGGGGCGGGGGCTCGGCTGCATGTCCCGCGCCAGGGCCCGCCCCCCTCTAGATAGGTTAGTGAACAAGACTATTAAAAGGGTGGTTCACCTTTAAAAGTTATCTTTTTGTTTGTTATAGAACAATTCTATGCAACTTTTCAGCTGGTCTTCAATATTGGTTTTTATAGTTTTATAATTATTTGGCCTTTTCTTCTGACTCTTTCCAGCTTTAAAATGAGGGTCACTGACCCCATGTAAACAAACAAATGCCCTGTAAGGCTACAAATATATTGTTTTTGCTATCTCTTATTTCAATAAACGCATGGTTGCTAGGCTAATTTAGATCCTAGCAACCAGACTGCTGAAATCGCAAACTGGAGAGCTGCTGAATAAAAAGTTAAATAACTCAAAAAGCACAAATAATAAAAAATGAAAAACAATTGCAAATATCACTCTCTATATCATGCTAAAAGTTCTCTCAAAGGCGAACAACCCCTTTTAAGACAAATGCCTACTCACACTAAGGGTAACTACAGGCTTAACAATATACTGCTTCTAAATGAGAGAACTTTAATATTGATGCATGATATTGATTCATTCATTCCATTAAATGGATGAATAGAAAAAGACTTTCTTAGCACAAATATAGATTTGTGGTAGAAAAAGGGTAATGCTCTCTCTCTTTACAAAGCACTGGTGAGGCCCTACATAGAATATGCAGTGCAGTTTTGGTGTCCAGTGCTTTATTACTGGATATTACTAATAATAGCAATTAACAAAGAAAGTCCAAAAAAGAACTATTAAACTGATGGAACTAAGCTACTAAGTTGATGGTATGGAAGGTCTCAGTTATGAAACTTGCTGTGTAAGGCGGGGCCCTTTTGCAGTAAAGTCCTGTGTGTGTCCACTGGTCTCCAACAGCATTCTGTTTGCTAAATCTTCATTTTCCATATTTCTGCCGCTTTTGGCACAAATGATTTTCAGCTCCTTTACAGCATCTTCTTTTACCTGTTGTACAGTATATAGGGTACAGTACTCTCCTAGATCAAGTTATGTATGCCTCACTGCTTCTTCTCTGTCTCTTTTCTGGAGAAAACCTTCTCATCACTTGAACTAAGGAACTCTCCAAGATTGCCATCTTTGAGTCAGGAAGGTTTTTTTTCCCTTCCTCTGGATCAGTTAACAGAACCTTTAGGCTAAAAGGTTGAATTTGGTTGACCTGTGTCTTTTTTCATCCTAAATTATTATGATTCTAGACTATTGCATCTTGTTCTTTATTGGCCTACCAATCACTTTCTTATCGTCTACAATATAAGCAAAATGCCACTGCAAGGCTCATGCAACTCACCTGTGAAACCACCTCTACTGAAACTCTCTGCAAATCCCAGCGCTGGCCACCAGTATAGTAAATTCTTATATAATTATAAAATCCTGACCATAACCTAGGGAACAATTTAACAATGCCCCACCTTACATATCAAACCTCATCTCCAGATACACTCCAAATATATCACATTGCTTCTCTAATAACTTTATAACTTTCCAGCTCCCTAATAACCTAATATTCTTGTCTTCCTCAGAACCCTACTTGTGATATTCAATACAACCTCATCATCAATATCCAACATCAGACACTTCCCTGTCTGAAGAGCTTTATATGTTCCACTCACTTTTGTGAAGTTCGCACGCTAATCCTATCAATGTAATTCTCACTAACATTAACCTTAAAGGGATCCTGTCATCGGAAAACATGTTTTTTTCAAAACGCATCAGTTAATAGTGCTACTCCAGCAGAATTCTGCACTGAAATCCATTTCTTAAAAGAGCAAACAGATTTTTTTATATTCAATTTTGAAATCTGACATGGGGCTAGACATTTTGTCAATTTCCCAGCTGCCCCTGGTCATGTGACTTGTGCCTGCACTTTAGGAGAGAAATGCTTTCTGGCAGGCTGCTGTTTTTCCTTCTCAATGTAACTGAATGTGTCTCAGTGGGACATGGGTTTTTACTATTGAGTGTTGTTCTTAGATCTACCAGGCAGCTGTTATCTTGTGTTAAGGAGCTGCTATCTGGTTACCTTCCCATTGTTCTTTTGTTTGGCTGCTGGGGGGGGGAAGGGAGGGGGTGATATCACTCCAACTTGCAGTACAGCAGTAAAGAGTGATTGAAGTTTATCAGAGCACAAGTCACATGACCAAGGGCAGCTGGGAAATTGACAGTATGTCTAGCCCCATGTCAGATTTCAAAATTGAATATAAATATAATCTGTTTGCTCTTTTGAGAAATGGATTTCAGTGCAGAATTCTGCTGGAGCAGCACTATTAACTGATTCATTTTGAAAAAAAATTTTTTTCCCATGACAGTATCCCTTTAATATTTCTTAAGAAATATTAACATATATCCCCATACAACTACAAGTTTTTATATTGTAGCATATTGTATACAAAGCAGTGCGTAACTTGTCGGCGCTATATAAATAAATGATGATGATGATGATATTGTGTCTCAAGGTGCTTTAGGAATAAATAAAAAAATTATGATAATTTTGCTCAGAGAATCCAAGGGTTGATTTATTATGGAATATCGGTTTTATTGCCTCCAAAGGATCCTTTTGCCCCTGAGTCTGCTGTATGGGTAGAATATTATGTGCTGGGGCATTAGAAGGTGCATAATATGAGCTTTGTGTAGATGTATCAGCTTCCATGGAGATACCACTCTTGGATAGGAACCGGCATGATGGCCATAGGGAAATGATTTCTCTGGAATGTAACCTCATTACTGCTATCAAAGCTTCTAGTTACTGAAATAGAGCACAGGGTGGGAGTACTTAGAAATGTAAATCGACACACACAGTTTCAGAAAGTTTTGTCTTTTTCCCCTTGGCAAAAATAAAATATTATATGATTTATCTTTGCTTTTTTAACTGCAAAAAAGAAGCAGTGCATAGCAGACACCCTTGAACTAACAACTGACAGAATTTTAGAATGTCTTTCCAATCAATTTAGCCCTGAACCCCTGGAACTGACAACATGTTTGGATGAATCTGATGGTTTGTTATGCTTTGGCAGGAAATTAGCAGAAAGCTTTTTACTGCATTTTTGGGCCTGGTGCCCTTGCCTTGGCACTGTCATCACTTAACTGGCCACTTCAGGAGATCAGCAGGAGTTAAATCACTTTGTTGATGGAAAATGACAACATGATAAAATATCACAATGAAAATGGATTAAATAATTGTTTCCCTTGTTAGTTACTGATGTGAATGGCTGAAAGCTGCTTCTGCTAACAGGAATTCTTTCCTGTCACACACGTGTTGGTAAATGTGTAATCTCTTGCATTAACAGTACAAATGTAGCACTACTATGATAATGCAAGGCCAGAAGGGGGTGTACCTTTGGTATACCAGGCTAGGTACAGCACAGGCCATACAGAAGACTTTCACCCAGGGCTGGGCCCTCTGTTTGTAGTGACAGGATCACTAAAAACTATATTGTGGCACTGAAAAGATGCAAATTAATGGACACCAAGAATTCTTTATTAGGTAAATGTATTTATAAAGCAACTGCAGGGTCATCTATGCTAATACAGTGATAGTATAATAAAAAGAGCAATTGCAAAAGGATCATAAGCTGCAGGAAATAATTCAGTATAACCTTTAACAATATGAGGAATACACTATGGTCTCACACACCCAGGTCTGCTAACAGACACTTCTTGTAGAATTTGGATCCTCTATATAGAAAAACACCTTCCTTATCACTGTCCTTTATGCTGGGCTTTTCCCAGGTGTCCTATGAAGGTTGAAGATTAATTCTGTTTCAGTGGCTGTTTGTAGTAGTTCTTCCTTCTAAAACTTTAGAAGTCACCATTCTTTCACCTAACATGGGTTGTCACTCTTTAACTATGTACAGAAAGGTGTTTTTAGATACATTAACTAATGATACAGTGACACCTACTGGCAAGATGTCAAATAGCTGAAAAACATAATTCAACCAGCAAAATATTCAATAGTAATCTTATTGGTTACACAAATATATATTTCTGTCTTTGATCATCATCCTCTGCATTCGCAGACATGATTTAGAGATTATCTGGAACTACTTACCTGGAAATAGTAAAAACATTTTTATTTTCAAGATTTTAATGTTAATTAAAGATAAAGTTAATAAAAGATAAAGTGAATATATTTATGCACAGGGATTTATGTCCCTGTAGGGGCTGTGAGATTTTCAAGGACCCCAACTTCCTATTAAGTAATATCGTGCCCTGTTTGCAGCAAGCAGTTTAGCAAAAAGTTACTCACAGGGCATAGTCATTAGGCAGCTACACAAAACCCAAACAAAAGCTTTTGAAATATCTTGCAGGAATGTGCATGCAACTAGAATTAAATACATCAAGGGACTACTAAACACATTACCCCAGCACTCCATTATATCGCCTTAAAGGACAAGGAAAATTAAACTAAAGAAGTAGTTAGAAATGTTGTACATTGTGTTTTGGGCTTCTGTACCAGCCACAGGCAACCACAGCCCTTTAGCAGTAAAGATCTGTGTCCCCAAAGATGCCCCAGTAGCTCCCCATCTTCTTTTCTACTGATTCACTGCACATGCTCTGTGCTACTGTCAACTTACTGAGCTTAGGGACCAACTCGCAATATACAGTACATAATAGACTATAAGGGGCACATTTACTTAGGGTCGAATATCGAGGGTTAATTAACTCTCAATATTCGACTGTCGAAGTTAAATCCTTCGACTTTGAATATCGAAGTCGAAGGATTTACCGCAATTCGTTCAATCGTAGGGTCGAAGGAAAATACGTTCCATCGAACGATTAAATCCTTCGAATCGAAGGATTCGAAGGATTTTAATCCATCGATCGAACGAAATTCCTTCGATCAAAAAAAGCTTAGAAAGCCTATGGGGACCTTCCCTATAAGCTAACATTGAGGTTGGGTAGGTGCCCTGTTTTCTACTTTTTTTGACAAAATTGGCCCTGGATATTATATTTAAATTCTATTTATAATTTTGCCATGAAAGTATTTGCCTGATGCTTCTACATTACCTTTCTTACCTCCATGTTCCTCTATGAGGGGGCTGCCATATTTGTGCAGCAGTAGTCGGTTAGCATTAGAAACTCTAACTTACAGGCTGAGATTGGATAGTCAGGTTAGATGAATTTTTATTACATTAATATTTTGAAAAGAAAATTTCTAGTGTCAGTATCACTTTAAGATAACCTCCATTCTTATAACCATTTATATATACAGCATAAGCACAAACTATGGAATGTAGAGCTACATTGTGTAATTATTACAAAACATTCGCCAATAACTCCATCCATAACTGGATCCAATGTACAAAATAGGGGTGTGGAAGCACTCTAAAGGCTAAGTAATAGTATATTTAAAAAGCCACATACTGGCGGGGAGGATAGAGCCTTCACACTGAAACCAAGGTTCAACATACACTGATTCATGGATAATGCTACTATTCAGAGAAGTAAGACTTTTTATACTATGGCCGAAAGGCAAACAAGTTAGGGACCGCCATATGGGGTTTACCTTGACGTGGTATGGTGGCTTTTCAACTTTATGATCATAACTTTATAACTAAAAACCCCTGTTTTGTAAACTTACTTTTGACAGGGGACTAGGGAATGTGCATTAAAACTAGCACTTCCATTTCACTTAAAAATACTATTACTTAGCCTTTAGAGTGCTTCCACACCCCCATTTTGTACATAACTGGGTCCATATAGGATCAAAATGTACAAAAGAGTAAATATTTTCTTTAGGAGATGTTATCTCCCGAAATATATCCAAACAGAGTAAAAAAGAATCCTACATAATTTCATATTGGTGATCAGCAACAAAGAAAAAAAAAACATTATGATGTAATTTTCTGATAAACTAGACCAAAAAGTATACAGTGACTAGTACCTATCATTCAAAAAAGAGAGCGCTCAATCACAAGTGGCACATAGTTGGGCAAGGTTATAGTCCAGCCAGCAGGTGGCCCTAAGGTTGGGGTCTAGGGGAATTCCCCTGCAGTAACCTATATAAGGAAGTGCAGGAGCTGTGCCTTGGCCTTGGAATATCAGGCAGGATCGCTTTGGCCAGACCAGGTGGGAGGCTGTTGTGGTTAGTATTGGGGCAAGAGTTAACTCAAGGAGTGAGAGATAGAGAAGCTAATTAGCCAGGACAGTCTGTTGTCCCAACGAGGAGTACTTTTTTGTGGTAGAGCCTCTGTGCTATTGTGCACCAGTAAGGGAATTGAGAGTGTTCATGTGTCGGTTAGAGGGAACCTACTGGAGCAGTAGTGAGTCAGCATAGGAAGAAGCTTGGGCACTGTATGTTGGATACTACAGAGAACCAGGGAATTAGGAGAAGAGGCCCCCTCAACAGCTAACAGCACTCTGACATTTCCACATGACAGGGGTCATAGAGGCTTTGTGCGAGGGGCGTTATGGGACCTATTTATCATGCTGTGTAAAAATTGGAGGAAAACATCACTGGTTATGTTGCCCATAGTAACCAATCAGAAATTAGATTTCTACAGTCACCTACAAGATAGAAAACAAAAGCAAAGATCTTATTGGTTGCTATGGGCAAGATCACCAGTGAGGTTTTTCCTCAATTTTTACAGAGCATGACAAATAGGCCCCTAGAGCACAATAAGTGTAGATAATCTATAAATATGTGTCAACTATGTTATTTCCATGCTTGAGTGGGTAACTAGTGCAGTGGTCTGTCACCTGCCTCCCTGCATGAAGCTGCTTATAAAGTGTAAATCTGTTCATTACAACATTACAGTACAAACCGTACACATATGACTTTAATTGGTGTCCCCTGTTGAGGGCTCTGTTACCTATCCTATTTCTAACAGACAGTCCTATAACAATGGAAATTAAAAATGCACAGAAGCTGTTGCAAGATGTGTTTGCTTATAAATTCCTAAAATAAGTGTCAGAGTTGGGTATCAATGGCATGCAAAACCCAGACTTACTAAAATTCCTCAGGGTAGCAAAAGAGCTATGATTTTATCCTATTTGTAGCATTTCCCACCAGCACAGAGATTCCTGACATTCATTCCCAGCTCAGAATTGAACATATGGTACAGAAACACGTGCCGTTTATGCTGCACAATCCTTAAAAGAATTCAACCCTCCCGCACAAAAGAAGACTGGATAGAGTTTCACAACACACTACAAAATAAATACATGAAAATCATTATTTAAAAACAAAACTCGTGGTCGCTTTAGTATGAATTGAGAGCTTAAAGGATTCCTTTTATAGGAAATACATTTAAAATGGTGCACTTGTTGATTTGTTGTGCAGAGTTATTGTGCGTGTTTACAAATTGAAATGATATGCAAAGTGTATGACTCATAGATATACAAAATTAATCATTTATTTAGTTATTGCAATGAAATAAGAACTTTGGGGCCGATTCACTAACTTCGAGTGAAGGATTCGAAGTTAAAGAACTTCGAATTTCGAAGTTTTTTTGGGCTACTTCAAATTACTTCGAATCCTATGAATCGAAGGATTCGAAGTAAAAATCGGTCGACTATTCGACCATTCGATAGTCGAAGTACTGTCTCTTTAAAAAAACTTCGACCCCCTAGTTCGCCACCTAAAACCTACCGAACTCAATGTTAGCCTATGGGGAAGGTCCCCATAGGCTTTCCTAAGTTTTTTTGATCGAAGGATATTCCTTCCATCGTTCGATTAAAATCCTTTGAATCGTTCGATTCGAAGGATTTTATCGTTCGATCGAAGGAATAATCCTTCGATTGTTCGATCGTACTATCTGCGCTAAATTCTTCGACTTCGATATTCAACGTTGAAGGATTTTAATTCCCAGTCGAATATCGAGGGTTAATTAACCCTCGATATTCGATCCTTAGTGAATCGGCCCCCTCAATGTAGGGCATATAAATAAAGCCATGATTACAGAAGACATGATACTAATTAGTTATGGATTTATTTCAGCTGGCAGTACACCCCCTTGTTCGACATGAGTTTAATGAATGGGGCTTGTGGTATTTATTTTTTTTGCCTTGTTTTTTTAATTACAAAAAAATCTATGATTTCATGAGCTAAACTGGACAAACTAAAAAACGGGGAAACTATTCATGTTGGGTTCTAGCTCCTTACATACTCTTTATATTACTTTAGAGGGATACTTGCACCAACAAATTTCAGGATTGGACCACTTTGCTAAAACCAGCCAACTTATCTGTTTGAAGGATCT
Organism: Xenopus laevis; assembly: GCF_017654675.1. Taxonomy (NCBI): domain Eukaryota; kingdom Metazoa; phylum Chordata; class Amphibia; order Anura; family Pipidae; genus Xenopus; species Xenopus laevis. The sequence continues at coordinate 45,184,352 of NC_054372.1, forward strand.
AGGGGTTTTCGTAAATAACAAGTTGTCTAATTCTGAGCAGTGTCATTCTGTGGCTACTAAAGCAAAGTTCTGTCTTGCATAAAAAGGGCATTAACTTAAGGAATGAAAACATAATTATGCCTCTTTATAGGTCCCTGGTAAGGCCTCATCTGGAGTATGCAGTGCAGTTTTGGACTCCAGTCCTTAAGAGGGATATAAATGAGCTGGAGAGAGTGCAGAGACTAAGTGCAACTAAATTGGTTAGAGGGATGGAAGACTTTTAATTATGAGGGTAGACTGTCAAGGTTGGGGTTGTTTTCTCTGGGAAAAAAAGGCGCTTGCGAGGGGACATGATTACACTTTACAAGTACATTAGAGGGCATTATAGACAAATAGCAGGGGACCTTTTTACCCATAAAGAGGATCACCGTACCAGAGGCCAGCCCTTTAGACTAGAAGAAAAGAACTTTTATTTGAAGCAATGTAGGGGGTTCTTCACAGTCAGGACAGTGAGGTTGTGGAATGCACTGCCGGGTGATGTTGTGATGGCTGATTCAGTTAATGACTATAAGAATGGCTTGGATGATTTCTTGGACAGACAGAATATCAAAGGCTATTGTGATAATTAACTCTATAGTTAGTATAGATATGGGTATATAGAATTTATGTGAAAGTAGGTAGGGGTGTGTGTTTAGATGCTGGGTTTTTATTTGGAGGGGTTGAACTTGATGGACTTTGTCTTTTTTCAACCCGATTTAACTATGTAACTATGTAACTATGTATGTTTACTGGGCTATGCAATACAAATTAGACAATAAGGCTGGAGTATTATTATAAACACTGCCACTATGTAGCATTGGTTCCTAACTCAGCCACAACCTATGAGACGTTTGTATGTTCTCCCTTTGTTCTTCACACAGAAAATATTTTCAATCTCTGTAAAGCAAGACATAAAAATGCTGGTTCTCTATACATAAAGCATAATAAATCATTTGTTTTAAAGTATTTTCAGTGCTGAGAAAGGATGCTACATATACAGTAATCTTACATGTACTTATAACTGTAGCATGAGAAAGGAGACTAGCTCCGTGTAGGATTGTTGCCATTTGCCTTAATCCACTGAACATCTGAAAGCCAGACTGTCTGACTCGGACAGGTGCTATTAGCCCTATGTCTGACACAAAATAATCAGTGATAAGGAATGCCAGTATTTATTTTATAAACATTAAACAACAGCTCCATCTTGTGGGGATGTTTAAATCTCTGCATTTCAGTTTTAAAATGAATGAATGAACACACAAATATTGCAGCTCCTACCACTGGAAAACTACAAATGATTTAGGCAATCGAATCAGATCATCATCTTAATCTTATTTCCAATGATTACGTCTTTTTCCTTTTAAAGCTCAGGCTTGTGGCAAAGTGTAACATGAAAGAGGTTTCTGCACACTCACATGCAAATGACATTCATAAAAGCATACATATGCAGAAATAATTTTTTAAAAAAAATGATTATTATTTCTAATATCCAGTGTACTAGAAAGTGAGTAGAACTTAGAGCTTATTATGGAGCAATATCTGTATTGGCACAGGTTTCTGGTATCTCTTTGAACTACAGTAGCTTTCTGTACAAGATCTAAGGAAATTCACTGAGTTCCCTCGCTGCTAGGAAATGTGCTTTGTATTATAATGTTTCGCTAGTCATGTACCTATAATGTCATTGTATACCCCCTTCCTAACATCTTGTAGGGAGATTATAAACACAACAGGAGCTCTGTGGATGGTAATAAGCCGTTTAAGTCAGTTTGCCCTGAAACAATGACTGAATATGCATAGGCAAAACTGCAATATTGAGGAGATAAAGGAAATAAAAAATATTTGCAGCTTTTAATACAGTATTTCAACTACACAAACACATAAAAAAAATGCAAAGACAATTTTATGGAGTTTTTTGCTATCAAAAGTAACATTATGGGGAAACTGAATGTTGCCATCACTCTAATAACTCTAACCCTAAACACTAGGGGGGTTATTTACTAAACTCCGAAAAATAATTTTTTAGTATAAAATCTGAATTTTTAGTAAAAAAAAAAATATGATTTTTTTGGAATTTATTATACCCCGATGACGGAAAAAGTCTGAATCTGAAAATTGGGCATCTCATCTGCCGATGTTGCATATAAGTCAATGGGAGAAGTCCCAAAGATTTTTTTGATCTGAGTTGGGTTTCGGGCAGTAATCTGGGGATTTGCGGGGTTTTTGAGCAAAAATCGGAAAAAAATTGATTTTTTTTTCAGGAAAGTGTATTAACAAATAAGGCAAACAAACCCATGAGGATTTGGTCTGAGTTTTTTTCAGAAAATATTATAATATACAGTAAATTCGTACTTTGATAAATAACCCCCTAGGTAATGATGGATCTGTTCTGGGTAAATAATTGTCATATCCACCATGACACAACTTGGTGATCCTGGGTTTGCTGAGCACTGCCTCTGCCCCATAGCTGCTTTTCACACCTTACATGATTGTTCACACTATGGAGGGCAGCTTAAAGGGGTTGTTCACCTTCAAACACTTTTGCCAGTTATGTTGGTTCCAGAATCACCACAAATAAAGACTTTTTGCAATTACTTTCTATTTTCTATTTGTGACTGTGTTTTCTAATATTGAAGTGTAACGTTTCAGTTTTCACCTTCTAAAGCAGCTCTGAGAAGGGGGGTGGGGGTTGTCGACTCTGTAACTGTTCTAAATGGATACATTTAGTTGATACATTTATTATCTTTGTCCCTGCTGAGCAGAATCTCTGAGTTTCATTACAGGCAGCTGTTAGAATTGATACAATAGTTGCTAATATTCCAAAGACACTGCTCATAAATGTATCAACTTATGTAGCCACTAAATGTATCAAAATTGTAACAGTTCAGATGCTCCTGGATCACTGAGCTGCCAGACTGAAACACCTGAGACACAAACATTAAACCTTAAACTTAAATTTTGGAAAAAAAGATAAAAAAGAAAAGATGGAAAGCTATTGAAGAAAGTTTTTATTTGTGGTGCTGGTTGAGGCACCACTGTGCCCAGCCTCTTTCCTAAAACCAGGGCCTGATTTACATAGCAGGCTTCCCTAGGCCCTCTTGCGTTTGTCGCCCCCGTCCCCTCCCTTTTATTTGGCAAATTTTCATCATCCGGACTGGAGCAATGGGGATTGCCACACAGGAAATTAAAAAAAACTATTGTTATATATATATATATATATATATATATATATATATATATATATATATATGTCATTCAGATGTATAAGTTAGGGAGAGTTAGAGGATGCAGGTCTCAGCAGGACCCTGTCCTTATCTTCCACCTGAGGCAGATTGCAACCAGCCTGGGAATAAAGCTGGTCGATAAAATTAGTGGCCAAATGAGTTGATCTCTATGTGTATGCCCACCTTAAGGGTAAGGCCAGACAAGGAGATTCAGGGAGATTTTGTCGCCTGGCAACTTATCACCACGTCTTTTGCGCGACTATCTCCCCGAACTGCCTTGCGAGGCAACTTTGGGTGACTACTGAAAATGCATCTGCGCGTGTGCATTAGCGCAGGCAATTTTGCACTGTAGCCTATGAGGAAAAGACACTGAGGCAGTTCGGGGAGATAGTCGCGCAAAAGACGTGTCGATAGTCGCGCAAAATCTCCCGTAATCTCCTCGTCTGGCCTTACCCTAAAATGTGCAACCAGCCTGGGAATACAATGTGTTGTCTGAATAATTCACTTGAATCCCTTAGTGCTCTTAAACTTCTTTCCGCAGTTGCTGTAAATGACTACTACGTTTTTTTGACAGGAACTGAAAGCACTTTGGCATGGAATACTTGTAAGAAAGAGTAGTAATATTTCACCTGTGCACCTAACTGAATCCTTGCTACAGGTTTTATCCCCTCTCCCCTTTACCCTTTTCCTGTGTATTATACTTATATAGTTTGGGTTTTTTGTTTTGCTTTTTTAACGGTTTTGTTTGGAGCTTTTGACAAAAAATTTATATCTAAATCCATGATGCAGATTGTATCCCCTCTCCCACAGATACTATATTGGTTCTATTTGGGTTTTTCGCATCTGAATGGGTTTTTTGTTCCTTTTTTACTGTTTTGTTTGGAGCTTTGACAAAAAAATTATATCTGAATCCATGCTGCACATTGAATCCCCTCTCCCACAGATACTATAGACAGTGCCCCTAAAATGTTGCTGCCCTAGGTCCGGGCCTTTGTGGCCTCGCCACAAATCCAGGCCTGACTATAGAGCTTCTATAGGGGTTTTGCATTTGAAGTTTTTTTTTATTCTTTTATCTTTTTTGTTTCGAACTTTGTTTGTTTAATATAAGTATATATCTGGCAAACACATTTAGTGGGAAAAGTTAACACAGTATACAAAAAGGGGGGGGGGTTTGTGGGAGCACTCAAAAGGCTAAGTTAAAGTGTATTTAAGTATAATGGAAGTGCTAGTGATTTGGCCAATTAATCAGTGCACATTTCCTGGGCCCCTGTCTAAATAATTCATTATAAATGCAATAGTTGCAAAGTTATGATCATAAAGTTGATGAGCCACCATACCATGTCAAGATAAACCCCATACGGTGGCGCCAAATTAAAAATAAAAGGAGGCCCAGGACGCCTGTTCAATGCCTGATTATAGGATTTGTTTGTTACATTCCTGGGTGTTCCTAAATTCCGTTAATTGCTGATTCTTGGACTTTTGACCTTTGCCTGAACTCTGGATTTCAATTCTTTGCTGCCAGCCTATTGAACTATTGCCTGTATCCTGACTATGTTTATTCTTGATCCCTTTGGTACCACAAACTTGAACTTTATCCAGAAGTGTCCTCCTTGGTCAGGACTTCACTGCTAGGAGCCGATAGGCCCCTTACAAAAGCTACTGTAAGTTCCCATAGTCAGTCACTATTTAGTGGGCTGTGGGAGTGACTGTTTGGACGCCAGGGCCTATTTTGAATCCCAGTTCGGGCCTGACTACATTCCCCCTACAAAGGGGGAGGGCAGATAGCATTGGGGGTGGAGCAGTGATGTTGGGGTGGGTATGACGACATCAGAGGAGGGCACAATGATGTTGTGGAGATGACAGTGGGTCAGGGTTATTGCTTCACTTAGACACAACTGGCTGGATTTCTGTCCAGATTTCTAAATTTTTGTAACGTGACAGAAAGTTTTGATCGGACAGCCCTTTGAAAAAAACTGAGACATCCACTTGAAACCCTACCTTTATCTATGCTGCCTGATGAGTAAGCCCAATCCTTTAACTACAGGTATGGGATCTATTATAAAGAAATCAATTATCCAGAAAGTTCTGAAATACAGCAATGCTCATTTAGAAAAACAATTTCGTATTTTCGAATTGATATGCTTTTTTCTGTTTCTGTAATAACAAGAAATTAACTGCACTTGATAATAACCAAATCATGTCAAGGTGAGAGTATCTTGGTATTTAAATGTTTTTCATTTATTGGCCAGATTTGTTTGGGTTTTACAATTTTACAAGGCTGAAAAAACCAAACAGGCCTCAGAAAAACCGAATTGTTTGGGTCAAACCCCTAATTTATGTACAGTTCCTCGTGTGCCAATATCCACTGGTTTTTCTTGTATATAACATTCTTGAGATAAAACAAGAACTTTGCACCCAAGCAGGCAGCCAGAGCAGAAAGGATAAATGCGGATACTGATCGTTTCTCTCAATAATGTAGCAGTAGAGTATATTTTGTAGAGAGGCAAGGCCCGGAAGCCACACCTTTTGAGATGCAAAGTTTTTACCTTTGCCCACTGATGAAGGTCAAAAGCACAATGGAGCAGGTGGTAGGTAAAGGTCTCCATTGCTGCCTGCGCCCACCAGAACTTGTTATTTTGTGGATGAGAACGGAGAGAGGGAAAGGTCATATGCCTCCCCTGCCCCTTGTGACTACAGCTTTGCTATAGGCTGACCAAGCTATATTCATGGGGTCAACGCAAAGCGATCCATTTTGGAGCACAGTGACCTAAGGCAATTTTATAAAAGGATGGTGCAAAGAGCAGAAAATGTCAAATTCTGCCCCTCTTTTGCACTGCACTTGCACAATGTCCTGTACATGTCCTTATCATCTAGGACACAGAATTAACAAATAATCTAATAATTTTTCATTAAGGCATATAAATTGCATATAGCTTTGCATTGATTATATGAATTATATGATGATGCATTCATAATCAATTCTAGCCAAATGGCAAGTTCCATAGGAGAATCCCCCTTTCATTGAGCAAAACAGGCGATATGTGGTACTACAAGTACTATAAGAGACAAAGCAGCAAGATTTTAGCTGCTGACAATTTTGAATAATGCATCTCCCAGAGGTATAAGGCAGCTGGAAGAGTTCTGCAACATATCTATAAAACTATTTATGTATTTTATAGGAAAGGATAAAAAGATTTGCAGGTATCCTCAGACAGGGCACATAAAAATACTTGGCTTAACATAATAAAGATAGGTGTATATTTAGCCTTTTACAGACTGTATTTAGTGAAGCATAGCAGTGAATGTGCTCTTTAATTTTCTCCTAGTACTGCATTAGTCAGTGAGTTACAATAGTTGCCTTTCCCTGAAGGCTCTCCTCACCCATTCCAACACTTTTGTTTTTGATATTATGTAATTCTGAACTTGCAATAGATACAGCTTTAAACATTTATTATTTTCCTTTGGGCAGCAAAAATATTATATGAAAGGTATGCAAGATACTAAATAGTAGTACAGGTATGAGACCTGCCATCCAGAATACTCGAGACCTGGGGTTTTCCGGATAAGAGTCCGTTATTTGGATCTCCATACCTTATGTCTGCTAGAAATAATTTAAACATTAAATTACCGGATTGTTTTGCCTCCATTAAGGATTAATTATATCTTAGTTTGGATCAAGTATAAGGTACTGTTTTGTTATTACAGGGAAAAAGGAAATATGTTTTAAAAATTTTAATTATTTAATTAAAATGTAGTCTATGTGAGACAACCTTCCCATAAGTTGGAGCTTTCTGGATAATGGATTTCCGGATAATGAATCCTATACCTCTAATATCAAGCAAGTAAGAAGGGTGCTGTAAATCAACATTTACAAAGGCAAATCTCCCAAACATTTCAATATATCCAGTATCACAAATATGACTTCAATAAAGGGCCTGCAAACAGTGAAATATTTGACATGATAATGGAATGTGTGGAATTTTCTGTTTAATTATCCACAGGCTGCACAGCTGAAGAATTTCCCAGAGCTCTCTCATATAAACTGGATATTTATCTTCTCTTTCCCTGCTGTTTTAGTCTATAACATTATAACAAACAAGAACCATGACTGACCTGTAAAATATAGCCTTATAAACAATATGAGGGATGTCACTTGTCTCACATTATGTATTGCAAATTATGTATTTTAAGAAATAATAAACCCCCTGTTGTAAAATATCCCATGAACTTTATAAAAGCATTGCTGCCTTGTGCTTCTCCTCTTTAAAATATCCTTATAGTTTACAGACCGTAGGCTAGAATTTTTCTGGCCTAGTGGAGGACTGATAATGGAAGCCAGTGAGCATACGGCAGGCAGAGTATGGCACACACAGGGAGCAAAGGACAGACAGAGTATAGAACACACAGGGAGCATAGGGTGGGTAGAGTATGGCACACACAGGGAGCATAGGTAAGACAAAGTATGTCACACACAGGGAGCATAGGGCAGACAGAGTATGGCACACACAGGGAGCATAGGGAAGGCAGAATAGTGCAGGAGACAAGGAAACCTATCAGGACTCTAAAATGAACAGTTCATACTGTGCAACATACAGTGACACAATGCTGGTGACCCTCCAGCAGTTTGTCTGAGGTGTGAACAGGTGAACAATGTGGGCAGTTTCAATCTGGATCTGGTGAACAGTACAGGACTTTAGGGGTGTGAAAAATAGGGGGGTCACCGGTGTGAACAATGCAGGGGGGATTACAGGTAAGAACAATGTAGGAGTTTATTGTCTGAATTTGAAGTGTAAACAATGCAGGGGCCAGTTAATCTCAGTACTGATACCTTTTAAAGTTTACACAAGGCATATTGGGGCCACACAAGGGGGGTCACGTCCGCACGTCTGGCCGCGAGTTGGACAGCCATGTCCTATATTATTACACCTTGTTAACATTTTGCATTAATATACAGTATGTTATTATTTAATAGAAGTTGCAAATCAGCAACCAATCAGCAAGCAAAGTTTACTGGCCATCTAAATAAAACAACCATCTTATTTGTTGCTGTGAGTAACTGTATCTGGCCAGAGGTTGTGCTTTTTATTATATATGGAGGATAGGCACTGAGTTTCATCCCTAGCTTGTGACCCACTTGTGTGTTCAAACACTTTTGGAGACCACACATGGTCTTCCAATCAGTCACAAGTGACATTAAAGGATGGTCTGGTCACTCCTGTTCTGGGTAACTTCAGCCCAATTTAGAGAAAGTTAAATAGCATCATTACCTCTTGGTGTACTGCTACTGAGTATAAGCAGGGCTGATCCCAGACTATTAAGGCACATAAACTCCCTTTGTGCCATCTAAATGTGTGCCACAATAAAATGATGAAAACTGTCTTCTAAAGCAGTTACTCCTAATTATATTTTAGTAGAATTCTGTTTGCTACAGGTTACAGCATTTACTTAACTAAATTCAATGGTTATTAGACATGTTGGATTCCAGCTCCTACTCATGGTTCAACATTTGGCTGAGGAAATAAATATTACAGAGATGCACAAATATTGTCATGAAACTCATCCTTACGTGTTTACACCATAATTATCATTCAGACTCAGGCCCTATGCACTTTTTCTGGTCAGCCTGACAGTTTAAGAACACTCACTCTAATAAAGTCTAAACTCTGCTGCTATAAGTGTAAAAGTCTAAAGTATTCCCAAAACACAATTAAAAAAAAAGCAAATGCTTACCCATTATAAATTATTTTTTTTTATGAAAGAATTGTAGACCCAGTCTTTGAGAGAATACATATTTCCTCAGATACAAGAAACAAGTCAAGCGAGTTGCTATATAGTTAAATAGCACAAGATCTAAGGAAGTATGTCATAATGCTGGCTTAGTGAATTAACTGGCAGTTGTAATTCAGCAGACACACTGTATGAGTAAAAGAGATACTATATAATTAGTGCTGAAGAGCTAACTTGCTAGACAAGGTACTACTTACTCCTCTGTATATACTGAGAAAGTGCTAACACAGCAAATAAATATTTTCCTTGTGTATGAAGCAATAACATAAAGTAACAAGAAGCACAGAGAAGCATATGCAGCTTGCTGAGTAGGCGCATTCGGATAAAATGCTAGAAATCACAATGGCACTGCAGGCTGTCTGATAAAAACTATCCCCATGATATCCGTATGGTCATCTTAAGTATAATCATGCTGAAAGAATGTCTCCAGACATGTGAAGATCTATAGTGTGTAATAGGAATTGACTCTCATAAAAGGCCCACACTTTCCAGCAGCCCATAGCAACCAATCAGAAGTTTCTTTTCAAACAGCTGCCAGTAAATTATACTTTCTGATTGGTTGCTATTAGATACTAGACTAGTAACAAAAATATTACTCCCTTAGAGGATGCAAAGAGAAAATAACGGTGGTCAGAAAGACGAAGAGAAAAGAGAACAGAGGAGAGAAAGACACTGGGATTGAAATACAGAATAAATAGGATATGGAAAGAAGAATAATGAAAGTAAACTATTAAGATGAACCTTTTCCTACTCCATAAATGTATCAGGATGCACAACGGTTCAAGGAGAACCGAAACACGTAGATGTAGAGGAGCCTGTAAAACTTTAATAAAATTCACTTTGTATTGCATCCGTGAGTGCTCCTGATGTTTCCTGTTGAATATCTTTAAAGGGATACTGTCATGGGAAATTTTTTTTTTCAAAATGAATCAGTTAACAGTGCTGCTCCAGCAGAATTCTGCACTGAAATCCATTTCTCAAAAGAGCAAACAGATTTTTTTATATTCAATTTTGAAATCTGACATGGGGCTAGACATTTTGTCAGTTTCCCAGCTGTCCCAAGTCATGTGACTTGTGCTCTGATAAACTTCAATCACTCTTTACTGCTGTACTGCAAGTTGGAGTGATATCACCCCTTCCTCCCCCCCCCAGCAGCCAAACAAAAGAACAATGGGAAGGTAACCAGATAACAGCTCCCTAACACAAGATAACAGCTGCCTGGTAGATCTAAGAACAACACTCAATAGTAAAAACCCATGTCCCACTGAGACACATTCAGTTACATTGAGAAGGAAAAACAGCAGCCTGCCAGAAAGCATTTCTCTCCTAAAGTGCAGGCACAAGTCGCATGACCAGGGGCAGCTGGGAAATTGACAAAATGTCTAGCCCCATTTCAAAATTGAATATAAAAAAATCTGTTTGCTCTTTTGAGAAATGGATTTCAGTGCAGAATTCTGCTGGAGTAGCACTATTAACTGATGCGTTTTGAAAAAAAAAACATTTTTTCCGATGACAGGATCCCTTTAATGAGGAGCACCCGGGATTTGATGGATCTGTGCTGAGTGCTGGTGCATAGTTTGACTATGTTTGAGAAAGGCCTTAGTATAGGCTGAAACGTTAGTCCCTTGCAACAAATAAAAAGATTTTTTACAAATTATAAGACCTGTGAGTTGGCTCTTTTGCAGTAAATATATAGCCGGTTCCTTTTTTAATCTATTTAATAAACATGAAGTTTTAATTAATTTTCGTGGAATATGGATAATGCAGCTTTTTTAAGGTAGCACCCAGGTACGTGATTTATTTTTGAAGTTACTAATGGATGGTGTGCGCTAGGACTTTGAATCTATATATTTATATTTTATGCTTTGAAAAAGGCTGCAGCAGCAGCCGAAACGTCAGTATGTGCCATTAAAAATTTCTTTAATTATTATAAGTCCTGAGCAGTGCGGTTTTTCTTGCTATATGTATATATATATATACATATATATATACATACATTTATATATACACATAAAGAAAACTGGCACTCACGCAACAGAAGTTCACATGCGATTGGGTGCACAAACTCCGAAGGGTTAGGGAATCTATAATATATGTGGTTTATCTATAGCTCTCATAAATGCTGTAATACACACACATTGTTTTAGTATGGATTCTTTAGTTGCAAAATGTTCTTCCTTTTTGTCAGTCACCAAACAATAAGGTTCTGTTCCCATCCTTTACTAGCATATAAAACATCCCCTCCAGCACTCTATAACTATCCCTCAAAGGACTTTCAGCCGAAACTCTCTAGGATAAAGGCTGCATGCTGAGTAGCTCACAAATACCACCCACATGATAAAGACAAATATTTTACTTGCCTGAATTATCAAGGTATCAGTCAGTGTCAGCATTTTCCCTAGCCCACCAGCACATACAGCTGCTGCTTTGGTTACAGAGGCAAAAATGCCTTCAATAAACAAAGCCTTTTTCCTAGAATGTTAATGAATTGCTTTACAGCTTATAGAAAAAGTATTGTTTCTTATTTTAAAAAAAACTGTAGGATTTAGTGCAAGCAATGATTGTTTGGCGTCTCAGACAAACACTGCTTAAGGGCCAGGGCACACGCTGCTGATTCGGGAAATTAGTCGCCCATCGACAAATCTCTTCTTCTTCGGGCGACTAATCTCCCCAAACTGCCTTCCTGCTGGCTAGAATGTAAATCACCAGCGGGATGGCAGTCGGATCGCTTTGGCTTTCCAAAGTCTCCCGAAGTTTCCTCGTGAGGCAAACAAAGCGCTCCAAGTGCCATCCCGCCGGGGACTTAGATTCTAGCTGGCGGGAAGGCAGCTCGGAGAGATTAGTCGCCCGAAGAAGTGATTTGTCGCTGGGCAACTAATCTCCCAAAATAGCAGCGTGTGCCCTTACCCTAAAGCTAATACAGCTAATATAGGACCTATTATCCAGAATTCTCGGAAGATGGGTTTTTCCAGAGAACAGATATTTCCATAATTTGGATCTCCAATATGTTTACTAGAAAACCATGTAAACATTAAATAACCCCAATAAACTGGTTTTGTTCCAATAAACATTCATTAGTTTGGATCAGGTACAAGGTAATGTTTTATTATTACAGAGAAAAAGGAAATCATTTGTAAAAATATGGATTATTTGGATAAAATGAAGTCCAGCTTTCCGTAATTCTGAGAGTTCTTTTTCAATTAAAACGTATAAGGGTAAGATGGCTAGAGGTCTGGAGCCGAACAACACATAGATGCTCTGTTTAGTTAAGCTGTTTTCACACATGGGGTCTGCCAGACAGACCTAAAATACACAATTCTTCCCAGTATTTACATTTTTGATGTGTGTGTTACACTGAGTTGGGGCAGGGTCCTGTACACAATTGCTGCAGTTTTGGCGTTTTCTTACTACATTTGTCTTTCTGCAAGAAGCAATAAAATACCGGCTGTAGTCTGTATTAAAGTGTTTCTGGGTTTTTTTTTGTAAACTTGTTTTACCTTCTTATTTCACAGTGAAGAGGAAAGTTTCAAATGGTGCAATAAAACACGCAAGCTAAAGGTTGGAGATTTTGTGAGAATCTTATAGCAATTTTCTTTCTCATAAAAAAAAAAAAAATAGTCAAATTACTTTGTAAATCCACATACCTGCTCCTGCTTTTGGGACCTATTTACAAAGCTGTGTTAAAAATGGCATAAAAATATAATGCCCATCACCAAAAACCTTAAAATCCAGTGTATTTTTATAAGGGAGTATTGCTTTTAGGCATACACAAAGCACAATGTAAAATGTCACTGTGGGAAAAGTGCTGTTTCACCATTTGTCACTTTTTACTGTTGTTTTAATATTTCTAACACCGGAATTTTCTTCCTGTCTGGATTTTTCTTAAACACTTAAATGGGGTAATTTACAAGGCTATAAATGTTCTAGCACTAGTTAGAACACTAAGGAGCTCATAATTGCAACTTAATTCTCATTCAAGAAGCACTTGCATCTGGGGTTTGTACTCGATAACAATTTTAACTAAAATGACAGTGTAAAGGTAGTAGCTGGGGGTGTTCTATCTACTACTATAGAGAGAGCTGACCCCAGCCCTCTATGTGGGCCCCGTCTCATCCAATATGGCCACAGTGTTCCTCATTTAGGCTACTACTAACTAACATCCTGATACACAGCTCAACTATCTGTCCTCACAGTAATGGCTTGCAGAGCAGGATCATCTGCAAGTTGAACGTGTCCTTACTTCTCTGAGTTAAGTTTTTGGGCCAACTGAAGATTGCAGCTTGTGCTGTGATTCAGTGAACAGTGCATAGCTCTTTAGAGAAATGAGCACTGGAATTATGCTGTCAGATGCTGAAGGGCCTTGATTGAGCAAAGGGAGTCGGAGCAGGAGAGGGGAATGGAGTGGGGAGTATGGCAACTGGAGGAGTAGAAGGTCAAAATGTGTAGCTGAGTGTCTGGAGATTGAGTGGCATCATAAAAAGGTAGAAATGAGATAGAAGGAAAATAATGAGAAAATGCATTTAGATGCTGAAGACAGAAGGAAGGGGGAGCAAAAAGCACAAATGGAAAAGAGGGGGAAGGAAGTGCCATTACAAGTACTGAGAGTTTTGCTAAAATCCAGATATCTTAAGATTAATCAGCACTCATTTGTGCAGCAATCAGCATATGAAAAAGTTTGATACAAAGTAAGTAAAATCATAAGAGAAAATCACGTGAGAAAGATAGGAAAGAGTTAATTAAGGACCAGGGCAAATTTATTGCCAAGATAAGAGGAGAATGTGAATGTTTCAGGGAGACTTTGCACAATGTAAATGGGAGCGCTAACATATAACATATAACACAGTTTAGGCATACTTTAACACCAAGCAACCATATAATTGGGACTGAAAACAGCACAGGGATAGAGAGATTTGGCCTGAACACTCTCCCTGCAGTCTGTCAGTTTCTGTTGCATTGCTTTGGGCTCTCATACAGCTTGTACCTGCTACATTGGTTGCTGCTGTGTAGGGGCTCTTACACACGGGCGTTTGTTTGTGTGCTCCCCTGAGTTGCGATTTCATCCGTTCAGCCGCAGGGGTGCGCAGGAGTAGACGCACTGAATTATTGTCAATGGGGCTGTACTCACATAGCCGCATGTATGCGCCGAATGCAGGTAAAATGCAACATGCTGCGTCCCAACCTGCATTTGGTGCTTGCATGCGTCTGTATGAGTAAATGTGAGAAAATGTTTTAAAGGGTCTTTCGGTGGCCCTTCTTATCAGCTTTTCTGGTGGGCCCTTGGTGTCCCAGTCCGACACAGAAGGAAGTATTTTTTTTTACCAAAAGCGGTTCTCCCTATCCCTTCCTATTTCTAATTTACATATGCAAATCTGGTTTCGTATTTGGTTCATTATTTGTCTGAATCTTTTGTGAACACTTTTGGATTCAGCCAAATACCAATGGGTTCAGTTAAGGTTGCCCCTTGGCTGGTATTTTACCTGCCTGGCCAATAAAAATTATGCTTGATGCCAATGTTATTAATAGGAAAAAATTACAAGAATATAGGATAGCCAGTATTTTCTTCCAGAAAAGGTGGCAACCCTAGGTTCAGTGCATCCCTACTTTTTAGGCATTTTTCAGGAATAGCTCTGCATATATTGAAAGTCACGTTTGTATAGGGACAATCAGCACTTTTAAGGACCAGTAACACTAAAAAATTTTGTATTAAAAAATCCATCCCCCCCACGAATAATAGGTCTACCCTGCATAAAGTTTATTAAAATCAATACTTTATTAAAAAAATACTATTTGAAAACACTACTTCCTGTGTACTGCAAAACGGCGATACGGCGACTCACTCTGCAGCTCTGGGCTCTGCATCTTCCCCCTAATCCGACTTCTGCCAAAACCGGAAGCTAAGCGCTACAACTGTGACAGCAGCCCATTCTATTACACAACATACAAGCCGGATTTTGTGGGAAGTGGCAGCGATCCCCTATATTTCCCCCAGCTTACCTCATAGTGCAGGACTGTGGGAGAATCCCGACATTTTTCGTCGGGCGGAGATCGTTGTTTGGTTGATCGGACAGGTTAGAAAATTTCTGACGGCTGCCGATAATATCTCTGCATGTATTGCTAGGGTTGCCACCTTTTCTGGAAAAAAATACCGGCTTTCCTATATATTTATCTTTTTTTCCTATTAATAACATTGGGATCAACCATCATTTTTACAGGCCAGGCCTGTTAAATTCGGTGGCGACCCTGTGTATTGCCGATCAGTGGCGTAACTAGTTGTTACTGGGCCCCATAGCAAATTCAATTTAGGGCCCCAAAATATTTATAAGTTGGCCTATTTTACCAAGATATATTAAAATTGCTCATTAATTAGGGTCTCACTGGGCCCCCTACACTCCTGGGCCCCCCTGCAACCGCAGGGTCTGCTTCCTATATAGTTACGCCCCTGTTGCCGATCGTACGATTTTCAGTGGGAGACTGTCACTAGCTTTGGTCGGACATAACTTTCGTACGATTGTTGTCAGGGGCAGAACATCGGCTGATCTGTTCTTTTGTACTTTATTTGATCTGAATGATTAGTGGCAGGTCGGGAGATGGGAAAGTCTGATCGTTCGAGGATCTTTGCGTCTATGGCCAGCTTTAGCTATTGTAAAGCACCCAGGTTTCCTTTGTGTCAATGCTTGAAGTATACTTTCCCTTTAAGCCTGGATTACAATGAAAATAAAGGGGTTTATGAACAAAGTGCTATTGTGAGGCAGAAGGGTTGCCAAGTCGCTGGCTCACTGCACGTCACAGCTATGAATGTTATGTGACCTTTACCACAAGATAATGCCGCGCATTCCTTTCACGTTAGTGTCAGACACAACAATGCGTGGGCGCTGCGGCTTCAGTTGTACATGTGTAACTGACATTGTTTTCACTGATTCTAGTGCCAGAAACCCCATGTGTGAGGAGAGCCGTGGGTGGCGGGATTAGTGTGAGAGGAGTGCGGACAAGGTGAGTGGCGGGATTAGCGCTAATCAGTGTGTGTGACACAAGTCATGCAGCAGCTCTGCTCTCCAATCCGCAGGTACCTCCTCCTCTTCTCTCCCGCCCTCCCCCTCCGCCTTTGTCTTACTATCACAGGGAAACCAAGGGAACAATTTCCTGTTGACACCGGATTATTTAGAAAGTGAAGGGAAGGAGGAGTGAGGGGAAGCCGGCCTGGAAGTTCTTCCTACTCGCACCTTGTACCCGGGCTGTGCTGCTGTCTGTCTCCCAGGGGACTGATAGAGATAGGGAATACGGCGAGCATTATAGGACATCACTAGCTACAAAGTTTGTCCGCAGGGAAAGAGGGGGACCTGGAGCGGAGGCAGCAGACGGCGGGCACCCTGGATATGCGGCTCAGCAACAGCAGCAGGTGCGCGGCCTCCTTGGGCTGACACTGGGATACAGGAAAGGAGATGCCAATGCGCTGCTGCCTCCATTGATCAGGGGTCGCTAAACACAAGCGCTCACGTCTGGCCTCGGCTTCTTACACAGGGGCCTTGTGCTGCCGTTGGGTGACAAGACGGGACTTGGATTTGTGAGCCTTCCATGCTCTCGCCCACAGCTGCTGATGGCTGAAGCCTGGCTGGAGGAAGAAGAGGAGGAGCTGCGAGAGATCAGGGACAGCGCTGGGAACAGGAGGCACAGGAGGTCCAACCTCAACCAAGCGGCAGGTAACTGTGTGACAGGGCCTGGGAAAAGCAGTGAGGGTCTGGCAGTGAGAGCCTGACAGTAAGGTTCTGACAGTAAGAGCCTGGCAGTGAGAGCCTGACAGTAAGGTTCTGACAGTAAGAGCCTGGCAGTGAGAGCCTGACAGTAAGGTTCTGACAGTAAGAGCCTGGCAGTAAGGGTCTGGCTGCTCTACACTGGGGATCTGGATTGTGTATACTCCATCCAATGGCCAATTAAACATATATTCATAATGACTTCTTCTATTGTGGTCTTCATCAGAGTCTATCCTTACTACTACCATTGCTGCTATTATCAACACTAGCCAGAATCCATAAAAATGGCCTTATTCTGATGCACCTGATAAAACTATCTTCTCATTGGGGAAGGTGTGTGTTTATATTGGACGATTTCACCCATTATCTTGCACATTCTGCTTGCCATTCAACCACACACATTCTGTTTGCTATTGAACCTGTCCAAAATTAAAGTTGCTACATAGCCAATAATGCATATAGAAGGCATGTCCAAACTCCTGCCGCGGCCCATATTCAATTTCAGACTGGCCCGCAGCCTTAAACAAGGACTCGCCCATTCAAGGACAGACCCGAATAAAAATTGGCACACAACTGGCCAGCCGAGCCAGGAGTCAGTAGATGAGCAGTGCCGTCTATCTTTTTGCCGCGCAGACTGTGCGCAGTGACGTAATCGCACGTTATTGTGTGCGCATGACATCGCTGGAGAACATGGGTTCTCGCTGGAGGCTGCGATTCCACCCATGTTCCTTCTAATGTTTCTTGTGAATGCCCAGTGGCGTATTACTGGGCCCCACAGCAAATTATTTTTCAGGCCCCCAAAATTTTTAGCAGTTGAATTGTTTTACCAATATTTATTGAAACTGTATATGAATTAGGGCCTCGTGGGGCCCCTATACCTCCTGGGCCCCCCTGCAGGCGCAGGGTCTGCTTCCTCTATAGTTACGTCCCTGTGAATGCCCATCAGCATGGTCACCGACTCATCCCCCCAGGTGATAATGTTTATACAATACAACATCAATTAGAAAATATATTTGCTACAGTATTACAAACACCCACGCCTAACTAAAACTTATACATCCTGGATTTTCAAATTGATTGGAGGGCTCCCTTCTGAATGGACCGTCAGACTGGGTCTCATTCTACGGTCAGAAAAATAGAATATAGAAATGAAAGGAATAAGAAAAGAAAATATAGCATAAATGAGAAAACAATAAAAAGTTTTAAATAAGTAAATACAAAAAAAAAAAAACAGAAAAGGAGGAAAAACAGAAAAAAAGACGTAAAAGGGGAAAAAATAAAAAAAATGGAAAAATAGTTAAAAAAAAGAGGAGGGATGAGAAAATGATTTTATAGTCTGGCAAGTTCACTTCACTTAACAATATATATGTGCAATCAACATGCTTAATTTACAAAAAAGTTGCAAAGTGCTACAGTGCATTCAGAATACAGGTATGGGACCTGCTATAAAGGATGCTCGGTAACGGGGTTTCTAGATAAAGGATCTTTCTGTAAATAGTTCAAAGAATGTCAGGCTGAATGGTCTTCCCGACACATTTTCACCTCACCAAATCTGGCCCTCGTTGCAAAAAGTTTGGACACCCCTGGCATACAGTTTCTGGGAAGCTTTCATTGTGGCACTTTAACCATTCATCAATAAAAGTCATTATGCAGCAGCATTACTGGATGTGTGGGTTTGCAACAATTTATACCCTGTAGACAATAATCTCTGGCTCGTGTAGCCCTTGGTTTACTTTGAATCTGCGCAGAAGGTTTTTTTATTTTTTATTTTTAAGGGATATGTCCACCTTTTATGTTTTTATTTCAAGTGCAGAATATTGCTTCTCTGCACACTAGCAGTTATACATATAACTGGCAACTGCTTTTCTAAGCCTGAACCGTGTTATGACCCTCTTCAAATATATGTCTGCTTTTGTTGATGTGCGGATACATTCATACAGTGAAAGAAGGTTTTGTTCAAGCTAAAGTTTATGCCCTTGTGTTTCACCGTAGATTTAATATTAATGGGGCTGTTCACCTTCCAACACTTTTGCCAGTTGTTTTCAGATCGTTTACCAGAAATAAAGACGTTTTTCAATTCCTTCCTATTTTCTTTTGTGACCAATTTCCAAGTGTAAAGTTTCATTATTTACATTATGTCTTTATAAAGAAGCTATGGGAGGGGGGGGTTACTGACTGTAATTGTTTTAAACTGATACATTTAGTTGATACATCTGTTATCTTTGTCCCTGTTGGGCAGAATCCCTGAGTTTCAGTAAAGGCGGGTGTTAGAATTGATACAATAGTTGCTAATATTCCACAGATAATTCTGAGAAATGTATCAACTAAATGTAGCAAATTGTAACAGTTCAGAATCTGCTCCTGGCTGCCAGACTGAAACACCAGCCAGTCCAATCAAGTGGCTCACCTCCCAAATACACACTTTTTGTAGTGCCAGGTGCTATACTGTGAGACCCACCCCTGTCACTGGGTCAAATCGATATCCAAAAGAAAGCCAGTAGCACACTGAGTCAGGTTGCAGTTGTGTTCAAAAAGAATTATTTTATTAAGCCCATATGCAAAAAGGCAACGTTTCGAGCCTACTAGGCCAGCACCACCAGCCAGAACCTTATGGACTGATATATCCGTTATTGAAGTTCTGTTCTTTCGCTCAGTCAGAAAGTACTGGTTTTCCTTACATTGTGTTTACGTTTAGACTTTTAGTTGTCTAAAGGTGGCCATACACGGAGAGATCTCCTCGTTTGGTGATGTCGCCAAAAGAGCGGATCTCTCTCCGATATGCCCACCTTGAGGCCCTAGGGCCCAACGATCTGATCCTAATGAATGGGAACGGGCGGTCCGATCGAGATCTGGCCGACTTTCGGCCAGATCTCGATCGGGGAAGCCCGTCGGGGGGGCCCATACACGGGCCAGTAAGCTGCCGGGTCTGTCGGCAGCTTTTATCGGCCCGTGTATGGCCACCTTAAGGGTTAGTTCACACAGGGCGTTTTGGGGAGACTTGGTCGTCTGGCGACTAATTGCCTCGTTTTGCGGCGCCAAACGCCTTCCCTGTTCCTGTGCCGGCTAAAATTCCTTGTGAGGCAACTTCGGGTGACTTCGGAAAACGAACCCGCCGCGTGTGATTCATTTTAGCCGGCGCAGGAACAGGGAAGGCGTTTGGGGAGATTGGTCGCCGCAAAACTAGGCGATTAGTCGCCAGGCGACCAAATCTCCTCAAAATGCCCTGTGTGAACTTACCCTTAAGGGCACACCTGGAGATTCGGGGAGATTTAGTTGCCCGGCGATTAATTGCCTCTTCTTTGGGGCGACTAATCTCCCCAAACTGCTTTCCCGTGTCTTCTGCCTGCTTCAATGAAAAAAAGCCTGCGGCAATGCACTCGCGGGGGTTCAATTTGCGAAGTCGCCTCACGAGTAGGAAACTTCAAACTTCGTTTTTTTGTTTGAAGCAGGCAGAAGACACGAGAAAGCAGTTCGGGGAGATTAGTCGCCCCAAAGAAGAGGCAATTAGTCGCCGGGTGACTAAATCTCCCCGAATATCCAGCTATGACCTTACCCTTAAAGAGTTGGACAGCACTTCTGGAAAGGGCTTTATTATAGCAGTATGCTGATAACACCTAACGCGTTTCGGGATCGACTCCCTTAATCATAGGTATAGCTATGATACCTATGATTAAGGGAGTCGATCCCAAAACGTGTTGGGTGTTATCAGCATACTGCTATAATAAAGCCCTTTCCAGAAGTGCCGTCCAACTTCTCAAGTTTATCACATTTATACAGTGGGGACACTGAGGACTGAGCACCTGGATAGAGGAGAGCTTGAGCGGTCTTTCATGTTTTGTCTTACCCTTAAGGGTAGGGACACACTGGGCGATTTGGGGAGTTTTAGTCGCCTGGCGACTAATCGCAGCGACTTTTCTCCCCGAATGCCTCCCCTCGCTCTGCGCCTGGCTAAAATGAAAAATCGCCTGCGCTAATCACACGCGGCGATTCGTTTTCCGAAATCGCCCGAAGTTGCCTCACGAGGAAACTTCGGGCGACTTCGGAAAACGAATCGCCGCGTGTGATTAGCGCAGGCGATTTTTCATTTTAGCCAGGCGCAGAGCGAGGGGAGGCATTCGGGGAGAAAAGTCGCGGCGATTAGTCGCCAGGCGACTAAAACTCCCCAAATCGCCCAGTGTGTCCCTACCCTAAAGAGCCTCATCCTTCTAACATCTCATTAGTTGCTATGGGTTCTTACACCTGGTCAAACTTTGTGCCTTTCATTACATATGGGGATAGCATTTTCATTTCTTCTATTACTTGGCTTTCAAATTAGGCTGTATTTTCCCTTCAAGAAAGGTATTGGCCCTCTAAATGTATGGCTTTTAGGTCATGTGGTTAAATAAATAAATAAAGCATTAGGAGTTATCTTGTATGTTGGGTATAGTTACTTTACAACACTAAAATATGTAATATTCTGCACTGTCACAGATCAACTATGATAAGATGATTGGGTTGGGTTGGTATTTTTCTAGGGAGTGTATGCTGCTAATGACTCATATCACAGCTACATTAAGCAAAAGGAAACAACGCCACTACAATTCAGCCATGTATTCAACATTTTCACATCCTTGTATGCATCATAGCCTAGAACAAGTTCAGCAAGCTTGAAATTCCCTGCAAACATTACATTCTGGCATTTTAACTATAAAAAGGGAAACTATAGCGAAAATTAATATGAGCCTCATCACACTGAAATAAGAAACTTTTTAAATACATCAATTAAAAATTCTGTACCGTTTCTTAAATAATCACGTTTGTATTCACTATTCCTCTCTCAGTATCTGTTTCTCTTCATTCTGTCTTCATGCAGCAGTTGGGTGTCAGATGAATGATCCAATATGTCTTATAAGGAGGCTCCCTTTCCTAGCAGATGTATTAGAACTCACTCATATAACTGATTCCAGTACAAACAAAATCTAACAAAATAACTGCCCTTTGCACAAATTCTGCATGTAGAGAGACAGGATTTCTGCTGATTTTAATAGAGTGAGCTCTAATATATTTTCTTGACAAAAGTAGCCACTCTATAAGATATATTGGATCTAACTGTCCATGATTATCTGACACCCAACTCCTGCATGAAGACAGAATAAAGAGAAACAGAAGCAGAGAGAAAGATAGTGAAGATAAACTTAATTATTTCGGAAATGATGCAGAATTTTTAATTGATTGTATTTAGAAAGTTTCTTATTTCAGTATGATGAAGCTTATATTAAATTTTCATATTCACAATAGTTCCCCTTTAAATACTGCACATATGTTACATTCTGTAGCATAAACCATTAAACTATTGAACCTAGTCCCTATAGTTAAATAATTTAGGTTTGGAAAAAAGTTGACTACTTGGAAAAAAACCCCAAAACAAATAGTAAGGCATTCAGTTCCCTTAATAAAGGATTCTGCTATTACAAAATCACATGCAGGCGTATGCTCAGCTGTTATCAAGATGTAATATTAGTATTTAGTGTTATGTATTGTGAGACAAACTGCTGTTGGTCTTCAGTTTTTATTTTGCACTGTGAATGATTTCACTTTTTGTCCATACACCACTCCAGCTTGGAATTTTTAAGGGGGGTAATGTTATAACAGTTTTTTTGGTACAACCGTGGTTCTATTTTATTCCTGTAAAAAGTCAGCAAATTTGTCAAGCATGACACATTTGTATAAAACCATTAAAAGGGCATATTGAATTAAAGAAATTATGATGGCAGAATGGCATTTATAAGATGGTTTAAAATTCAGTGGATCCACTAGAGGGTGCCAGCAGCATTGACATAGTCTCAGGCACAGCAAGAACATTCAGCATGGAACAACTAATACATTAACTAAAAATGAGTAAATAAGGAACTATTTACATGTTTAGTCTAGAGTATAGTTTAAGGTATAAAATAAAAGAAGTCAATGGGAAAAGGGGGCAGGCAAAAAAAAAAGAAAATGTAATTATTTATATATGTGTATTATTTGAAAACCATTTCATCAACCTGTAGGCTACAAGATTACACCAGCACCACTACTGAATGTTTTATAGTAATTACATAGTACAGGTATGGGACCTGTTATCCAGAATGCTCGGGACCTGGAGTTTTTTGGATAACATATCTGTCCATAAGTCTCCGTACTGCATCTAAGTGGGGTGAATGGAGACTGAAGGAAACAATGCTCACACAGGTGGAAGAGTTACACTGAACTTTACTCCATTTTAAAAATGTCGGGAGAAAATGTTGGTAAAAATGTTGTTTTCCATATCTGACATTTTAACAATAAATTTACAAAAATGTCTGTATTCAGCAGAATATGAAAAGTGGCGGTTGTGGGTATTTTGGTGGATTTCTGTTTGTGAATACGGAGATAGTATTTACACCACTTTTAACACCACTTTTACACCAAAAATATCCTTCCTCCTGATTTGTAAATCCCCCCCCAGCCAACCTTCTCAAAATGATACACACGTTTGTAAAAAAAAAAAAAAAAAAACATAGGCATTAATAGGAACTCGGCAAGTTTTTCAGTGGTAAACTCTAATCTCACATTTTGATAAATCTAAGCCTTAGTCACTTGTAGTAAGGTGTGCTCACTATCCCATACTAGCCTGGAGATAAGAAGGCTGGCAGAGCAATATATGTTCATTAGCAGGTTTGCAGTATGTAACACAAACCTCTTCCGAAAACTGTACCATACAATGTATGTATTTGTTGGAAAAACACAATGAATAAAGAGTAAAAAAAAACGGTACCAAAAAAACCTTGCAGCATATCCACTGGCCTTTGGCAATATATATATCGATGATAAAGCAATCTTCATCCTATAAATCAGTAGCTGATTTTTTTCTTCCTGCATTGGATACCCCTAATTATAGCAAGCCAGCCATATTAAAGCCAAGCTACTACCCAGATACTAGTGACTTAGAATGGTAAGACCCTAGGCCTAGGCTCCGTGACTTGTTGGGCAGCACGCTGTTAATAGCAATCTGTTTGAGAGCTCAAACTTCTCAGATGAATCGTTAGCCTGTTGGGGGGGAAGCAAGAAGCAACCACAATAACTATTTTAGAGTACCCTTCCATAGTTAACTTCTGTAGTCAATCATGTACCCCAATTATAAAATCTAAGGATATTCGAAATCACTGAGAATTAATTCTGTAGTTAGTTACAGGTTATGAAACCTAGGTGTTTTAAAGCTCACTAATAATGTATAACAGAGGCATTCGATTGGGTGTATTTATTAACAGGACAGACAAACATCACCAGTAAAGTTGCCCATAGCAACCACCAAAGCAATCAGATCTTTGCTTTTGTTTTCAGACTTGTAGGTCTGTCCAAATCTAATTGCAGTAGGCAACATCACCAGTGACATTTGTCTCCAATGCTAATAAATATGCCCCTTTGTAATTTTCAAGTACGCTAATAATGTATAACAGAGGTACTCATTTACTTTAATGTTAGTTTTTTACACTTTTACATTGGATTTAAGAGGCAACTAATAAGTAGCACAATACAGCCGCCATGCCAGTCTGGATGTGCAAGTACTCTCCAAACTACTCATTACCCCCTTCTAATCTACTTCTCAACACCACACTTTTGACCTCTTATCATACACACATTCAGTACAGATTCACCCCTTACTTCCCATGTTCCAGCTGACTTTCAGCAAGTCTCTCAGACATGTTGTTGCCTGTGTATAAGGGGCTGTCATAATACATTTGTCTTGGTCCTTCCTAGAATGGCCATGTCCAAAACCGCTGAATCTTGCACAATTAGAATTGGACACTGCAATTCTGGACAATGCAATTTTGTCACCTGTTGGGTTGGCAAACCAGGTCCCATTAATTAACCTTAATGCACCCTAAACTGACCCTAATCTATCATAGAATTCATTTATGATATACCACAGGCCAAGATTGATTGCTATTTCCATATCTCTCACTATCTGGTCACTGACCTTGCTCATCCCAACACCTTGGGGTACATTTATCAAAAAGTGTCAATAGCCATAGTCTGCTAGATTGAAATTCCGCCACTCTCCATTCATTTTAATGGGATTTTGAAAGGTATATTTATCAAAGGGTGAACTTTCATGAATTGAGAAATACTTTTTTAAAAATCCCATAGAAATAAATGGAGAGTGGCAGAATTTCACACTAGGGGACCGTGGCACTCTCCAACATAACTCTGTGATGAATATACCTCCTTCACGTATCCTTTTCCTCTTAGATTGTAAGCTATTGGCCCTGTAATGTCTTTGCGAGGCTTGAAATATTAGCAGGTAGCAGAGGCACCTGCCTAGGGCACAACTGTTTTGGGAAGGGGTGAAATGAATTTTAGATTTTTTTATTATGGTGTTCAAATCAAGTACCAATCAGTAGCATTGCCACTATAGGCTTTAGTTGCCCTTTAGTTTTAGTTACTTTTTTTTATATAGCACATTTAAGGCTGACTGGTTTCAGACTGGGTACCTCTGCTTTATTGTAAGAGGAAAAAACAGCTCTAGGTATGGACAGCATGCTAATGTGCGTGTGTGTTATGTTTTCCCCTGTTTTTGAGTGCGGAAATTGAGGAGGACCATGTAAACTTCCTCAATGACTGCATTCATACAGAGATCTTTGACCAGTTCACTCTTTCCAATCAGATGTAACAAACATGAGAGCCAGTCCCTCACTCCCCGCCTCCCTTTTTCTTACTGAAAAACTGCACTTCCATCTCTGGGAGTTGATCTGTAAGTCCCGCACAGGCACCCAGCTCTCTATGCTGCATTACACGGTGTGGGAACAGTGTGAGCATTGGCAGGGACTGAATGTGCTCATGCAAAGAGTGACATTTATGGATCAAACTAAAGATAGGTAAGCTGCCTGTGTACTGAATATATAAGGCGAGGCTTATTTGCACTTTTCATTGTTAGTTACAGATATCATTATCTGCTTTTGTGTTGATGATAAAAGGACTGTTTTGCAAAATAACAATTCTTGAGAATAGGGTAATTGTTGCCTATTGCACATACTGCAATTAAAAGCAGTTACTCTTACATATATTGTGTTGCATGGTAAAACCTAATCCTTTATTAAAGGGGCAGGAAATTGAATCAGTCCGTCCAGCATCGCTGCCTGTGGCACTCCCTGGCATAAAGCTGACAGTTGCAGTGAATGAAACATAACCACATGGCATGTTTAACTAGTTCTAAAAACAACTTTCTCTAGTATTGTGCCTTTGCCATAATGTTTTCTCTTCTGGCTGGAAAACTTTTTTCTTTTGTTCAGTGCAGAACCCTGTTTTCACTTCATTTGTTGGCACAAGTGATGTGGCAAAGCTCATAACTGCAAGTGATGAAAATAGTCAAGATTTAAGGCCCCCATACAAGGGCCGATAAAAGCTGCCGACAGACTGAGTCTGTTTTTTCCCCCTCAATGACATATGGTCTTTGACACATACAGCAATCTATCTGTGGAAAGTGTCTTAATGGCCCATGAGTGGGACCATCTGACCGACTTTCCCGACCGATATCTGGCCGAAAGTTTGCCAGATCTCCATCGTGCAGATTAAAAAATCCCGTCTGATTGCAGCCGCATCTCTGCATGTATGTGGTCCCGCAACCGCCCGCCCTGCATTATGATCCGATTGTTGGGCTCTAGGGCCCACGATCAGATCAGCCCGATATCGCCCACTTCAATGTGGGCATATCGGGCAGAGATCCGTTCGTTTGACGACATTGCCAAACTAGTGGAGCTCTACGTCTATGGCCACCTTTAGGGAAAAAAAATGCAGAGAATAGACACTGTAGCTACTGGGTTCCTAGGGGTATTGATGCAGATGGTGTGGGAAGGCAGGGAGACCTAACAATTCTGCTACATGGCCTATTATTAAGTTGTGCCACTTCTATTAAACCATCATTAACCTTTAACCTGTGCATATCCTACAGAAATTGAACTATACAAACTCCACTGGTAGTACAACACCACCTTTTTCATGTCATATTTTTATACTTTAAAGAAGGACAGACACATTTGTTAAAATGCCAATATTCATAACTTAGATTATCGGGGGGCACTTGAGCACCTGCATAAGCAGGACTACTAGAACTTCAGTGGAGCCCATTGTATAAGGGAAAATAGCCATTAATCATTAGCATAACTACTATACAACAGATCTGGACTGCAGGGGGCAGACCTGGTAAGCACTCCATCACTTGGCATTCCCTCTTGCCCCCCTTCCCATGACAGCCTAGCCTAGCAGTGTCTGTAGTAGAAGGCTTAATAGCCCAGCAGAGCCTGTAGTAGTAGGTGTAATCGCGTAGCTACATCTGTAGTAGCAGGGATTATAGCCCAGCAGTGTCTGTAGTAGAAGGCTTAATAGCCCAGCAGAGCCTATAGTAGTAGGTGTAATCGCGTAGCTACATCTGTAGTAGCAGGGATTATAGCCCAGCAGTGTCTGTAGTAGGAGGGATAATGGCTATGACTGTGAGAAATGAGATATAATGGTGCAAAATGCCATCCTGCTTACTTTGATCTTTTGCTGAAGAACAAATTTATTTCCTCAAACACCTAATGGCTATCAGGGTGAATAGAGTTACAGTTCAGTACTAACAGAAGCCCTGCACCATGGACTGGCCTAAAAGCTGTTTTGTCCATAGTTACTGTACAGTACTATATTGTTATAGGTGGCCTATTCAAGTGGAAAAACATGGATGTGTGTGTGTTTTTATATATGTATACACTTATTAAATTTAAAGGGTGTTTTCACCTATACTCTGTACTTTCAAGAACAAATCTATAACAAAGAAGGTGCTATGTGCTTGGGAATAAAAATGCACCAGGGAAAAATCAGAGTAAAGGGGTTAATGTGTAAAATGTTCCTATAAAGGATTTGTTGAGCAGTATAGCACATTTCCAGATGTTAGGGACCTGTCTGCTCTCCCTCTTTCTCCCCATCCCGTCGCAAATCCAAGCCAACCATGATTCATAGAATGGGGGGGGGGGGGATGCATGTGTTTTTTTTAAAACTCCAGCTCTGATCTGAGAATGACCTGAGGATGAGGATACAGCTGCATGGAATCACTTTCTCAGCAGTTTCTGTATCTAATTTTAGTTCTTGCATTGGTAACTACAACTGGCCTTACTGACAGGTTTGGCCTCCTAGTGCGTAATTCTGACCAATTACTATGGCTTCTTGCGTCTAGCTGCATATCACATGAATTCTGCAGTGAACAAAAGCTATGTAAGGGTTAAAAGAGACATTTCTGAACAGAAGACAAATACAAAAATGGGTACCAAGTTTGTTTCGGTTAACATTCACTCTGTGAAAAATTGGTTGTGACTTTCTGTTTCTAACAGGCCATTGTCACTTTATCTGTCAAAAGTTCTGCTGGCTGTGCAGCTTGTTCAGGTTTATTTCTAGTTCTGCATACAGACAGATCTTTTGTTGGTTTTCTGTGGACTAGTGCTTTCATGGCATTTAAATACAAAAGACTAAAATACTTGCATTATTATTTTCTGTTTATATTTTTATTTATTTATTCATATAGCGCCGACCTATTCTACAGTACTTCTCAAAGATCATACGTCATTCACTTTAAGCCATGCTTCCAATTTAATGTCCCTGTCACATTCACACACACACTAGGACCACTTTTATCAGGATACAGTTAACTGCTACTTTGTATATTAGTTCACTTTATTCACATACAGTACCCTTAGATTTAATAGGTCCCTTGGCCCTCCGCTAGCTGGTTTTTTGACATCCCTGTCCAGCTTGTAGATAAGAAAAATAATTAAAGGGATCCTGTCATCGGAAAACATGTTTTTTTCAAAACACATCAGTTAATAGTGCTACTCCAGCAGAATTCTTCACTGAAATCCATTTTCAAAAGAGCAAACAGATTTTTTTATATTCAATTTTGAAATCTGACTTGAGGCTAGATATTTTGTCAATTTCCCAGCTGCCTCGTCCTGTGACTTGTGCCTGCACTTTAGGAGAGAAATGCTTTCTGGCAGGCTGCTGTTTTTCCTTCTCAATGTAACTGAATGTGTCTCAGTGAGACATGGGTTTTTACTATTGAGTGTTGTTCTTAGATCTACCAGGCAGCTGTTATCTTGTGTTAGGGAGCTGTTATCTTGTTACCTTCCCATTGTTCTTTTGTTTGGCTGCTGGGGGGGAAAAAGGGAGGGGGTGATATCACTCCAACTTGCAGTAAAGAGTGACTAAAGTTTATCAGAACACAAGTCCCATGACTGGGGGGCAGCTGAGAAACTGACAATATGTCTAGCCCCATGTCAGATTTTAAAATTGAATGTAAACCAATCTGTTTGCTCTTTTTAAAAATGGATTTCAGTGCAGAATTCTGCTGGTGCAGCACTATTAACTGATTCATTTCCCATGACAGTATACCTTTAATACATAGGTGGGACCACAAAACAACAATGTAAAATAAGGGAAAAGGAAAAGGAAATTATGGAAACAGTTAAACATTTTTTTTAATTAGTCTTTTCTTTCTCATTCCAGAACGCCCCGAAAGAAATAAACCAGAGCACCGATTTCCTGGGTAAGAACTTTACAAGAATTATAATGACAGAAAAATAACTTGTGGTGCCTTAGGCAGATTGTTTTATAATATGCAAATACCTGCAGGAAAAAGGTTGGATCACTTCAAAACTGTTGATTGTTTTGGATTGTCATTAATGATGGGCGAATAAATTTGCCAGACACGAATTTGTGGCGATTTTCTGCGTTTGCGCAAAGCGAATTAATTTGCGGAACTGCAGAGACAATTCGCCCAATTGACTTTAATACATTTGGACAAAATAGTAGCACATTATTTATATATATAATTATTTTGACGCCTATTGACTTTAATGCGTTTTGCGAACGGCACAGATTTGCCCATCACTAATTGTCATGTTTTAGCAATCACAAGATCCTTTGCAAAGTTATACTGTATGCTTTGGGCTTCAATCTAGACCTTCATTTTCGAAAATATAAGTGGTTAATATATTAACAGTGTACTGTACTGTGTGTATTTATTAATGCCTTGCCACAATCCAGCTGTCTCAACCAGTTCATCTTTAATCCTTTTCAAAAGCATCTATGTGTATGTTTAGCTAAAGATCTTATAGTGTTGTCATTTATGTTGGTTTTAAAGTTATTTTATTTTAAACGTAATAACGACTGGAAATGCACAGCTGATTTTGATTCTTGAAACAAAGTAGCATGCATCTCCAGCCAACTGTCAATTTCCCACAATGACTTGGATGCTTTTGCACAGGTCTGTTAAAGGAACAGTAACACCAAAAAATGGAAGTGTTTTGAAAATATCTTGTACTGTTGCCCTGCAGTGGTAAAACTACTATAGTTCATATAAACAAGCTGCTGTGTAGCAATGGCAGAAATTGAAAAAAGGCCATATAGCACAGGATAAATAGTGGATAACAGATAACACCATTATGTGCTACAGAGCTTATCTGAGCCTTTTCACCTTTGAATGACTGCCCCCATTGCTACACAGCAGCTTATTTATATAAAAAATAGTAGTGTTTCTGATGCCAAACCAGCAGTTTTACCAGTGCATGGCAACACTGCATTATATTATTACGTTAAAACACTTATTTTTTGATGTCACTGTTCCTTTAATCGGTTGGCATCTGCTACATTGTTTCAAGAGTCAGAAGAAGCCAGTGCAGAGAAGAGCAAGGGACAGAGAGATACTGGTTTCAATGGCATCTACAAATATATTTTAAAAAATAAAAAAGTTGATTTTTTTTTCTTAAAACTGACTTTTCTGTTTTATTATGCAACATTTAATTTTTTTTTGTTTCGTTAACTATGGTCAAAAATGGTCAGCTAAGCACAATTCTTTTTGACCCCTACAGACCTTACAATACCTTTTCCTGTAGTCAGCCCCTGAATGAACCCCATTCCAAAGACAAGCAGTGATATAGAACAGCTCTCCCTTTACTTGATCACAGCAGCAACACTGATATGTGCAATATATTCTCATACCAAGCAGGCACATACACAATCCTTAGTCTCCCTTTTCAGTAGGGATGCACCGAATCCACTTTTTTGTATTCGGCCGAACCCCCGAATCCTTCATGAAAGATTCTGCCGAATACTGAACCGAATCCGAACCCTAATTTGAATATGCAAATTAGGGGTGGGAAGGGGAAACATTTTTTACTTCCTTGATTTCTGACAAAAAGTCACGCAATTTCCCTCCAGCTCCTAATTTGTATATGCAAATTCGGATTCGGTTCGTCCAGGCAGAAGGATTCGGCCGAATCTGAATCCTGCTGAAAAAGGCCAAATCCTGGCCGAATCCTGGATTCGGTGCATCCCTACTTTTCAGCTCAGCAGTAAATCTTTATGCAAATTCTCTTGCCCCCTAGTGTCACCTCATCTCAGCATAAATGCCCATAAACAGAGTTTTCTGACACAAGGGAATCGGTGTAATCCAAAATCTGTGTAGCTATTTGTTGTTAACAGATTCAGCGATGGGCATTTATTAACTATGCAGAAGTATTTGTAAAGAAATTTGGAGAGTGTTTAGTTCTCCTTTAAAGGAATTGTTCAGTGTAAAAATAAAAACTGGGTAAATAAATAGGCTGTGCAAAAAAAAAAATTCTAATATAGAAAGTTAGCCAGATATGTAATGTATAAAGGCTGGAGTGACTGAATGTCTAACATAATAGCCAAAACATTCCTTCCTGCTTTGTGGCTTTCTTGGTTTCCACTGATTGGTTACCAGGAAGTAACCAATCAGTGACTTGAGGGGGGGCTTATGGGTCATAACTGTTGCTTTTGAATCTGAGCTGAATGCTAAGGATCAATTGCAAACTCACTGAACATTTATATCCCATGTGGCCCCCCCTTAAAGTTGTTGACTAACTCTGGGTTAGAGAGCTGAAAAGCAGGAAGTAGTGGTGTTCTGGCTATTGGGTTAGACATCCAGACACTCCAGCTTTTATACATTACATTATTGGCTAACTAACTATATTAGAAACATTTTTTATTTTGCACAGCCTATCTATTTACCCAGTTTTTATTTTTACACTGAACTGTTCAATTAAGAGCTTTCTCGGGAGATACAATTTCCTACAAAAAGTTCCTCATGATGTCTCCAAAATACACCTGCATCACGAACCTCAAAATGCCCAAAACTCCCTGAGAAGGAATAGTGGAAGACTCCTGGCAGCACAGAGCCCTTTTTGCATATGTCTAGATTGTAGATCTTTTAGAGATGTCTCACACATGCCATTATCTCACACAACAAAACAAATACCAATAGGGAAAACAGCAATACCACTCTGTGTCTGTAAGCAGTGACAGGAAAATGTTATTCATCTCACTGCTTACTGAAATAGGGTGGTTCTACATGGTGTCCACCATGTTTTTCTGCCAGTGGCGAAAATGCCACATGTTATAGCCCTAATCCGGTGGTCCACCTTTAAGTTAACTTTTAGAATGTTATAGAATAGCCATTTCTAAGCAACTTTTCAATTGGTCTTCATTATTAATTTGTTACAGTTTTTGAATTATTTGTCTATTTATTCTGATTCTTTCCAGTTTTCAAATGGGGGGGTCGCTGACCCCCATCTGAAAAACAAATGCTCTGTAAGGCTACAAATGTATTGTTATTGCTATGTTTTATTACTCATCTTTCTATTCAGATCCTCTAATATTCTAGTCTCTTATTCAAACCAATGCATGGTTGCTAGGGTAATTTGGACCCTAGCAACCAGATTGCTGAAATTGCAAACTAAAGAACTGCTGAATAAAAAGCTAAATATCTCAAAAACCACAAATAATAAAACATGAAAACTAATTGCAAAGTGTCTTGGGATACTATTCTCTACATCTTCCTAAAAATTAACTCAAAGGTGAACAACCCCGTTAAGCCTTTCCCCTTGATGTACAAGCTGGATGGAATTAAAATGTAAGGGAATGTGTGTATTGACTGCTGTGCAGAGGATCAGTTCTAAATGTAACGTAAAGCAGACTGCAAGTTCTGGCTCATCAAAACCTTTGCAGAGAAGAATTATTTGGCAGGCACCTGAACAATATCTTAGTGCTGCTATTATTTTAATTCATGTAGCAATTTGCTGACTAAGCAGATAATACTTGGGAATGGTGTTCATTTGAGGACTCAGAGGGGTGGTCTTAACTTAACTTTTATATTTCTGCCTTGGAAGAAGCCAGTTTTTCTTTATAAACAAAACCTAATTAATAGCATATGTCAGCAACTGGAACAGTCAAAGGTTATTGTGGACATTATGAAACATATACAAGTAGCAAGAAAACAGAATTTTTGGCAATTGTTCAGCTAAATCGACAAACCGATATAGGGCTTTTATGTACATATTTATAGGTTATTTTGTGAAGATTTGACCATTTTGGGTTCTCCCTAAGAGCAACTCACCATCGATGTCATAAATAAACTACAATACTTTGTAGTGTGTTGCTTCCATAGGCTTCATTAAGTCAGAAAGTGATGTGAGGGAATCTGTGGTACAACAAGCTTTTTAACTGTATTAGTAAAATTAATGTTCTGCTGTTAAATGATATATATGCTGTAAGGTTTACTTTTATACTTTTAAATGTATGTATGTTTTCTTAAAGGGATATTGTCATGGGAAAAAAAATTTTTTTCAAAATGAATCAGTTAATAGTGCTGCTCCAGCAGAATTCTGCACTGAAATCCATTTCTTAAAAGAGCAAACAGATTTTTTTTTATAATCAATTTTGAAATCTGACACGGGGCTAGACATATTGTCAATTTCCCAGCTGCCCCAAGTCATGTGACTTGTGCTCTGATAAACTTCAATCACTCTTTACTGCTGTACTGCAAGTTGGAGTGATATCACCCCCTCCCTTTTCCCCCCAGCAGCCAAACAAAAGAACAATGGGAAGGTAACCGGATAGCAGCTCCCTAACACAAGATAACAGCTGTCTGGTAGATCTAAGAACAGCACTCAATAGTAACAACCCATGTCCCACTGAGACATATTGTTACATTGAGAAGGAAAAACAGCAGCCTGCCAGAAAGCATAAAGTGCAGGCACGAGTCACATGACCAGGGGCAGCTGGGAAATTGACAAAATGTCTAGCCCCATGTCAGATTTCAAAATTGAATATAAGAAAAATCTGTTTGCTCTTTTGAGAAATGGATTTCAGTGCAGAATTCTGCTGGAGCAGCACTATTAACTGATTCATTTTGAAAAAAAATGTTTTTCCCATGACCGTATCCCTTTAACTAAATACTTGTGGCGTGTGTTTTCATGACACTGTAAATGTGTATTGCTAAATGTATGCAGCTCTCATGGGAACAGTCATCTGGAGACTTGGGCTTGAGAGCTGAATCTCTTGCAGATAAACAAATACATCTGCTCCCTTGTCTCAGGGAGGTCATGGTTATCTGGCTGAAAAGAGGGGCTTGCACAGACAGTGTAGGGCTGTATGCACTCTTTCATGTAGGTATTTTGTGCTGTTTATTATCTTGTATAAGTGCAGCATATTAAAAGCTTTTCTGCATTAGTACTTCCCTTAAAGCCTGTTTCGTTGGAGCAGAATGCATGGCAAATAGAAAGCAGATCCTATAAAGAACTTCCCTCCATTGCAGGGCAGGGCTGGAAAGGGTTGTTGCGTGACATTTTTGTGTTGCGTGAGATTGCATAGAGCCAGCTCCAATTTGGATGGAGATCATGGAACAGACTTAGTTTTCCTTTTACAGAAGATAGAAGATTTGCACGATCATATTTAGATTTGCTGTTCGCTGTTGTACTTTAAGAAAGCAATATCTGTATCCTCCTCTTTACAATCTCTCTTTCTGTTTAACAGGCAAGGTCCCTTGTCCTCAATAAGAGCTGTCATTAAGAGAAGTAAGTCATTCTTTTGTTGTTTGTAAGCATTTTATCACTTGTGGATATTTTGCCAAAACTTTAACTTAAATAATGCCTGAATACAATTTTTTTTTCCATTGGTTTGTTTATAGTATTTTGTTATTTAAGAACTTGTGTACCATTTTTGTAGTCATTTTTCTCTTTTTCTGATTTTGTTTTTCTTTTTAACTTTGATATACTTTTATGTTGGAATTGGAATTTTAATTTTAATATCTTTGAATTAGCTTCATAAGTAATACACAGATTTAAGTTAAAGCTGATATCTTTATTTGTGTTCTTTGTTCTGCATAGCTTCAAGAACGACAACTCAAAGTGAACAACAGAGAGAGAGAAGGTACTTGTTAACCCCCATATACTCCTTACTGATGTAGCTTAGCACTTCAGTTTCACCTGTTGGGCCCCATGGGAGGAGACCCCTGAAAAGGTGCCCCCCACAAGTAGTTTCCCCAGTACACTCTATCCCAGTAGCTTGTCCTCCTCCTGTAATCTGCCTGCTTGGAGACCAATGCAACATTACCACAACCTTATTTTGCACTTGCTTGCTCCTCAAAATCCCTCTTCTTTTTCTGGTAGGGGCAATTCTGAAAATGTATTAACTATGTAATTAACTTTCTTTGGAAAACAGTAGATGTGGGGCTTTAATAGAGAACAAATAAAAGATAACTGAACACAGCAGAACTGGAAACTAACATGCTACAATTCACTGGCATTTTTAAAAGCACACAATAGACATGCCAAACCAAATTAATAATTATTTTTGGTGTTACTGGTTTTAAAATGTATAGTTAACAGAAAAACATACCTGGCAGAGATACAATACATGCACAGCTGTTTGTGTACCTTAAAAAAACAGAAAACACCAGGATTGTATGATTTTTGTGTAACAGAGGGAAGGGCAGTGTAACTTTACATTGCTTTCCCATATCAGTGTGGTACAGAATTCAGTGTATACAGTGCAAGTATATAGTTCATTTTCCTTCCATTAGTATGATTAGAAATTATCTGGACCCACAGTAATATCATTTTAGCCCCCACCTAAACTAAACTGCTACAGACATTTTGTCACTCATATACAGATGAACATTTGTTGCCTATTGATGTGTTTTTTTTGTGGTCAGTAACTACTGGGGAAATGAACCTTAACTTTGTGTTTATAATTTGCCTGAATCTGTCCCAAATATGCAGTGTCCTGGGTAAGGGGGTGGGGTGAGTCATAAGGAATTTAGTGTAGGCAGTCAGCATTACAGGGTTATGGGAGGGGTGCAGGGGGTTGGGGTTGCTGTAGTTTCAAATTTGCATATGCAAAGTTCAGGTCTGTGTATATTGCAGTAAAACACCCAACTTGGTAATACAGTAACATAGTTATTATGGTTGATAAAATACACGTACATATAGTTCAGACTATTATGGCTATTAAGCTGTAAACACCAAACTGAATCTTGACGGTGGTAGGATATATGTACTATGCTTCAAATAAAATAATAATATTTTATTTAAATATTTCCCAGTTTGAATGTATAAGGTTTAAACAGCTTTTACTTACCGTTTTCTTAGACTTGTGTTGCACCAGTTGTTTTCTCCACCAGGGGAGAACTGGATTGGCTGCTGTCCACCATAACAATGCTATGCACCGACATGCACTACATTTGCAGATTTCATTTGCAGATTTCAGTGCAAAAATTAGAAACTATGTATTTTAATGATATCTACCCTGTATTTGGACTAACAAGCAGACATTTTATTTGTCAGTGGACATACAGGGAGGTTGGCAGCCATGTCGAATTTTCCACTGGAATATACATGCCTTTGAAGAAAATGCGTAGTGTGACACAATTAATATTAATTCATTAATATAAATCTATAAATATATCAATATGCTTCTCCTAGACGTCCAGAGATAACAATTGTTGCTGCTGAGCCCATTGGTCCTGGATCTTGGTTTCATGGTGGACCACCAGCTGGACTGGGGTTTCCTCCTCCACCACCCCCACAGTGGAGGCCCAGTGAATCTCATCCGGCAGAGGTGAGCATCCATAGATCCACAAGCTAGGAGAAATTCTTTTGGTTTTAAAATGTTACTGATTTGAATCTTGCGTTAAGCTCGTGGCAGAGGTTCCCAAGCTAAGCCAACCCAAATCAGTGAATTGGAAAGTTTAGATGAAGTGCAGATAGTGTATGATTTGGTGGAATACTTGACACGTGGTAAGGCCTCATCTGGAGTATGCAGTGCAGTTTTGGACTCCAGTCCTTAAGAGGGATATAAATGAGCTGGAGAGAGTGCAGAGACTAAGTGCAACTAAACTGGTTAGTGGGATGGAAGACTTAAATTATGAGGGTAGACTGTCAAGGTTGGGGTTGTTTTCTCTGGAAAAAGGTGCTTGCGAGGGGACATGATTACACTTTACAAGTACATTAGAGGACATTATAGACAAATAGCAGGGGACCTTTTTACCCATAAAGTGGATCACTGTACCAGAGGCCACCCCTTTAGACTAGAAGAAAAGAACTTTAATTTGAAGCAACGTAGGGGGTTCTTCACAGTCAGGACAGTGAGGTTGTGGAATGCACTGCCGGGTGATGTTGTGATGGCTGATTCTGTTAATGCATAATATCAAAGGCTATTGTGATACTAAGCTCTATTGTTAGTATAGGTATGGGTATATAGAACTTAATTAAAAGTAGAGAGGGGTGTATGTATGGATGCTGGGTTTTCATTTGGAGGGGTTGAACTTGATGGACTTTGTCTTTTTTCAACCCAATTTAACTATGTAACTATGTGGAACTATAACAGTGATTTTTACAAGAAAAATAGGTGGGATGAGGTTGAAAATGTTGCACTACAAAGTTTTCCAATGTCTTGGAAAATCTTTGGATTATTACCCTGTGCTGATCTCCAAGTAAAGCCAATCCAATCCAATATAGTAGTAGTGAGATGAGACTCTCCCAATAATCTTCAAGTGTTTATTAGGTAGATAACACAACATGTTTCAAGCTAGGCCCTTTGTCAAATGTTTCATTTACACTGTATTATTACAAAGGACATAGGCCAAAACATTTTGTTATCCACAAACCTAATAAACAATTGCATTCTAAGATTATTGTGTGCATTTCCTCTCACTATTGCTACATTGTACTAGTTAGTAACAAACTCACTCTACTGTAGATTCAGTTAATTGACTGACATCTATATCTGCTGTATAAACTCACCGTTGTTTTCATGATGGATACACCTTTTATCCACTGGGCAAGCATAGGAATTAATGGTAAATATTGAATTAGACTGTGGTTGTAAAACTCAGGAGAGTAATGTTGACTGTATTTTTATACTTATTTTCTTTTAAATGTAGAGCTTTTGTTGGAAAGTGAGTCATTATGCAGCGATGCCCATAAAATGTGACTACAGGGAGTCCGCGAATTACAAACTTCCAACTTACATGAAACCCACACTTACAAACAGAGGCTATTACAGTAACATGCTGTGGGTTGCTTGGCTTTTTTTAGCATTTAGCTTTAATGAACCACCTGCCTCAATCCCCTCTGGTGTGTGTTGTCTACTGCAGAGCACAAAAAGGTAAAAATAAATATGCATAAAAAGATAAAAAAAAATATGCACAGAAAGGTAAAAATAAATACTTACACATCTGTCTAAGTTGCATTTCAACTTATATACAAATTCAACTTAAAAACAAACCTACAAAGCCTACCTGTACGTAACCCAGGGACTGCCTGTACATAAATCTCCAGGGTTTTAATTAGGGCCTTCCCCTTTATATATTCTTAATCTGTAGTTGTATACACAGCACATCCGAAAACATAACATTGATAAAAATTACACAATTATAAATAGAAGTAAAAAAAAGAAGAAGAAAATAACGTAAAAGGCAAAATAAAAGGAATGCCAGTGTAATATGTGAAGGAGTGGCCTGTCTCTACCTACAATCTATAATGACAAAAGACAATCCAGTATAATCAATCTAGGGTTGCCAAGTTTTTTTGAACTGGCCATGTTTATTAAGGGTTATACTAGAGAGTTTTTCATTAACCGATATCCAGTCTATTTTCGTTTTCATGTTGGGAAAGTTGATTGCCTTTAGCTTCCAGGATTTAGCCAGGGTATATCTTGCCGCTAATAATAAAAATGTAATTGAACCCTGGTTAGCATGTCTGGTACTGCTCCCAATTGTGTGTCAAATGGGGTTTTCCTCAAATTCGCATGTAGTACTGAAAATATTAAGTTATATACTTACTTCCAGAACCTGATTGCCTGGAGGCAGGTCCACCATATGTGTCCCATTGTGCCCAAATCAGAACAACCCCGGAAGCAGTTTCCAGAAGCTGTTGGTGCAAATTTCACTATCCTGGCAGGAGTTAAATACCACCTAAAAAGTACTTTATATTCTGCTTCAAGCAGTATCTTATTAATGGTGCAGTGTTTCACGTTTAACTAAAGCTTATTCCATTGTTCCTCCTCCATACTACTTCCCAATATGTTAGTCCAAGCTTAATATAGGATAAATCGTTTAGGGGAAGTAAGGTGTAGGTACAGGACCAAAATTGTTCTATGAAGGTTTCCCAGAAAGACACCAGTGCTCAAAAAAGGTGGTTCTTTGTGATTGAGGCTCAGAGCACTTCCAGTATGTGTTGGTGGCCAGGTTTTTTTTTTTTATACTGAGTATTCTTGTTCACAAAGTAATTAAATATATTGCATATTATAACATATATGTTATAGCAAATCATTGTCAATTGTGAATCTGGAACATAAATGTAAGTGCTGATATATTCCATTAATCTCCAATCAACAGCCTCCATCCTATGAGCAGGTGATTAAAGAAATCAACCAAGTGCAGGTTACCACATCCAACTGTAATGCGGAGCCCCGACGTACTACAACATGTGCAACACAAACTGATTTTCAGGTGGACGAAGAACAAAACATACTGGCCAATAATGTTATTGATCAGCCTGTCTTTTGTAATCAGGAACCACTAGCAGGTAACTGGCTAAAAGTGTTGCATGCAATGATTCCTTCTAATATGGCGTATCCTAGTTTTTCATTGTGGGTATATCTAAGTGGGAAGAAAGCTAAATCTTGTATGATTATGAATCTGGTTTAAGGAGATATCCACCCAAAAAAAAAAAATTTCTTGGCATAATAAAAGAAAATGTACTGCTAAGTCACTTTCCAATAAATGTATTTATACATTTATTTCTATAGTTTCATAAAGTTTTGTCCTTTGCTATTGTCTTCTCATTTTGCCTGACTGCAGAAAGCAACTCTCATGTAACAAAGACTCAAGTTTCCACAGTTCTGTAAAGGTGGCTATACACAGTAAGATAACAGGTCTGTGGCCCATGTAAGGGGACCGCTGACAATACTGCCCAAATAACTGCCCAAAAACGGGGCAGGTATAAAAATCCTGTTAAGGCAAGGTCTGCAATGGCTTCTTGATACAGTCCTCACTCTGATGACTTGAATTGTGATCCAATCATTTGCCCCTCGAGATTGGATAGCCCAATATCGCCTTGCTCAGTGTGGCCATATGGGAGAGAGAAATCTGCTCTTTACAGAATCACAGAACATACAAGGCATTGTTGAAGTTGGAGTCTCAACACTACCACCAATATAACTGTACTTTTTTGGTTGAACTTGAATGGATATGTTGCTACATTCTGTGGCCACAAACATGACTGTGTGTTTTTTTGGGGGGATCTCTTAGTTCTGACATTAAAAGCTAGCCACACTGACTGAGCAGCAGGCTGAATGTGAAACCATGAGTAGTTTGGCCTGGCCAGTGGTTCGATATATTGCAACAAGCATCAGCTTGTGGACTAAACAAATAAATAGTGCTGAAAGTTCCATAGGGACCAGTCCTTTAACTTTAGCTACATGTGTCATTGGTGACTGTGAAGATTTTTCTGTACTGAGTGACTGCCTGTTGACTCTATAGGATCAGTTTTAGATCACGCCATGTTTGATGGCCTGAAAAATGTATGAATTGGCAAAGCATATCAATGCATGTATAGCCAGTTTACATTTTCCTGTTTTGATCCAGTTTCTTTTCTTTTCAGCCCAGAAAGCTCCTGAAATATCTCGTCTATCATTAACTTTTTTGACAAGCAATGTAAATAACAGTACTCAACAGGTATCCGTTTGTAACAGCACAGAGATAATTGTCAGGCAAGACGATGCTAATGCCTTTAGACCCCCAGTGCCAAGGCCAAGGACAAAATCCAACCTCAGACCTGTAGCAAACAATTTTCTTAGTATTTATCAAGAAAACGGTGAACAATTTGTCCAGTCCACACCTGAGGGAGAGCACCCTTCAATTCATCCTTGCTCTAGTTTTGATGACCGCTTTTTTGAAGCAAACAATATGAGCCATGAAAGAAGCCAAAACATTATTGTTTCAAGGATTAAAGCTTTTGAGAGTCAGACTGATGCTTCAGAGCCGCCTAGAAGACCAGAAATAGTGCCACGTACCTTCAACAACAGGGGCTCTGGTGCTGTTAAGCCTACACCTGCTCCTAAGCCAGTCTCCAACAAGACATCTGGTGAATGGGAGCTGGCAAACGACAATAAACTAAAAGTTATCCCAAGGGAAGGGTTTGCTCCATCTAAACTACCCGATGCAGGTGGCACAGACAAGCCAGGACTGCCAAAGAAACCAAAGCCTGGGTTAGCTAAAAGCAGTAGCAGTGAATTTTCTGATCCTGTTCTTGGGACCTCGCTGTCTTTAAACAACAACATTCAAGATGCGGAACGGAAAGTGCCCATTCCAGCTCCCAGGCCTATGTTTCCGAAGAAACTCTTGCAGAGTGAGCCCCCAGTCTTGCCAACAGCAGTACCCAGGCCACATGCTGCTCCAAAACCTTTTGTAGCCACGCAAGCCAAAGCTTTCTCAACATCCGAACTACCTGCAGTCCATATTCCACCACCTGCTGCACAGAACAAACCAGTTGGTGAACTAGATCTGATCAGTTTTGATGATGATGCTTTATCTCCTGTTCTGCTCCCCAGTCCAGAAGTCACAAATGTTTCAAAAGCCAATACTGGTAAGTGTAGCAAAACTGATTGTTTATTTAGTCCTTTAAAAATAGGCTAATTCTGAGGGGCAATATTTCAGCCTTGCAATTTGGATCTTGCAGCAGAGGCAGCGTTTAAACTAATGATACCTGTAGAATTTGCTATGTGAAATAAATGAAAGGGGAAGGATACCGCGTTGTTCAACACGAATGCCGTGAATGTGGTGAAATATGTTTTGCCTGTTTTAATCCTATGATAATCCTAAATCTATGGTTTTCTTGAAAGAAACAGGGAAACTGTAGCA
Source organism: Xenopus laevis (assembly GCF_017654675.1). Lineage (NCBI taxonomy): Eukaryota > Metazoa > Chordata > Amphibia > Anura > Pipidae > Xenopus > Xenopus laevis. The sequence goes on from NC_054372.1 coordinate 45,226,372, forward strand.
ACTTCATGTAATGTAAATGTAGATGCCTTTTGCTCAAAACATCTTGAGGATTAGACAAAAGGAAAATAGACTAATATAGTGTAGTATTTTTTATTTTTGGGTGGTCACACACACTCTATAAACGGGATACTGCTTCACCTTTAAAGTTGTTACCATCTCCTTTTATCCAAACAGTGTGATTTCTAGGTAGGAACTTACAAACGTTTAAGGTTTTTATGGGCCTTCAGGTATAGTGCTGGCTTTCACAGACAGTCTGCTCTTTCCCCCTACTATGTTCCAATAGCTCTATGGGAATGCACCTAGAATAGTGTAAAATCCTCTTTAATGATAAAATATAATGATAAAGTAGCTACTTCATGTTTGGTCCTTGAGAGGTAGATTCAGGGCTTTATTTAAGTCTGGTGACTGGTGATGCCTTAGTAAGTAACTGGACCACATCTTGCCTCCTTCCCTTGGCGTTTAGTGCATGTGCTGTTCTGCTGTAATGCACATGTGACATATGTCTGTGACATATAATTTAGTGCTTGTTCTATAAAAAGGCACTACTGGAGGAGGAATTGTTGCAGGGATAACATTGACGACAAGTGAGAGAATAGGATATAGAATATGTGATTTCAAAGAGTATTTCTTGTTGTAGATCCTTTCCAGGTGTTTTCTACAGACAGTGCTGAAAAGGAACAGCCACTGCCACCTGCTCTGCAGAGAAAACCTACAGTGATAAGAATCTCTGGCAAGCTAGGAAAATGTAAGTACTTGCATGGAAGCCAGAGCATCAATGGTACTTGTTGTGTAATGCTCTCCTTTTCTGTACCTAACCCAGTGATTATGTGGCAAGTAGGGCAATTAAATGTACATTTGTTTGTTATCTTTTACAGTGAAAAATATAGAATTGACCCACATACTTATATGTACATCAAGCTTCTTTATATGGAAGCCACAACATCAGGAGGTAGTATAAGGGAAGATGGCAACAGCTCCCAGAACCTTGAATGCCTATAACGCAGACAGTCCTACCTTAGATAAAATAATATTGCCTGAAATCTTGCCACAACTAAGCACAGTTCTGTCAATCATTTACATGTTTAATACTTATGGGGGAATGTCATAAAAGTCGCAAAGAGCAAAACAATTAGCACAAATAAGAATAAAAATTCTCATTTTGCAAAGTAATATTCTTCCTTAAGCTGTTATTGCATTGCGATTTTAATTGCGCATTGCGAAATTTAATTGCACATTGCCCACTTTTAAAAGGTGCCAATTATAAAATTCGCAAACTTTCTTCCACTGTCAGAAGAGGTAGCTAAGCAGTTTCTTGGTTCGCAAACGCCATATTAATATTTGCCCCGACTTTTATTACTTTCCCCCGTAATAGTTGTTACACTTGTCAATTTGTATTAGGGCATAATTGGAGAATTTGGGGTTCACTTTTCAAATTAAAACCCTTGGCCACCAATCTTCCTGTTGTACAGCATTTTTGTGAGACCCTATTCGTGCCTTAGTTGATTCTCCCTCCCTTGCTGGCAACTTACAACAGCTCATGGATCAGTAGGAATAAGAAGTTAGGCCTGCTATGAAGCAACTGCTATTAAAATACACAATTTGTCAACTCTAAAAATAATTTTTCAGTTGAATCCAGAACCAAATAGGTGTTAAACAATATGAATGCCAAAGGATTGTTTTACATCTTATATAATATGTGCAGATCCTGTTGATGTAGGATATATATACACATTAACAGAATGAACAGAGGTCAAGTATGAGACAAGCAGAAGGAGGCCCCTACCCCATAGAGCTTACAATCTAATATGCCCAAGTTGTGCATTTAGCAGGAAAATAATTTTCCTATATTGTATATGATTCAAGAGTTTTTATAAATAAATATATTTAAAAATTAAATCTTTTTGTTATTCTGCTCCATGGCAGAAACACTGACATCCTCTAACTGGTTTGTCTAATTGCATATTCGGTTCCCAGCTTCTGAAGAACTTCAGGTTCCACCACCGCTCCCTGCTGAGAAGCCAGTCGGAAGTCTCTACAGCAAATCAAGCGTGAGGCCTCGTCCTGTAGGCAGAAAAGTATGTTTTATGTGTTGTATATTTCTTCCTAGATATTGATTGATTTGTCCTGAAACCTTTGCTGAACTGCAATATAGATTTTTTTCAGCTTTAATAAAGTGTCATTTTTAAATGCTCACATAGTTCATATGTCAGTAGTGTGGATATTGTTTTGTTTGCTTGATACATATGTGGCCATTAACACACACATTCACCCACCTTCACTCACTCACTCTAGGCCAGATGTAACCCTCCAAGTCATGGGAGACTATACTGCATGACATTATTTAAATATAATCCAGACTCACACATGTGCTATGATGGATAGTTAATTGACTGTATGGAGCAGAGCACTGATCTACTCCATGGATACTAGCACCCTCCAATTTATCCAAACAATAATTCTCAGCAACTTTATCAGCTGCATAAAGCCGAAGCCCACGCCACACATAACTAGCTTGCCTTTTATATTGAGACATGTTAAATGATTCCATTGGTTTTTCAGCCTCTTTGTTCTTCCAAATACTCACAGCTCCTTATATTACAGTTGTACTTTATTATATCTTATTGCTCAAGGATTGGGAGTCCACAGAGTCTGTAGAAGATGCTTGGACCAAGCCTGCACTGCCTACAAGGTCAGTTTGACTGCATTAACCTCATTACAACTGTATTGTTTAATGAGGTTATTGGTTTTTTTGCATACAAAATTATTTGACACATAAGACATCAGACTAAACAATTATACAGCAACCATACTAGTTTTATTATTAGTTTAGTTTTATTATTTTAAATTAAATTCAAGACTCAAGTTTTTAATCACTGCTGGTTCAGACTATTGAAAAATGTAACATAAGCTATCTTTTCTACAGACAGGGCTCAATTTTTTACAATACCTTTTTGCATGGTTCTTAAGGTCACCTAATCTGCTGGATTCTCCTATGTTGTTTCAATAGTCAATAGTAATTGCTGCAGTAATAATGTGCATTTACAAAAGCCATGTGACAACTCACACATAACTATATATATATATATATATTTCCGGACAGAGTAAAATAACAAAGAAAGCGAATGTAAAATTGGCATCTGGCTCTGTGCCTTTGGGCTCTGCACACTACACTTCATGTTGTTTCCCCTTTTCTTTAGCATCAAGTTATAAATGTATGGGCAAATATATAGCTTCTAACTTGACCCTAAAGACCAAGCATATAGGCTCATGTATATGGGGGTAATCTGTCAGCCTGCCCAACCAATATCTGACCAGAGTTAGTACAGGTATCTTTTTAGCAGAATTGAGTGCCATATATTCAGTTTTCCAATTTTCCAAATGGCTTTTATGCACCTATCATTATGTTACTGATGTCCTGGATCAGGTGATAAGAGATGCCTGACTTGGCCCACCATCTTGGTGGCCAAATCAGGCAAAGATCAGCACAATTGCTGACCTTATTAAATGAGCAAGCATTTTGTTGTTTGCCATGGTTAGATAGAGTAGGGATCCATTCAGCACTCCAGTGAGTAGTAAGATCTCATTCTGCACTTCTAAAACTTCTATCAGTTTGGAAACAAATGGGTCTATATAAGGGTATTAGAGAATATACTGTTTAATTTTTGTTTATGGACTATTTTCATGATCATATTTACTTTATCAATCTGTATTTTTGTAGGCCTCTTTATTGTCATATAACACTGTACTGTCCAGTTCTTGTAGCTAGGTATGAGGGCTTCATTATATTTCTGGGCTGTGTTCTAACATTGCTAACGTTGCACTGCACTGCATTTACTTTGCTGTCAGAAAGCCCCCATCCCACAAAGAGAATACGTTACTACAAGTTATTGTATGTATCCCTGAATCTGCCTGTCTTAGTTATCTTGTCTGAAACTTTATAAACCATAATCATGGATCTGTGTGTGTCCGGTGTATTTGATTCAGAAACACGACATAGTTTATATAAACAATTGCTGTGTAGCCATGGGGGCAGCCATTCAAGCACACGATACACAATAGATAACAGATACCTTCTGAAGAATGGCGAAGGGAGGGTTAATCCCCCCCCCCCGAAAAGTTGATGCACAAGTGGTCACTTTAAATAAAAGGGGTAAGCTCCCCACCCGCAACATATATGGCGTTGTGCTATTGTCTTAAATCTTCTACATTGTACTGATGAGTGCCGACCATCTAGACAGATCTGCACCACCAGGGCAGGAAACATTGTGGGAAGGGTGAGAGGTGTGGTTCATCTACACACAGGACGTTCTGAAGAATCCCATTGTATATTACAGAGCTTATTTGTTATCTGCTGTGTATCCCGTGCCTTTTCTTTCTTTTCAGCTGCCCCCATGTCACAGCAGCTTGTTTATATAAACTATAGATAACATTTAGACACTATTTGAAATGCAGTTGTTATGCAGTTATTATGTTGAACTCTTGTCTAGGCCTGTTGGTATTAAAGTGAAGGAAACTCCTAGCCAACCACAGAAGGGGCCTCCTGGACGACCTCCACCACCCAAAGTATCCAGAAATTCCACCCGAGACGCCTTTCCCCGATCTGCTTCTGATGTTGGCTTTACTGCAAAACACAATACGTCTGGCATCAGTAGGTCAAAAAGTCACATCATAAAAAGGCAACAACCAGATCTACCTCCCCGGCCCAAGCCTGGACATCCCCTGTACAACAAATACACAGTGAGTTTTTATTTCTTTGCTTACCTCCATATGCTTGTGCCAGGAAACGTCTGCACACATCAACACAAACAAGGAGAGACATCTTAGTGCATAGCCATATTTCATTAGCTAAAGTAGAAGTCAGGCAGGACTGCATAGAAAATCACTCCAACAGCTTTTTATATAGTAATTATATAGTCATACACTACAAGAGTATTTAACATCTCATAGTGGGCGATTGCATTGTAATATGTTTCAACCATAACTGGAGGGTCAATTGCAGGTTGATTGAATTGCACCATTTCTTAAAGTGATGCTTTTTGTTCAGTACAGAGATCGTTTTAAACATATCAGGCCATTCACAGCACCATATACTGTATGCTAGTAGATTTGGGATAAATTGGCCGGGCACCTACGTTATACGTATAGAAAGTGTGCCCAAAGTTATGTTGTGACATCCTATTTTAAATGGCATCCAAAGTATTTAAATACATGATGTTAAAGCAATTCATTTTGTTTAATTTATTGTTTTTTATTTATTTAGCTGCCCCTGCCTCATGGAATTGCTGATAAAGATGTTGTATCCAGTAAACCAGGAGAGCTGTCATGCAAGGTAATATACTCTACTATATGTCTACAGCTAGCAAGAGTGACCCATGGGCTCAGCAGGAATAGGAGCAACTATTCCTATGTGTAAAATTGTATTTGATGGGGGTGTTTTTAGGGGTTTAAGCACCACAATGCTTTAAGTGTCTTCTACCACTTCCTCATTCAAATGCAAAGCATAGGAATTTTGGGAAGAATGCCCAAAATTGCTCATAAGCTCACCGTTTGCACAGAATACATGTTTTGTTTTTTTAAACACAGCCAGGGCAGTATGCTGCTTATTCCCAATGCAGACTGATTGTGCCCTTACTGGGTACAGAATGTGTATAGAAAACAGATCCGCACACACACTGGTTAATGCAGTCGGGGAGTATCCCCTTTTATTCAGCCACCAAACATTCCCCCGAAACGTTGAATGTTTGGTGGCTGAATAAAAGGGGATACTCCCCGACTGCATTAACCAGTGTGTGCGGATCCGTTTTCTATACATATTCGTTGCTAAGGGACCCGGCCGGGTCAACGGAAGAAACGCACCACCAGTTGCAGGATTGGTGAACTACAGGTGTGCGGTAGGAGAAATTAACTTACTGGGTACAGTGCATTGAAGAGCTCCAAAAAGGGTGAAACTGGTCTTCAGTTGGGAACCTGATATGTGTGCTGCCCTGACTGTGCTAAAATCCACTGGGTGAGGTTATGTCTCTAGATTATTTCATGTAAATTTAAATTTTAGGTGCACTCCTGGGCTTCCTTCCCAGAATTCCTTCTGGTAGAACACAGTATGGGATTTATATGGGAGAATGGTTATCATGATAGGCAAGTGTATTAGTGGCAACTAGTGGAAAAGTGATTAGTCATTTATGATAAAATTTTGTTTTTAATTGTAACACTTTAATGACTGTATTACCTACTCACCAACTATTTTCCTTCCTAAAATGCAGCGTGGAGAGGTGCTTGTACTACTAGAACAGACTGACAATAATTACATTCAGTGTCAAAAGGGTTCGGCTACTGGAGAAGTCAAAACGTCTAATATGACAATAATTACTCCTCTCAATGGCAATGTGGAAACCAGAAACAATGTAAGATACTATAACTCTGTTGGTTAAACTTTTCTGTAGTAAAAGTAAAGGCAGCCAATGACTTAACAAGTTTGTTTCAGTTTTTGTCTTATGCTTATGCCAACCATGTTTTCATTTGCTCTCCTGTTATACTGTTTATTCAAAGAGAAGATATGATCCCCCTTACATGTACATTGGTACACTAGAAACAATCCCAACTGTTTACCATGGGCTGCTTTGTGTGCCGCCATGCTACCTTTGAGGATGAGTTACTATATGTGAACTGCCTTGATTGCTATTTGGTCATCAAACAGATGGATCTTTTCCCAATCGAGCTTGCTGAGCCAAATCAAGCACATCCAGCTCAATTATACAGCTGGAGTATGCCAGGATTTGTAAACTGCCTCTATCTATATATCTATCTTTTTTTCAATTAGCTGGGTATGGAGGGTAGGGTTACCAAATAATTTGAATATTCAAGGGCATGTCCAAGTGCAACTCTTCTAGCTGAATATTTTTGACGTATTCCTGAATTTTCAAGTGATCTGGTAAACCTACTGATTGGCCTGTCTATAGCGAGCTTAGACAAAACAGTATTAAGGCTCATTTACCATGACAGCCAGAGTTACACAAGAATGCAGTTGTGTGTATTTATGCCATTTATTGAAGGAACATGAATCTACAGACACTCCTTGCACTTCCCTAGAGTTGCACTCAGTCGTGGTGAGTCTATTCCCCCCTCCTGTTCCAAATTGTGTGCAAGTGCACTTTTTTTTGCAGGTTAATGCTATTGCCATGATTCCAAGGTTCCCATTGTGAGTTGCATCAATACGTGCTGCAGACTTGCATCTAAAGCATCAAGACCAAACAATTAACCTGTTTGTAACATCTGATTGCTTTATTGCAAGAAATAAAGTGCAAGCAATGAAGTGCAAGCATTTGGATCACTTCCCAGTAGCGGAAATAAAAAGTGCAGTACACTGTTATCATCACTTCACAACACTGACCTGACTAGGTTTATTTATGGTTAGTTACTTAATTATGTTTGCTGACACCATAAATAAAAGTAAAATCTTCAGTAAAGGTCCTTGGAAAATATTAGGAATAGTGTTTGCAGCTATTACACTTGAGATTGCATGATTTTTAATAGCCCGGTGATGCAGTAAGTATTTTTTTTTATTGATTTTTTTTAATTTGATTTTTCTTCTATTATTTACTTTCATTTTGGTTATTTTATCCAGGTAAGCAGCGCTGATGACAGTCATGTTCCTCATGCCTTAGTACTGCATGATTTCAGAGGAGGTGGGTATTTAAAAAATATAATGCATATAGTGCCCGTTAACCAACTGTATTTTATTTTAAACCACTTATATCATTTTTGGATTCAAATCTTCCACTAAAAAAATCACAGCCAGATACCAAACCAAATCGAAACCATCAATTGTTTATTCAGACTTGAGAAAAATCCCCCACCCCCCAAAAATTAATCATTTGTAAAACCTATATCACTATTCAGTGTTTGTTTTTTAAAGGACACGAAGCTTTTAGATTCATTTGGGCTGAGCTTCAGTATTTGCCAAACCTTTTTTCAGTTAAAGGGCATGTAAAGTGTAAAATAGAATAAAGCTAGAAATGCTGTATTTTGTATTCTAAATATAAACATGAACTTACTGCACCAAAAGCCTAATCAAACAAATAATTTATGCTTTCAAAGTTGGCTACAGGGGGGTCACCATCTTGTAACTTTGTTAAACATCTTTGCAAGACTAAGACTGTGCACATGCTCAGTGTGGTCTGGGCTGCTTTGGGATCTTCATAAACAAAGCTGCTTGAGTTCTGCATGGCTGGGAAGTAAGGCGGGGGCTCCCCCTGCTGTTCATAAGTATGATTGTTCCCTGCTCAGAAGTTAGGGACCATCTGACAATTCCTATCCACAGCAGTGAATGAAGGGAGAATTTCACTGAATACAGTCAGGTTTCTTATAAAAACGGTACACATTTTTTAATTACAGTATATTGGATAAAGGTTTATTTTTCATTAAAGAAAGTAAAAATGTGATTATATTTTTTGCCTTTACATGCCCTTTAATATAAACTACACACTGCATTTCATCAAATTACTAATGAAATAGTAAATACTTGCCTGTTATAGGCTATAGATATAGCTTCAAATTAGTTGTGGGGTATGTGCTTTCTTAGTAGCAAAAACTGTGCACAGGTCCACTACCACGTGTTCCATGAAATGCACAAATAAATGTTTTAAGTAAGATACTGTGCATGTTTCTAATTTATATAGTGAATAAAGTACCCCCTCTTGTAAAATATAAGGATATTATAAGTTACCAAGGAGTTTCATGACCATATAAAAACCACGAGGCCGAAGGCCGAGTGTTTTTATACAGGTAATGGAACTCCAAGGTAACTTCTAATATCCTCATATTTTGCAACAGGGGGTACTTTATTTATTATAATACACACGTTTCAGTGAGTCATGTGACAGAAATGACATCAAAACTCACCGTTTATAACTGATGACATCAGAACTCATCGTTTATAAGGATATAATTTACAAGATATTCATGGCTTTTGTGTATTATATATAGATATAGCTTCCTTTAAACTGGCACAAATTATGACAGCAAATCGGTTGTGCAGATCATTCATTTTATCTTTACATATTTGCAGTTATAGTCAAGGGTAACCGCCATAAAGCTTTTCTCTGCATTCTGTGATATAGTACTTAGCCAGCAATAACATTATTTGGTAGGAAATCTTTAGCAAATTTTAAGAGAAGGAACATTCTGTGCACAAAGGAAACCAGGCCTCTATAAAGAAAAAACTTCCATAAAAAGGGAAATATAAAGTGGTACCATATAATTTATTTTTGGGCACAAAGCTAATATTAGTTGGCCGCAGTAGCTCATTCCCTGGGAATATCACAAGAAAAAAAAACACCAGGAAACACTCTATATCCCATAAGCCGATGTCTGAGTTAATATAAAAAGAAATGTCATTTATGTTTGCTTGGGGTTAAAAACATTAGGCCAACGCTTATGGGAGTTTTGCTAATGCTGATCACAGGGATAGGCACATCTACTTGTAAGTAATTGTTTTTGCCGCTTCTTAATCCACTCTGCCTCTCCAGCTATCATTAGAAACCCAAAGGGGTATCATGTTTCCCCCTAGTGTTTATATTTGGAATTGCCACATAATATATTGTGAGTGTAACTGATGATGGTGCTGTTTTCCAGACCAAGCGACTGATCTAAGCTTGAACTCAGGAGAGACCGTTTATCTGCTGGAGAAAATAGACAACGAATGGTACAGAGGGAAGTGCAAAGGCAGCACTGGGTTATTCCCTACCAATCACATCAGGGTTATTGTAAGTATGTTGTACAGTGAAACCTCAATATTAGCTACTTTGACTGTATGATTTCCTGTTACACTGTTTTTTGTGGTCCCACCAATTTATAATGCATTTTAACAGGTGCTTTCCTGGCATCTACACAGCATTTACACCAAATTTTTCCCAAAAATATCTGTCTGTCCTCTTTGAATCTTATTTTTAGTGAAATTAAATGACGATCACCTTGGTACTATGAATGTGGGGAGGATTCAAAAATTGTAGGAAACTGCGACTTTATCTTTGCATCTATGACCAGCTTTAGTTAGGATTAAGTACAAGGTACTGTTTTATTAGTATAGAGAACAAAAAAATCATTTTTAAAAATGTGAATTATTTGATTTAAAGGGAGTCTATGCGAGATGGCTTTCCCATCATTTGTAGATTTTTGGATAATGGGTTTCAGCAGAATGGATTTCATACCTGTAATATACTAAGAGCTAACTATACGTTGTACTACCCCTTTAAACATGGGAAGCTTGTACAGCTCCTAATCATCAGTGAATAATCCTGAGTTGTGAGACAAGGCTAGGTTTTTAAGGTAGTCTCCTCTATCACCCACTGGTGTAAATTACCTGATATCCACCATATAGGCCTGTCCATACTTTTCTTAAAATGAGGCTAAATGCTCTTTATACCACATTATCATATTTAAGCATAGGTAGACACTCAGAAGGCCCCATACAAGAGGGTTAATGTGTAACATATACAGGGAAGACATTGCTCAACTATAGGTGGCCAATATTAATCCTAGTGACACAAGTCACTCTTGATTTGTCTTTATGATATCAGTTCTGTCTGTTGAGCTGCAGACATTATTGTACAAGGATATTGTTTTTTTTTTATATAATATATATATCTATTGTTTCTTTATAGTATAGTAGTAATTAAACTAGCCAGAATCATGTTTCCTAATAACTTGATGTTTTGTGAACTAATGCTGTGCACGGCTAATTCCTCTCTGCAATCTTCTTTTCATCAAGGTTAGCCGTGGGTAATACTAGGGCACCAAATGGACTATTTTGGATTCAGTCAAATCTTTGAATCGAACCCTTAATTTGCATATGCAATTTATGCTAAGGAAGGCTTTAAAAAACCATGCTGTGACAAAAGTCACCTGATTAAGGATTTCGAATCAGTTTGACCAGGCACTTAGATTCAGCCAAATCCTGCTGAGTGATGAATCCCAAACCAATTCCTTGATTCTGTGCATCTCTATGTAATACTGTGTCTTACATCATGAATTAGAGTGCTCCAGTTTCGCAGTCATTCTATTAATCAGATCTGCTATATATTGCCGTCTTACTAATACTGTGTTTTCATTCGCTGATTCAGGTTGATGTTCCTAGTAAAGGCCTACAGAAGAAGCCATCATTCCAGTGTAGTATAAAGTGAGTATGGATGAATATTTAGGTGCATGGGTACAAATAAACTTGTGGGCTTTGATGTAAGAGAACATGAAGCTTTGAAATCTCAACTGCATTATTTTATAACCTATTTAGTACATTTTACAGCCTTTTGCAGCAGTGGGGGCAGTCATGCAGGGCTGTAGGATTCATGTTATAGAATAAATAAAAAAAAATAAGCTATTTAAAAGAACATGGTTTTAGTACCCGGCACATTCTGTTATTCATGCTATTTTACTTTCTTGTTCACAATGAGACTTGCTGTCAATAAATATTTTACTTATGATGTTTTTGACATGTTTCACAATATCTCTGCTAATATGAATCCAACTAAACTTGGCCCTACGCCCACTGCTGTTGGTGTGATTGAAACCTCCAGTTTCCTTCTCACATAATTCACTAAACTCTTGTGTTCTATAACAGCAAGCAAATCACTCTTGTTTGCCCTTAAGGTGCCCATACACTGAGAGATCTGCTCGTTTGGCAATGTCGCCAAACGAGCGGATCTCCCTCCGATATGCCCACCTTGAGGTGAGCAATATCGGGCTGATCCGATCGTGGGCCCTAGGGCCCAACGATCAGATCATAACGATGCCTACGGGTGGTCGGATCGCAGGACCGCATCAACGAATAGATGCGGCCGCGATCCAACGGGATTTTTTGTCCCATCCGATCGAGATCTGGCCGACTTTCGGCCAGATCTCGATTGGTGAAGCCCGTCGGGGGGCCCCATACACGGGCCAATAAGCTGCCGACACGGTCTGTCTGCAGCTTTTATTGGCCCGTGTATGGCCACCTTTACTCTTCCGTGCCTCACTATTGTCAGATCTTTACATTTTTCCCTACTGCAGTCCCATTCTACAGCACCTCATCCTAGTATTCAGTCAGAAAACTAAGCTTCCATCTTTTCTCCTAGCGTGTGTTTTATAGTTTCCTGCCTATTATCTTGAAGTCAGGTGTTCCTAGAGCAGCCTACTCTTTTAAGTGTGCACAATGTTATACTTGAACCCTAAAACTTTATAGGCTCTTTGGGGCAGCGATTTTCTATATGTGGGGGACAGTGAGATTGGATAATGACAGATGCAAGCGATGCAAATCGCCCTTGGTACAATCATTCTGCATTTAAACAATTTTTTTTTTGCTTTCTAGGGGTCCAAGATGTATTGCACGTTTTGAATTCATAGGAGATCACAGGGACGAACTCAGCTTCTCAGAGGGTGACATGATTACACTTAAGGAGTATATAAATGTTGAGTGGGCCAAGGGAGAACTTAAAGGGCAAACTGGATGTTTCCCAATCAATTTTGTTGAAATAATAGAAGATTTGCCATCGAGTGGTCTGAGTAAAAACATGGCAGGTTAGTATATATAATGGGGTGCCTGCATTGCCATAATTTAATTTACTTACATCAAAATGGATGTTGTTTAGCAGGATTATGAGCAGCCGTTCTGCTAAATATTGAGTGCAATACAGCAGTATGCGGTTTTTATGGAGAATAGTACCTGTTAACTCCACAGTACCCAATATATATCTCACTGTAACTTACAGGGTCTTTACATATGGCAGGCATATTTTAAGAGCACATTATCCTACTGTTTAGCAAAGCATACGACTGCTGGATAATACCAGTTCTGTGCTACTAAGAAACAACAAAATATGTCTTGCCATCCTTTCTAAAGGTGGCCATACATGGGCAGATAATGCTGCCGATATCGGTCATTTAGACCAATTTGACAGCTAATCTGCCCGTGTATGGAGGCTTCCGACGGGTCTTTCTGATCAATATCTGGACACGATATCGATCGGGAAGGTTTGATTTTTCTCCCAACCCGTCGAAGCCCATTGCACTCGTAGTAATCCGATCGTTCAGCCACAAGGCTGAATGTTCAGATTACCTCCGATATAGCCCTGCCATTAGCGGCATATCGGGGAAACGAGCGGATCTTATAGTGTATGGCCACAAAAAGGGCAGCCAAAAAATGCCTCAACCTGTCAAGGGAGACACCTAGTGTTATAAAATGTTTATTTATGGCAGTTTGCAATGTAACTGGCTACTTTTTATGTACAGTCTCTGTCCAAATTGTGGCCTTTTATTTTTTATTTTTTTACATACCCCTGGGTTATCTGGGATTTTAGTGCTTGTGTATTATTTCCTCAATAAGCTTGATTGAAGGCCTTAAAGGAGCTTGAAAGTCAGGATTATAAAAACCTCCCAAAATTTTGGTAATGACCCGTCTCCTGAAGTGCTGTCTTAAGCTGGACATAGATATAAAGATTTTTAAAAGATCCGATCGTCGTTGTGAGACCACGATTATCTCGGACAATTCATACGATCGTACGATTGTTTCATCAACTAAAAAGACTATTTCAGCCGATATTGCCAGGAAAACAAAGGGTGGCTGCCTGCTTGTCCCTGCAAGCATAGATAGATTGCAATGGGACCGATAAAGATTTTTTAACCTGGCCGATCAATTTTCTGACAGCCGAAAAATCGTAAGATGTACGATCGTTGAAATCCCACTAACCGCACAATACCGCACAATAATTTCGAAAGGATTGGTCTGACTGATTGCGTCTATGGGGACCTTTAGACACAGTTTTGTGGAGAGTAGAGGATAGGCTGTGTGTATTTGCTTTGTCTAACTGAGGTCTGGAATCACTATTATGTATGTTTGTTTATAAATATAGAAATTTACAAGTGACTGAGCATATTTCTCAGGTTCAGATAACAGTAGCATTGTAGAGTTGCCCACTTTGAGTAAGGACATGTAACTAACATGCCTAAGGGCTATTCCACACGGGGAGATAGCCACGCGTTTGCGGTCGCGGCGACAAAGCGCCGCGCCAGTCGCCGCGACCGGCGCAGGCGACAGTTTTGTATGGGCGCCTATGTAAAAACGCCTGTGCTAACCACACGAGGCGATGCGCTTTTCAACAGTCGCCTGAAAAAGCCTGGCGAGGCATTTTCAGGCGACTGTTGAAAAGCGCATCGCCTCGTGTGGTTAGCACAGGCGTTTTTACATAGGCGCCCATACAAAACTGTCGCCTGCGCCGGTCGCCGCGACCGCAAACGCGTGGCTATCTCCCCGTGTGGACTAGCCCTAATAGTTCACAAGTTCACTTCTCTGCATTTTTTATTTCGTTTCTCTTCATTCATTTTGCTTGATCTCCCTTTACTGTTTCACTTTTAGTTCCACATAAGAAAATGCCTTTATTCTTCAGTAAAATGCTGACACAACAGTGACTGATCTTAAAGGCTTTCGTATAAGCAGACCATAAAAGTAATGAAGGGTTAAGATAGGAGATACAGACAATTTTGTGACTAGACAGGTAGATATGTAAATATACACAGTACTCTTAAAAATGTGCCCATTACTTAAATAATAAGACAGTTTATTGGGCCTTTAATTTGCATATGAATACAACCTTAGAGAACTGAGAAATTGGAACCATTTAGAAGTTCATGAAAGAAAGAAACTGCATCATCATGTGCTTTTATTTTCCTCCCATAGATGCTGTGCAGTCACAGAAGAAGTTGGGACAGGTAAAATGTTCTTTTCTCTGTGTGTTCCTTTTCTCACCATGAGGACAGAGATGTAAAAACATTCTGTAATATAAATGCATTTAACTACAAATTGTTTGACCAACCTGACTAAAAAGAACCTATGCCACACTTTTGTTTTCAGAATCCATTAAATCTACTTTTGTAAGTTTAGTCGCATGTCCTTTTCTGCTGGCGGCTAATCTCTTCCAAACCAGCAATTCTGTAATTTGCCAGATATGAGCTTCTTACGCTTTCCAAAGTTGGCCAAGGTTTCCTCGCAAGTCATCTTAGGAAAGCAGAAGCAATGCCTGTCTTTCCACTGGATATTTACATTTTTGCCAGTGGGAAAGCATTTGGAAAAGATTAGTTATCTTCAGAAGAGGAGATGTATCACTAATCTAATTTCCTGATCTGACATTTGCCTTAGGATACACTGGTGAATGATCTGTGTGCTTACTGTAAAGCAGGGGTCCCCAACCTTTTTTTACCCGTGAGCCCCATTCAAATGTAAATAGAGTTGGGGAGCAAAACAAGCATGAAAAATGTTCCTGGGGTGCCAAATAAGTGCTGTGATTGGCTATTTGGTAGCTCCTATGTGAATTGGCTGCCTACAGGAGGCTCTTTTGGAAATACACTTGTTTTTTTATGCAAACTTGCTTCCAAGCCAAGAATTCAAAAATAAGCAACTGCTTTGAGGCCACTGAGAGCAACATCTAAGGGGTTGTGAGAAACATGTTGCTCCTGAGCCACTGGTTGGGGATCATTGCAGTAAAGGGTTCCTCAGATCACTTATTACCTTTACTTCTGCAGCAGCCGCATGTAGCTGGGAAGTGGGCTGAAGCCCTGTATGACTTTAATGGAGAGGCTGAGGAAGATCTGCCATTTAAGAAAGGAGATAAGATCCAACTAATAGAAAGGCTGGATGCTGAATGGTACAAAGGGCGCCTGAATGGCAGAGAAGGGGTCCTGCCGTCTGCTTTTGTACAAGTCTCTTCAGGTAAACACTGCTTGTATTAATGAAAGTAAGAAGGTGTGGTGCAGAATATTAATTCGCATCACAAGAAGGCTTTGTATTTTCTTCATTTGACTGCTAACAGAATACACCTTCTTAAAGGAGAATTCAACCCTTGTTGCAAAAAAAACCGTAACCCCACACCCCACGTAGACCCTCCTCCCTCCAGCCTAACTACCCCCTGGTAAATGCCCCTAACTTTTTACTTACCCCTCGGCGTAGATTCAAGCATCAGAATTCACCACAGCCATTTTCCGGGGTCTTTGTGTCTTCTTCCGGTGCTTCACCGGTCTCCGTCTCAGCTTACCGAAGACCCAGAAGATGGCTACGTGGAACTCCGATGCCTGGATCTGCGCCGAGGGGTAAGTAAAAGGTATGGGGCATTTCCCTGGGGGCAGTTAGGCTGGGGGGAGGAGGGAGAGGGTCTACGTGGGGTGGGGGTACAGGTTAAAAAGGATTTTTACAGTGATTGATGATTTTAGAGATATGCAATTGTAGCTGTATCGTCATACTAATAGTGTACAATCCATTGTAGAGAATGTTGCAGAAGGGGCAGATTTGCAATTCTGAATACAGAAGGGAGCATGGCTCTTACCTTTTTTGTTTTTTTGTGTATTTTATGGCTCCCAGTAGATGTCCCATTAGCCAGTATGAGCATAAGTTAATTGTTTTCATTCATTATAAAATAATGTAATTATTCTAAATTCTGTCTTTGTGATTATTTGGTACAGTGGGCTGATTGTTCGAACAACTTATGTATGAGAACTAAGTACAGGTATGGAAGTCATTGTCCGGAAACCCATTATCCAGAAAGTTACGAATTATGGAAAGGCCAACTCCTATAGATTCCATTTTATCCAAATAATCCAAATTTTCGAAAAATATTTCCTATTCTCTGTAATAATAAAACAGTTCCTTGTACTTGATCCAAACTAAGATATAATTAATCCTCATTGAAGCCAAAACCAACCAATTTGGTTTATTTTATGTTTAAATAATTTTATAGTAGACTTAAGGTATGAAGATCCAAAGTATACGGAAAGATCTGTTATCCGGAAAGCCCCAGGTCCCAAGTATTCTGGATAACAGGTCCCATACCTGTACATTAAACTGTGGTGCCATACACAAGAGAGTGATTATTTTTGCACTGGGCAAACCTTGCAGAGTTGACCAGCTGTACTACGACATTGTCCATAATAAATTGTAGTAGACAAAGATATAAAGTGTACTTTGGGAAAGCTTATCTTATCTTTATACTGTTTTCCTGTAGGAATGAAGCCTTGGCAAACTCAGGAAGGAAATGCAGGAAAGGCTCGGGCACTTTATGACTTCTGTGGGGAGAGCGATGATGAACTCTCATTTAAGGTAACCAGGAAGGATTCGTGAGCTGCAAGGATGATCCTACAACACTCAAAGCTGGTTGGGCTGTTCAGAGTTGTATTTTGCCGGTGCCAGGAGTTCTTGGGTTAATTATTATGGCTTTATACCTTGTTACCTAAATTGACTTAGTTTTACTTTAACTGATTCTGTTAAATTATTGAAAATTAATATGAGAGCAATGTCACAGAATGTGATCAATAAAATAATTTGCCAAGGTTTATTGTCTCCCATTGACTTTAATCTTAAAGTCGGATAGGGTTAGCTGCAGTTAAAATGCAATTAAAGGAACAGTTCCCAGTAACAATAAAAACTGGATAAATAAATAGGCTGTGCAAAATAAAAAATGTTTCTAATATATTTAGTTAGCCAAAAATGTCATCTATAAAGGCTGGAGTGATTGGATGTGTAACATAAAATCCACAACACTACTTCCTGCTTTTCAGCTCTCTAACTCTGAATTAGTCAGCGACTTGAAGGGGGGGCCACATGGGACATAAATGTTCAGTGAGTTTGCAATTGATCCTCAGCATTCAGCTCAGATTCAAAAGCAAGTTATGACCCATGTGGCCCCAATCAGTGGAAACCAAGAGAGCTGAAAAGCAGTAGTGTAGTAGTGTTCTGGCTATTATGTTACACATCCAGTCACTCCAGATAGATTACATTTTTGGCTAATTAACTATATTAGAAAAAATGTTCATTTTGCATAGCCTATCTATTTACCTAGTTTTTATACTTGACAATTCCTTTAAATCCTCCACTTCTTATAGCAAAGCACAGGGAGTACAGTGCTGCCTTATATCTACCATACCTAAACAAAATTGCCATGCGTTGCTATGGAAAGTGGTGTTTCAGGCATTTTGACCACTACAGTCCTCCGCTAGAAGCCACAGGCCTAAAATAAGGAATACTTGCAGATTATACATCTTTATACAGATTATGACAAATTGCTCCTAATTTCATTTAACTTCCCTTTCTCCGTTGACCTCTTTTTAGGCTGGAGACCTTATTTCGGCTCTGGAATCCATAGATCGTGAATGGATGTGCGGCGAACTAAATGGAAAATCCGGAATATTTCCAAAGAACTTTGTTCAGCAATGTTAGTCTCACAGCTAAGCCTCTGTGCCCACCTGTGTGCATCCTCTCCTCTCAAACTATCACCTTTGGTGCCAACTGAACTTTTTTATATTTTAATGTGTAATATGTGTAATATTTTTGCACTACTTTTTTTTTTAATCTTACAGAACAAAAAACATTTGTTACCTGTTATGTTACTGTCCTGTATTCGTACTTTCAGTCCAGCAAAATCATGTTTAATATACAGCGATGGGTAAAATGTAGCATTGCAAAGGGCTCAGACAACACTTCACTTCACCAAATAGCTTGGACTTATTCTGATCTTAATGACAGAACCAATAAATCTTAGTCCCGCTGTAACTGGTATTTTTTTTTTTTTTGGACAGGACTGTAATGAAGCTTTTTAAGTACTTCTAATAGAGATGCTAATTTCTACCTTTCAGGGGAATGTAAACAAGTTTGCCTATGTCATAGCAACCAATCAGATGTTTGCTTTCAGGGACTTGGCTACAGGAGTTTTCAACACACTTGGGCCATTGAAGTTACTGGGTCCCATGGGAACAAATAATATAGGGGAGATTGTAACCGTTTCCACTTGCAGGGATTGAGAGATACTGGTGGGTAGAGGGGTATGATTAGGAATCTGTTGCTCACAGGGAGTTGTATTGATTGATATATTAATGAGGGCTTTAGTTTGTTGTGGAAGTTAAGTTACTAGAGATCACTTGAGATGAAAGACAAAGTTTATTTGGCACAAGCTTAGTGGATTATGAACCCACAAAGAATCCGAACCCTGAATAAAGACATCACAGGCTTTTTATAGACTTGTACATGGGAGTTACCTCTTTACAGCACAGCCAAACAGGTGTCTCTGCTCTCAGGCCAGGGTAATAGTGACCAAGACTTGAAACAAAATCCATCCAAGTCAGAGGGGTTAACAGGGGAACCTACATAAAGAGAATTGGTTTCTCTCTTAACTTCAAATCTTGCAACCATAGCCCAGCTGTTTGTTTCTGAACTGCTGATCAATTTCTAGAACTGGCCAAACTTTGCTCCTTTTCTTCCTCCGATGCACCAAAGTGGTTTGCGTTACACTTTCCATTTTTTTTAATGGTCAAAACTCTTAAATTCAAATTGTGAACTGTGAGTTTTAATTCCAAGATTTATCAAACTTTGGCCCTTTAAAAATTAGAATTCGACTATTCGCCACCTAAAACCTGCCGAGTTCACGTATAAGTCAATGGGAGGGGTCCAGGGACCAATTTGGACATGTTAGTAGCCTTCCTGACATTCAAGTTTTTTTCGGAGAATAAACTCGAATCAAGTTCAGTCTAATTCGGTTGAAATTTAGAGTTTTAGAGATTCCATTTTATTAATAAATAACCCCCCAGTTGAATTTCCGGTATATTTAAATAGAGTTTAAAAAAAATCTCACATGAATTTGAAATTTGACCTTTAGTAAACGTGCCTCTTACTGTATGTAGCACTAAGAGCATCCACAAAAAAACAAGCCTGAGTAATTCAAATATCCTTTCTTCCTTACGATACCTCATTTATCTCTATTGGATAATATCTTAAAGCGGTTACCCTATGAACATCCTTGTTTTAATTTGCCATTGTATGTATAATTCTTTTTGCATTGATGTCTTTTGAGCTGTACTTTTGAAGGTGCTGCCATTAAGATCAGATAAGTTCTCCAATTTACTACTTTTGTGCAAAACAGGGACAATGGCTCAGCCAATGCTGTTTGAATGTTAAATGTACTTTATAAGGGGGCCGACAGAAGCCTCCCAAGTGATTCCAGTGTACATAGTGGCAATCATGTAATCAACAAACTGTATGCAGCGTATAATAATCATTCCATCCAATCACGCACTGTGTATTGTACAGAGTATAAGGTGTGCCCAATGCAAGTTATTATGTAAATAGACTATTTTGTAAGAGAGCAGAGAAGGCAACTTTGCTGCAATACACACGCTTTACAGTTGTTCCTGTAGGATCAGAATCTAAAGATGAAATGGATGTGAAAAAGAAAATCAGCTTTTTTCCCCCCAACTTTTCCTTTTCTGCTATGGCTCTCCACTGGCTGGAAGCTTAATATGCAGTATGTACAGTCATGAGCGATGTCTCGCTTCTACTAGAACATTTTCTATGATGGAGGAAAAATGAAAAAGATGCACTTTAAAGAATGTCCATTGCTCTACTAACACACTCTCTCTCTCTCTCTCTGTCTCTCTCTCTCTCTCTCTCTCTCTCTTTCTCCATACAGTATATCATTACCTGCTAAACATTGGGTAAAAGAGTATTAGTTTACCATTTTGTTTGAATGCTTCATTTAGACAAATTGCACATTGATGAATCAATGCATATTAAATGAACCTTTTAACAAATTGTTTGCATGTGTGGGCATGTACTTAAAGGAGAACAAAACCCCCTGCTATTAAAAATCGCTACCCTCTTACCTTACATACAGGCCTGGACTGGCAATCTGTGGGTTCTGGCAAATGCCAGAGGGGCTGCTAAAGGTTGACATAGAAAGTCAGTATTTAGTGGGCTGGTTGGGGCTGTTTGGGCCTCTGTGTTGGCTGAGTGGGCCTCTGTGTACCTGAAATGCAGGGCCTATTGTAATTCTCAGTCCAGGCCTGCTTACATAGCCCCCCTTCCTGCTCCCCCCCAGCCTAGGTATTACCTCCTGTAATTGCCTCTAATTCTTTATTTAACTCTCCTTGGAGAGTCAGCCCAGCGGAGCTCACGGGCGCCATCTTCAGTCTTCTGCCGGAACTGATTGGCGTATCTGTGCATGTGCAGTTGCAGCAGTCTTTTCCGGTTCGTGCCAACTGCGCATGCGCCGTAAGTGACGGAAATTGCTGAAGGGAAGGAAGAAGAACGAAGAGCCAGAAGATGGTGCCTGTGAGCTCCACTGCGCTGACTCTGGAAGGAGAGTTAAATAAAGAGTTAGGGGCAATTACAGGAGGTAACACCTAGGCTGGGGGGGAACAGAGAGGGGGAGCTATGTAGGGAAGGGGGTAATGATTTAATAGCATAGGGGTTTGTTTCCCCTTTAAAGAAGCCAGAGGAAAAAAGGCCCTTCCTTGCAGTGCTAATTTGTGACTAGCGCTCACGTATCCAGTATTTAATATGATTGTACAAATATGTCTGGTAGCTTAAGTCTGACCTAATATGTAAATTACTTTCTAAATTGTTTTGTACAACGGATCATTTGTATGGATGTTTTATTTCTTTTGTTTCTAGTGTGTCGTTACATTTCTCATAGTTTTGTTTGTGCCCCGCACTGAGCTTTCTCTCTGTATACAGCATATTGGGCAAATGTATCCAGACACCTGACTGTGCAACATCTCACTCCCAAACACCCAGACAGCCCTTTGCTGCAATCGTTTTCCACTAGATTAAAAATGAAAGATTATTGGTGGCATTTCATTCCATCCAGCCATAAGAACATTAATGAAGTTGGGTGCTGATGTTGGGCAGTCAAGCCTAGATATTTGTTCATCTTTAACAAATATATAACCAGTATATGCTGTGTTTAAATACACTGAGTGAGCTTACCGCTATACATGGTGGGCCCGGGTGCACACACTCAGACCTTCAGCAAGGGGAGCAAATACCAGAGAACTTCAAAAGAGGCTGGCACAGGCCTGGACCCACAACATAGTAAAGCCGGAGTCAGATGATAAAAGGTTAAAAGAGCTTACATTTTATTTTCCATAAATTAAGAACCAAGGCCTGACGCGTTTCGTGTCTACCAGGGACACACCGGGGCTGAACATTACATACAGACTATTTAAAAGAGAGAGAGCCAATGGGAAGCAAGTAGGAGGTGCTACCAAATGTGTCACTCAAGAGAAAGCATTGAAATCCTAGAATTCATTAGACACACCCCCAAGGCCAATACAATACGTATGTTAACTTAATTAGGAAATACATAAAGTACAAAGTACAAATATATCAAGAAAAAGAGAAAAGGACTGACCATTATACATAGCAGAAGACATCAAAATTTAGACCTAAAGGCTGTCTTGTAATTAAATAAAAGATCCATTTGGTCTCTATCTTTAGTAACACAGAATACATGTTTTTTCCCCCTTATATTAGGAACTACTCGGTCTACCTGGAACTCTCAAACAAGAAGAGGTCCTATTGTTACATTCATCAAAGTGTCTAGTGACTGGTGTTCGAGATTCTTTATTGTTAATATTAATAATGTGTTCTCTGTCGACTCGTTTGGCCCACGTATTGTTTTTTACATTTTTCGCAGGTAAGAAGAGAGATCACATTTTTGGTATTACAGTTAATGTAACGTTTGATGATATCGTTTTTGTGGTGGTTCATCTGACAGGTGTTTCCTTGGGGTGAGATCAGGGCACCTATAAGTGTTTCCATGTTAGCAAAGCAATTCTGCACTCCCTTTGTTTTGTGCATAAGGGTATTATCATGCTGAAGCAGCAAAGGGTCACCCCTAAAACTGTTGCTACAAAGTTGCAAGAAAGGAATTGTCAATGTATGATGTAGACTTAGAGGGATACCGGGACAAGGAAACTTTGCTATATTAATTGTGAAATTAAGCCAATCTCTTACTTTAATAAGTCCACCTAACTTTACCTTGTGCTTTGCTAAACTTCAGGCTAGGACCACACAGAGGCTGAAATATGCAGACAGTAGCCTCCTCTCCTTTTCCCTTCCATAACTATTTTGTTAGAACAGGGGAGAACACAGATTTCGGATTTCAGCAAAAAATAGGCGAGAGCTGGTATTTCACGTTGAAATCTGCACACCATGTTAGCGGTGGAGCAGACACAATGGTTCAGAATGCGAAAAGGAGAGGTGGCAACTGTCTGTTTAGGGGATGAAATCTCCCTTTTTTTTTTAGCCCCTGCACTAGTTTCTCTTTACTGCTGAACTGCAAATTGAAAGTTTGTCAACCCCCCCCCTCCCAGCAGCTGGTATTGTAAACAGAGGCAAGTTTGGTCAGTTTATGGGTCGGAAGCAAGATAACTTCTCCCTGACACCTCAACTGAAGGAATAGCACCTCCATGTTTCTCTGCTGCTGCCCCTACTCTGTTTGGGCTAAGAGCTGATTCTCACTGCCCTGCTGCTCTCCTTGCCTTTCAAATGCGGGTGGATTTCAATGCAAAATGTTGCATTTCTGTGCTGAAATCCACTGCATCTACCTGCCTTAAAGCCAATAATGATTGGCCTTCATGAATTATGGGTGAAGACATGCAAATAACCGAAGGTTCCTGTGACCAACTATGAATCAAGAACCACTCACTGGTTTAATAGCACAGATGCTGGCAGAAGAAAACTGCTTCCTATTCTAGATGATAAATGGCCAAAACTGCCCTTGATTCCTCCAATACATGTTGTTTTCATTTTGGTTTGGTTTTATATACACTGGGCTGGATTTGTCTTTCCAGCGCCCGCCGGCTGGCTGCAGTGTTTCTGCTCTGCGCCCCTCCCCCGTGCGGAAGCACACGCATGAGTACAATGTCCCCCCCCCCGTCCCTATCTGCACCGAGGACTTGCGTGCACCCGGTAAGAAACTAGGAAATTAGCAACGCATGCAGTCCTCAGTACATTGGCAGATGGTGCGGCTGGGCAGCTTGCCGCCACAAATGCGGCCCTGCACACACATGTGTACCTTTTTTTTTTTTATCACTCAGCAGTGACAGGACCAGGAAAGAAGGTCGAGAGATCATCTTGGAAATTGAAATTGTGCTATATGGCACAGGTTAAGCAGTGGATTATAGATAACACCATTATGTTCTACAGAGTTTATCTGCTGTGTAACCTGAGCCTTTTCTGCTTTGAATGGCTGCCCCCATTGCTACACATCAGATTATTTATATAAACAGTAGTAGTGTTTCTGAAGCAAACCCACCAGTTTTACTAGTGCCGGGCAACACTGCATCATATTTTTTTATCACTTTAAAACACATTTTTTGATGTTACTGTTCCTTTAAGTAATTCCTGCTCTTATTTGCTGAAAAATTCACCCACTTGCAGTACTATTCTACTGAGCAAGGTGTCACTATCTTCTGTCATGTCCAAAGGATCCCTTGCAGCCTCCCCAGGCCCTTACTACACATGGACTACACATGGCCAGAAGCCGACAGGACCAGCAGGGAGGGTCGATTGGCCAACTTCCATACAATGTTTGTGTAGTGCCCCACTTCTGCCTCCAAACAGCTGTGTGTCCTGCTCTTTTTGTGATCTCAGAGTGGGGCGAGTCTATAAATAGGGAGGGACACCGGGTTAGGGTAGGGTGCAGGATGAATTTTTGTCAACCCACACATCACTAATGCACACTGCCAAGGGAAACTGCAAGGGATCTCTGGGAAAATTCATAAGGGGCATTCAATGGAAAAATACCCTATTGTGTATGAGAGCTATGGCTCAGGGTATGAGATTAGCGATTATATTTGGGGTATCAAATTAGTCTTTTCCTTTAAAAATGTGTGTAAGAGCCCTTAGCTGTAAAAAAAAGTGCACAAAGTGAGTGAAAAAGATTCCTTTGGAAAATGAGATGCACTTCATGTAACCAACTCCCAAAAATAGTCTTTAAAGGGCATGTAAAGTCTAAAATAGAATAAGGCTAGAAATGCTGTATTTTGTGTTCTAAATATAAACATGAACTTACTGCACCAAAAGCCTAATCAAATAATTTATGCTTTCCAAGTTGGCTACAGGGGGTCACCATCTTGTAACTTTGTTAAACATCTTTGCAAGACTAGACTGTGCACATGCTCAGTGTGGTCTGGGCTGCTTAGGGATCTTCATAAACAAAGCTGCTTGAGTTCTGCATGGTTGGGAAGTAAGGCAGGGCTCCCCCTGCTGTTCATAAGTATGATTGTTTCCCTGTTCAGCAGTTAGGGAACATCTGACAATTCCTATCCACGGCAGTAAATGAAGGGGGAATTTCATTGCATACATACGGTACACATTGTTTAATTAAAGTATATTGGAGACTTTTTTCTTTCATTAAAGTAAAAATGGGATTTTATTTTTTTGCCTTTACTTTATCCTGTGCCATACAGCACAATTTCCACCACTGCTACACAGCAGCTTGTTTGAACTATAGTAGTGTTTCTGGAGCAAACACATCCGTTTTACCAGTGCAGGGAAACATTACATGATATTTTCATTACTTTAAAACACTAATTTTTTTAAACTCTGTGGGGCTGTACTGACATGAGCACAGGTAGACGGCCACATGATACAGATTCTCTTCCCCTGCTGCACTGAAGGAATGCTGCATTTCATTACCTGCACACAAGCAAAGGTAATGATTCCAGGTTCAGGCAGCGCAGCAGAAAACAAGCAGCGGGCAGCAGATCCTTGGCATGCTTTTCTCCACAGGTTGTCTGAGCAGAGTGGCATCTTATATGAAGAGTATTATCTCAACCCATTTTGTTTCAAACAGCACTAGCACTACATAATTCTGATGGGTGTCAGGATCTGGCTGTAAACAACACCATCCTGAAAAATCCTCACTGTTTTCAGATAGATCAGCAGAAATAACGACTTTTTCCATTGCCATTCTATTTTCTATGTGTCACTGTTTTTCTAATATTGAAGTGTAAAGTAATTTTTCACCATCTAAAGACCTCTGGGGGGGGTCGCCGACCCTGTAAACTGTTCTAAATGGATACATTTCTCTTTGTCCCTGCTGAGTATAATCTCTGGGTTTCATTACAGGCAGCTGTTGAAGTGATACAATAGTTGCTAAAACCAGAGAAGCTCCTGAGCAACGGATCAACCAAATATTGTAAAATTGTAACAGTTTAGAGTCTGCACCTGAATTACTGAACATTCAACTTTAAATTTTGGAAAAACAATAAAAAAAATAAATAATGGAAAGTAATTTAAAGACATCTATTTCTGGGGAACAATCTGAAAACAACTGGAAAAAAAGTGCTTGGAAGGTGAACAACCCCTTTAATGTAGTATTTACTTTGGTCAAATTACATTCTGCAAGGTTTAACAGAGAGAAGGCCCTGAAATTGCTTTGGTTGATCTTCTGGTACTCTATTGTATTTATATCATTCCCTTGGCCGTCTCTTGCTGCTATAAAAGCATTACTGTTAAAGGGATCATTCACATTAAAGCAGAAGGAAAGGCTTCGTACACCCTGGGCCGGTGTAGTTTTCTGCTGATAGGAGCACCGGCCCGGGGTTTCAGGTAAGTCAATACAATCACTTGGGGGTGCCTAACATTTGATACCCCCAAGTGCAAACAGACTTTCCTTCTCCTTTAAAGATAAACCTTTAGTGGCAAGTTTAATTGGAATTTGTTCTTAATTTGCAGTGTCAAAAAAAAAAAAAAAAAAAAATGAAATGGATTTGTTTGAAAACACGGACCAGGAAGCTGTTCCAATGTCAGATTAGAAGAAATATAGGAACAGGTATGAACCTAGATTTAAACTCCAACCAGATTTTCAGCTTGCCGTGGTTAATTGGCAACACAGCTGTTTTAATCAAAAAATACTAAAAAAGTGGAGTTAAAGTTCTATTTAAATAAACCATTTCTATACTCACACCTATGAGAGATTTTTTTTTATTCATGCGCTTTCTGGATATAGAGAGGCCAAAAGATGAAGTAATTAGAAAATGAATGGCAAGTAATTGGAAGGTGCAATACAGAGAAACGCAACACTTTTTTTTTTTTTTTTTTTTAGAATATTTATTTTTTACAATTTTTAAATCAGAGATCATTTAACTCAGACTGATTCCTGCACGGGGGGTTCATAGCCATCAGCACGTTCCACTTTGGCACCAGTCTCATCTCCTGCTGGTTTTCCAGTACCACCACCCTCGCCATGAAGTTCCATTAGTTTGCCCACTGGAGGGAACAGAGAAAATTCATTTTAAAAAAGCCACTCACATAATCGGTAGAAAATGTAGATAAAAGAACCAGTACATCTCATGTCAGTAATCACAGACACTCATGGAACTGAAAGGTTTATCATCATATGTCCCTATGTCCCCTGGTTAATGGAACTTTTAGGATATTTTGGGGGTTATTTATCAAGATCCAAATTTCTCAGTGTTTCTAATATCAAACTTTGAGCAATTTCAAATTCCCGAATGGACCTTATTTAGAAAAAATGCCTGAAAAAAATAGGGTCAGGCATACTTCTGAGTTTTCCCCAAAAACTCTGAATGGTTTTCCTCAAAAACTATTTTTTCACCTAAATCATCAGATACCACAACAGACATTAGCGCAGACACTGGGACCTTCCCCATTGACTTATACAGGACCTTGAGAACTATTAGATGCTGCGGATTCGGAGTTTTAAGACCATCTGACTAATATCGAAAAATTTGGTTTTTTTTGCTTCAAAAAAGACGTATTATTCGATGTTCAGATCTTGATAAATAACCCCTTTAAGTGAATAAGATGTGAGTGCACTGAGCGAAGATATATGAACGGTAATGTAACTGCAGCCTCATGTTCTACACCAGGGATCCCCAACCTTTTGAACCCGTGAGCAACATTCAGAATTAATGCATGAAAAATTTTCCCGCAGTGCCAAATAAGGGCTGTAATTGGTCATTTAGTAGCCCCTATGTGGATTGTCAACCTACATTGAGGCTCTGTTTGGCAGTACACCTGGTTTTTATACAACCAAAACTTGCTCCCAAGACAGAAATTCAAAAATAAGCTCCTGCTTTGAGGCCACTGGGGCAACATCCAAGGGGCTGGAGAGCAACATGTTACTCACGAGCTACTGGTTGGAGATCACTGTTCTACACTAAAGCATTTCAATATAAAATTTCTGGAAAAAGTGAAGAATTTTAGTAACAATTCAGTTTAGCTCAGCACAAATACTTCCTGAAAGACAGGCAGATAAAACAGCTATAAAATCTGATCTACAGCTAAAACTGCAGTTCTGCTCAGTCCAAAAAAATGCTATGTTTTTTTTTGTTTTTTTTACAGTCTGTAAACATACATCAGGAAAATCAATAGAACAAGTGAAGTTCTAAAGCCGATTTCAAGAAAGAATTCATTCTATTAGGCTTGTAATAAATATGTAGAGTTTATCCACTACACTATGAAACAGGCAAGAGGGAACAGAGGTACAAGTAGAATATGCTCCAAATAACTTTAGAGTGAGACAATAAACCTGCTATAAAATCAAATTTGAGTTGTAAAACAGCTTACGCTCAAACTTTGGCTTCTTCAGCATCTTCACTTTGCGGACGTAGACATCGTGGAGAGGATAAATGGACTGGCAGGCCTTTTCAATATCTTTGCCTATGCTGTCTGGAATCCTGAGAACATGACAAAAGAAAATGATCTCTAATTCTCTAAGGAGATCTTCTCCTGCTCTTCCCTCCCGCGACCTAGCACTGCCGGCACCTACATTTATAGACTCGCCCATCCCTTTTGTGACATCACAGCAGGGAAGGTCTATAAATAGAGGGATAATGGTGGGCCGGGGTTGAGAATTTCTTGACCCGCACAATAATAGACGCCACAGTTTAACAAAAAACATTGGTTTGACAAAGGAAAATCACAATGATCTTAAAGGAGACAGGATAAATGAAAAAACCCTAATTTTGTAGGAAATTATAAGTTATATATGAAGTGTTGCTTTTACATGGTGCTAAAAATT
Organism: Xenopus laevis; assembly: GCF_017654675.1. Lineage (NCBI taxonomy): Eukaryota > Metazoa > Chordata > Amphibia > Anura > Pipidae > Xenopus > Xenopus laevis. The sequence goes on from NC_054372.1 coordinate 45,255,207, forward strand.
TATATTATCTTTATAAATGGCCCCTTTATTAGAGCTCACTGGTCCCTGTCTGTTTCAAATGAGGGGTGGGCATGTGCCAACGGTCCCTGCAAGAAGCACAGTAGGAAGGGGACAGCCAATCACAGCCCTGCAGTCAAACAAGCACAGACAGACTTCAGTTCCCTATCAGGTCCAGCTAGCTACTGATTGGTTTCTGTCCTACAGTGCAGTGAACTGAGTGCCGTCGGCTCCCTTCCACAGCCTGGGAAATCAGGGAGCAGCAAGTGGAAGAGAAAGGAGGGATTATTGGGGTTTTACAGAAATATTCAATAAATCAGCCTGAAACAATACTTTTTTAAGCACAATTCTTCTGCATCTAAATAAGTATAATGCACTGGTATGTGCTTATTTTTTACATAAAATGTCTAATTTAAAGCAAAAATCGCCAATAATTATTTGGGACTGAAACACTGTCATTACTCATTCCTGGAAGCCAGAGAATAAAGCAAAGCTAATAGGGTATAAAAACAGATGAACTTACAGTTTATTGACGACTTCCTTCAGGTCATTTGTTTGCACTTCGCGGGTCATAATTTCAAACATCTTCTTGCGAATTTGACGGACCTGTTGGTGCTGAGCGTAGGAAGTCTTCCTGATCTGATTGTTCCGCTTCTTAGTGAATCCAACACAGAAGAGACGGAGCAGGTAGCCATCGGTGGTCTTCACATCAACATGGGCTTCAATCATGGTCTGTAAAGAGTTAAGCAAGTCAATCAAGAAAGGTATTAAACCCATTCTCAAAAAGGACTCTTGTAGATTTAATTTTGGCACACAGAATGTAAGCTTCAAGCATAAGTTTGGAGAAAGCAACAATTCCCGAAAGTAAGTTGATTACAACTCTTGCATATTTAATGCTCATTAAAACAAGTTAATCAAAAAACTATTTTGAAGGTACAAAACTACCAAAGAAACTATACTACTGAATGTTACAGCCAATCATTGAAGGCCTTGTGTTATGTCATCAAGTTCTCAGAGTTCAGAAGAAGGAATAGACAAATTCTCACCATACCTTCTGCATTCAGTCTTTAAAATTCTAAAAATAATGCATATTAAGAAGGAAGTCCTTGAAGTAATTTAAATATTTAGGGTTTGCAGTGAACACTTATGTATGTACAGATAAACAAAAACCACAGAATGAATGGGACACACTGATCAGATGGACGACAGTCCCATGAAGTAAAGCACATCGACCCGGGGTTTGTATGGGATTAAATCTGCAGTCAAACCAGCAGTTAAATAAATCAAACTAGAATCTTCCCTATGCACGGCTATTGCACTTATCAGTAGTTAAGAATGCTGGGTGATGCACTCCACCATTTGTTTGACCACAGATAAACACATGAATTGAGATGACCTGATTAGACCCACGAGCATTGAGATTTGTGCATTTGCACCGCTCAATAAGCATTTCATTAGATGCACATTCTAAAGACCCCAAATGTAAAACTGCTATGCAACATTTCCTCAGCGATCCAGCAGCCACTTCATACAAGAAGCCCATGAAGAGACTCCTGCAGTCTTTATATACAGTCTATTGCAGTGTGCAGATTTCTTCTACCAAAAGCAGTAATATAGTCACCTAATCTAATTATTTTAGCAAGAATAAATTGCTTGTCACAATGTCAGTCACCACTCTAAGGGTGGCACAGAGTCTGCAGTTCAACTTTAGTTCGTTAAATTTTTTTTTTTTTAATTACGTATTTCATTGTCCTGTATTTGAAACAATACGTGTTTTTGCCATCATGTTTTCGTGGTATATTTGGGTTTGATATAATTACTAAAGTACCCAGTAGGATCTTAAGAGGTAGAAGACAAACGGACTTGTTATAAGTCACAATTCAACTACAATATCCACTTGCCAACTGTAAATTTCCCTAATGCCTCTGCAATAAAATTCAACGATACCAGTGAAACATTCAATAGCAATGCTCATTTGTAGGCAACATGTAGCACTAAGGGTCAGGGCACACAGGCAGATTCAGGAAAAGTAGTTTCCCGGCGACAAATCTATTCTTCGAGGCGACTAATCTCCCCGAACTGCCTTTCCGCCAGCTAAAATGTAAATCGCCAGCATGATGGCACTCTGCACAATTCGTTTTCCGAAGTTGCCCAAAGATGCCTCATTAGGAAACTTCGGGCAACTTCAGAAAACTAATCGGGCCATCCTGCCAGCGATTTACTTTTTTTTTTTACACTACAAGCAAGATGCAAACAAGTCAAGCTCCTGTTCAGACATAGAAGCTAATGGAATAAATTATCCCTTCTTAAAGAAAAGGTTTACCTCTAGGGAAGCCAACCTCCAACACAGCACTCATCTGTCGAGGCATTTTTAGGTAAAGTCAACAAATATTCATGTTCCTTAACCATTTTTAAGAATTAGATAGGACCTTTAGAGTAATTCTACTCTACAATGAGAAGTGTTGATGCAAAATTGTAAGTAAAGTGACTGTGGCTCATGGGGATGAAGCATCCAGCCAAAGGAATTTATACACAAATTAAGTCTTGATTACCAGAGGGCAGTGACTTACTAAATCGCTATTCTATACAGTTATCACATAGCGCCCGAGCTCCAATGTTGCCTAAACCGGTATCTGCTGCTCCTAGAATTCATATTCCAGGTCTCATTTCAAAATGATTCTTCCCTTGGCTAAACTTACCTGCCATTTCTTGACCATAGAGCACATCTTATCACGAGTGAGATCCATGCCATGGAAGTTGGTCAGGCAGTTTTTGCCCTGGACATCTTCTGTAATTAACTTGAATTTACGGAAAGCCACTTCATCATTTTGCAGATCAGCCAAGCTAACTTCAAAGACGCGACCCTTCAGCCCATCGGAGGCAATTTCTATTGAAGGGGAGGAGAACGTTTAGCATTAGATCTGGATTCTATTATTTAGCAGCCCAGTAAAATGAATACATATACAGAAAAATTTATCAGAGTGAATACAGTGGTGGAACATCAGAACGATCACATCGACATCATAGAAATCATTTGGGATTGAAACATTTTTATCATTAATTTCTATGTTCATACAACCTTTTTAATACTGTCTAGCGCATAGAATAAGTAACAAAACAAAGACAGCAAAAAGTAATTCCCTTCAGTATACTGGAACACACACTGGAAACGTTATTTAAAGCAATACGGACACGTTCCTATAAAAATCATAGGAACGTGTGTCCATATCAAGTATGTGCTGCAGCCGGAATAGTTCCCTGCAAAGCCGCCCCCAGTCCCACGAACCTGTGTGCAGCTGACCCACTGACACTACTAATGGATCTTCCATGTTGCTTCAGTGACGTTGGCCTGGGGGCAGAGCGATCCTTCCATAGGCTGAAGTCCTGTTTTTATTTGAAATCAGCCTATGGAAGGATCGCGCCGCCCCTAGCCCAGAGTCACTGAAACGGTTCAGAAGATCATTTAGCAATGACTGAGGGTCGGGTGAATGCAGGATTGCAGGAAACTTTTCTGGGTGCAGCATTTACTTGATACCGACACGTTCCTATGATTTTTATAGGAACATGTCAGTATTGCTTCAACCAGAGGCACAATAAAAAAAAAAAAAAAAAAAAAAAAAAAGGAATAACGGGATTAAAAATATAATACACTAGATGCACATTGCAGGTAAAGAAAACAGACATGCAGTTCAGATTATTTACACTGGATGTGATATTCCTAAGGCTGCACATATTTCCACTTACTGGTTCCTTGTGTTCTGGTGACAAGAGTCTTTCCAAGGTTGCGGATATTGAACATGGCAGGGGCCTTGACATCATACCAATCCTTTTTGGAGAAGGGGTCCACACTAGAAAAAACAAAATGGTGTTTAGTATAGTAGCCAGAAGCTGTGGCTGAACTTCATATGTGTTTTTTTTATAGCACCCCATACCCACCCCTTAAAACTAATGGCAGTCCTATGTTTTTAAAAATGGGCGTTGGTTTGGGCAATGTGTCTGTCTCTTAAAAAGGCATACTGGTGGGGGAGGAGCTATCCCTCAGTCTGAAACCAAGGTTCAACAGACACTGACTACAAGTAATGTTACTATGCAGAAAATTAAAAGACTTTATAGTATAACCAGAGGTAAACAAGTTAGTGACCACCATATGGGGTTTACCTTGACGTGGTATGGTGGCTTTTCAACTTTATGATCATAACTTTGTAACTAAAAACCCCTGTTTTGTAAACACATGCACTTGCATTGATACTGAATTACAGACAGGGGCCCAGGGAATGTGCACTGAAAAGTAGCACTTCAATATACTTTAGCCTTTTGAGTGCTCCCACAACCCCCCCTATTTTTGTATATTGTTTAGTATAGTGTTATCACTGTATGGACATTAAACTGCTCCAGTCTTACTACAAACAGTGTAAATTGCCAGTTATTCCCTTTATGAGGAGCACACAGAATGCATTGTGTAGTAACCCACCGTTTAAGTTACCCACCGCCCAACAGAACATATTCAGATTAAAATTGAAAAGGGGAGGGTCACTGTCAAATCCAATTACCAACATCATACACATTTCAATTTAAAGACAAACAGTCACAGGCACTGCTATCTCAGCTGCCAGGTCACACGTTTCCCAGGGAATCCAATGCATGTGACAGAAGGGAACCATGGGGCCCTGACGGCCATAATATTAGTACAACACACAGGTTTTTTTGGGGGGGGGGGGAAGAGGCAACTACATGATAACCTAATAAAATAGAGTTTGTATATGAGAGAAATGGAGGGAGTGATAGTTACAAGCCACATGCAGAGTCCAAAGTGCTTCCAGAATCCCCGAGCAAATCAGGAAGGTGCCGGCCTATCCCCCCCCCCCCCCCCAGTACAGCCATGTAGTACAGTCCAGTCACACACAGTCAATTGCTAAGACACTCACTCTCTGAGCACTTAGTAGGGTCCCAGCATGGAAAGCGCAGGACAGGAACGCTTCCGCAGAGACGGACATGAAACCGAAGCGCGCACATATACAAACACACACATATATATATATACACATATACACACACGCGAGTCCGCCGGACCCTCACACACAAGACACAATGCTAGTGCAGACACAGCAGCCAGACAGGCCTCCCCTATTACTCGCCAAGCCGGCAACCCCCTCACCACTATCCGCCCTGAATCCCCGCCATCCGGCCCTCAACAACACATGAAAATTCTACCCAGAGGCCACGACGCTTCCACATTCAATCTCCGCGCACTATTTCTACTCACATCTTCTTTTTGGCACCCTTCTTGCCGCCTTTAGTCAGCCTCTTGTTCTTGCCGACTGCCATCTTGCTGAGCTGGGAGAGAAAGAGGAAGCGCAGGCCCAACACGCGAGATTTCACAGCGGCTGGAGACCAACGAGACGTGCAGAGCCCGAGAAGTACGAGGACATCTAGTGGCCAGAGGGAATAATGGGAATAATGCTCAGCTGTGTGTTTGGTTCTGGGTTGCCAGGTTGGAGGCTTTCCAGACAAATTGGGCTACTAATTTAAGCCCAGGTGGGGTTTGAAAAGCCAAGGTACAGGTTTGGGCTACCTTTTGGTCCCGTGGCTGGTTTGTAATTTGAAAATCAGCCAAAGTTTTTTCTTGCCAAGACTGTGTCTCCCAATGCATGTTGGATAATGTAGTTTTTGTTTAAAGGAGAATTCAACCCTTCAGCGCTAAAATTACTCCCCCTCCCCCCGACCTACCTGCCCCCCCCCCATGGCAAATGGAGTTCCTCTCCTGTTGAGCTCAGGGCAGCCATGTTCGCCCGTGCGCTCTTCTTCCTGTATTCGCCGGCATTTGGTGGCGCATGTGCAGCAGAGGGACTTACTGGTAAGGATCTACTGCGCATGTGCCCAAAAGTCACGAAGTTTCTAATTTCTTTTTTCGGAAACTTCGTGACTTTCGGCGCATGCGCAGTAGATCCTTATCGATAAATCCCTCTACTGCGCATGCGCCACCAAATACAGGAAGAAGAGCACACAGGTGAACATGGCTGCCGTGAACTCAACAGGAGAGGAACTGCACGGAGGGGTCAGTAACAAGTTAGGTGCATTTGCCCGGGAGGGAGGGGGAGGGATTTTAGCGCAGAAGGAGTTGAATTCTCCTTTTACAATTTGCCAACTGCCAAGTTTAATGTAAGACTACAATACCCAGCATGCAATGGGACTGACTTGTGTAGAAGTCGGGAGTTACCAGAATTTGGGCTCTGTCCCGCAGCCTGTCATCCCTCTCAAAGGAGATTTCAACTCTAAACTTTAAAAACCCCTACCCTACATAGACCCCCCTCCCTCTTCCCCCCATCCTAAGTGTTACCCCAGGCAAATGCCCCTGGCCAGTAAAAATGATTTTTGATCCTAATGTTATTAATAGGGAGAAAAGAAAAATATATAGGAAGACCAGAATTCTTTTCCAGAAAAGGTGGCAACCCTACTTACCCCTCAGTGCAGTTTCAGGCATCGGAGTTCACAGGCGCCATCTTCAGCCACTTCTGTAATCTTCACAATGAGACTGGCGCTTCAGCAATTTTTTTTAGTTTCTGTGCATGTGCAGTTGTCGTGAAACCGGAAATTTCTCCAACCGCGCATGTGCCGACATGCCGGTCTCATTCCGAAGAGAAGAAGATGGTGCCTGTGAACTGCGATGCCTGCATCTGCACTGAGGTAAGTAAAACGTTAGGGGCATTTGCCTGGGTTAACAGGCTGGGGGGAGGAGGGAGGGGGGTCTAGGTAGGGTAGGGTAGGGTTTTTTTAAGTTTAGGGTTGAATTCTCCTTTAAGCATTCTCACATTTTCCAGTGACGTTGCTCAATTTCAGACAATTTTGGGACAGAAATCTGCTAGCCACCAAAATATCTAAAAGTTGAGCTGTTTTACCAATATTTATTGAAATTGTTTAATTATTAGGGCCTTATGGGACCCCTCTATCTCCTGGGCCCCCCTCCGTAGTTATGTCCCTGGTGATGGGCGAATCTATCCCATTTTGCTTCATGGAAAAATTTGCGAAACAGTGAAAATTTGAAAAAGGCGTATTTTCACAAATATTCATTTATTTATTTATTTCTTCATTGCACATATTGGGCTACTTTTTAAGTGTCTCTTGGCTAGTTTTGGGCTGGTTTTGAAAATTAGACTTGGCAACCCTGGTTTGGTTGACTGTGCTAGTGTGGCTAGTTGTTGGTGCCCACTCTCCCCTGATTGTGGCCCTGCTGATATGTATGCTGATATATATATATATATATATATATATATATATATATATATCACTGTATATATCACCATATACTGTATATATACAGTTTATCACCAGTACACCAGAAATCAAGTATTTTTACAATTACTTTCTGTTTTCTATTTGTGACCGTTCTAATATTGAAGTGTATAGTTTCACCTTCTAAAGCAGCTCTGAGAAGGGGGGGTGGTCACCGACTCTTTAAAAGTTCTAAAGTGATACATTTAATTCATTTGTTATCTTTGTACAGGATCCCTGAGTTCCATTAAAGGCAGCTGTCAGAACTGATACAATAATTGCTAATATTCCACAGTTACTGCTGAGAACTGTATCAACTAATTGTATCAACTAAACGTAGCAAATTGTAACAGTTCAGATGCTCCTGGATCACTGAGCTGCCAGACTGAAACACTAGAGACAGGTACATTAAACATCAAACTTAAATATTGGGAAAACGGTAAGTATATAAACATATCAGAAAGTCTTACAGCTTTTCCTATTGGTACAGCAGGACACTAGAAACATGATCTTTCAGTGAAAAGGCTGTAAGGTTCCACCTGGACAGTATTTTAGTGGCCAGGCTGATAGAAATGATGGTACATGGCAATGTTATTAATGGGTAATAAAGCATAAAAAATTATTTGACAGCTATTTTTTTTTTTTTTTTACAAAATTGGCAGTCCTGCATGCTGCCTCAACAGCCTAGTAGTTGTCAGGATAATAATGAATAGCATTGAGCTCCATAAACAAGGACATTTGGAAGTGCCTTATGCACAATAATAGAAGAGGAACAATTCCCTCTGTTAGGTTGTTGAGCCTGTGTAGCATATGTAGGGTTGAAAGAGTTCCCTGCTGAACCCAAATACATAGTATATTTACAGACTCATGAAAAGTTTATCTTTGTTCATATTTTTGTGAACAGGTGGCGTCATCTAACCAGTTTTTTGATAATAAGTGATCCAGCAGCCTTACTTGTTCCATTTTATAGTGGCCCATTTGTATATTTTGCATCGTGTCCAGTCCAAATGTTATGTGAAATCTGTTTTGTTATCACTGAAATCTTGCTTGTGTCTCAGAGTTCCTCTATTTGGACACAACACCACCTAAGTGCAGGGCCGGGTGTGGGACTAGGGATGTAGAAATTACTTCAGACCAAGATGAGCCTCTAAACTGGTCCAGATCTTATCACATCAGTGTCAACCACCTTAAAGGGCACTAATCACTTTTTTTTTACTCGGCAGGCTAATAGAGCCCACACGCTGATTTGGGGATACAATAATCTTTTTTTTTTTTTTAAATTGCCCCCACCAGCACTAGGTTGCCAACACCAGGAGGGAGCTACCAGTGTGGGTGCCATGTTGAGGCATGAGTGCATACATGCACATAATGAGCAAGTGCAACTCACTCATTATGCGCATGTGCTTAACGTCAGCTCAAGAGTGTGGGCTCTATTAGTACATACCTCTGGTGGGGTAAAAAAAATCACTACATTGTTTCAAATTTAGGAATAATCAGAAATACAAGAGGGGGTATTCAATGCATTTATGTGGGTAATGTTGTGCTCAGTGTCGGACTGGCCCACAGGGATACCAGGAAAACTCGCGGTGGGCCCAGGTGACTGTGGGCCCTTGTGCTGCTAAACATTTGGCCTATTTCATGGCCATTCCCTATTTCTTTGAGAACAAAGAGGCTAAATAGATGGAATAATAGATGATAGTAAAGAATAGAGACTAGGAGAATAGAGGTTGAGTGAGGAGAAGAAGAATAATATTACTGAGAGTGGGCCCCTGGTCTAAGGTTTTCGGGTGGGCCCCTGGTGTCCCAGTCCGACACTGGTTGTGCTAATACAGTGCTGACTGGTAGATCAGTCTATTTTTTGACTGGTCCTTTTGGCTAACATCACATAACAACTTTAGTCAGCCAGTGTGGTTGTACTGTATGTGTTTGTTCTTTTTAGCAGGATGGGCAGGTGCTTACACTAGAAGATAGAGGTAAGCAAGTGGATGACTGGTATATGATCCCCCCCTGAGAAATTACTGCAGGCATCCTTGCAAGCCCATTGTGGTTTCCTCCATGCTGAGCAATTTATGATCAGTGCCAGTCAGGCAGACAAATTAGGTTCCTGAAGTCCATGTCATTTTTCTATTAAATAGTCTGTTTATCCTCTTTTAAATTCTAGCAGTAGTCGTTGTGCCTATGTGAAATCGATATGTTGTGGGCAAAAGGCATGTGTTTTGCATGAGAATACTCAACCAATAGATATTTTACATCCCAATAAGTTACCCATTCATTGGCTGATAGTAAAAGTAACATGTATGTATGGCAATAGCTCTAGGATTCCCATAAGAACAGAAGAATTGACTGATGCACTGCCCAGCGCAAATATAGTGCATTGCAGGGACCATTTTTGACCCTAGTACCCTAATGAATGGTGTGTAGTGTATGACTGCATCCATTTTTGCACAATTATAGTTAGCCCTATTTTGTAGTCTTGACTGAAGGAGAAATAACTAGTTTCAGTGATACCTTAAAGGGAATCTGTCGTCATTTAAAAAATTTTTTTTTTTGCATTTTTATAAAAAACACACATGCATAAACACTGTCTGGCAAATAAAATGTTAATCCACAAATCCATGCATAAGTTATTTTAGTTTGTATTTTGTCATGGGGGCTTCCATTTCTGCTCATTACACATTCATCCTGTGCTGCTCTAACAGCAGGCACAGCATTACCTGTGTGCTTGGAGGCAGCCACTCTGTAATGAAAAGCCAGGTCGCACTACGACATGAGAATCTAGCTGTACACTCCCCCTCCCCTCTCTGCCCATGCGTCTGATGTTTGGAGGAGAGAGGTCACATGGTTTGCAGGGAACCAATTACTTTCACTTTCCTACGTCCTGCTCTACAGCTGCACTAGCAGCCCCTCCTCCCACAGACACTATCAAAGCTCCTGCCGTTCTGTAAGTTTGTTCTCTGCTTTCCTTTGGAGGGGTGAACTTTCTCTCCTTGCTGCCTTCCTAGTTAGTTTTACTGGTTACTAGATGAGGTAAAGGAGCTGTGAGTTCCCTCTGCTATCCACCTCACACACACTGCGCTCCTTTCCTGCCTGCAATACTTCTTTTTTCATTAACTACTTACTGCCTCCTTTCTCTTGAGCTATTTTAACCCTTCCTAGTCTTCCTATGGTTTTCAAGTATTTCCTCCTTATTTTATCCTTTTTTTCTATTCCCTGTCATCAGTCCTGGGAGTGTACTTTTATTTTTCTGCCATGCATTTTTGTGTAAACAAAAATATTTATCCAGTACCCAAAATGAATTGTGTGTGTGTATATATATATTTATTTTTTTAAACGTAAGTGGGGGCAGTGATCACAGGACTATCTTATTTCAATCCTTCTGAAGTGGTGTCAGTGGGAGCTTATCTTAATACCTGCCTATTGTTCAATTGACAGGCTCAGCAGACAAGGCTCTATTTACATTACAGCAGCTTGTAGGAGGGAGGGGTAATGACATCACTCCAACTTGCAGTGCAGCAGTAAAGTGTGACTGACGTTTATCAGAGCACAAGTCACATGACCTGAGGGCAGCTGTGAAATGTCAAAATGTCTAGCCCCATAGCAAATTTTAAAATTAGATATAAAAAGATCCATTTCTTGTTTTGAAAAACGGATTTCAATGCAGGATTCTGCTGTAGTAGCACTATTAACTGATACATTTTGTAAAAAACATGTTTTTCCACGACAGTATCCCTTTAAGTGAGCACCAGCAGTACAGTGAAAAATCAAAGGACAGACAGCTACTGCTTTTAATAGCAATTAATATTTTAAAACAACTTTAAAATCATTGAAAAACAGAAATGTATATAAGTTGTTTAGAATTACTTATCATAATGCAAAATTGTGCATTTGGTCTAACTTCCCTTTTGAAAATACTTTCGACTGCATAAATCATCATGAAGAATTTGTATCTTTACAGAAAACAATAGAGACAGATGATTTATTCTGGAGTTACCACTGTGCATTTATTTACATTTATTATTTCTTATGATTTGATTATGAGCTGAATGCACTTTAATTGTAGCCATGGTAATGCTGTAATTGAATTAACCCTCTTTATTATTCCATATACATCTAAAGATATGAAGTTCTTTGTTTCCATTTGTCAGTTTTGTGTCATCAGCACCATGACATTTTCGCACTATGCCTCAGTCCATCTTAAATGAGCTTGGGCCCAGAGAAGGCTTTCTGGATCATGTTTATACATGTTTTTTCTTTGCATGGTAGAGTTGCATTTGCGGATGCAGCAACAAATTATCATCACTAACAACGGTGATTCCTGAGTATTTTTCAGCCCATGCAGTTATTTCAAATACAGAATACTGACTGTTTTCAATTCAGTGTCACCTGAGTCCATCCAATATTGTCTTTTGGCCTTGTCCCTTGCATACAAATATGTCTCCTGATTCTCTGATCTGATTCTCTACAGTATTATACACAGTAGGCAGTGAAATTCCCTAATTCTATAGGGGTGCAGGGGGGTTGACTGCACTAGGGCCTGCAATAGACACATCATTGTCTTATCACAGGCAAATCTATGACAATCTGACCACACTTCCAGTATTATACTGGCTAGGTGGCAACCCCAAGCTTTGAGAGGCTAGCTGGAATGAACATAAAGGGGGTGGTCAGGGCAGCTTGCCCTAGTAATACTGGGTCTACAAATGTATGAACTGTGCCAATACCTAAAATTTATACACTGTGTCTGACAAGCCCACCTCTGACATTAGGCATCAGCAGTAAATTAATAAAAGCAGCAAACAGTTCATAAAAGTAGAGTTTGGTTTGAGTGGGGAAGGTTGCAGGGGCTGGTGGCTAGTCCTGCTGGCCACCCACTGCAGGGGCAATTGGTCAACCAACCCCCACCCCATCTAGTGATGTGTGGGTTGGTCTAAACTTGTAGGTTTATCTATGTGGTCAGTAATTATATATATATAGATTAAACTTGGGTCTCATTGTAAGTGTGGCCCAGACAGGCAGAGGGCTAACAAAACAAAAGTGTAGTATTCTTTAATAAATCACAGCATTTTTCGACTGCTCTCCTCTTACTATATTAATTGGCTAACAAAACAAGTCACCCTTGGAGTAGGGTCTGAATAGAATGGGGCCTAATGGCTGCCATATAGTCACTTCACCTGACATTTACACCAAATTGCTCATCTCTACACTGAAACTCACATCTTATAAAGGTGCAAGTCGGCTACAAGGGCTACACACGAGATGAACCAGGCTACCATAGGGTTCTGCGTTGTTTATTCTTTTATAATACAAGGACAATGTCACAGGGGGAGATTTGTCGCCTGTTCATGCGCTACTGCTGGCGACAAATATCCCCCTGTTTCATGAAAAGCATTCTGAGAAGTTACACCGGGGCTTTGTCTCACAAACATTTCAAGCCTGTTTTGCATTTGGACAAATGACGAGCCTATTTCATAATCCACTCGCGAGGAAACGAATAATAAAGCTCCAAGCCAACCAGCTGTGAGCACCAGCAGCTCCCTTATCAGCCAGTTCTCCCAATCTCACTGACGTCACCACAGCTCCTACCATACCTGCGAGCAGCTAAAGACTGAGAAACGCTTAAACGGCAGTGACCAACCAGGAAGCAAGAAGAGCAAAAGGGGGCGGGGCAATCAGTGAAGCAATCCCGGCAGCATAAACCAATAGCGAGCTAGAAAGGGCCAACAGGGGACCAATGGCTAATTGTGGTAGGCGGTGCCTGCTGCCACTTCCTAGGGACGCTGGTGTAAATGTGCTGGGGTATGGTCCCGGCGCACCTGACAAGAGGAAGGATTGTAGGCGCGTTAGGGCTTTTCCTCTTTCGACAACATCTCTTGCTGTCTGTGCCTACCTGAGCTTTGCTTGTAGTTCTCGGAGACGCAGCGGGCCCTGTGTGCGCCTGCACCCCAGCCATGGCCGCTCAGGAGAAGCAGGTGCACCCAACAGGTGAAGAGAAGAGCGGCAAGGCTGAGGGCCCGGACCCAGGAGGAGCGCTGGCGCTAGGACCGAGCGTACCCATTCGAGGGATCCGCATGAAGTTTGCGGTGCTGAGCGGATTGCTGGAGGTCGGGGAAGTCAGCACCAGGGACTTGGTGGACACCGTGTTCAATTTGGTAAGTGCAGTGCCAATGACTCTGGTCCCCTCTAGCAGCCACAATACACTCACTTCTGGGCCCTCTGTGCTGCTGCTGAACTTCAACTTCCAATGCCCACGACTGCCTGAACTGTGGTGCATGCTGGGAGTTGTAGTACAGCACTAAACCCTTCATTCATCAAAATATTATCTTATTAGTCTGAACCTAACCTACAAGTAGCTTTATAAAGTAAAGGTAATAGTGACAAGCACTGGTGTATTAGTACAGGTTTCATGTTGGAGGCTTGTCAGAACTGCACAGAAGGCTCAGCCAAGACTCAGCCATTTCCCTCTTAACATCACACTTCCTGATGCTGAGGCTTTAGTCAACATATTGCTGCCCAGAAAGGCAATTAACTAGATCATGGTTTCTAAACGTATCTACTTCAAATCAGGCAAAAAGCAAGGTAATACTGCTAAATGGTATGGGGCTATTCAATCTTTAACAATTAAAATTGGTCATCCTCTCTCCTTAGTTTTCTATAACTACAGCTGGAGCATCTGCTTATTTCGGGAGGTCTCATAAGAAACAGAGTATGGTGCGTAATGCCAAATAGCCTATGAGTAAGTGCCCCAGTAGGTACCAAACGCGTTAGGCGGTTATCTGTATGTCCTAATATATGATTTGAACTTTTAAATATCATTTTTGGTCATTACTTGCGGAGAAAACTCACAACTTTTTGCTGTTTTAGGTCTCATAAGAACTTTAATTCAGCAGCAGTTAAAGTTCTATGTAAAACAGAGGTCCTCAACATATTTTACCAGTGAGCCACATTCAGTTGTAAAAAAAGAGCTGGGGAGCAAGAAAAGCATGAAGAAAGTCTATGGGGTTGCCAAATGAGGCTATTTGCTAGCCCCTATGTGAACTGGCAGTTTAAAATTAGATTCTGTTTGGCAGTACATCTGGTTAAACACAACCAAAACTTGCCTCCAAACCAGGAATTCAAAAATAAGCACCTGCTTGAGAGCAACAGGCAAGGGGTTGATGAGCAACATGTTGCTCATGAGCTACTTGTTGGGGATAACTGATGTAAAGGTTTGCTCAGTTCTATTGTATTTTATTGCAGTTTATTTTGTGTACAAACATCAGTTCACAGAAATGTATATCAACACATGCTTTTTGTTTTGCATCTGACCGAAATTAAATGCAATGCAAGGCCTCCACTCCTGCTGTATCTTGTCTTGCTTTTAGGGCAAAACTCCACGGGAGAGATTTTTTTCAAGGATGGTTTCGGATTGACAAAACGGATTCTACAAGTCTGATGTATTTGCTTTGGGTTAAACTATAATGGGACTGATACAATATGTGTAAACTACTTTGAACATTTGCCATCCAGTGCAGCATGCCTGTTGGATGGGAACGAAGCTTGCTGCGTATTTGTCCGACAATAAAAATTGATGGTGTTGGAAAGACTTTTCTTTTTTTCCTTATTGAAATATATTGATCATCAGATATAAACAAAAGATTCCATCCAGCTTTATCTGATCTGGCATTACACCACTAGTGCTGTTGTGTGGTGTTGCATGGCAAAATCAGATCAAATCTGATCAAAATCTCCTGAGGCGTTTAACCCTTACTGTGTTGGTGCCTGAAGGTTTAATATGGACTAGTGTATTAGGTGCCCTCTTTGTACCACTTTTATGCATACTAGAGTAACTGCCATAAATTGATACTTTTTGACGCACATTAACTGTTGCATGCCCAATTTGTATCAAACATGCAACCAGAAGGAGATATAAGATGCACAAAGCTATTGGCTTTGTTTACAGTGGTTTTGCATGTTCAGTCCATTGCTATAATTGTTTAATTAATTACACACAACTTTATTGTTTTATGTTTGCTAAAAACAGAACATCAGTTGGTAAATTTAATGTTGAATTTTATTTTGTAACCAGGTATTTGTAATATAAACCTGCTGTATTGCCAGTAACTATTTACTGGCATTACATTTTACATTAACTTGTGCTGTGCTGCAAATCTGAGTCTGATGGCCTTTTAACAATAGACCTGTCGGAATCATAGGGTTTCACATGGATCTGAGTCATTGTGAAAGGCACAGAGATTCAGTTGTTAAGGAAAATGTTACTCGGGTATCTGTTAGTGGTATAGCATATACTTTCTTATCACAGTCTGCATGGGATGTGTTATTTCGAATGAAATTTAATGTGGGAAATTGCTTCCTGAAATACATTGATTTGCTTACTGGCGACCAATTGGGAAACTTCTGATGCCACAGTAACAGTTGTTTACTTGTGATTGAATAGCAAGCAGCTAGCAAATTGTTATAACAAATTTGATTTATGTTGGTTGGAAAGAGTTTTCAGATAAAGTTGTGTTTCCTGCAATTTTAGTGCACATATGAGATGAACAAAGTATGACGCTAGCTGCTGTTTTCTTTCAGTAAGTCTGATGTATGCATGGGAGTTATATGATACCAAATGGAGCAAAAGAAAATAAGCTTTCCAGGGTCAGACTGGCCTGGCAGGGTACTAGGATCTTCCATGGATCCAAGCCTAGTGGTTTCCAGTTGGCACTGTCTTTATCTCATTTTTGTTAGAGCAGGCCCAGTCTGATATTTCAACGTCCGTTTTAAAACTAGTTATAATTGGTTTGCAAAAAAATTACATTTTCATTCTTTGAAAAGTCCTAGAGGAATAGGTCTGCTTATTGTATTTAAAATGTGCCCACTTTTCTTAATTGCTCAAGGGAATGTATTTCACGTTACATCCTTATTGTCTTGGAGAGTGCTGAGATTTACTGCATGGAGACCGTCACACCCATAGATATTGTCTGTTTCATCAAAACCATATAACAAAAAGATTGATAGTGATGATGCAATGAGTTCTATCTTCCTGAAATACGTGTACAAAAAATTGTACAGAACCTTGTATCTAATTTACAATCTGAAAAGAAGTTAATTCCCATGTGTGGAAGGAATTAGATGTGCACTGTTTCAGCGTTAAAAATTTCAAACTGTCATTCACTGAACTGTGCAAATTATTTTTAGACAAACACTTATTATATTACCCATGTATGGTCTTGTGACATAAGGCTAATGTCACAAGTAATTGAAAAGCCCCTTTCCATACAACTGTACAGGGAATCAACTGCCTAAATGTGGCTGTGGCCAGTCCTTCGTGGCATCAGCCTAATTTTTTGTGGGCTAAGGATCATACATAATATGACAACCTTTCTATTGTTATGTTCATTCAGTCAGGCAGCCCAAATGAGAACATCGGAAGGCAAAGAGTGTCTGGTGCTCCTCTTTGACATCTGTTAGTTTACCATGCACTGACCTACGGTCAGATAATGCTTTGAAACAAGCCAACTCTTGGGTTTTTGGCTCTTCTGTGACATTTTGTGGTGTTTTGTCTCAGTTCTGAGAAAGTGACCTGGGCCAATTGTCTCCAATTTTAAAGGAAGATGTGAGTGGAAGCTCAGTACTGCATAGTGCAAAATGCAAAAACTGTTTGTTTTGCTCATGTTAATGTAATGCTCCTTTAAGACTGTTCAGTATGTGGTACATATCTAGTATGTGTTACCTTAGAATTAGATCAACAGTCTAGTGGTTATTGGACTGTACAACATATGATGTTAAAGGGATCATGTCATCAGAAAAAATGTTTTTTTCAAAACGCATCAGTTAATAGTGCTACTCCAGCAGACTTCTGCACTGAAATCCATTTCTCAAAAGAGCAAACAGATTTTTTTATATTCAATTTTAAAATCTGACATGGGGCTAGACATTTTGTCAATTTCCCAGCTACCCCTAGTCATGTGACTTGTGCCTGCACTTTAGGAGAGAAATGCTTTCTGCCAGGCTGCTGTTTTTCCTTCTCAATGTAACTGAATGTGTGTCAGTGGGACATGGGTTTTTACTATTGAGTGTTGTTCTTAGATCTACCAGGCAGCTGTTATTTTGTGTTAGGGAGCTGCTATCTGGTTACCTTCCCATTGTTTTTTGTTTGGCTGCTGAGGGGGAAAAGGGAGGGGGTGATATCACTCCAACTTGCAGTACAGCAGTAAAGAGTGATTGAAGTTTATCAGAGCACAAGTCACATGACTTGGGGCAGCTGGGAAATTGACAATATGTCTAGCCCCATGTCAGATTTCAAAATTGAATATAAAAAAATCTGTTTGCTCTTTTGAGAAATGGATTTCAGTGCAGAATTCTGCTGGAGCAGCACTTTTAACTGGTTCATTTTGAAAAAAAAAATGTTTTTCCCATGACAGTATCTCTTTAAAGGTTTGTTCACCTTCCAAACAATTTTTGCAGTTGATTTGTTTTCAGATTATTCACCAGAAATAAAGATTCTTTTTCAGTTGCTTTCCACTTTTTATTTTTTTGCTGTTTTTCCAAAATTTAAGTCTAAGGGTAAGGCCACACGTTTTCAATATTTGCCTCACTGAGGCAACTTTGGGCGACTATTGAAAACGCATTGCCGCGTGTGCATTAGCGCAGGCGACTTTTCATTCTAGCCTATGGGGAAAAACGCAGAGGCAGTTCGGGGAGATAGTCGCACAAAAGACGAGGCGATTAGTCGCCAGGCGACAAAATCTCCCCGAATCTCCTCGTGTGGCCTTACCCTAAATTTTCATGTTCTTGTTTCAGTCTGGCAGTTTGGTAATCCAGGTGCATTCTAAACTGTTATTAGTTGCTACATTAGTTGCTACATTAGTTGCTACATTAGTTGCTACATTAGTTGCTACATTAGTTGCTACATTAGTTGCTACATTAGTTGCTACATTAGTTGCTACATTTATCAACTGGAATATTGGCAACTTGTATCAAATCTAACAACTGCCTATTAAAATGAACTCGGGGATTCTGCTCAGCAGGGCCAAAGATAAGAAATGTATAAACTTAAAAGTTACAGAATCAGCGACCCCCCCCCCTTCCAAAGCTGCCTTAGAAAATCAAAAGAAGGTGAAAAATTTAACTTTTCATTTCAGAATAGAAAGTGTTTCGAAAAAAAAAAGTCTTTATTTCTGCTGAATGATCTGAAACTAACTGAACTGAACAAAAGTGTTTGAAGGTGTACAACCCCTTTAAATATGTATGCATCTGTGCATCGTCCTAATAAAATAAGAAAAACTGTAGAGACAAACCGGGTTTGGGTTATTACATTGAATTTTTTTATAGATATTTTCAGACCAGTGTCACATTGTAGAAACACATGCAGAGAAAAGCCTGATGCACAGTCTTCCACTTCATGTTGTGTGCACTGACAAGTACAGCATCAATGTGCCATTGGCCTTAGACCATGCACTAGTGAATTATAAGACAGTGTACCCATGTCACTTAGTTGCAAGAAATAAGCAGTTGATGTCCTATTTACATCCCAGAACTATTCCAGTAGGGGAAAGCCTGGTATTTGATGTATCTGCTGTGTAACACTTGATTGTGAACTCTGTGCAGATCAGTTTTAGAAATACATAATATACTTATTTAGAAATGCATAATATATATTGCATTTCAAAGGCATTCTCTGCAGTTTTCGATGTTGTATGGTTGAATGTGGCAGCATGCAAATCCTTCGCCTATATTGAATCCTAGGTAGTTGTTGCCAGGAAACTGCTGAAAGTGTGTTTTTTTTATTGTCCTGCTACACCAGTGCTCCATTGAATACAACAATTTAGTTCACCAGAGGAATTTTCTTTTTGAGGGGTTCACCCGCTAGTTACTGTTGATTTTAACTTCACCTTACAAGCTCAATGGAGATTTAGTAGAATAACTGTAAGGGACATATTTATTATGCTGTGTAAAAAAACAGTGGGATAATACACCAAAAATCACCAGGCTTTGCCTTATAGTGACTTCCGCCAGAAGCAATGTAAAAAAAAAAATGGTGGCAAATCTGGCGTTCACATGGTGAAAAATAAAACATTCACCATTTATTTTACACAACTTTTTACATAGTTTTTTCTGCTAATTTAGTTTTATACAGCATAATAAATATGCCCCTATGTGTAGTATAGTAAAAGTTTGCCCTGGTCTATTAACCCGTACCAACCAAAAAGCTGTTTGCTTTTTTTAGTATCTGACCACTCAATTCTACCTGCTGATTGGATTTGGTGAGTTTATAGACCTGGTACAAACTTTACTAAACGACATCCTAACTGATCTTTTAACCGTAAATTAGTCTGTATAATCAGAGGTTTCATGCACTCACCAGAGCTGGACTGTTCTAGGTACATTTTACATGAGAACTATTGATTTTTATTTGTCTTTGCATCCTTACATTTTGTGATTAAATAAAAACTTACAATACTTACAATATTTGAAAGGAGGAAATACTCTAAATGCTGCATTTGTTATGTATTATTTAAAGATCTCTGTCTAGCAGCCCTGCCCAGTGAAACCAGAAACCCTACCTTGGAAAGAGATAACAATACTTTGGGCTAGTATGGTAACTGATCTGTTTCAGGTGACAGATGCACTATTTTCAAGACCTTGGCATGCTATTCCTAAAGTCATCTCAATTAGAAGCAGTACACCACAGTAATGTCAAATGCTGGAGGCTTCTTTACTCTGCATTTCACATATACATATTAAACCTTTGGCAGCTGCTTTTTTTGCCCTTAAAGGAAACGTTCAGTGTAAAAATAAAAACTGGATAAATAGATAGTCTGTGCAAAATAAAAAATGTTTGTAATCTAGTTAGTTAGGCAAGAACATAATCTATAAAGGCTAACAGAGCAGAATCCAACTTCCTGCTTTTCAACTGTCTAATGGTAAGGGCACAAACAAAGATTCAGGGATATTTAGTCGCCTAGCAACAAATCGTCTCTTCTTCGGGCGAATAATCTCCCCGAACAGCTTTCCCGTTTTCTGAAGTTGCCCGAAGTTTCCTCATGAGGCAACTCTGAGTTAGTCAGCGACTTAAAGTTTTGGCCACATGGGACAAAACTATTCAGGGAGTTTGCAATTGATCCGTAGCATTCAGCTCAGATTCAAAAGCAACAGATATGACCCATGTGCCCCCCCTCAAGTCACTGATTGGATAAGTGATAGGAAATAAACTGTGCAGTTTGCTCTGTTAATACTATTTATTTATTTTTTCTTTTCCATTACTCCATTAGTGATGCAGCCCACAACACTGCCTGTAAGGATGTTTTAGTGGAATTAAATGAATGTATACCCCTTTTTTTAACAACTTGAGCTCAATGAATGTGCCTTTTTGTCTGTAATTCAAATATAATTTTTTTTGTTATTTATTGCATTCAACAAGAAATTTAAATCATTTAGTTTTACTTTTCACCTTCCTGTCCAATTTGGCTAGCAAGTTTTTGTATAGTAGGTACTAAAACAAGTCAGTATTCGTAATCCACATGTTAACTATTTGTATAATGAACTGCTTCTCAAAATTAAAAAAAAAAAAAGACTAAAGCTTACAGAAAGGCAGAGTTTGCATACACTATTTAAATAAATTATACAGTGTACAGTGAGAAATAGTGGGATTTCACAGGAAAAATTATTTTCCATAATAACTTTGTAATTCATGATACAAGGCTGATGGGTGAACTGTCAATATTTTTGTTTGACCTGGCTGATTTTGGGCTAGATATTTTTTGGCAAGCACCATACACAAGCCAATAAGCTGTCAATTGGGTCTGAAGGGGCCAAGCCACAAGTTTTTGCTTCTATGCATACTAAGGTTTACATTTATTTATCATGCTCATGCTGATGTGTATACGGTCTAGAAGCAAAAACGACATTCTCTGCTTTGTCTATTTAACGAATGCATTTGCTCTCTGCCATTGTTTATATAGCTTTATCTGTGTAATTATATGTATGGGTGTGAAGATTTTGTGTTTACTTTGTATCTTATGATGCAGTTGTACCAGTTCCCACTAGTTATATATAGAATTGAGTTTTCAATCAGAGCGCATAAAGTATAAGTTAATTATAACGTGTAAGAAATATTTTTTCTTTGTGTTTAATTGGTGTAACCACTAAGGCTGCATATTTTTGTCTCTGAGCCTAATGTTTCCCCCCCCCCGTTTTACTTTTAAAGTCTAGGAGCACTAGGTTACCCATGCTAATAATATGCAATTATTTATATTATTTTTGCTAATAATAGTAATGTGGCTAATATAATTAGAGATAGGTATTGGTACCCAAGGCAATGTCATCCGATGACACCCTCATCCTATTTGCCAGCATGCTCAATCAACTGATACCTTATTGTACCTCAACCAAACAATCAAATTCCATCCTCCTTCCCATTTGCTCCATAAGTGCATGCCTTTCCTGCTTACTGACTGTTCCAAGTTCCAGTCCATGTAACCTGTGCATTGATGACTCTATATAAATAAATTATGATTATTAGGTGCAAAGTGCTGACAAACATTGTTGTACAGTGAGCTTTGTAGTAGAAACATGCAGAAAGATTTTCTACATATAATTTTTGTACAGCATAAAATACATTGTTAACCATATTGTAACAGGGCAGTATACACCTGAAAAGATCTTTGCTAATAATGGACACCGTATATAGGACTTGGTGTTGAAATTGCATTTGGCCTATTCATTTAATAAACCAGGTTCATGTTATTGCATAGTGCCAAAATTAACTAATGTTAAAATAATAAAATTAATCAAAATAAAAGACAAAAAGGGGGTTTACTGTCTTTTAAGACAATTGCAATGCCATGGCTTTTTACGTGTTACATCTTTTATATAATATCCTTCCGAAGTATGTCCATTATGTTCCATCTGGAATATAATTTGGTAATTTGAAGAGGGCTGCATGTACAGACTCCTTTTTACTTTGTGTTAAAGGGGAAAGGTGTTCTGGCACCACTTGGTAAAGAACTGTGTTCGGAGCCTATATAGCTTTTATAATGTCGTTCTAATGCATATAACTAACATTGTATACTCTGTTTCTTGTTAAATAATATTTGCCTGTTTGTCTTGCTGTTGATTTATGGTGTTATGAGTACAAACAGGTGGCTCTTATTTTGTAAACCAGGAAAGAGGAGATTTGGCTTATTCCTTTATGGATACAGTTCAGTGAAGGATGGCATTAGAGAATATATATATTTTTTTAAGTCAGTGCTAAAGCTAGACTTTAAAAAAAAGTTTGTAGCCTATTACTAAAATAGCTTTTCCAAAAACTGCTCCTGTTTCCTGCAATGTCCTCTGAAAAGTATCAGGGGCAAATTTACTTATGGTTGAATATCGAGGGTTAATTAACCCTCGATATTCGACTGCCGATTGGAAATCCTTCGACTTCAAATATTGAAGTCGAAGGATTTACCGCAATTCACTCGATCGAACGAAAAATCCTTCGATCGAACGATTAAGTCCTTAGAATCGTTCGATTTGAAGGATTTTAATCCATCGATCGAATGATTTTTCTTCGACCCAAAAAAGTTTAGAAAGCCTATGTGGACCTTCCCCATAGGCTACCTGACTTCGGTAGGTTTTAGGTGGTGAACTAGGGGGTCGAAGTTTTTTTTTTTTAAGGAGACAGTAATTCGACTATCGAATTGTCGAATAGTCGAACGATTTTTAGTTCGAATCGTTAGATTAGAAGTCGTAGTCGAAGGTCGAAGTAGCCCATTCGATGGTCGAAGTAGCCAAAAAAACATTCGAAATTTGAAGTTTTTTTTATTCTATTCCTTCGAACTAAGTAAATGGGCCCTCTAGTATTTCTCTGTTCTTGGCACCAGAGAACTAACTGTACATGCGCCAAAACATTTTCTTTCACTGGACGTGAGCATGTCTAAAAAGCTTGTGCTCTGTCACAACTTGCTACAATGCTGCACACAAGTATTTTTAAATGCGCATGTGCTGTCTCCCAGTTGAAGCAACTGTGCAGACTCGCCGGTCTTGGTCTTGCTGCAGGAGCTTGGAATCGTGAGAATTTATATTCTCGAACTCAGCATTTACTTCTGATCACACAAATGGCTAAAGATACAGCAGGCTTTAAAAAAAAAAAAAAGGATGATACTGTAGGGAGCATGTGGAGTTTATATCTTTATATCATGCCTGTATTATATTATTTATAATATAGGGAGTGGATTGCTAAGTAACACAAGGAGTACATTACTGTACAAACAAGTTGTGCAGTTGTATTGTAAATAGCTAACTTTAATTGCCAGGGGGTTGCAGGCTATTGTTTGTGTAAACAACTGTTGGTGCTGTAAAACATCAAAGCCACCTTTTCTGGAGGAGTGAAATTCCTGGGCCAAAGGTGGATAAGAAGTGAATGTGGATGTCTGGCCTTGAGACAGTTAACCTTATATGCTAGTTCTCTATGCCTGTGTTTTACCCATTTTCATTCTATTGTAATCTATGCTATACCTTGTTCATTGAACAAAGCATTAAATATTCTCATTTTTATACAAAATAATTCAAGGCTGGAGATTGTTCTCATACCCCTAGACACACAAGTGAGTCGGCACTTGTATTCGTAGTTATATAATACTGCTGAGTCTGTAAAGCAGTAACCAACAGATAAAACCAGAAGTATGCCTATCAAGATGAAGTTTTATTCATTATTCTAGTGATTGGAGAATCTGACCCGTTTCGCCAAAAATTTGCTAAACTGTGAAAATTCACCAAAATGCATTGGTCTATTGGCGTCAACGTTTTTTTTTTTTTTTTGTTTTTGTTTTTTTGTTTCACAATGATTACATATGGGTGTATTTTTGCAGCGAAACTCATAGAAAAATTTCGCTCATTGCTAATTATTGCACTAGTCCTATAATAATTTAGGAACATTTGGAACAATCGCCTCAAAACTTATACGTAGCGGATTATTTCAGATATTGCAAGTTTTAGCGGAGTTCCCCCATTCATAACTATACTTGTGAATGGAGGTTCTCCTATTGGTAGCACCCTATATGCTTATCCATGGTTCAATCTATTGTAGCAGATCTTAATATCGCTCCTTGTGATATCATCGGTAATAAAGGACACAAACGCTGTACTGTACAGTAAAAACTTATGCTTTAAAGGGGTGGTTCACTTTTATGATAACATTTAGTTGGTTAAAATTAGCCATTCCATATCATATCTTTGTTGGGCTACAAATGTATTGTGATTGCTACTTTTACTACTTTTGTTATTGCTACTGTATTACTCAGCATTGTATTCAGGCTTCTCAGCATATTCCAGTCTCTTAATCAAATAAATTCATGGTTGCACGGGTAATTTGAACCCTAACAACCAGATTGCTGAAATTTCATACTGGAGAGCTGCTGAATACAAAGCTAAATAACTCAAAAACCACACATAATTAAAAAAAAAAAAACAGCAAACCAATTGCAAACTTTCTTATAAAATCACTCTTTACATTGTACTAAAAGTTAAGGTAAATGTGGACGACCCCTTTTATGACATTGCAGTCTTGAAGGCTTGAGCTTTTGTGCTGCTAGTGATGCAAACTATTACCAAAATATAATGCTTTGTGCTGCATGTAAAGCTTGCATATAAAGTAATTACATTACATTTATACATATTAATATTTTTGCAAAGACATATATATATATACTATATATCTATCATGTCTGTTAACAGAAGGGCCAGGGTTCTTTGTAAATAATATTTTTTATTTTGCATTGAAAATCTTTTAATACTTATTGATGCTATGTTAACTTTTATAGCTTGTGGGAGGCCAGTTTGATCTGGAGATGAATTTCATTATCCAAGACGCAGAAAGCATAATCTGCATGATAGAACTGCTGGACAAATGTGATGTTACGTGTCAAGCAGAAATATGGAGCATTTTTTCTGCCATCCTGAAGAAGAGCATTCGGAATTTGTTGATCTGCACTGAAGTGGGTTTAGTTGAACACGTTCTTAAAAGAATTGATAAAGTTGACAGTATAATTGCAGGTAATTAAATATTTAACTTTATGCCCTAATTGTCATCCAATTTATGCAAAAAAATGTGAATTGTTCTCTATATTAAACTGTGTTACTACCTAGTTGGTTATCAGTGCAAAACCACTTTATTGTAGATGGTTCATAAAACCACAGCAATTTAAAAGGGCCCTCAACCCTCAATTTTTTTGCATAATATTTATACTTAAAATTTTATTTGTATTGAAATTGATATTTATTTATTTCTGATCTCTGGGTCTAACTTGCTGTACTCCCTTTTCAACATTAGTTAAATGACTACGGTTTGTTGTTTTTATTAGAAATGATTATTTTTATTACTATTAAGTATTTTTAAAGCATCTATATATTCCACAGTTCTGCACAATAAGCGGGTGTATACACTGAACAGATTACATAATAAATATAGCCAATTATCAATATATTTGTGTATTTTTGCTTGCATTAAACAGGGTAAAACCTGAAATCATAGAAATGGTCACATTCTACTTAGTACGAGTACAATTAAAAAAAATTTATTGTTAAGAAAATGCATTTATGATTGTGCTGGATTGAGACAGACAAATTTACAATGTTTTTACAAAAACTTTTGCCTTATTGTTTCTTTCATTTTAAATGTATGGAAATGCTATGACCTTTAGGCCTATGTCACACCCAGTGGTCAAAATACCCTTATCCACCTGACCTAAATCCCCAAAAATAGATATGATAAAGAAATATGCTTACTGTGGCAGACACTGGAGATTGCTCAGGAATTTTCACTTTGGGTTTTTTTCCCCACTTCTGCTTTAATAGTCTGTAAATGCTTCTTGGCTTTAAGTTTAATTTTCAACATGTTGCACTGTGTTGATAAGCTAGTTTTATAGTATCATCCAATTTTATTAGACAAAAACGTGTCCAAGTGCATTTTTGTATAGTAGCACATAGACTTGATGACTCTTACACAGGGCTGGGGGGTTCCAGTTGCTTTATCAGAGCATTGAAAAATTAACCGGCTGACAAAATATTGTCAAAGCAATTCATTTCTGGGCATTGTATCAATTCAGATCGGGGAAAGATGAAATAGGAAGAAATTTGTAGATCGTAGCTTGGGTAGCTGATTTTTATGTTTTTAAATGAATATATTTTTCTCTACAGATCTCTTGGTGGAAATGCTGGGGATTTTGGCCAGCTACAGCATTACAGTTCGAGAACTTAAACTTTTTTTCAGCAAACTGCAAGGAGAAAAAGGACAGTGGGTAAGAGTCTATTCACTATGACACGTAGTTAAAATTATCGTAGTACAACAGTACAGTAACTGGAGTAAGTGGAGGGACTAAAGGGCAGGCTATGATCTGTGCTGTGATTTGTTTTTTATCACTCTAAAGCACAGGCCCTGTGCAAACTAGGTCCCCCCCAACTATACAAAGTAAAATGCACACTTTGCATAAAGGTACACACAAAATAGCTGCATACATGGGAACACTTGTAGTTCAGGATTCCAGTGCTACAAAAGTGTCAGTAGCGCTCTAGTTAGACATAAACACGTATGAATTATTTTTACCCAGAGTCCAAATCCGATACAGTTCAGTGACTAATAATGTTCAATGCAGTCTCTTTATCTTTGTGCAACTGAACTGCATGCTGATCAGTAAGGAATAAGGATGATTGTGTGGTGAAGCCAGGGGATTATGTCAAACATAGTCAGATATCTACGTTGCTGTTCAGGCTGGTCTATGACTTAAAGGGATCCTGTCATTGGAAAACATGTTTTTTTTTTTTAAAACACATCAGTTAATAGTGCTACTCCAGCAGAAGTCTGCAATGAAATCCATTTCTCAAAAGAGCAAACAGATTTTTTTATATTCAATTTTGAAATCTGACATGGGGCTAGACTCCTGCACTTTAGGAGAGAAATGCTTTCTGGCAGGCTGCTGTTTTTCCTTCTCAATGTAACTGAATGTGTCTCAGTGAGACATGGGTTTTTACTATTGAGTGCTGTTCTTAGATCTACCAGGCAGCTGTTATATTGTGTTAGGGAGCTGCAATCTGGTTACCTTCCCATTGTTCTTTTGTTTGGCTGCTGGGGGGGAAAAAGGGAGGGGGCTGATATCACTGCAACTTGCAGTACAGCAGTAAAGAGTGAGTGAAGTTTATCAGAGCACAAGTCACATGACTTGGGGCAGCTGGGAAATTGATAATATGTCTAGCCCCATGTCAGATTTCAAAATTGAATATAAAAAAATCTGTTTGCTCTTTTGAGAAATGGATTTCAGTGCAGAATTCTGCTGGAGCAGCACTATTAACTGATTCATTTTGAAATTTTTTTTTTCCCATGACAGTATCCCTTTAAAGGGGTAGATCACCTTTAAATTTACTTTTTGTATGTTATAGAATGGCCAAATGTAAGCAACTTTTCAATTGGTCTTCATTATTTATATTCAATACTCTTTTTAAATTATTTGCCTTCTTCTTCTGACTCTTTCCAGTTTTCATATGGGGGTCATTGACCCTATCTGAAAAACAAATGCTCTGTAAGGCTATAGATTTATAGTTGTTGCTACTTTTGATCACTCATCTTTCTAGTCAGGTCCTTTCCTATTCATATTTCAGCCTCTTCTTCAAATCAATGCATGGTTGCTAGGGTAATTTGGACCCTAGCAACCAGACTGCTGAAATTGCAATCTGGAGAGCTGTTAAATAAAAAGCTAAAGAACTCAAAAACCACAAATAATAAAAAATTAAAACCAATTGTAAATTGTTTCAGAATATCACTCTCTACTTCATACTAAAAGTTAATTTAAAGGTGAACAACCCCTTTTTGCTGAAACACTTTTTACTTTTCTACTAAAAGGTTTGACATTGGGAGATCTGAACTTTTGGTTAAATGGTCAAATAGCATTGTTTGTTTGTTTTGAGCAAACAACCTAAACGAGCAGTATGAGGGGGCACTGTTGCCCAATTCACCTGCCAAGTATGTGCTGTATGTACCCAGATGGTCAGAGAATAATTGTCCATCTTCTTTCTTTGTATGCCATGAAGTTACATAATCCTAATTCTGGAAAGTACCATTTTAATGAAGATATTTTAAAATATATTTGCTACATCAGAAATGTTGCTCTCTGCAAAAAGTAGTGTTCCTTCCCCAAGAGGGTTCTATTTTGAATAGAGGCCTGTAGGACCCATTTTATCTATATATGGGTAAGGTGAGCTAACCTATTCTGGTTACATACGCAATGTGCTCTGCGGGGTATTTGTAATTATAAGGCATTTCCAGTTTATCTCTCTTTTGGGTTATGCTGATAATAGTATATGTTAGTCTGGGTCTGGTATGAACAAACATTTACACAGTATAAATATTAAAATATATCTGACAATTGTTCATTAAATCCAAACAAAATATCCAGTATTTGTCTTCATAATATCTTGAAATGAAAACCATAAGAAGCATGTATATTTTAAATAAAAGCACAAGCTTACCGCTTTCCACAATGGTCCGGGTGCTCATGCCCTAGACCCTCAGCTAAGGGGAGCTACATATAAACCTTTAATGATGGGCAGGCACCATTTCGGAACACCAAAAAATCTAATTAATTAGTAGAATCCAGGAGTCCAAAATTTTTTTTGTGAAATAATACAAAAGTCTTTATCTACACAATGTATAAAAAATAGAAGCCTGACGCTTTTCATGTCCCCAAAGGACACTTTATCATAGGCTAACTTACTTCTGGTACATACACATTATTTGAAGGAAAAAAAGCCAATAGTTGTATCATGGGCGGAGTTAAAATGAATCAGCAGACATCTGTATCTCATTGCCCCTAGCGGCTCATTACTAAACAGCATTTAAAGTACAACTAGCTATTTCAGTGTCAGCATATACATTTTTTATACAGGTTATATATACTGTAAGAATGTAAATACAATAATTATTCAATTATAAATACAAATTGTTTTTTTTTTGTTATGTAAAGCAAGAGATATCAAAATCATAATTTAAACCTTATGGTTGTCTAGTTCCTAGGTAAAAAATCCATTTTGCTTCTTTTCTTAAGAGATCTGGAGTTTTATTTCCGCCACAAATATTAGATACTGTTTTATCAATGCCGATTACACTTAAATGTGACATGTTTCTATTATTACACTCTGCAAAATGTTTTGCTACAGTAGTTATGCAATTTTCTTTTGTATATACTGCCTGCCTTAAGTCCGTGCCTTCCTTGCCTAAATTGTCTCCCAGTCCTCCCCAGGCCAGGCAGCAAGCAGGCGGTCGGAAGCGCCGGACTCCGAATTTTTCAAATAAAAAAAAAAATTTCAGTACAAACCCCATGGGACCCGATCACTAATGGGCCCCTAGGCTAGCCTAGTCGTTAATCCGCCCCTGTATGTTACAAAAATAGCTGCCGATACATGTACCATAGTTGCATTTGCCAGCAAACACAGTCTCAATTCTAAACAAGTTGGTCTTCGTTATTTATTTTTTATAGTTTTTCATTTATGTGCCTTTTCTTCTGACTCTTTCCAGCTTTCAAATAGGGGGCACTGACCCCATCTAAAATAAATTCTCCGGAAGGCTGCAAATGTATTATTATTGATGCTTTTTTATTGCTCATCTTTCTTTTTGGGTCCTCTCCTATTCATATGCCAATGTCTTATTGTATATGTATGGTTGCTAGGGTACTTTGGGCACTAGCAACCAGAATGCTGAAATTGCAAACTGGAGAGCTGCTGAATAAAAATTTTAGTTTTCTGTTTAAAGGGTTTCCAGGTAACTAGTCCTATTCCTGTACTTAAACATGTGCCTAATGTGTTGATTCAGTCTTTGCTTGACAGGATTTTCAAAACGGTCTGCCCCTTTGGTGGCCCCCCCATAAGCAAGAAATAAGTCACCAGATTTATCACCATATGTACAGCCACCATTATTATGATGGAAAATATGTAATATTGTTTTAAAGGGCAAGTCTACCCCAAAATAAAATATGTGCATAATAAAAGAAAAACCTACTTCTAAGCAACTTTGTAATATACTTTTATTAAACATTTTTAGTATTAGTTTAGAGTTATTTGTATAAATATTCATTATTGAAAACCGCATTTGCTTAAATCCTGGTTGTTAGTGTTTAATGTTGCAAAAGTCATCCAGCAAAGACAGATCTGTAAATCAGCTGCCTTGTCTTACATTGTATCTACAGGCTGAGCCATCAGGACAGAGAATAGAAAGGGACAGACAAGCCGTGCTTTCAATAGAAATGCATATACATACAACTTAAAATAGGAAAATTTGTAACGATAACGGTATATGTTGCAAATTTTCAGTTTTTGGGTTGACATTTCCTTTAACAATGTATTATGTGAATGTTACAGTGGTGATACCTCACTGGAGATTCATCTCTAAATGCTGGATACTAATTGTATTACTTACTGGTATATTCCACCAGCGCATGGATTTTGAACAGTGGTGCATTAATTAAGGCTAGTGCCACACCAAAACCTATGCTCTGTTACCACTAGTTAACCGTAGAAATGTCACAGCTGGTTTGAAGATGACAAATCCACTGTGACTAGAGCCTGTGAACTTCTGTCTAATTTTGCTGCATGCACCAGGGTTTTTACTCACTATGTCAAGATTTCACCTGCTCTAACTGGCTGCTTCTTGCATGGGCCCGCAATTGTCATAGCACTAGTGACACCTGAGTGGTTTGCATTTGGAATGAAAATGTTAGGTTGAGGTGTTCACGTGATTATGTGGTTAGCCTATGTAGGCGCATTTGTGGTCACCCAACTACAAGCAAGAAATTGTTGGGTAAAAGCTCCTACCCCAAAGTACAGTAAAACCAAAATTCAATGGGGTTATAAATATGCTGCAATTAGCTTATATATCAATATGAAAATAAAATGATGATAAAATCTGTAAAAGATGAAAAGAAAATGATTAAACATTTAGTGCAATCAGAGTACTGGTATACATCACTGACTTTGACTTTTCACTTTAGCTTATCTGTCATGTCTTGAAATGTGCTGCAGTGTTTCTTGCCTTGAATATAGACTATCCATGCTTTAATCATTTGTTTGTGTTTCTTTTAGCCTCCTCAAGCAGCAAAATTGCTGTCAGTCTTAAAGCACATGCCTCAGAAATATGGTCCCGATGCCTTTTTTAACTTTCCAGGGAAAAGTGCCGCAGTAAGTGACCAAAGCAATTTATATTGGTTAAAACACAACAATAATCTTTTTTTAATTTTTAAAAAAATTAGTATACATGAGTCCAGTGGGAGGGAAGCAGATGGGTAAAGTACATTGTTAGTACAAGTGCTTTTAATTGGTTTGGTTTGAACATAGGTTTATCGTACCCCCATAGGACACTGACTGCATGCCTTTTTGGCTAGAACTGTATTATTATTATTATTATTATTATTATTATTTTTTTTTAATTCTCTTTTTATTGATGTTTTGCATTTTTATTCAAAGAGATAAACAGTAAGATGGAAGTTACACATCATCAGCAATAAAGCATTACCATTGGTATCTTTAGACTCCTTTATCCCTTGTTTGAGGAGAGGGATACTGATGGTGTAACTCAGAAAAAGATGTTACAGAGGAAGCTCAATAAAGCAGGCATTCTACTATAACGTGTAGCTAGAACAAAAGAAAAATGGAAGCAAACTGGTAACATTTAGACAGAACACTTGTTTTGGGCATATTTCCAGTAAGACTTGTCGTAAAAAATGAAGGTTCACCTATTGGTGGCCTTGGCATAGACCCCCCCCATGTCCCATGTCACTGCTACAGGTCAAATGTGTATTCAGCAATGCACAAAAGTTTTACAAATTAAGATTCACTTAGTACAGTTAAGTTCCCTGAATGAAGCCCCAGTTGCTCCAGATTCTATTGAAGAAGTCCACCATGTAATTTACTGTGCTGTTAAATACTCCATTCTTCTCCAAAAAGTCAATTTTCAACTTCCCCACTATGGCACATCTGGCTACTGAAAAGAGAGCATTTGCTAACTTTTGTTGGATTATTATAAGGGATTTTCTTTCCCAATATAAATTTTAACTAGGGACACCATCAAAAGATGTGTACAAGTATTTGTCTGGGCCCCCTCATGATCTCAAGCACATAGTACCAAACAGGGAAAAGACCCTGTTACTGCTGGGGCCCAGGAACTATAGGGGGCCCAGTGGGACTGATATGCAGCTGTTATGTTATATGTTGGTGAAAAATGTCTTGTTTAAAAAAAAAATCCATAAAATTAATAATCTCGCCAGTAATACGTGGGGTCTGGGTGCACATACCCCAGACCTACAGCTCAAGGTTGAGGTTTCGAACCAAACAGGAAATGGCAGGCACTCACAGAGCTATCTATTAATCCACTTTTGGCCTGAAATAAAGTTATTTTACGAGCCTGTCTGTGGGATCTGAGAGTGCCTGCCATTTCCTGTCTCGTTGGAAAATGTCATGTTACCAAAGTTTAGGGGCCCAATGAATTTGCTGTGGGGCCCATTAACTAGTTTTTGACTGCTGAGAAGTTCATGTAGGCGATAGCTCATATAAATTAGTATAGATCTTAAAATAAACAGTTGTTTCTTCTGTAATAAGTCATTTATTTAAATAGTTCATTTAATTAATGCGCTTATAAGTCAGTTTATTGGTGGTCAGTTTTTTTGTTTTTTTTTCATTTATTGGTGGACTGTGCTGTTTGCCCAAAGTTTCTAGGTTAGTTACATTAGTTTGCACTCTGGCTGTACCCACCCTTGGGTCAAAATTTGACCAGACCCCAGCCAATAGTCCACATTGTACCCCAGTTCAAACAGCACATATCAAATGATTATGCTACTTACTTGCTTACTTCTCATGTTTATTTATTAAACACAAGCACATTTACGAGAATGTAGTTTATATTATATATAAATATATATATGAATGTTTAGTAGTGATGAGATTATTATTTTTAGAATGCTGCCCTAATATGTCTTTCACTTATTTTTCAGGCCATTGCCTTACCTCCAGTGGCTAAATGGCCATATCAAAATGGCTTCACATTTCATACTTGGTTAAGGATGGATCCAATAAACAACATGAATGTGGACAAAGCTAAACCTTATTTATATTGGTAAGCATAACCATGTGAGTGGTGCTAAGAACAATCTGCCGCATGTTCATCTTATTTCTATGTTGCAAAAATGATTCATTAAATTTTCCTTGTATATGTTTTTTTAGCTTTAAGCACTGACTGGTCAACATTTTTGTGTTTTCACTAAAGACCTTTGCAAATTTCAGCAGCATTCTACTGTTGTTCATTTATAGTTTCAGAACAAGTAAAGGACTTGGTTATTCAGCTCATTTTGTTGGCAGCTGCTTAATTGTCACATCAGTAAAGTCCAAAGGAAAAGGATTCCAGCACTGCGTGAAGCATGATTTCAAGCCACAGAAGGTATTCGTTTATGAAACATATTTCAGGATTTTCCTGGAGAATTCCAGTATTAGCCAGAGTCTGCTCTCTTTTACATACACTTTACATTTCACCCAGTTAAGGTTTATAAGTTATTGTCTGTTAAAAGAAGAATGTGCTCCAAGGTGCAAGCCATTAATACAAATAATTTTCCTGGGAAAGTTTCATTACTTCATTAGATATGTAGTAGATCCGTTATAGGCATCATGAAAGCAGTGCCTTTTTGTTTCTGTTGTGTAACCTGGTGGCTCTGACTTTTGGAACAATGTAACAGAAGCCAGTTGATTAACACGAGGAGTGCTGACTTTTGCAACATTGTTTTAGAAGTCCGACTCCGTCAGATACGGAAATTCTTGTAGCACATCCTCAGGGGAAATCGCTCTCCTGCATGCGATCTCCTAAGGTAGAGGAATGCAGCATCATCTGCTTTTTCTTTCACCAATCCTAAAAGGCTGCAGTCGCACCTCCGTCATGGATCCTCAGTCCTCCATACTCTGCCGTCAGCTCTTCCTCCTCAGGCATCAGCCCGCCCTCCTTGGTCCACAATATAAACGCTCTCCGTCCTCAGCCATCAGCCCTCCCTCCTCAGCCATCAGCCTGGTTTAGGAGCTGAGGTCTGAGGCGGGAGGGCTGAGGATGGAGAGCGTTTGTACTGAGGGTTGAGGAATGAGCCACAAGGGGGAAATTGCTACAGGATATGTGGGCAGCATGGATGTGTGATTGCAGCCTCTTCGGATCAGTGAGTAAAATCCAAGGCGAGTCTGAATACTTTATCAGCGCACGCAGGAGCGTGTGTTCTCCTGATGATGTCCTAAAATGCGTTCCATAGTCAGAATGATATAAGGCAGGGGTCCCCATCCTTTTTTACTCGTGAGCCACATTTAAATGTAAAAAGAGTTTGAGAGCAACACAAGCATGAAAAGGTCCTTGGGGATGTCAAAAAAGTGCTGTGATTGGATGTTTGGTAGCATCTATATGCATTGGTAGTGTACAGGAAGCTCTGTTTGGCAGTACACCTTTTATTTTTTGGAACTAAAACTTGCCGCCAAACCTGGAATTTAAAAATAAACACCTGCTTTGAGGTCACTGGGAGCAACATCCAAGGGGTTGGTGAGCAACATGTTGCTCACGAGCTACTGGTTGGGGACCACTGATATAAGGCATAACTAAATTGCTTCATTTCTGTTGCTAACTTAGCAATAGCCATTTAGGGCAGATAAAGAGGTTAATTTTTCATTTTAGCACTGTTAGTTTGGTCATTTAAAAAGTGTTTTATGGTTCAGTTTAAGAAGATAGATCAGACAGAATTCATGAATGTGAGCAATGGACTTGTTTTTTTTTGTCACTGAAGTAACTTTTTTTTATTTTTATTTATTTATTTTTTTTACTTATTTTAAAACATTCACCAGTGGTATATGGTATCACTTGTCCACATTTACAACCGATGGAAAAACAGTGAGCTGAGATGTTACGTAAATGGAGAATTGGCTTCCTATGGAGAGATAACATGGCTTGTTAATACAAGTGATGTAAGTTAACCACTTAAAGGTTTCATCTATATTGTGTCACTGATGTATAATCACAGAAATCGCGTAACCGGCAATTATTCAATTAATTTAACTTGTTTAGCAAAAAAAACAAAAACAAATCTCAAAGATCCAGGGGATAATATGAACTGGAGGTCACTGAAGTTTTGTTTGTTTTTTTGGGGAGACACACTGATTTTTAGGCTTTAAATTCAAAGGATATTAGAGGATTACAGCAAATTCATAATTTTGCTAAATCATGAAACTATATCCTAGTTTCTGTGCATTGCTATCATAAACAGCTACCTATAATAATACACAAAGTTTCATTTTTGGGTTCCAATGTGCACCTATCAATGCAAATCCTACGGGAAACGTGTTGTTTTGACCAATGCTTTTCCTAAGCATTGTTTTAATTAATTTAAATTAATCCAGGATAATATCTATTATCCACAACCCGATTATCCTGAAATATTGAAGTATGTAATGCCTTTTACTGTTTTGGATGTTAACATGGTCTTTTTTTTTTTTTTTTTTTTTTTTTTTTTCTTTCAGACATTTGACAAGTGCTTCCTAGGGTCATCTGAGACAGCTGATGCTAATAGAGTGTTCTGCGGGCAGATGGCTGCTGTCTACCTATTTAGTGAAGCTCTAAATGCTGCTCAGATATTTGCAGTCTATCAGCTGGGCCCTGGATACAAGGTACTTCTGTTTGTGTGTATTCAGATAATGCTTGTGATACTATTCCTATGACATTCCACTGCCAAGAGAAACTAAGAGAATTTATGTCATGTAGTTATAACCAGGAACTCAGCCTATTTCACAAAAATAATAAAATAACGCAGGAGTATAGCTGTATATAATATTTTTTTTACTGGTCCTTTGTAAAATGGAGTTCTTTTGTAATTTTATTTGTAAAGCACTGTTAAGGAGTTGCAGCACAGCACAGCATATGGGATCTATTATCCGGAAACCAGTTATCCAGAAAGCACCGAATTACAGATAGGCTGCCCCATAGACTCCATTTGATCCCTATTGGAAGCAGAACCAGCCTATTGGGTTTATTTAATATTTACAAGATTTTCTAGTAGACTTAATGTCTGAAGATCCAAATTACGGAAAGATCCGTTATCCGGAAAATCCCAGGTCCGATCATTCTGGATAGCGGGTTCCATAACTGTAGTACAATATAAATAACATAAGAAAAGGAGAAAAAGTTAACCCTACGTAGTGCACCTCCCCACCATTGGATCCGATGGCTCACAGAACAAATCACAGCTAAAACTTAACTTTTATTAATAGTTAAATAAAATGTGTAAGTCCAGGAAAACGTTAAAAGAAGTGTAAGGTCAGGGGGAGAAAACAGGGCTATAGTCGGAATTGACTGGCAATGAGGTGGAGGGTAGACCACTGAATGGGTCTCGGAATGAGCACGGGGTAGGAATGATGATAATTAACCATTCACTAGGAAGCAGTAGGTAGAATGCCCAGTCTGAATTGCTTAACTGTCCAGTTAGCCACCCCTTCAATACTGGTTTAGCCCTCCCAATCCACGTTCCCCTTACAAACAACACCCCCCACTTCAATGAGGGAGATGACAATACTGAATTACGTCAAAGATTGACCCACAGTATATTCGTTTCAGTTTAAATAATTCTAAATTCTACCCCAGCAGTGTCCGTTGTTTGCCCTCCCCTTCGCCCATAGAACGTCCCACCCGGTATCGTTCGCGGATCGATGGCCTATATATAGCAAGCCGTATTCATTTTTTAATGAAAGGGCAAACAACGGACACTGCTGGGGTAGAATTTAGAATTATTTAAACTGAAACGAATATACTGTGGGTCAATCTTTGACGTAATTCAGTATTGTCATCTCCCTCATTGAAGTGGGGGGTGTTGTTTGTAAGGGGAACTTGTTTCTCGTGGCTGCGAAGTGTGCAGCAGTTTGACTCTGAATGTGGGGCTGTGACCCGTATTAATATCGATACACTCAGAGACGCAGTCCTCACTGGTTTCTCCTTCTAGTGGATTGGGAGGGCTAAACCAGTATTGAAGGGGTGGCTAACTGGACAGTTAAGCAATTCAGACTGGGCATTCTACCTACTGCTTCCTAGTGAATGGTTAATTATCATCATTCCTACCCCGTGCTCATTCCGAGACCCATTCAGTGGTCTACCCTCCACCTCATTGCCAGTCAATTCCGACTATAGCCCTGTTTTCTCCCCCTGACCTTACACTTCTTTTAACGTTTTCCTGGACTTACACATTTTATTTAACTATTAATAAAAGTTAAGTTTTAGCTTTGATTTGTTCTGTGAGCCATCGGATCCAATGGTGGGGAGGTGCACTACGTAGGGTTAACTTTTTCTCCTTTTCTTACATTATTGATTTACCCTGCACACCACCTTACTGTCTCATGTGTGATGGATGGTGCTCCCTAAAATCTACATTTATTTTCAATATAAATAACAGTACAATATATAAAAGCACGTAATAAATAAAATAAATACACACAGTACATAGAGCTCATATAAGGACACAGAGCTTAAGTGCTATGTGTTAAGAGACACAGCAGGAAGGAGGTCTCTGCGCTGTAGAGCTTGCAGTCTAAGTGGGTGGGTAGCTAACATACAGACACAAGTTGCAGAGGAAAAAATGCACAAGGTAAAATTATTGTCCAATTGGTACCAGGACTAGACTAATGTTCTAGTGCTTCAAAAGGTGGACTCTTGGTTTTATCTTGACGACATTCATTACATTACATTAATTGAAGAATTTTCAGTGTTAACATTTTTTGTAAATTTCTTATTTGAAAGCAGTGTTTGTTTAGCCTTTTCTGTATTACGGGGAAGAACCAGCAGCGTAGAAAATGTAAACAACCAAATGCTGCTATCCGTTTTTGAGTGGAGGCCCCCTTTAAATTATTGCCTACATGGGGCCTTTTTAGCATGCTAATTAAAATAGTTTATGCCAGAAAAATGGTCTAAAAAAAAAAATAAAATAAATAAAAAGTCAGGAAAAATTCAGATTGCAAGTAAATTCAAATTGTAAAAAAATTCATAGTTTTATTTTTTTTTAAAGGAATTTTCATGCATCCACTGCTTTTTATGCTAGAAAATGCCCTGAAAATAATTCTTTTGAATATTATAATACATCGCATACGGTGAAACTAATGATGTTAAAAAGAATCTTATTTTATACTGAAAGATGTGAGTTGCAACCGATTTTTTTCTTTTCTTTACAGGGAACATTTAAATTCAAGTCAGAAAGTGATCTCTTTCTTGCAGAGCACCACAAGATGTTGCTGTATGATGGCAAATTGTCAAGCTCAATTGCTTTGACGTATAACCCAAGAGCTACTGATGCCCAGCTTTGCCTGGAATCCTCTCCCAAAGATAACCCATCTATCTTTGTTCATT
This sequence comes from Xenopus laevis, assembly GCF_017654675.1. NCBI lineage: Eukaryota > Metazoa > Chordata > Amphibia > Anura > Pipidae > Xenopus > Xenopus laevis. The sequence continues at coordinate 45,293,872 of NC_054372.1, forward strand.
CCCCACATGCGCTTATGCTGCAGGTACAGTGGCTTCAACTGTGTATAATAACATTGACGAGTATGGTTAGGCAAAAAAATCTATTCTACCCCTTTTTTTGGTCTCTGGACAGGAATTCAGGTAACTCCTTTTTGTTAACAGTTAAAAATAGTTATGAACAAGATTGGTCAAGTTATGGAAAAAAATAAATTTAAAATCTATATACAAGTAATAACTCTCAACAGAACATAGTGATAACCTCTATTGGGGTTATTGAACTTTTTTGAAAGGCATTCTGACCATGCAGATTTGTGTACACAGCCCTGTCGCTAATGTAGAAATCATGGAGGTGACAGAAAACCAGATCATGTGATATTCTTGGGATAACGGGAAATGACACAGTGAATTCTACATGCAGGACACTTTAAAGGAAGTGTTTGGTGTCTGATGTACTAAAATGTATACCATATTCCAGTCTCAAGTGCCTAATTTAGTGCCAAATGCAAATGAAAAAAATTTTTTTTTTAATAGATATGTTTTAATCGGTAACATCGCATGAAGAAAATCTGTAATATTAAGAACTTACTTTAGTAATTAATTAAGCGATACGGACACTTAAAAATCATAGTAACGTGTTAGTATCAAGTATGTGCTGCACCCGCAATAGCCCCCTTCCAAGCCACCCCCAGCCCCGCGAACCTTGGTGCAGCAGACTGGCTGACACTTTTAACAGATCCGTATTGCTTCAGTGACGCTGGGCTGGAGGCAGAGCGATCCTTCCATAAACTGAAGTCCAGTTTTCATTCATAATTCACCTATGGAAGGATTGCACTGCCCCCAGCCCAGCGTCACTGAAAAAGCACAGAAGATATTTTAGGAGGGTTGGGTTCATGCGGGGCTTTGAGGGGAACTATTACGGGTGCAGCACATAATTGATACTGACACGTCCCTATGATTTTTATAGGAACTTGTCGGTATCGTTTTAAAATAATTTATTGTGAAGGCTAACATTTTGTCTGGACCGTCAAGAGTAGTACTGACTGTACTACTAGACCAAAGACAAAGGCAGACACACCAACCCATACCTCCCAACTGTCCCCTTTTTCGCAGGACATTTCCGATTTTGACAGCTCAACCCGCACTCTTGGGTTTGTTACGGAAATGCCCCGTCTTTCTCTTTGATCTCCTGCACTGAACTGCTAGAAAACAAAACTTAATTGGCTTTTGGCAGAGAGTCCAGAATAGATACTTTAGTAACAGTTCTCTTGGGGGAAACTGTGATTTGCATCGTAAAGGACAATTTACCTTCATTAGCAAAACTGTAATAACCTGAAAACCACGGAAATGTGTTCAAACTCTCATAACCTGGCAAATTTTGTGAAATGGACTGGGTAATTAGGTGGTGTGGCCACAAAAATGGGCGTGGTCAAAATGTCTCCGCAGCAAATCTTTTTGTCCCTCTTTCTATTTCCAAAATGTTGGGTGGTAGGCTAACCTAGGGACATATGGTAGTGTTGCGCTATACTGTGATGGGAGAAGAGTATTCCCTTCAACAGATATAGGATATAATAATTGGCAAGTGGTACCCACAGCAAGTACTGCAATCACAACAGACATCAGACAGGATTATGTTCATCACTAATGTATATACTAAGATTACAGCTTTTGTTCATGAGATTAACTACTGAAATCACTTTGAACTACAGGCTGTGGTATGAGTAGTATGCGTCCACATGTATGACTTGTTTAATATCTGTGTGTGTGTGTATACAATATAATATATTTGTGTTTTAACTCTTCTCTTAAAGGATGTGAAAGCCATTTTAACCCAATCAATTCAAAGTGCAATGCACTCAATAGGAGGAGTGCAGGTTCTCTTTCCTCTGTTCGCTCAACTGGATTTTCAGCAATACGGGTCAGATCTTGTAGACACGTCAGTCTGGTGAGCAAAATATTTCTTTACAGTGTGTGTACCTTTTACTGTGTCGATTTTTGATTTTGACTTGAGCATCTGCAAGGAATATGCACACTCTAGGGCAGGGATCCCCAACCTTTACAACCCATGAGCAACATTCAGAAGTAAAGGATTTGGGGAGCAACACTAGCATGAAAACTGTTCCTGGGGTGCCAAATAAGTGCTGTGATTGTCCATTTGGTAGCCCCTATGTGAATTGTCTGCCTACATTGAGGCTTGATTAGGCACTACACCTGGTTTTTATCCAACCGAACTTGCCTCCAAGCCTGGAATTCAAAAATAAGCACCTGCTTTGAGGCCACTGGGAGCAACATCCAAGGGGTTGGAGAGCAACATGTTGCTCGCGAGCTACTGGTTGGGGATCACTGCTCTAGGGAATCCTCTATTTTGGGATGTGGCCAATTCCAAATAGTTTATGAATGCTTTAGCCAAATCCTGAACAGAGTAAGAACAATCATTTGTGGATTTTATTTGGCCAGGCTCTTGGATTCTGCTAAATCCTGCTAAAAAGGGCAGAAACCTGGCGGAATTCCAAACCAAATCCTGGATTCGGTGCATCCCTAGTACATTTTCAATGTTTCTGTGTTGTTTTCTTCCATGTTCTGTGGTTTCCAAGAGCATATTGACAAGCTAATTGAGCCTAAGATATTGACCCTAGTGTTTGTGTTGTTGCCTTGAGCAAAGTTGATCAAAACATTTCATTATCTAAGGCTGCTTTTGGCTGGCATGGCTGTTTAATTAGCCCACAACCTATCCATTTTTCGTTACTGAAAAAAAAGCAATCCGTCCAAGACTAATGGCATTAACAATTGGTTGTACCTAGTGAACATTTTCTATTATTTATTACTGTTCTTTGTATTTTCTAACATCAAGTTTTATTGTCTTTCAAGTTCTACTCTTTTTGCCTTCATATTGGAGTTGCTGAAAAACTCCCTTGCTATGCAAGAACAGATGCTTTCTTCAAAGGGCTTCCTTGTGATAGGACATAATCTTGAAAAGGTATGTTTCTCTGGCAGTTTGTATTTGACATGACTGTGCAAATATTATTTAGGACAAAAGCATATGTCTCCTGTTGGCAATAAACGCTACCTGGAATGTTGCCCTTAGTCATAACTCCGCAAATAGCATATCCAACTAGCATCTAATTATGGTAAGGGATAATCTGTCACCTGGTATGGGGAAAATGGCAAATTTAGCCTCTTAGAGCAATGGTATACTGATTGAGTTACTGGTATAGTAAAATTAATTATTTGTATACATGTATGGGATCTAGGGTTGCCACCCGGCCCGGAATTTTACCGGCCTAGCCGGTAAAACGCCTGCCAAGGCCAGGGCCGGTATTACAAATTTACCAGCATTGCAGTTGCCGGTAATTTGTAATATCCGTTAAAAAAAAAAAAAAAAAAAAAAGCCCTCGGTCTGCCCCCATTTGCGCAGAACTTACATTTTTTTGTAGTGTTCTTCACATCGCCGCGATGTTGCTCCGCCCTTGCGGCACACTGCATAGTCCCACCCCTTTTTTTGCATCATGGACCGCCTCCTTTTTGTACCCGCCCCCCACTGGCCGGTTATTTTTTTCACTAAAGGTGGCAACCCTAATGGGATCTGTGATCTTGGAATTCCTGGGACTTGGGGTTTTCTGTATAAGGGGCCTTTCCGTAATTTGGCTCAACATTACTTTAAGCTGCTGTAAAACTTGCTAACCATCAAGTACAAGGCACTGGTGTTTACATAAAATTTTTTTCAAGAAATAAGAATTACTTGCAAAACAGGAAAACAGCATTCCCATTTTTTACAATTTGCTGAAAAGTGGATTTCCAGATAATAGCTTCCATACCTGTATTTATAGAATTTCTTAAAGGGGATCCGTCACCCAAAACAATCCTGTTAGTCAAGCAAAATAAACATTAATTACACTGTATGAATTATTTGAATCTTGTTTCCTTCAGTCTGGGAATTCATAATTATAGCAAGAAGGCAGGAGCCATCCCCATGCACTGGCTACACAATTAAATAGTGACGAAAGAGGGGGAATGTGGGGAGAGCAGTGACATCTAGGAACTGCTGAATGGAAAGTGAAAGTAATTGCTTGCCTAAGGCATAGAGGAGGGGCAGCCAATATTTGATTGACAGCTGAGATTTTTAAATGAGTTTACAACAGCTATTAATGCTTTAATGAAAAAAAGAATTTGGATTAAATGTTTAATTTGAAAAGGACTTTTATAATACTGCTTTTTATGTCTGTCTGGGTCCACTTTAAATTTACAAACTTTGTATTAGTGAAAGGTTAGATATAGCAATGGCAAAGTGTTTTAATGTTTATTACTATATGGACATCATTGCCAAAAAGGTCAGGCAGTGTAATTCTGTTTTGTTTTTCAGTCTTCCAAATCTCATGTTACAAGAACAGTCTTGGAACTCAGTCTGGCCTTTGCAAAATACTTGAGTAGCTTGCACAATGGGGTTCCTTTACTCAAGCAGTTGTGTGACCATATTCTGCTTAACCCAGCAATATGGATTCATACCCCAGCCATGGTATGTTGAATATGAAATATTCTTATGCTGAAATTGAACTGATTATTGATTTTGGATTTCTAATGCATATTTCTCTGTTTTGAACATATTTAATAATCATAGTAAACCCCCCCCCCCAACATGATTGGGTTTGGACACAAATGTATTTTTTTATGGGTTTTTTTCCTGTCTTCTATCTAATTACATAACTGGTACTCCAACTGACTGGGCATCCCATCTTATGCTGGATATATTCAGGTTTATACCATTTGTTCTTCTTCTAATCACTCTAGTTAACCATATAAGAAATTTGGCATGTCAAATCACAATCCTGCCTTGCTGAAGTTGTTTTAGCTAAACATAAAAGCTGAGCCAGTCCATAACTTTATGAGCTCTGTGGTTTAGCCATTTGTGTGCGACCAATCAATATAATAATGCGATTAGTAACCTGATTTTGGCCATATTTACAAAAAGGCTGCAGCCAGTCGTCACATCTGGGATATTTTGTATTACCGGTAACTTATTCCCTACTCTGGTCAATGTAGCATATTTAAATGTAACATTATTTTCTTGATTTTAGGTTCAGTTGGCTTTGTACACATTCATGTCTACAGAGTTCATCAGCTCAGTTAGCATCTACAATGCTGTCCGTAGAACTGGCACTGTTCTCTTGGTGATGCACACCTTAAAGTATTACTATTGGACTGTTAACCCTCAAGATTGTAGTGGCGTCAGTCCCAAAGGCTTGGGTATGTTTAAGCTCTTTTCTAGTGACTCCTAATATATATGTACAGATGTGAATATTGGCAGGTGCCGCATCAGTGCCATGCACTCCTCTGCTACCCCCACAGGCCCCCCTCATGCGGCTGCTGCAATTGGGGCAGGGGAGAGATCCGTAAGTACTGCAGGTGAGCAGTGTCACAGGCTGCTGTGGGCGGTCTGGGGTGGCGGTTATTTCCTGGTTTCTCGCCAGCCCAGTCCACCATTCCACCTTTTCAACAGGTGAATTCTTTAGATTTCTGACCTGTTAGAGATGCCCTAGCAGCTAAAAGTGAACTGAAAGTGTCTAGGAACAACAGTATTATTGTCATATACTAGTAGGGTACACAAAAGCAACATAAAGGGATCACTGATTGCTGTAGCATGTAATAATCACTGCACAAAAATTTGCCAAACACCGAAGGCTAGTATAGCGGGGATATCCCCTGCACGTTTATTTCGTCAAGTGATGTAACGATTCGGGGACGTGCCCCTTCATCAGACATGCAGAAGAACTCTCAATCAGTGTTTTAAAACCCCATAGTGATTTACATAATTAATACAATGAACCAGTAGGTAAGTGAATAATACTTAGTTAAGCAAATACATTGTGAACAGTATTTTTTAAAAAAAGAGAATACATAGTGAACAGTTTTTTTTATAAAAACTTTAAGACATTGTAAGAGCTTAATAAAAAAGCTTCATAAAAAGTTAGAAAACTTTAGAAATTTTTTTTTTGGAAAAAAGATGTTTATGAGAAACGATTTATAACCAATTAAAGCAGTGTTAGTCCCAATCACGTCATCAACTGCACCACTCATTGCCCAGTGTCTCTGAAAGCAATGTCTATACTAGAACTACTTGTCAGAAGAGAAGATGGTTTTCCATAGAAGGGTATTCACATGTGAATGCTGATTTCCAAGTGTCTGCTCAAGGCTGCCACCAGTGAATCCTGGAGAAGTGGAAATTCTTCTTTGGAGGTTTGAATCTTGTTACATCGTCTGCCGCTCTGAAGGACAATAGGTTGAATCTTATTAAAGGGGAACTATCGCAAAAATTTAAATTTAATATAAGCTTCAGCACACTGAATTAAGAAACTTTCTAAATACAATCAATTAAAAATTCTGTAGCGTTTCAGAAATCAAGTTTTTCCTATCTCTGCATATGTTTGTCTTCATTCTGTCTTCATTCAGCAGTTGGGTTTCAGATATTCATTGACCTTTATGTCCAATATATCTTATACGGGGGCTCCTTTTGCCTAGAATGTGTATTAGAGCTCACTCTATTCAAATTACCAGAAATCCATCCGGTCTCTCTTCATTCAGAATTTGTGCAAAAGGCAGTTATTTTGTTAGATTTTGTTTGTACTGGAATCGGGTATTTGAGTGAGCTCTAATTCATCTGCTAGAAAATGAGCTCCCCCTATAAGATATATTGGATCTAACTGTCTATGAATATCTGACACCCAACTGCTGCAAGAAGACAGAAACAGAAGCTGAGAGAGGGATAGAGAAGAATAACTTGATTTCAGAAACGATGCAGAATTTTTAATTGATTGTATTAACAAAGTTTCTTTCAGTATGATGAAGCTTGTATTACATTTTCATTTTCACAATAGTTCCCCTTTAATGTTTCACATTGGTGATAAGGTATAATGATACCACTTGTCCTACTTTCACTGTCCGTATCTGCACCTGCCATTAAATTCTCCAGCAGATCCCACCCATCTCCACTCGAGCCAATCTCCATCCTTTTCAGAAGGATCTCAAATAAGCATAGGTAATTTTAAATACAGAAAATGTGTACACAGTAGTAGTAGCAGACCCCATTTCTAATAACAGATAAAGCTGTATGGCAAATAAAAGGTTGTTGTTGAAGAACTTTCACACAATGCAAAAAAAAAGGGTTAGCATGTTATTTATGCTGCCTCTCATCTAAGAAGGAATATGTACTTTATACTTGGGTTGAAAAGTAAAAAAAAGTCATATTCTTATTCTTATTTTTTCTTTAATTGTGAAGTTAAAGTCCTTGTAAATATTTCCAATTAGTGTGTTATGTTTGACTTTTTTATTTCTATCCTCAGATGGACCACGACCTAATCCAAAAGAAATACTGTCTCTTCGAGCAATGCTGTTGATATTTATGAAACAATTGGTCATGAAGGTTAGATTTGTTTTTCTAATATATACAAAAAGACATATAGATGTAATATTCTGCATGCAAGTAACGTATATTTTAATAAATGTCTTCAATGTGTAGAACAAAACTTATATTAATTGAGCATATAACGAATCAAAAGCTACATAATCGCGTTAAGATCTTATGGTATCCCAAAAGTTGAGAACCCTGTATTGTATAGGGCAATATAGTGTTTGTTTGAAGTCCCCCAATTTATAATATAACCAATAGATCTCACACAAGCTATCATTTACTCAAAAGACCACCGCGTTGAACAAGAAGTGTGTAATATTTTCTTATTTATTGTGAAAATAGCTAGAATAGGTGATGCTCACCTCCACAACTTCAACCAAAAAAAGTGAATTTTGCTGTACACAGTATAAACTATATTGTGCATAATTATTAAAGGAAAACTATACCCCCAAAATGAATACTTAAGCAACAGATAGTTTATATCAAATTGAATGACATATTAAAGAATCTTACCAAACTGGAATATATATTTACATAAATATTGCCCTTTTACATCTCTTGCCTTGAACCACCATTTCGTGACTCTATCTGTGCTGCCTCAGAGATCACCTGACCAGAAATACTACAACACTAACTGTAACAGGAAGAAGTGAGGAAGCAAAAGGCAGAACTCTGTCTGTTAATTGGCTCATGTGACCTTACATGTGGTTTGTATGTGTGCACAGTGAATCTTACGATCTCAGGGGGCGGCCCTTATTTTTTAAAATGGCAATTTTCTATTTATGATTACCCAATGGCACATACTACTAGAAAAGTATATTATTATGATTATGGTTCATTTACATGAAGCAGGGTTTTACACATGAGCTGTTTTACTCAGTATCTTTTAATAGAGACCTACATTGTTTGGGGGGTATAGTTTTCCTTTAAACATGTAAGCTATTATTGAACGTTTTTTTTTCTTCTTGCATTTGGTTTTATTAGGATCATGGCATAAAAGAAGATGAATTGCAGGCAATTCTAAATTATCTGCTGACAATCCATGAAGTAAGTTTTATATGGATAGATATCCTGCTTAAAGATATAAAAAATACTCTATGTAATGCTTACAGTCCACCACAAGGTGTCACCATGGCTATTTTAGCAGTATTTTAGACCTCTGCTGTCCATATTTGCCAGTGTGTGTTTCTGAAAGAATAAAGTCATACACATATAAATGTAATGGACTGTGCCATTCAGGTGTATATTAGTAATCAACAATAAAATCAGAATAATTTTGCCTGTTAAATTTTAATATATTTCTATGCTTTTCAACTCTTTTTAAAATCTTTTTTGTCCCACACTCTACTGCAGGATGACAACTTAATGGATGTTCTGCAGCTTCTTGTTGCATTGATGTCTGAACACCCTGCCTCAGTGATTCCTGCATTTGATCAACGAAATGGGCTACGGTAGCATTTTTTAACTTTTTTTTTGTCATTGCATAACAGCTTTCAGCTTACCACTTTCAAAGATTTATTTTCAAAACTATTTTTTTAAAATAGGATTGTTTACAAGCTCCTGGCATCCAAGAGTGAAGGAATAAGGGTTCAAGCTTTAAAAGTCTTGGGTTACTTTTTGAAGCACTTATCTCCAAAGTAAGTATTTCATTTTCTGAAAAATAGCTGTTATTTTTGTACATCCCTTTTTTTTCTCTGATTATTTATTAAATAAGTAAATGTCCCTAGTCCCAAATCAAGTCTAGCAGTGCGTTTAGTTACCCAAGGTTCAGTTTAGAATGGTGTATCTCTTGCAGAAGGAATAATCACTATTTTAACCCAAGAGGGTCATGTCTGCTATAATGTAAACTGAGGATCTTACCATGGATAGAAAAAAAAACCTGCATGTAAATCAAGAACCAATACTCTTTTTGCAAGTTACATATACACTGTTTTGCTTATGGTTCTATGAGTCTTTTGGAAATAATTCACAGACCACACCTAGTATGCTAAACACAATTATATTACAAATAAGGTTCGTAAGAAAAGTAAAAATGCATCACCATTTGAGTCAGCATTATCATCTGCACCAATCGACTGGTAGATCCTGGTTCAGACAACAGATCGGTCTCAAGCGGGAATCAAGGGTCATGGGCAGTGCATGTATACTCCGCAGGAGAGATCTCAGCCAACATAATGGAGACCCCCAGCTTTTTATGCTCTAGTAAACAATGAGCTTGGAATCCACTTCAACAAAATCTGATGCGCTTATCAGGAACTATCCAGGCTCCCAATAAATACACGTGAAGCCAAGAGCTTAGTATTCAAGCACATATTCTTCCCCTGGCTTTACTAAAGGAAATTCCCATGAGAACTTCCAGGAGTCATAAACATATTAGGTCATTGACTAAGTTCAACAGTTCTTTTCTACAAAGCTGTCTCATACCAGACATTGGGTTACAAAGCTGTTCTATACCAGATATTGGGTTTAACAGATCTTTCCTACAAAGCTGCCTTGTACAAGATCTTTCTATCAAAGTATTACCCTGAGCTAGCATTGATAAAACTTCTTGAGTCATTCTTGTTCCAGTACTTAAGTACTCTCTTCACCATCTGTTTACTCAGCATCTATGAATGTTACAGGCTACTGGATTTGTGAATGAAACCTTGGATTCTGGTATTGATACATATAGTACAGTGCTGGTCCAGTCGTTAGTTTACTTGACATTTACCCTACTGTCCCAGAAGCCTTTTTTCTACTGTTCCTATACTTAGTATGACTCATGACATTTTTCAGTTCTAAACTTTTTCAGGAATGCCTCTTCATGTTTGTTCCTTAGTTTCAGCCCAATACTATGGGAACGATTTACTAAAAGGTTGGGCTTTTTTTTTTTTTTTTTTTTTTTGCCAAAAACCAGAAAAAGTAGTAGGAAAAAAAAACAACCCCGATTCTGAATCCGAAAATACTCCGGCTAAGGCCTATCAATCATGTAGAAGTCAATAGCAGATGTCCATTTTACAACTGCAAGCTCTTTCTTTACTTTGTGTTTTTTTTTATGCTGGCTTTTGTGCAACAATACGAAAAAGTTGTAGTTATCATGCGACAAGTCGAAAAAGTTGTTTCAAGATTTTGCATTGACTTTTTCCGTTCGTGCCTTGTAAGTTCGGATATTTTGATAAATGACTGACATTTGTGGAAATTAGTTTATTCATGTTTTCCTGTAATTCTTTCAAGATAAACACTTGTACTCAAATTGTAAATTACTTCAGAATATGATACTACAGGTATGGGACCTGTTATCCAGAATGGTGTTTTCTGGATAACTGCTCTTTCCATAATTTGCATCTTCATGCCTTAAGTATACTAAGGGGCAGATTCACTAAGGGTCGAATTTCGAAGTTAAAAATACTTCGAAATTCGACCCTCGAATTGAAATCCTTCGACTTCGAATATCGAAGTCGAAGGATTTAGCGCTAAACGTTCGTTCGATCGATCGAACGATTAAATCCTTCGAATCGAACGATTCGAAGGATTTTAATCCAACGATCGAAGGAAAATCCTTCGATCAAAAAAAGGTTAGCAAACCTATGGGGACCTTCCCCATAGGCTAACATTGACTTCGGTAGGTTTTATCTGCCGAAGTAGGGGGTCGAAGTTTTTTTTAAAGGGAAAGTACTTCGACTATCGAATGGTCGAATAGTCGAACGATTTTTCGTTCGAAACATTCGAATCGAAGTCGAAGGTCGTAGTCGAAGGTCGAAGTAGCCCATTCGATGGTCGAAGTACCCAAAAAATACTTTGAAATTCGAAGTATTTTTCATTCGAATCCTTCACTCGAGCTTAGTGAATCGGCCCCTAAACGTTAAATAAACCCAATAGTCTGGTTTTGCTTTCAAAAAGGATTAATATTGTTAGTTGGGATCAAGTACAAGGTACTGTTTAATAACAGAAAAAAACTTAGCACTTTTAACATTTTGAATTATTTGATTATAATGGAGTCTATGGGAGGTGGCCTTTCTGTAATTCGGATCTTTCTGTATTACGGGTTTCTGGATAACAGATCCCATACCTGTGTATCTTTTCTGACATGACAGGATACTTTATAGTGCTTGCATATTGGAACATAAAGAAAAGTTTACATTTCAGTATATACAATTGTTAACTATACAGGTATGGGATCCATTATCCATAAACCCATTATCCAGAAAGTGCAAACTATATTCAAATAATGCAAATTTTTGAAAATGCTTTCCTTCTTTTTCTTGGTAGAAATAAAATCATATATTGTAATTGATCCAAACTGAGCTATAATTGATCCTTATTGGAAGTGAACCCAGCCTATTTGGGTTTGTTTAATATTTAAGGCCATCAACATCTTTCCCCAGTGCAGGTTTGACACGTTCAGGGTAAAGAAAACTTCAACTAAGTTCTATAATGCATATGGCAAGCAATATTGGTACCTCATTTTTCATTACTTTCTCTTTTGATCAATATTGTACTATGTATAGTAATACCAGTAGCATTAATATGTGACCGTGACCAGGTCATGTTATACAAGAAATCTGAAATAGAATGCAAAAGGAAGCGCACACATAGAGTAGTATTGTCTCAATTAAGATAAGCAATTAAGCCCCTAGAGCCACAGAGTGTTTAAAAATGGTGCCTGGAGAGCTATATTGCAGAAGATCCACCAGTGTGATATTCTTCAAGATTCCCCCTTTCGGGTATATACTCACAAGATTTCTTGGATTTTTGATGCATATAGTAATGTTCGTTCTTCACCTTCTAAGTTTTCTCCAGTCATCCACCAAGTAATATAATGAAGATATAAGCAAAATATAGTATAATATTGCTTTAATAAATATTAAAAATCACCATAAAACAAACGATTTTCTACTCACAAGGATCACCAGATCATAAAGCACGCAGTACCCAAAGCAAAATAAATGTCCAGAGTTCTCTGGGTCCAGGAAGGTTTCTCCTGTTGCGTCTGTGATCGATGAATAAATCAAACTGCTCCAATATCCGTGATCAATGAATAAATCAAACTGCTCCAATATCCAACGCGTTTCGCAGTCTCTCGTGACCGCTTCCTCAGGGATGGTGTGATGATCACACAAGTCCTTGTTAATCATGTTATACAAGGTCTATAATAAATTTAGGTTTGCATATTGTTCAGGATAAAGGTGAAGAAAGATACAATAATTGGAGAAGGAGTGGTGGGAAATGATAATGTTAAAACTGTTGTAAATTGTTTGATAAAGGTCAAGTAAATCAATGGTCTTTTCACATGTTCTCTTTTTCTATCTTTGTTTTCCTTATAGGAGAAAAACTGAAGTCATGCAGGCGCATGGACTCTTCTCTCTACTAGCTGAAAGACTGATGTTGCAGACAAACCTCATAACGATGACAACCTACAATGTGTTGTTTGAGGTACTTTGTTGGCATTTTCATACAGTTAAGCCAATACAAATAGTTTATACACAGATATGTAACTATATATCAGAGAAAAAACAAACACTTGAAATCATAGGTTACTTACAATAGTGCTGGTAGTTCTAGTTCATGATATGTTAGCTGAGTAAATAAAGTCAAATCAAAAAGGTGAAAGTTTGTTTTGAGTCCTGTCTTGAATTTTAAGTAAAGCAAAACTGGCACTCCTGTTGAAAAGTGTTGGAGGCTTAAGTGATGATTTGCACCAGCTGAATTCACTGTGGCAGTAGACTGCTGACCTAAGCTGAAAGTATATAGTGTGCAATGATCTAAAGCTGGAGAAGACAAAATTGTAGTTGTAGTGAATTGACAGGACTATGGCATAAACAATGTATTTCCAGTATACAGAAATCCCTTTGACTTTCAACATTGTAACTCAACTCTAGTGTAACTTTGTGTTGTAATCTAAATACTACCAAGCGCCATATTAAGTAAAAAGGAGGTAGCTTTTTCCCCTGAAAATGTTTCACATTCAGATAATCACAGTACAGCGCCTCCGTATCTGTGGTTCCGGATGCATAGTTGGCCACAGGGACATAAAGGAGTGATATGCATGTGAGAATTAAAATCTCATTTTGGGTATGAAGGCAGTGCTATGTGTGTAGCATGAGACAAGTAAATACCTAATGTTTTCAGAAGGCTTTACACTACGAGGCACATTTACTAAGGGTCGAATTTCGAAATTTGACCATTGAATTGAAAAAATTCGATAGTCTAAGTTTTTTTTGTTTGAATTTAGCTATTTTTGATTAAAATCATTCGATCGATCATAGAAATAGTTGGAATCGAACGATTTGATCGATCGATTTAAAAAAAAGAAAACCTTCGACTTCTAAAAATTAGCCAAATATTGGCTATAGGTTCTAGGAAGTCCCCATAGGCTAACATAGCAATTCGTCAGGTTTAAGGTGGCGAAGTGTTAAATTCGAAGTTTTTTTTAAAGAGACAGTAATTCGATTTTCGAATGTTCGAATATTCGAATAAAAGTTTTTTCGAATCCTACATGTCTTATGTTGTAAAGGGCTTTTTGGCTCCGTCTAGCCCTTCTCACCCTAACCAGGTTGGTTTCTTTGCTCCAGTACACCTCCTCGCAATCAATATTTTTTTGAGTTTGTCAGGTACTAACTTAGACAGCATAATACATGGTTAACCAAATTGTACACAAGAAATCAATTGATAGAAAATTTGTTACTGATATAACAAGGTTGTTGGACTGCTTTGCTCTTATGTCAGATGCTGTAATCCTTTCTGAATCATTTGAATTTTTGTTTTAAAGCTAATTGCTTTCAACGCCTCATATTTTGTTGTGAGATCTATTTTTTGAGGAAGATGTGTGTCAGATGGGTTGGATCATTGGTAATGGCTGTACATTTTTTTTCCTTCAGCAAGCCTAGGCAACGTCATCCAACTGGGGAAGTGTGTGTTGCCCATGATTTTTACTGATTTCTACTGATATTTCTTTTATTAATACTGTGGTGGTTTATTAGTAGATAAGTAGTTGATGGCACTGGCTTTAATATTCAAGCACCAAATTATTAGATACCACTGGCTCCAATGATGCTGTTGCTTAGGGATACAGTTGAATGAATATTGTGAGACATTTGATTTCAATTTAAAGCATACATACAGTTTTTTTTCTTTCTGGACCATTTATAAGGAAGAATTTTTACATTCATCCAATATTATTGTTAATATTCATTATTCAATATTCCTATTCATTATTACAAGGCAAGTAACCTGAAAAAAGTTGGTTATGCTTTGCAGTTATTTGCAGACTTTGTTTTTCTTTGTTTTAGATTCTCATAGAACAGATATGTACCCAGGTCATACATAAACAACATCCCGATCCAGATTCAACAGTCAAGATACAAAATCCCTGTAAGTAGAGAAGAAAATAATTCTTGTATTACTCTTGAAAAAAAAGCGAAAGACACTAGGTTAAATTCACAACTTGCATTTTTACAACTTCCACATTACACTATTAATGATAAAATAAAGTAAATTCAAATAAATTGCACATACCAGTCTTGTCTTTGTGCTAGAGATAAGCATGGACTTGTTTGAATTATACAAGTGCATCTTCTGAAACCTTCAAAAAAAAAAAAAACCAAAGTCCAGCAAAACATTTTCACTTTTTGATTCCCTTCTGAGCGCTTGCTAATTTTTGAACAGCATGTAATGAGGATAAGGAAGAGTTGGCTAGAGAAAAAAGTTTACAAAACACCTTCCTGTATTTTTTGGCTTGTGGCAGAAACCAGAATACCGGGAGGAACCCCAAATATGCACAGGGAGAACATAAAAGCTCCTTGTAGATAGAACCCTAACTGAAAATCAATGCTAACTACCCACCACTTTGCTGACTGCAGTACATCAGCCTATGGTAGGATTGCATAAGTCCCAGCCCAGTGTGATTTTCAAAAACTAGCTCTATGCTCCCAGTAAGATCAGCCCTAATAGCCTGGAGGTGCCTTGGGAGCACTTTCGGAGAAAATGTAACTTGTGGTTATTCATAACTAGAAATACTAACACATTTCTATTGATTTTCATAGAATCATATCAGATACCTATCTTATAGCTTCATTCATACATTTTTTTCTTGCCTGTATAAAGCAATGAAGTCGGTTTTTATTTTTGTAGAGTTGTGTCAAGTGTAGATGTTTTCTAGGGCTTTAAAGGGGTTATTCACTTTTGAGTTAACTTGAATTAATAGTAATAATAATAATAATATAGAGCGTGACAGTTTGAGACAATTTGCAATTGTTTTTTTTTCTGTGTTTTTTGAGGAATTAAGATTTTAATTTAGGCAATCATGTTGCTAGGGTACAAATTACCCGAGCAACCCTTTGTAATTTGTAACTTTACAAAGCATTTGTTTTTTAGATGGGGTCAGTGACCCCATTTGTAAATTCGAAATAGTCTGAAGAAGAAGCCAAATAATTGAAAAAATATATAAATAAATAAATAATGACCAATTGAAAATTTGCTTAGCATTGGCCATTCTATAACATACTGAAAGTTACCTTAAAGGTGAATCACCCCGTTAAATCTTCTATAGACTTTTCGAGACACTAAAGAAAAGTAAGAACAATAATTTGCCTTTCTGTTCTAGCCTCCTATGACTTCAAATAAAAGATGTATGTAACATACTGTAAAGAAACAACTGGATTTACAAGTTAATAGGCCGTGACCTTTCATGGAAAATCTTTCCCCCTTTTTTTTTTTTTGAAATGTAACCCGGACTGTTTCAGCTTGTTGTGTTCTGAGCAGACATATGAAACCATACATATAAGTTATCTCTAGATTTTGTACATATGCATTCCACAAACATTTTGATTATGTTATCTTCTGGTGTCAGTTCAGATTACTTTACATCTAGACAAATCGTTCAGTTCAGATTACTGTTTAGACTTGGGTAGTGGGTTTGAGCGATAGTTATTTTTTTTTTTTTAATTTTCATTATAACAGTTTCTATTCATTTGTATGATGCTCTCAATCCACGTTTCTGAATTGAAATTGCTACTGATGACCATGTATAGTGTTCTTGTTATATGATCTAAATGTTAACCGATACTATAGAAAGAACAGAACATCAGTCAGTCATTGTGCACATTTGTTTTGGAATGTAGTGAAGCATCAACATTTCGTGAATTTTAGCAAGGGAAACAGTTATGGCAA